>NC_081407.1:913056925-913704425 GCF_030272615.1 Cryptomeria japonica
CCACACCATAATTAAGGAGTAGATGTCTACCCTTGTTCTGTACCTATGCCCAATAACCACCACCTCCTCGCCTAAAACCAGTTGAACAACCTTCAAGAATAGAGGATCCTTCACAAGAAACATGTTTTGCAGCCATTTTTCTGGAACTAGACCCCAAAAGGCAGACATGAGTTTAGTAGTTTTAAGTGTGAAATTGGATTCCATTTCAAACTTTCACCACAAAACCATCTATCTCTGCTATGAAACCACTTTCTCCAACACCAGATATCGCTCATCGATCGTAATGAATGAACATACATTCTCATTCTTACTATTAATGCATCTCTTCCAACTCCCGCCGCCGTTGCAAAGGAATTCGACATTAATTGCCAGTGTTAGCCAAGCCAGCCTAGGCACACGGTTTGAGGATAAAAAGCATTTCACACACTTCGAGTTTATCATTGGTACTGTACTTTGCAGGACACCTTAACTATTCCATTGAATAGTGACATTATTACCATCCCACCACCTCACCTCTCCCTTAGCTAAATCACATGCCATATTTGATAACCCGTCAACAATGACATTTCCACTTCTCCTTACATAAGATATACATAAATATTGAAAGTGTTTAATTTTGAGCAGATTAAGATGATATACTTGTTTAATCTCCAACTTGGAGTTACTCCTTTCATGATTGCGTTTACCACAACTTGAGAATCTCCTTCCAAATAGACTTTCAAAACCTTCATATTAACTGCCAATTCGGTTGCTAATAGAGCAGCTTGCACCTCTACGTCATTATTAGTTCCATCTTGCAACCTCTTTGCACCTTTATAAAGAACCTTCCCTCCTTCATCGCGAGCCACACACCTCACCCCAGAAATACCTGGGTTGCCCCTAGAGGCCCCATCAAAGTTGATCTTAACCCATCCCTACTTCGTCTTTGACCAAACTTCCTCCTTTTGTCCTTGATCCTTACACAAACTTGGAAACGCATGAACGGGTCTTATTGAAAAACATGTTAAAACTGATTTTTTTATGAATATTACCAATGAAAACATAGAAACATAGATGAAATAAATCAAAATAAAGAATTAATGAAGATGAAATGATTATTAGACAAAATAGGAAACATAGATTTAAAATAACATGTACTCATATCTTTCATTTGTATATTTTTTTATATGCCAACATGTGCATACATGTGTTACACCTTCTTTTCTTCATTTTAATGTTTATTTAATACTGAAAACGAAAAGATTGTTTTCTTGCAAATGGATTTACGTTTTATTGTTTCCATGTGAATGATAGTGCATGTCATATAATTTAAAGATATTTTATGAAAGGAATAGGCATGTTAGATGAATGAATATGCTAGTCATGTGTTTTATGGGAAAGTATACATTCCGAGATGAGAGCCAAATATGGGGTTTTGAAGAGTATAGTTTGCTTTTCCAAACTATCTTATTGCTATGCATGGAATTATACTCAGTCGAGTAACTTATTGACCATTGGAATAGATGGGTGTACTTATGACTCTCTACCATATCCTGGTGTTGATCTTGTTTGTTTCTTAAATGAGTTAGAATAAATAAAAATGCATGTATCATACCAGGCACACACCAAGATTCCTTCTTGTATGTCAAATTATTCTTGCTAAGCAATTCGTGCAGGGTCAGGTATTCTTGATTGATTAAGAATTTCGGGGAAGTGTATGCTTCAAGGTTGGGTGGAAAAGCACCCAAATCTTGTTCTCATCTTCATTGGAAGGAATGAATTGAGGATAGCTAAAGGATTGGAGATCAAAGGATGCATCTCATCTCTTTATTGTGTATTTTATCTTGTATATGTACATTTTATCTTAAGGCAATTGAATGCCTAAGTCATGTAATGTATTTATGAACAATGTTTAGTACTATGAAAGAGTACCCTATGTTGTAAGAATACTAGATTATATCTCTTTATTGAATATAGACTTGTTGTGTCTTGTATTGCAATCGCATATGTATGTGATTATGGAATGATTTGAGAAAGACAAATGAATTTATTAAGTGAATTATAGATTCATTTGAAGAATAAAGAGTATTTGTTCTTTTATTAAAGTTAGAGCGTCTATGTCTTTACACATAGTTATAAAAAGTCAAATTTTCTTGTGGTGGCATGTATTTTTCTATTTGAAACCATGATTTTTCATTTTCTAAGAGGTTGCATGAGATTCCAAATGGTTTTTTGTTAGGCCATTTTAAACATTTTGGTGGTCATATGTTTAGGGAAGATAATGTGGCTCAATTAGAAGGTATATCAAAATGTTTTAAAGAAGAAAAGAAAAAAAAGAGAGAGAGGGAAAAGGGGAAGAAGGGAGCCATATAAGAGAGATGAACAATAGTTTTTGAAAAGGAAATTGAATCATGGGATGAATGTGAGAAGAGAAGAGAAAAAGGGATAGCAAAGGATAGTGAAAGTGATTCAAGAGATAGAAATTATAACAACCAAAAGTCCACCTAAACTAAAAGTGTATAAAATTATAGATTTGTATATAATATCATTGATGACGAATATGTAAGTTTATTAAAATTTAAACGGGTTTCACTATTTCTAGGAATTTTTCTTACCTTGTTGAAGAAGGTAATATTTCTGCTAGTCTTTTTATGATATGCAATTTTTGGGCATTGTTAATTATAATAATTTTTGATTGTGTAAAAGAATGGCATTATAGGTCTACCTTATTTATCCCAATATAATTAAAAATGTGAAGCTTATTGTGTACATGCAATCATAAACACATATAAACAAGCTAAATTAAGTCAACATATTTATTTACATCTATAGTTAAAATTACAATTAAGCATAAGGATTGATTAACACATTAATTAAAACACACAATTCTCACCAATATCAAACATTGTTGTGACAAGTCAGGGTTTTGTGCTCCAAGATGGTTGATGATCTGATATTAAGTACTCCCACCAATATAATTGAAAAATGTGAAGCTTATTGTATACATGTAATCATAAACACATAAACAAGCTAAACTAAGTCAACATATTTATTTACAAATATATATGAAATTCTAATTAAGCATAAGGATTGATTAACACATTAATGAAAGCACACACTTCTCACCAATATCAAACTTTGTTGTGACAAGTCAAGGTGTTGTTCTTCAATATTAAGTACTCCCACCAACAACATAACATTTAATTTTAAAGAGGCTTGATAACAATTTCGGTGTGAAAGTGGTTATATCCTAACTAGTTCGTAATTAGAACCTACCCACATAAATTTATTAAGGTCCTAGCTTGCATTTAAGTTAGGTTGCATCATCCTAAGATTTTTATCCTAGGTGGCATCTCTAGAAGTTAGTTATAATGGATTTATGTCTCATTATATACTTTTAGCACCCAGATCATTTATATTGCACCATATATTTAATGTTTGTATCAAGTGTAGTTGTCTCATTACATATGATTAGGACACATGTCAAGATCTTGTGTACTCCTACCTCATGATCTTGCCTATATAATAAAGACATGTACATTTGTATTCATAATCAACCATTATCAATCTATGCATTGTTATGCAAATTATTTTGTCATTCTCTCTTGTGGAAGTTATTTTGTTATATGGGATCTTGGGGGTGTTGGGGAGTCACTTATCAACTTCTATATGGTATTAGAGCCATGTTGTCAACTTCTTAATTGATTGGGTATGTACCTGATTAGATTGTGGCATCATTAACATGGACAAGGAGACATGAGAGTTGTTTTGAGGTATCATTGTCCTACTCATTCCTATCCGGGTTGGGGGGCATTCATGCATTCATCCATGATTTTTTTTTCTTCCTATGGGAGACAAGTTGTTTGTATGCATGGAATCATGTTTTTAGACACTTACCATTTTGCAGGAGATTATTCATTATGGGGGGGGGGGGGGGGGGGGGGCTACATAGTCTCTAACTTTCCCTCCTATGCGGGGGGGCTATAATTTATATCTTTATGATGGATTTATTTATTGGAAGGTATTGATGTTGAGACCTCTATAAATCACTTATTCTATCACTTGATAATATTTACATTCTCTCTTTTTTGGAGAGGAGTTTTGTCCCACATGATTTTCTCCTTTTCTCCATTTTTGAGAGATCATTTGCTTTGTACATGAGTACCTAACATGGCCTCATTAGTGGGACCCATAATCATCATATCATGTTGCATGGTGCATCACCATCTTGCATCATTTTCATAATAATTTCACTCCCTAAGTTGCACTTAGGGGGATATTTGTGTGAATTTGTGGTTATATCCTAATTTATTTATATTTCAAACTTATTCACATGTTAACTTTACTTAGGTCCTAGCTTGCATTTAAGTTAGGTTACATCATCCTAAGTAGCATATCTAGAAGTTAGTTATAATGGAGCCATGTCTCATTATTCACTTTTAGCATCTAGGCCATTTAATATTGCATCATGCATTTAATGTTTGTATCAAGGGTAGTTGTCTCATTACATAGGATTAAGACACATGCCAAGATCTTGTGTACTCCTACCCCATGATCCTACCTATATATAAGGGAAAGGCATATGTACATTTGCATTCATATTCAACCATTATCAATCTATGCATTGTTATGCAAGTTATCTTGATCTTGTGGAATTTATTTTGTTCTTGCAGTGATCTTGGGGGTCTTGGGGAGTCACCTATCAACTCCTACAAATGGCTCGCGTTGAAATAAATTTATACATTTTTGGATGCATTACTGGATGGATGAGATTGATTTAAGGGATCAAGGGCTAATATTGGTTGAGAGGCTTGAGATGATAAAGATATGACAAGTGCCTCCATGTGGTTGGTGCACATGGAGGGGTCCAATATTCAAGGGAGATCAATGGTTGAGTATTCCCTCGAGAGCAGTGGATTGATAGGAATTAAAGGACACCTAGAGCTACCATAGGGGTATGGGAAAATATTTAACCCTTGTGATATGTACCAAGATCCATGCTTAAGTACATTTTGGAGGATGTGTAAGGTTTGCATGAGTTGATAAAGGTTTAGGACTATGAAAGTGGGAAAATGGGTTTAGCAACTTAATAAAAATTGGACAAAATAAAGATTTTTTTATATAGATAAATTGTGGGATTAGGTCCTGTATATAGTGAAAAATGATGATGATAAACTACTGCAAAACCACAAAGATCCAACCCCAACAAACCCTATTCCTACAATAAAGCATTCACCATACACCAATGACAATACCTAAGAACATGCAAATCAATAAATTGAACAATAATACCATTCACATGTCAAGTAGGGTTTTAATCTCCATTGTCTGCTATCTCCATTGATCTTGTTTGATACATTTCCTCTCAGATTTTGTATGTGCCCAAGAGATCAACACAAAATAGATTGTGATTGTGAAGTCGCTTGATTGAAAGAAGGCTTGATTGCATAAAGTATTGATTAGGGTTGATAATGATGAGAGAATCCTCTTATATAGAAGATGCTTTAGAAAATGGAGGGATAAGATTAAGAGGTGAACGCAATAAATGGTTGGCTAAGATTGAAGGGTAGGTAGAAGAAATAATAAAATAATGAAGGGGGTAGGTAGAGGAAAATTAAGAGATAAATGACATGTGTCATGAATAGAAAAAGCTAATGAATTAATTAAATAAATAAAGATTTATTTAATTAATAGAGGAAGTGGGACTAATTAAATAAATAAAATATTTATTTAATTTAGGAGAAAGATAATTTAAATAAATAAAAAACATTATTTAAATGAGAAGGGCTAGAAGAGGGTAAATGAATTAATTTAAATAAATAAGAATTTATTTAATTAATAGAAGACAGGATACAATAATTAAATAAATAAAAATATTTATTTAATTAAGCATGACATTTTTTAGGTGTCTACATTTTTCCCTTCTTTCAGACAATGCATCTTGTTGTGTTGGCTCAAAGAAGATAAGATAAACTAATAAAAAGTTTCCCCAAGATGGGAATGATATGCCCCCTCAAGAGATTAGATGAAAATTGCAGACAATCTCTTGATAAGAAAGATAGGCTAAAAAGAATTGATAGGATAAGGTGACAGAGTCACATAGGGAAAAGAGACTAACTCGAGAAGGAAGAAATTGAAATGGAAGACTAGGGTTAGGCAGTCTATTTATACAGGCTCAAAGGAAAGCATCCTCATTGGCATCTATAGCACTCAGGAGATCAGAGCAGAGTAGAGCACCGAGAGAGTAGTAAACAATAGAAGAGAGATGTCAGAGAGGATCCATAGATTTAATCACGTCTGACGATTCCAACGACCAAATGACATGATTGAGCCAGTATGTGTTGGTACCTTGCTTTGTACATTTTTGCATTTATGATGCATTTAATTCATTTTAGAAGTAGTTTTACAAAAACGCAAAAGTGGTAGTTATGCTAGAAATGCGTTTAGGTTAGGTTTGAGTGTGACATGCGCGTTTAGGTTGTGTTTGCACACATTTGTGAATATAATCGCATCTATGTATGCATATGGGTGCATCTGTGATGAACAAGCGCGTATGTGTTTAGAAAGCATGTTTATGAGGGATAGCTTCACGTCTATGCTTATAAAGCACATCTATGCTGCCAAAACACATATAGGTTGGGTAAAATCACATCTTTGTTGCAAAAACACATCTATGTCGAGAAAAATGACAAAATTGACAATTTTGTGATCAACATATGCTGTCAATTGGATGAACTGCTGAGAGGACTCACTCAAACAGGTACCCTAGGGAAGACAAAATGGAAACAAGGCTAGAATTGATAATTCTGTGATAAACATACGTTGCCAATTAGATAAATTGCTGAGAGGATTCACTCAAATAGGTGCCCTAAAATAGATAGGTTTTCTAAGCTGAGTATAGGATAAGCTGTCAAATTGATAAAATCAAATGAGTGCTCTAGCAAGATAAGTTATACTGCAATGTGATAAACATATACACTAGGATGCAGTGCCATGTGATAAACATAACCACTAGGATAGAAAGGATAAGCTATGTAACACTATGTGATTAACATGAGTACCACTAGGATTGACATGATTGGTTTGATTGAATACAAGAGGACTTGCCCCAACTAGAGTCGAGAGAGAGATTCCCATTGACTAAGTGATTACGACTAGAGTTGACTGGAAATGATCATGCCACTATTGATGCTATGGGACCGAGGCATGTGATGTTTATGCAAGAGATTCAGATGAACACATGACTATTGACTACTCTTGGAGAGAGGTGGCACTCAAAGATGTGCACATTTCATTTGCCGAATGGTGAGATGTCAATCACATTAGAGGATGTATATAGGATACTATGGATATCGATTCATGGAGATCTAGTAGTATTTGATAGGGAGGGAGATAGGGATGCACTCCAATGAGTCTTTTGAGACCCTCATATAGAGCTGAGACTAGGACACTTGAGCTGGGATGTCAGGTACTCTAGCAAACAGACATTGGTAGCAGTGTTAGTGGGTATGATCAATAGGTATCTTTATCCTGACAGGGTGACATAGGGGCTAGCTATTGGATGGGGGAGGACATTGAAGATCCTACACACTAAGAGGAGGATATTTTCTTGGGGACCCTGTGTACTAGCACACCTGTACCATGAGCTTCATCAGTTTGTATACCTCAGTGGTTGTGGGTTAGGGTGTGGAGTGATTCTACTGTAGGTATAGGCTTATGAGCATATCGCTATGACGAGGCCTATTCATTACAGGTTTAGAGGGCATGGACACGCATATGTCCATTTATACAACATGATTACTTCCCAACTATGGATTGGGAAGTTGGAGTAATGGCGGTGCATCATCAACAATATAGACAGTGTTACATGGTGACCATATATTGATTGTGAGGCTTGGGAGGAGGATACTACAGAGCTACCATTTTGTTTTCACAATAGGTATCTCATTGGGGGGACTCCTTATATTTTGGATGGGAATTTGAAAGACAGGGTCACTTGATAGTTTAGCAGGAGACAACAAATGCCACGAGGGTCAGGAGAGTTTGCGAGGACTATTAGAGAGTAGGTTCACTTGGGGCTGATTTTGTCATATGATGTAGCAATTACCCAGTTTAAGGAGATGATACCCATGCCTTCAGATATGCTACTTGATGTAGTTGATGCAGGGATGGATGAGGAGTATACAACTTACTTTGAGGCACATCCTTTTCCTAGGTTAACAAATCCAAGAGAGCCCATACCACCTACAGAGGAGGATGATGACGATGAGGATGGCAAAGGATTGTATTGGGGAGAGGAGGACAAATAGATGGAGGGAGGGTAGAGGGAGCACAGGGAGGCAGAGAGGGAGGCAGACCACCGAGGCCACCTAGAGGGAGGGGAGGACATATTTTACAGGTTCCAGCTCAGGCACAAGGAGAGGTATAGGTTGGTTAGAGACAGGGACATGGACAGGGTGGACAGGCAGAGGGAGCCCAGGGAGGAGATGAGGAGGAGGATGAGCTTCTTATGCTGTGAGAGCTCACTCAGGGATAGGCCGATGAGATCAATAATCTCGAGAGAGAGGTGACTCGATTGAGGTGATAGCTGGGAGAGATGCATAGTGAGAGGGACCAGGCCATACAACAGTACATAGCTACAAAGGAGGCACTAAGAAAAGCTCAAGCCTCAGCATCAGGAGACTCAGGCGTAGGTTTTTCATAGTGTGTCTAGAAAGGGGAGGAGATAGAGTACTAGAGGAACCTATATCATGCAGTAGTTCCTCTATCTCTCAAAGCAGACCAACTTTAGGAGAGCCTCTAGCTCCACGATGACAGGTCGGGATAGGTGAGAAACATCTAGTGGGGGTGTTATGGGTCCACCCGCACCACTAGCAAAAACAGGATCAACAGGAAGAGGTAGATGAGAGGGGCTGGGTCGTCGAGAGCTCATATTCCTTCGAGGCCTACCAGCTCCGAGGGAGGGAGTTCATCATAGCTCTCTTGGATCCATTTTGTATAAGTTTTGTATGGTGATGTAGACACCGTCGGGTGATTTTGTAGCTACATGAGATTTTGACATCATTGTATCATGGCACCGATATATATATATACGATGATATTTTTAGCATGTCATTATACTCAATCATGTGATAGCAAGCTACATAGACTCAGGAAGGGACAATGGAGGACAAACTAAAGAAAGGGGGATGGAAGGTAGAAGATATGGAGGTGAAAGTGCTTCTTGTGCTATTATAATCATTGAGCTCTATTATGGTAAATAGGTTATGACTATCTAGGTATAGGTTCAACCTAGAAAGTAATTGTACCCATTTGCATGGAGATCAGACAGTCACAAACAAGGAATGCCCCAGTTCACACTAGACTCATAGTATCCTGATATCCTTGGATGAGCCATAGTATTATTAAGAGACAATCCACAGACAACAAAAAAGGTGAACATATCCCATCCTCACCTTTCTAGTCAAAGACATCCTGGAGATAAAATCTCTAGTTAGAGACATCCTGGAAAAGCTAAAAGACATGTCACCAAAAGATAAAATCAAAAGAAAATTTAAGACTTGACACCAACATAAACCATAATCCTCAAGTTATTTGTGTTTCTTGCCACATATTTTAACATGTTTGATTTGATCACAATGTTATTTTCCTAATAAAGGACAGATAATGCTAAAAACCCTGTTGTTGCCAAAGTCTGTTGAAAGATTTGATTTGTTGAAAGCCCACTACTGATTGTGTCTCATCTGAAACTGAGTGAATCCATGAAACTGGTAATTTTATTACGGAGAAGAATGAAAATTTATTGCGGATTGACGATGAAAATGACCTTTTATTGCAGATTGTGCACGAAAAGGAGGAATGAAAAGACGATACTACTCAAAACATGCAATGCTCAGGGTACCACTTCCATCACTAGATTTAGGATTTTACCCAGTTATAGATTGGACTTGATTTATTATGGAAGGAAAGGGTTAAAAAGGGGGGGGGGAGTTTATTATGAATGGCTAACCAATCTTAGGTATATCAATAACAAGCCATGATGGGAATGGATATATTTATTATGAGGTGGTAGGCTGTGCATGTGTGCAAAGTGAAAGGATGAGATTGAATCTTGAAGGAGGGAGGAGAAAAGTCTCTACATATGGCATCGATAACCCGGTTTTCACCATGGTACTTGCCCAAGGCGCCATCGAAGTGGTTTTCACTGTTCGACAAATTTATTTCTCTTTACTTTTTTCAATTTTTTTGAATCACAAGGCGCTTGTTTGCCAGGTTTTCACCAAGTAACAATTTTTTATTTTTGTATTTTTGACATTTTTTTCATTTTTTTTTGGTATTTTTGACATTGGGATACTCTGAAAAACTATGTATAAAACTTGCCAACAGTGCATGTTATTGATAGGATCCTCCAAAGGTTCTCCATCTGATATTGAGAGTTGATATGCACCTGATCCATAGACCATTGTGATGACGTAAGGGCCAAGTCAATTTGGTTCAAACTTACCCTTCTTTTCTCTATCTTGCTGATTTTTAGGATTTTCTTTGAGGACTAAGTCACACACCTCAAATGTGCAAGGTTTTACCTTATGATTGTAGATTTGACTCATTCTTTGTTGATATGATTTGAGATGATTGAAAGAATTTTGTCTACACTCATCCAATAATTCCAAATCTTGTAAGCGGGAGACCTTGTAATATTCATCATTGATTAGATTGTGCAAAGAGATTCGTAGGGATGGTAGCTTGACCTCAATAGGCAAGATAGCTTTGGTACCATAGACAAGTGAATACGGTGTAGCTCCAGTAGGTGTATGAACACTTGTGTAGTAGGCACAAAGTGCAGGGTTGAGTTGAATATGCCAGTTGCAACTAGTGTCATCGACTATCTTTTTGAGGATAGTTTTGTTAGACATCTTAGCTTAACCATTACCTTGGGGTAATATGGGGTGGAAAAGTGATGTTGGATATGGAAACGATCACAAAGCTCACGAACATCTTGATTTTTGAATGGACACCCATTGTCTATGACAATGGAAAGGGGAACACCATATCGACAAATGATATAATTAAGGATAAAGGTTGCGATTTTCTTTTCAGTGACTTGGGTGAGAGGAACGACTTTAATCCATTTTGTAAAATATTCTATGGCTGTAATAATGAATTTGTGGCCATTGGAAGGAGGGTGAACTTACCTACGAGGTCGAGTCCCCACTGACAAAAGGGCTATGGAGTGGCAATTGGCTAAAGTTCCTATGTTGGTGCATGAATAAGGTCTCCATGAATCTGACACTTCTTACACTTTTTGACAAATTGATATGAGTCTTTTTCCATAGTAGGCCGGTAATATCTAGTCCTCATCAATTTCTTGGCTAAGGTTGGACTACTAGAGTGAGCACCACACATACCTTCATGAACCTCACGTAACATAATTCACGCTTCATCACTTTCTAAACATCTAAGGAGAGTACCATCTAGACCCCGACGATAAAGGGTATCAGATAAAATGGCACAGCGAGAGGATTGATGAATGAAGGTACGACGTTGATTGTTGGAAAGGTTAGGTGGAAGGATATTGTTGTGGAGGTAAGTGAAAATGGTGCCATACCAAGGGGAATCAGGATCAACAACACATATCATTTATGCAGGAGTGATCTCATATGAGGGAAATGAAATATTATCCACCAAGAACTCATAGCGGGTCTCATTCTGAGGCATATCAATCAAAGAAGCAATGGTAGCCATGGCATTTGCAACTCGATTATTATCCCTTGGGATCTGTTTAAAGATTATCTATGTGAAATATTTCTTAAAATCATCCACCATTCTCTTGTAAGGCATTAACTTTTCATCTTTGGTCTGATAATCATCATTTGCTTGACGAATCACGAGTTAAGAGTCCCCAAAAACATGAAGTTCTTGGATCTTCCACTGAACTGCAATCCGTAGTCCTGTTGTTAATGCTTCATATTCTATTATGTTATTTGTGCAAGGGAATAACAATCGAGATGCCTTAGGAATGGAGTCCCCTTGAGGTGTGATGAAGAGGATACCAACTCCTGCACCATGATGCGTGTATGAACCATCAAAATATAATTGCCATGACTTTGCATTTGTCACCGTAAGAATGGATTCATCTGAGAATTTCGAGACAATGGGAGTGTCATCAATCATAGGTGCATCTGCTATTTTATTTGCAATAGCTTGTCCTTTAATTGCTTTTCTATCCACATATTCAATATCTAACTCACTCAGGATCATAACCCATTCAGCTAACCTGCCCGCGAGTGTCGCCTTATTGAGAAGGTATTTGAGTGGATCTATCCTTGCAACAAGATTTTTTTTATGAGCTAACATGTAATTGTTGGCAATATGATGGATTTGGTTAAGTGTTGTCATTGACGTCAACACTGTATCCTGGTTAGTCTTGGTGATCTTCTTGGTTTCAATTGTGATTTTGATCCGGTATGATCAGATCTCTGGAATCGGTTTTGGATACTTATTTTGGATGGTTACAGGCTTTCTATATTTTGTTGGTTCATGATTTAGTGCTTTGGCTATTATAACTTTTGGTATTTTCTTTTACCAACTTTCCCCTAGCTATCCCGGTTAGCTTTACCGATATGCAATTTTTGGTGACTTGATCAGTGGATTTTGGGTCTGGCTTATGGAATTGGTTTCTATCATGCTGAAGGTGTTTCTTGATCATATCTCAAGTATTTGGTGACTTTGCATTGGATGGCATGTTGTTATGATGGTCCTTTTTGGATCCGGTTAAACTTTATGTTATTTCACTAAGGGTTTCTACCGGTTGGTGAAGCGTGTTGGATTTTGGTCTTAACGGAATTTCCGATGGATATAATTGTTTGGTTACTTGATTTAGGTCCATGATATGTAATGTAAATCATAATATTGGTCTGGTGGTATCGTGTGATGTAATTTTTGTAATTATGGGTTTATGGGTTTAGGGTTTAATCAACCTTGCCAATAAGGTTGATGATCTATAATTATAGGTGACATATTCATGTAATTTATATATCGATGCTTATGGGTGGCTATTTCTGCATTATTAGTGAAAGGATTATGTGCGAACACAGTCATATCATTCCAGTGAAGGTTGGAAAGGTTTTGTATTTTAGAGTAGACATCAGTGCTTAACCGGAACTGTATCAATCATTAGTAGATGCTACTTTCACAGTTCATTTCTTTCCGGATTGTAGTCTGATGTTTATGTAAGTTAGTGAGACTTCCCTTTGTGATGAGCAGTGCGCTCTAGGTTGTTGCCTTTCTGCAAGTGCAGACCCCATTGTAATAATTTATAATACTACTGCAAATTATTCATCTGATTGTGGGTAGGGTTTCCCACCATGGTTTTTCCCTTTCCGGGTTTTCCACGTCAAAATATTGGTGTTATGTGTGTTGTGCTTTCATGTTATATTCTTCATTGTGTTAGTTTCTTGGTATTCCCAGTTATAAGGTTTTGATATGTATTAGTTCTATATACTGTTAGTAAACTGATTCATCCCCCCTCCTCTCAGTTTACTCCTGGTATCAGTGTATTCTAATAGTAATGACATAATTTCTTCGAGGCAAAAACTATAGCAAGAAATGCGTGCTAAATTGGAGTGTAGTTAATCTCTTAACCAACCAATGTGCGATTGATATAGTATATTGAGCTCTTCCCTTGCCTTCATTGTCCTGTTGTGCCAATAGTGCCCCCAATACTGTTTGCGTAGATGATATATAAAGTAATAGGGGTTTTCTTGGAATAGGTGGCATCAATACTGGTGGATTCAAAGGATAATATTTTAGAATTTGGAAATCTTGTTAACACTTATCATTCCATTTGAACTTGACATTCTTGTGAAGTAGATGTTGAAAAGGATATTATTTATTTGCAAGTTGCACGATGAATCTGTATATTGATTGAAGTCTTCCTTGTAGAGACTGAAGTTGACTAATATTCTTTGGTGGTGGCATCTCTAATATAGCTCTGACTTTTGCTAGATCTACTTCAGTTCCCCTTTGTGAGACAATGTATCCAAGGAGTTTCCCAGAGGTCACCCTAAAGACACTTCTTGGGATTTAATCTAACTTTGTATTTTTCCAAACATTCAAAAACCACAGATAGGATATCGAGGTGTGTTTCTCTTGTTACTAACTTTCCCAGGAGATCATCAACATAATCTTCTATAGTGACGTGCATGAGGTCATGAAATATGGTTGTCATTTCTCTTTGATATGTAGCACCTACATTTTTTAATCCGAAGGGCATAACGTTCCAACAAAAGGTACCCCAAGGACAAGTAAATGTTGTTTTATGTTGGTCTTCAGGAGCTATTTTGATTTGGTTATACTTAGAGAATCCATCCATGAATGATAACATTGCATGACTAGCTGTAAGATCCACTATTAAATCAGTGTTCAGTAGTGGGAAATCATCTTTAGGACAAGCCTTATTGATGTCTCTAAAATCTGTACATATTCTGATACTACGATCCGGTTTACTGACATGTACCAAGTTAGAAATCCACTCAGGGTAATCAGTCGATATAATGAATCCAACATCCAATAATTTCTCTATCTCTACTTTGACTAATAGTGCCACCTGCAGATGCACCTTTCTCAATTTTTGTTTTACAGGTTTAGTACCTGTAGTAACTATCAAACGAAGCATTACTAGATTAGGGTCCAATCCAGGCATATCCACATATGACCATCCAAAGTTGATTTGTCATTCTGTGAAGAAACTTACGAACTTTGGTCTTTCTTTTTCTATCAAAGACTGTGCTAAGAAGATGTTGTGTGGAACTTCCTCTGTGCCAATATTTGTCTTGATAGTTTCATCCACCAGCATTGATGATTTCTCTTCATATCATGTCATGGGGAGAGTGTCAAACCTTCCATCCTCAAGCGCCTCAGAGAGGTTTTCACCTTTGGATACATCCTTTATTTTTACTTTTTTAGTGTCAAACAGTGCCACAATGTGGTTTTCACCATAAGACCCAAGATTCATTTTTATTTTTATACTTTTGCAACTAGAAGGTTTGGTGTCCTCTCCAAGATATATTGCACTATCGATTTCTATCATGTATCTTTCTTTGTGGTCCCTAAGAGGAAGATAATTCCTTATGCCAAGGTAGTCAATGAAGGCCTCATCGTTTTGGAAGGTGTCTAGTTGTGGAGGCCCTTGTTGGTCCCATTCAATGAGCTGTGGATGAATGAGGGGAAGGCCATTAGTGTTTTCAAAGTCAACGAGAGTGAGAGTAAAGACACAAGAGTCTTCAGGTATTTCAATTCAATCATCAAGGTCATTGCTATAACTCTCCTCATCAGCTTCGATTGTAAACGAATCCAAATCGACATCATGGACACTCAACAATGGGAGTCTTCACTCTTCGTGGTTTTGACCTAGAACCTTGAGATGTTGAGGGTTTGGGATCCCAAAATTTTTTTATCCACGGTTCTCCACTATCTTTCTTTTCTTGAGATGTAGGCTCTGATAGAGTTACTTGACCAACTCTGATTTTTTTGTTAAACTCTTCTTCTGTGGGTTCACCCGGTTCTTTGAATGTTTCGGTGAGCTCATAATCACTAGATGACTTGTTTGAACCCCATTCCCTTTCATTAGTATATGGAATAGTGTTTCTCTCATTTTTGGTCATTAGTGGATATAGAATCTGTGATTTGCAATTCTTCTTTAGAATTGTGAGTACCTAATCTAAAGGGTATGAAGCCAAGTCCTTTGGAGTGCTAATTATTGAATGTTAACTTTCATTGCAGTGGTTCAATAATTCCATTCTTTTACAACCCAAGAGGGCCTTTACCATCATATCCAAATTTTTGTAAGAACTTAAAGCCTTTGCCATACTTCTCACATGATATTTTGATGTGATCTTTTGTAGATTCCTCTTCGGGTTCTTTATAAAGCATTTTGTAAAGATCTTCCATCTCACCCCATTTTTGGAATATGGCGGGATCCCATTTTTTAATAACAACGTATACTTTTTAGAAGGATGTGGCCGTCCATAATATTTAGGAGAATCTATTATTTATCTTAAATACATGGTTTGATTCAAAGTATACTCTCCCATGCCATTGTCCTTGTATTTTCCTTTAAGCTCACCTTGTTTTGATGTAGAAGGTTTTAATGATTCTGGGTCCACATATGCTAATGATGGAGTTGCTTCTCTATTAATTGGAATTATTATCTCTGATCTTGGTCACAGGTTATTACAATATATGAATGGATTTGGATCACCTTTTATTGTTACTTCAATTTCATTGTACGAAAATTTGATACATTGATGATATGTTGATGGTACTACTCTCATTTCATGTATCCATGGACATCCCAAGAGTATATTGTATGTAAGATCTAGATCAAGTACTTGACAAACCACATCCTTTGTGACTGGTCCAACTCTCAGAGGTAAGGTGATTGTTCCCCTGGATGAGCGTTCTTCATCATCATATGCTTTAATGGTGATCTTATTCTTTGAATTCACAGTTTGTTCAGAGTATCCCAATTGTTTAATAGTATTCAATGTACAAATGTTTAAACGTGCTCCTCCATCTATCAAGACTCATTTGATGCGGCTTTTATGGAGAAAGGCTTCAATGTGGAGAGGTGCATTGTGTGGTTGGGATATAGAGACGTCATCATCTTCTGTGAATGTAAGGGAATGTGGAGTGGAAAGGTATCCCACCATGGCTTGAAATTGGTCCACATTTAGATCTGTGGGAAGGAGGTTTCTCTCAATGCTTTGTCAAGAATAGCCTTATATGAAGGGGATATAAACAAAATCTCAAGGATGGAAATGAGGGTGGGTGTCTTCCCTAACTGGTCTACAAGGTCATACTCATTTTTGGTAGATGATGAGCCTGTGGTCTTGGGTGGAACACCTTGCAAGGTGACTTTACCTTGATGGGTTGTGACATTACATTCGGAGGTTTCATCATTAGATGGTGAAGAGGATGGTCCAATGCCTTTCAAAACAACGCTACTCCTTTGGGTAGAACCTTCGGGACTTTTGTCCTTTATGATAATGGTAGAAACATAATTGTCCATTGAAATATGGTTAATGGCAGAGTCATAATCATAGGACATTTGAGGATAATTAGCTTGATTATCTACTTTGGATTCTCCTTTATCATGTTTAGGGAATGGCTCCTTAAGCATCGCATGTTCCTCATTGGAGGTATGACCATCAACTTCTATGCCACCCTTGTTGATAAGATTTTGTATAACGTTCTTCAATCTGTGATAATTGCCAATTGTATGTCCTTTGCTCTTGTGATACTCACAATACTCATCATCATTCCACCATGCAGGTTTCACTTTTGGTTCATAAGGTGGATTGTCTGGTATTGTTATAAGCTTGTTTGCAACCAATTTCTTAAAAGTTGTCTCAATTGGATCTCCCAATTGAGTATATTTCCTTCAAGGATTTGATGGCCTTAGAGTGTTCACTTGATTGTTTGAGTTAGATGAACTTGCACCAAGGAAAGTCATTTTTGGTTTTACAACATTTGCATCTAGCACCTTGTCATTGACTATGTTCTTATTCTTGTTCCAAATCAGGGTTTGTCTTTTCCATTTGATTCCTCTTTGTTATCCTTGAATAGCCTAATGGTGCCTTGTTCAATAAGGTCTTTCTCAGTTGCCAATCCCTTTTCTACAACTTCCTTGAAGGTAGACAAACAAGCTTTTCTTAGTTCATATCAAATATCCTTGTTGACATTTTGAGTGAACATTTATACCATATGTTTTTGTGGGATATCACAAGAGCATCGACTAGCAAGACCTCTCCATCATTGTAAAAATGAAGCAAAGGACTCCCCATTTTTTTTGTTTGGTGTTGCACAAAGTAGTGACTAGCACATCCGTTTCAATATTGTATGAGAAGTGTTGTATGAAAGCTTTTTCTAGATTACTCCATGACTTGATTCCAAGTGGAAGTTGAGAGAACCTTTCCATAGCTTGTCCACCTAAACTTTGTGGGAACAATCTCATCAAGTATGTTTCTTCGTTGGCTACCTCAATACATGCTATGAAAAATTCTCTTATGTGTGCCTTAGGATCTCCTTTGCCTCTATACTTATCAAATTTTGGTGTCATGAAATGTGGAGGAAATGGAGGCATTGGAACACTTCTATCAAATGGATAAGGACATATGTCTTTCATTGTATACTCTTTCTTTGGTGTATTCATGTTTGCCATTTTGTTTTGCAAATCCTTGATTTGTTTTTGCAAGTCATTCTTGGGTGGTGTATTTTCTCTTTGAGTTAGTCTCATGCCTGAGCCATCGGGTGAAGGAGGAGGGATATAATGCAAGTACGTATAGTATTGATCATAGATGTTTTCATATGGAGGAGGAACATAGTTGTAGCTAGCATATGGACCACTTGGTATGGTATTGTAACGAGGAGCACTAGGTCTAGCTTGATACATGTCATGATCGTGAGGATAGGAGGTATCATAAGAATGATCTTGGGTATTAGCCCAAATCTCACATGGGGTCTCCTTGTGTCATGATTTTGAATGTTCCCTTGAGTGTAATTTTATGTGTTGGTATAATCTTGGGTATTATCACGAGCATGTGTATTAACATTTCTTCTCCATTGGAAAGGATGACCGTGGGGTTGTTTGTGAGAGTTCCTAGCAAAGTTGGTGTGATTATGGGTGTTGGGAACTTTAGGTTTTTAAAATAAGGATGAGGGTGACTTAGGCATGAAATGTTCTCTCCTATTACCACCATAATTTCCTCTAGGATTTGCATTTGAACCATTTGATTAGGATCCTCCTCTAAAATTTGTGAGGCATCAAAGTCATGATGTAGCTTTATCCCATTTTGTGCCATGAATTGGAAGAATTATTGTCTATCTCTTCTCATGATTTTCTCAATCAATCTATGGAATCTTGGTTCCATGATAGTCTCTTCAATGTCTGCGGAAGTGAAAGATGCATTGTCATTATCATTGTTGTTCTCATTGTCATTGTCTGGCATATTACTACGACTTTCAAATGGGCTGTAAAATTCATCTCCATCAAACTTATAGGTACTCATGTTGAGAGATCTTAAACCTTCCTCGACTTTGTAAGGAAACTTTCAACCATCTTTATGACAATTTCCACATAACCCAATTAAGATTTTAATCAAATCAACACATAGAAGCCATGTGAAAAGAATAGAGAACATATCCATGAAAATGTGACACAAGATATATCTTGGGAAAATGATCATGAGGGAAAATCCCAACCTCCAAAAGCATTATCCACCATGTATTATTAGCAATGCGTCCATTACAATACAACTATAGAAAGCCTTCGAAAATCCAACCATAACCAAACACTCCATGTGACCAAACATGAATCCACACATTGTAATGCCCGCCAAAATACCCTAGAGAAATATAGCTAAAAACACGTTAATTTAATTTAATTTTTTTTAAACAATACAACACATAAAATCACTTAAGAAATGCAGCAAACACACAACAACATTTAAGTGTTATGAACATAGAATAATTCACTCAAGCTATTCAAACAATTACGCAAGCGGAATACAATAAATCATTACTACTGCCTCCCTAGGGTATCTCAACAACATTGCTTAATCTACCTACATAAGAAATAAGCATTTACTTTCTTCCAGTTCAATACCTCATAATCTTAATCATTATACACACATAGGTGCAACATAGAAATACCTAACACTCATGATATGCAACCTTCTTAATTTTTCATTTAATATGAGATTCTATCTTTCAATGCACCACTATTTCCTTTTTCACTTAGATTCATTTTATACACCAAGTCCAAATGTTCCTATTACCATTAACCAACCTCTGACTATAAACATCGCCATACACATACCAAGATTAATCCCTTACATTGCATTAACATGATTTCCATTTAAAATTAACTTCTACATAGTCATTTCTAATTCTATGCTTCTAGCATACTTATTACTTTATCATGATTCTAAAAGAACATAATGCAATACTCACAAAGTTTCCTTAAACATTTAACCCATAGCTCATTTAATATTCATAAAATCTCTTACACTATATCAATTAACCAACAATCATCTTATTACAAATCAGGTAACTACACAAATTCATCTCAACACAAACTATGATACAATATCCTAATTCCATAACCACTAATAGCATCCACCAAATGGAGATATAACCTTAAACCATAACACGTGATACATTATAATCCTTTCCTAAAGACAAGCATTCATTTTACCATCTACCCATACACTTACTAGTAATTTCTATTAATAAGATTAGCAATTCATTCACTAAGAAGATCCATACAATATTTCATAAGGAACCTTCAATTATACCCCAATCATTATAAGATTTCAATTCAATCATTAGATCACTGTCTACGAAGTATGATACTATAATTTCAAATTATTTAATCACAACTCATAAACATATCCTAAGATATCTTCCAACATTACTCAAACTCACACATCCTATCAAGATATAACATTTCTTCTACTTAAATCATTAGTTAAAGACATCATTTCAAATCTAATACCATTATCATAATATTTACCTGATTTACTTTTAACATGGTTCATCAAGAATACAAAATACATCATTTAGTTTCGAACAACAATAGTTATCCACATCTCATGCATCCATTTCATTTAATATAAATGCGTTACAATACCACTCAAGGTTCATCATTACAATCATCTACCATAATCAAAAGATATCGCTATAAATAGAACAACATAGTCATTTCTCATATACATGACTTCTTTTACAACCGTTACATAAGAATTCCATTACATAAATCACATCATCATTTACATTCTTGCTACAATTATTATCCATGAACAATCTGAAGAAGCATCCTCATCCACGCAAGAAGAATCCAAATACAGGAACATCCCAATGGTTTAAAAGCACCAACCACCCAACCATGTGGAACCAAAGGAACCACCCCTCGTGCTAGGAGATGACGCAAGGTCCCAACACACACTCTACATCTAGGCTGACACTCAAAACCAAAAACACTAACTGACAAGGACTCTCAAGCAAGAACTCACACAGAGCCACAAGAATAAACTCCCAGAGGCGTAAAACGCATCAGGACATAAATGCATCCAATAAGCATAATCATAAATCATAAAGGGGGAACACATGTAGGAGTGGAGTGTCATCACATGCCATCCTCATAACATAATAACACAAGGCACTAGCCTGATGGACATTTGGAGCCATCTCAACCTATGAGAGACCAAGGGAGATTAGCTTACCGTCTTCACGGCCTTCTCATGCTTATCCTAAAACATCCTCCCTAGGACATAAGTCATGAGGCTCAAAACTATTCATTATCTTGTTTAAGTGAGTTATAATTTTCCCATCCCAATTAATTCATTATCAATGTTATCACTTGCTTACAAATCATGGAAAACTCCAATGTGCCCTGGTGGTCTAGACTTCATGCATCCTTACAAGGAACCTCATGTCAGTCTATCTCTCATGACCCCGATCATCACAAGGAAGCCCATTCCTCCTAACATGGCCCAACAATAAATCACAAGAGGCTCTACCAACATAAATACATTAAAATAATACTCAATGCAGCCAATAAATTTCACACATACTCTCACAACATATGCAAGGCTACAACAACATCAATATAACAAAATGAGCCTCTTGGCTAGCAATAAACAAAGGCATATCAAGCCATCAAATGCTGCCATCAAATAGAAGATAACATCACAACAAGGCCTACTCACTTGCTGGTCCAAGATAGCATATATATTCACCTCAATCATCCATGGCCTATTCACATGGAAGAGAATCTATAATGTCCACAATGGTGTAGAGGAGCAAATATACATAAGACCATCCAAATACATCGAAACTGATAGAAGCCAAATCTGGAAAATATAACAGCCCTCAAATAAAGCCTCTGGTACGAAAATTAATCTGGAAATTACCACACAAGCAAGCAACTAGCAAATTGACCTACAGGAAAAACTACAGGAAACATTATAGGAAAGACTACAAGAAACCATTTCTCACATTCTAACTTGATTTCTCAAAAACAAGAAGAATAAGAAAATCCCTTCCAAATCTAATTTTTGAAAATAAGAATCAATTTAAAATTTCTTTCTTAATCCCCAAACAATCTTTCAGACAATCTTTTTTAAAAACAATGTGAAGTGCCGGTAAAACCACCAACTTGGAAAATGGAAGAATCCCAAAAAACACCAGTCCAAGCCTTTAAACCAATTTAAATCCAACCACAAAAAATCTCCAAATTAATCTCAGAAATTCATTCACCAAATATGCCAACAAAACATCAAAACTCCATTCACGACACAGACTCAGAAAGACACAGAAGACTCTCAGCACACCCAAAAATACAAATATTTCCCACAAACTCTAAAATAAAGCCTTATAATCAAACTAAATATTTCCCTCCAATTGATACAACTATAAATTTATTTTCCAAAGCTCATACATTAAATCGCAGACACAGAGCATACAGGAAAACTGTAAAATAAAATATAAAAGGGTAGAATACATCTCCAACCTGCAACCTGTGTTATGGAAGAAGTCAAAGAAGAGATCCCACAAGCCAAACCAAATCAAATCCAAGCTCCAGCCAAAATCCAAGAGAGAAGAAAACCAAAACTAGGAAGAAAACTTGCTGGAGAAAATTTTCCAAGAAGAATCAACCCCCGAAAACTTCACGGGAAAGAAAATAAAAAGAAAAACATTAACCAAAAACCCTAGCCTCAATCTCAGCCAATCAAAATATTCCAATCTATAATATATTTCATACCTACCTTCCCAAAGTTCAAGAAAATAAAATATATTTTCTACCTACCATAAACTTCCAGCCAATCAAATACAAGGGTAGGTAAAATAAATTAGACCATTGACCTGGGGTGAAAATGACTTTTAAATAAAAGAATACAAAATACCCCCCTTTTAATTACTTAATGGGTAAAATAATATTACTCAATAAATAAAATTCACTTCAACATTAAATAAATAATTTCCCACCATAGACATTTATAAATAAATATTAATAATAATAGGAAATCAATAAATAAAATTAAATAAATAAAACTCCAATAAATAATAACTCAATTGAACCCAATAAATAAAAGCTAATAAATTAAATATAAAATACTCAACATTAAATTAAATAGATCAAATAATAAATAAATCTTTATTAAATAAATAAATAAAAGATCAAGCCAATTAGATTAAATACATTATTCACTTAAATAAATTCCTTATAAGGAGAAATCCAAATACACAATGAGAAATCCATACCTCAAAACTCACACAAAAGAAGCTAGAGGGATTTGATCTCCAAACCTCCAACTCATGATCAAAAGACTTAACCAATACACCACATTACTTACTTGACCAACAAAAAGGAAAATAAAAATAACATAAGATATCAACAAATTAGCTAACATCAAGATAACCTAACAAGGTGAACATCTTAGACCTAGAGTACGTGAGGGGAACTTGTGCCAACTCCGAACCACATGCCATTGGGATTTAAAGACACGCTCAGACCTGTGGATCCAGGTGGAGTCGATGTTTGGTACCTGCAAATCCTGCATCCACAAAGCAACGATACGACATATGCATATATATTATAACAGGAAAGGGTGAGAGAATCGCAATGACACATCCTGCTCGCAATGAGTGATGTGGAATTGTCTCTATCCCAAAGACAGTCATACAACAATCAAACACACCATAAGATCAACTCATCATAGATAATCAGTAAATATGGTCAGCACATAAAAATATCATCAAGTGCATGATTATAGTAGGGCATGTAAAATTCATCAACACTTATGCTCATCAAATCATATGATCAATATAATCTTTTGATAATCAATCACATAATAAGTGTATATATATATTGTCTAATAAATCACGTGATCAATAATGATAGTATCAACATCATTTAAATCATCTTAAATAGTCTATGCCCAATAATTCCTATCATGCATGAATTAAAAGTCAACTCTAGTCAAAACAAGTCAAGTCAAGGGTGGACACTACATCCTCCCCTCCTTAGACTCGACTTACTCCTGGAAGTCATAAGATTTAGGGTGACAAATAGCACACATAAATCAAAAAATTTCTTTTAACACAAACATATTATAATATTTTCTAACTCCAAGAAAGATAATGACAACTAAATTTCCTCCTTATGCTCCAATTATTCAAAATAAACTTGTTACACAAGAGGTAAATGAAGCACCAACTGCTATTAATTATGACATGTACACTAAAT
Source organism: Cryptomeria japonica (assembly GCF_030272615.1). Classification (NCBI taxonomy): domain Eukaryota; kingdom Viridiplantae; phylum Streptophyta; class Pinopsida; order Cupressales; family Cupressaceae; genus Cryptomeria; species Cryptomeria japonica. The sequence continues at coordinate 913,081,212 of NC_081407.1, forward strand.
TGTTAAAATATTTACAAGGGAACTTCATTTTAACCATGCTTGCAAATACAAAACTGTAACTTTAGTCACTCAGTTAAGCATCAATAAGAAGAAATCAATATATTTCACATCAATATTCATAGTAACCCTCCTTCAACATCTAGTTGCATGCAAATAGAGAGAGAGAGAGAGAGAGAGAGAGAGAGAGAGAGAGAGAGAGAGAGAGAGAGAGATACATTTATACAATATCTTACACATATGCACTTATATTATTGAACAAATCATGTCATAAGCCTAAATGAGGGAAAATTTCCCAAAAATAAGCTTCCTCAAGTTAAATAAATTCTAGACATCACATGATAATCAAGCATATATAACCTATTTATTTTAAACAACAAATTTCATGGCATTCAAATATCCTAATTTCCACCATGCTTACTTTGCGTTATACTTTATACAAACATTAGCTGCAATCCTTATCCAGTCAAATCATTCAAAGGGCATTCTTAATCTATTATGTGTACACAAAGATTTTGAAGGCAAGAAATCAACAACTGATTTTTATTTAACTATTCCATAAATTTCAACTTCACAATTCCAAGGCACTTCTATCTACTGTAAACTTTAGAAAGTTACCAATAAATTTCATCTTATTAACACTTTTCGTTTACTCATCTAATAACAACATTATCTAATTGTTTTCTTAGTCTATTGCACTTTTCCGCGATGTCCTCCCTCGCACACACTATCAACGGTCCATAATGAACATGATAGAGACAACACTGGCTCAAGATTTGGGCCCACAATATATCGACACTTAAAATGACCACCATAGACAACAAAAGAGGAGGTCAAAGGAAATATCCTCAAATCAATTCATTAAATTAAAAGAGAAGAAAATTTGCCGGCGAAATCAATCAAGAAATTTAAGTGACAAGTGCCACCACAAGAGAAAAATAAAAGAAAGAAGAAATCAGTGGTCATCCAAAAGTAAAGAAATCTAAAAAATACACATTAATCCTAATGACACATCACATAAATCATAAATTAACTCAAGGCAAAACAAACAATTCATCCAACTCACATCACGAGGTGACCAACATTAGTCACACTAAAGGGAGTAATTGCTACACAACATCCAAGGGTGAAATGCCTTGAATGTGTTAGAGAGTGCACACCATATTTAAGACTCCTATTTTATCCATATGTCCGTATTACTTTCATTATTTTTTAAAACAATTCAAATTTTCAAAAATATAGGCAATTATCCTTTATGAAAGTTGACATAGGTAGGAAGAGATAAAGAAACTACGCACTCACACATGCACAAGGAATATACTCATACCATGACTAATGATCAAGATTTCTTATCTCTACCAGGATTATACTCACCAAGTTATAACAGAAACAAAGGTTAGAGATTCAATTACTCACTTGATAGTAAACTACAACACGCATTATTTCCATTAATGCACAACTAATAACCTATAGAAGATTAGAAATTCCTTCATAAGATCTTTAATAAATTTATTCAATCATATATTTAAACAAGAAAAATAGGTCTCATTACAAAATCCAAAGTTTAATATCAATTTCTACTCTTACCAATAATAATCTTCTGACATACTTCTGGTTATCTAAGCTAAGAATATCTCAGTCCCACTTCCAGAACTTAGTTTTCTTTTCATCTAATACCACTTAAATTACAAGAACACACACATCATTCTATTTAAAATCACTTCCTATTATTACTTGATTACTATCATTCATAGACTATGTATTTTCAACATTTCAAGAAAAATTGGCATTTAGAATCCCAACACAATTTCATATAACTAATTATTATTTTATCTCATTAGAATTCTCTAAGGAAGCACTTCTTAAAATTCAAATAAGGCAATGATATAGTAAACTTTCTTAATTTATCCATCTAGTTAAGAGAAATATTTATTCAATGCCACACAATTCCTACACAAAGCTAAAACTTTTATCTTGCCAAACCAAATAAAGACACAATGATATCATTTCGATTTCTACATATGCAATGCACCAATCCTTGTTTCAATACACATATTTATCTCCTTTTAGTTTCACGATAACTTTCCTAATTAAATGATGGGATATTCTATTTAATCAATTCTTCCCTTAAAGAATAAGGATCATGAATGCAATACCTAAATTTCAGTCTCCAATGCAAATTAACTTCATCTAATCTTCCCTTTAGCGTTTACAAGTCATATTCATCATTTATTATCCAATCCTTATGCTTAATATCAATAACCCCCAATTATTTGAATCTTTTACCACAAGGAGAGAAGAGAAAGGAAGGGATATTGCCACACAAATCAATACACGCAAATTTATGTAAACTTAGTTTGAATTTCCTAGTCATTCCAAATACAACTACCAATTTTAAAGATATGCAATTTGAAATTCCTTAAAATTTCCTACCAATACACGTGCAACTAGCAATCCCAAATCCTTTGATAGCTATGATTTCCTCAAACAATCTTTTATTACGTACAAAATCACACATATACCAAAACAACCAATAGTTCTTTGGGGAAATCATTACATTAGCAACTAACCTCCTTACATTTCACATAAGAGATTAAATAAGGAAAAAGGCATTCCAACTACTTCTATTAAGCACCACATACAATTCCTTCGATTTTCACATCATTATCTATACTAAATTATTCGTAAATGTATGATACAAAAACTTCATCCTTCTATTCATAGGAAGATCAACATAATAGACTAATTTTATGATCATCGCATTAGTTAAGAGGATACGCACATTCTTTTCTCATTCTGCAACATAATTAATCATGTATAAGGAAAGCAATCCTAATCATTCAAGTAAGCACTAGAAATTTATAGAGCAAGTAAGAACATATAGACACTTCTCTTATTCTGGAGACATACATATGGAATAAATACACACTTTACTTAAAGTTATGATTCCTAAAAGGAATTAGAGAGAAACACAAGGCATAGATATCTAAGATTCCAAAAATTCCAATAACACTTCTTCTAACACAAATCTCAAAGAGTAACTTAATTCAAGGAACATCAAGGCACATTCACAAGACTAATAGAAATATCCTTAACTAGAGATCCCAGTGTTGCAACTTGGGCTCTGATACCAAATGTAATGCCCGCCAAAATACCCCAGAGAAATATAGCTAAAAACACGCTAATTTAATTTAATTTTTTTAAAACAATACAACACATAAAATCACTTAAGAAATGCAGCAAACACACAACAACATTTAAGTGTTATGAACATAGAATAATTCACTCAAGCTATTCAAACAATTACGCAAGCGGAATACAATAAATAATTACTACTGCCTCCCTAGGGTATCTCAACAACATTACTTAATCTACCTACATAAGAAATAAGCATTTACTTTCTTCCAGTTCAATACCTCATAATCTTAATCATTATACACACATAGGTGCAACATAGAAATACCAAACACTCAAGATATGCAACCTTCTTAATCTTTCATTTAATATGAGATTCTATCTTTCAATGCACCACTATTTCCTTTTTCACTTAGATTCATTTCCATGTCCACCTCACACAATAATAAAATAATACAACAATAAAAAATTATTATGCAAGGTGTACAACATCATTTCCCCAACATTCTCCCACTTGTTCTATACATTGCATAAGGGTCAAGAAGTAATCCATCACACGAACAAGAGAATAATCTCTCCACCCACATATACCATCATGGAATCCAAGTGCTCCATGTGCTCCATCAAGATACCCACAACAGGAAACAAAGTGAGCACTATCTCATACATGAATGCTCCCACCCTATATCATGCCACTACCACTAGACATGAAAAGACCATTCAAAGAGAAAGCCACATAATCTATCGCAACAAATGATGTCCTGCACCAACTGATATCCGAAAACAAACACTAATCCAAAGGTATCCAATGTAAAGGTAGTTGTTTACATAGCTGAAATAACACCCTCAACAAGTGCTAACACATCAACTATACATGCCTCCAAGGCATACAAGCCAAGTTAATAACATCTCATCAACATATGCAACCTGTAACATGCAACCATAAACCCCAAGTGCAATACTTGCCACGTATGTACACCAAGGAACTCCTACTGCATAGGTAATGTCAACATCAGAAATGAATCCTGTAACAACATATCATAGATGTGTAATCATGTAGTATCAAGAACATCCACATAAATATGAACATCATGTAAACTGATAACCTGCAAGTACCACTCTCACACCATGTCTCCCAACATTCTCCCATGTTCTCCATACCAACAAAAAGAAAGAAATAAAGGAACCACTATGCCATCTCCCACATGACAACATATGAACACAAAACCAGTGAACACATAGCTCCAAACAACCTCAAATCCAATGTAATGTGAATTCAAACATCCAGAAAGATAACCGAAACAAAGAGAGAAACACTGCAAATCAAAATCTGTAGTTTGTCCTTCTACACACACCTCTAAATGCCAGCTGTGTCAAGTATGATCTCCTCCATAAAACCCCAAATGAGAATAGCATAACAACACCCAAAATCCATTTAATACCTTGGATAAAACAAACATATATAACATGTAATCATTATGGATGTAAGCCTCTCATAACCAAGAAGATCAAACTAATATCCATTCCCAAGCCTAGGGAATATGCCCAATAAACCATATCCCAAACTAATATCAATGACTGCCACCATCATAATAATAACTCAAATGCACAAGGAGATAACCAATGCCATACATATCTCAAATGGACCTTCCAGAACTAACAAACTCCATGTAGCTCAAGACCCATACCAATAAAAGATAAGCATAAACATAATGCACCTAAAAGGAAACAATGGACAATACCTCTCAAGTAGTAAACTGTCGAGTAGACAAAGAGTGGGGAATGAGAATGTTCATCAAGCTATCCAAGTTATTGTGACTCATCTAGGAAAAATCTCCTCTCAAGTCGATACCAAGTGAATGCTCCTCAGACTTCCTACTGAAACCATCAACCATCTCAACACATGCCTCTAAATACAAGAGAATACTAGCATCACCAACATCCTCCAAGTATCCATGAGTATATGTAACCAATCAATCCATGCCAAAATCCAAATGTAACATAGCATCACGATGAAGTAATCAAGCAAATGATCATGTACCCAATACAAAGAGAACTACCAAGATCAATGTCAAAGCTCCAACCGCAAAGTAAAGAACATAACATGACAACATGATCTAACCATCTCCTCCAAAGAGATAACATGCTCCATATGAAAATATCAAATAACCATATCATGCCAAAACTCTAAGCATGCAATCAAGAGTATACCATGACATAATATCAACCATCATATCAAGCAAGGATAACATGTCAAATGAAAGCATAAACCACACCTTAACCAAGGACTCCTTGATCCCTCAAGATGTCAACATCCTCAAATATCACAAAGATCACCATCTCCTACAAGTGCACCCGCGAATGTGAAAGACCCTTATGCAGCAACAGTCCGATCTAAGGCATCCTCCAAACATTTGTACACTAACAAGATCATCCACCATCCAATGGTGGATACACATCACTACTACAAGATCCCTCTGAATTGTGATACTGAGTTCTCCATAGCATCGTGATAACCATCTCCTGAATGGAGATCATCTAGGTCTACACACATACAATTCAAATGTCAACAATATCAAGTAAACCATAAAATCCATCTCCGGAAGATACAAAACCACCAACAAACAATCAAGAACCAATCCTATACCGCCACATCATCACTGTCAAAAGCTCCCACTGAAACTGTATACAAGCTATCCATGACAATATGATAAAACCATCCTCTAACATGGAAATCAACCAAAGTCATCTAACAATCAAAGAACTCAAAGTTGACATCATGAGCTCCCAGAAGTCAAAGTACCAATGATCCTCAACACAAGAAGATATACCACCATAACCAATCAGGAATCCAATCAAATAATCATCAATCAATGCACCTACAAATCCAACCATGTCATGTCAAAGCCCCTAAACATAAGGAACAACCATGGCATCATGATCACATCCACAAAACAAGCATCTAACTCTCAATGTGTCCAACTTGTCATCATCACATAGTCAACTATGTAGGTCCCCCATCATGATTATACCCAGTAACAACATCTCTCCTCCTCAACATGATAACAAAATCAACAAACCATGTGACTAAACCAAGCCAACAATTTGAATATGCATAAACAATTAAATATCTATGGGCATAGACAACCCATATCCAAGTCATAGGTGCAATCTTATAAGTAAAGACAACTCACAAAACTACACAACTTGTAGACCAACCAATGCAACATACATACCCAAACCAAACTAATATCCATGTCAACATGAGAGAAATCTGAGATACCACACTGAGTATACAATGACATCAAATCAAAATATCCAATATGTAGCATGCCATAAAATAATAATATCACCATAGTCAAGGGAAACCATAATTGACTCAAGTAAAAAATATCAGCATATAAATCATCTCAAACCGGCTCCAAATCTGAATCAAAGTGTAGTGGTCTCCAAGAGCTTTTCGTCGATTATTCAAAATCCAAAATACTACTCTATATGATCAAGTTATGACCTCTCAAAATCAAAAAGGTACTTGTCACTTCCAACTCACATTTCACTCCCCTACTAGCATAGGGACTGTTAGGCCGACAGACCTGCGGTGGCAGGGTCTGTCTCGCCTCTACGGAGGTATGGGGACGGGGGGTTGGTGCCCCCCCCCAAGTATATAATATTTTATTTTTTTTCATTTTGAAACTTTTCAAAAATGCCCGTAGAAAATAATTTATTTAATTATTCGAATTTTGCAAGGAATTTTAATTTCGATGAGATTTATTTTCTGAGAACAAATTGCAGGCAACGATACGACTGTACCATCTAAAAAATTTCAAACCTAGGTCTCAGATGCCGAAATAGGATAAATTATATATCATTTTTCATCTTCCAACCAACCTGAATCCATCCATGAGGTCTGTTTTGTCCCACGGGGCCATGTATGAAATCTCACCACCAAAACCCTTATTCAAAGTATTTTTTAATGATTCCCTAGATTGACCAAAATTCTTCCAACCTCAAATCTGCAAACAACCCAAATAACATATATTTCCAATAACAACCTGCAAAACCATATATCTTGCCTTATCTTTTCATTTTTACATGCATTCATGGATTCCAACTAGGGTTATAAACACCATTAAAGCCATATAGCTCTGATACCACTTGTACGGAAACTTGTAGCCATCTTTATGACAATTTCCACATAACCCAATTAAGATTTTAATCAAATCAACACATAGAAGCCATATGAAAAGAATAGACAACATATCCATGAAAATGTGACACAAGATATATGCTGGGAAAACCCTCACGAGGGAAAAATCCAGCCTCCAAAAGCATCATCTACCATGTATTATCAACAATGCATCCATTACAATACAACTATGGAAAGCCTTAAAAAATCCAGCCATAACCAAGCACTCCATGTGACCAAACATGAATCTACACATCCCATGCTATGCTTCCTTCTTTCACAAATGCTAACATGGCTAACTAACCAGCCCAAACAACTACCCTTATGGTTGCTTTTATAAACACAAGCTCCCACAAAACCACCAAGTAGTATTACATCAAAACCATGTGACAATAAAATATCATATTTTTCCTATAACCTACCCTTGACCCACATTTAATATTGGGTACTTCATCACAATTGCATTCCCCAGTATTAAATAAATACAATATAATAATACCAATGTGTCAATACAACTCATCAAGTGGTTACAATAATATTCTAAGGGAATCTCTACATGTTGCACGTCCATCTAGGTGCTCTTAGGTGCAACAATACAATATGATATTGCAATATAATTCCATGTCCACCTCACACAATAATAAAATAATACAACAATAAAACATTATTATCCAAGGTGTACAACACCATTTCCCCAACATTCTCCCACTTGTTCTATACATTGGATAAGGGTCTTCTAGACCTTTGTGAACTGGTTTCAACCATGAACTAAACCTTGGCTAAAATCCAAGATGGAAGACAATGTGATGACTATGGAAGACCAAGAAGGAACATGAGATGAAATGAGTCTAGGGTTGTCTTGCAATGTCCAAAAATGTAAGCCCAAGATATGTGTGATCTAAAGTAAGGTGTGGCTTCCAAAGAGATGATAGATCTCTTGATGAGGTAGGTTGACCTTGACTAAAGAGTATTAAATGGGACCCTAAGATGATAGATCTGATACGAGCACCACCTAGTGATATGTTGTAGTATGTTTGCAAGATATGATGAGGACCACAAAGCAACCTTTTGACTCTAGCTTGAAAGATGTGTTTTTCAAATGAGGTAAAAATGGTTGAAAATGTATGACAAGGTTAAGGACTGATTGACTAAAGATGAAGCCCTAAAAAGGAAGTTGCCTTGGAAGCTCTTTTAATCTCTAAACCTAAGCACATTTTCCTTGACAACTTTTGTAAAATTTTGTTCTCTAAAACGTAGATGCGTTTCTGCTCTGCGTAGATATAGTTTCTCTATGACTGGTGATTGTTTTATGCATAGATGCAACTTAAAGCAACCTAGACACAATTTTAAATCATAAATATAGTTTTAACTGTCACAGACGTGGTTTTTGACAATGTTTAGTCTCTAATACACAAACATGTTTCTGCTCTATGCAGACGCAGTTTCCTGACACAAACACGATTTTAATAGTCACAGACATAGTTCTGAGAATTTTGTTTAAAACTATCCAAATGTATAATTGTTGAATGTGACCAAATCTTGAAGTTGAATATCTTGTGGCAAAAAAACACAGCAAATAATGAAGACACAATGTCTGAAGGTGTTTTTGTCCCAAAATGTTTTGTGTATGTTCAAAAGATTTCCACTTGTATAGCACAAATTGAAGACACTTGAAAACATGCATAATCTAGGCTGGAAAGAGAAACCATTCAAAGGGGCCCCCGCGACATAGAAATACCTCAAACAAGCGGACAACTAGAAATTTTGGTAGCATTGGCTCCCCCACCAAGACACTCACTTCTCGAGCACACCAAATTCTCTTACCTCAAAAGACCAAAGATCAAATGAGGGATTCCTGTCTCAACATGAAAGGGTACATAAGGGGTATCTATGGGGTACGATCTGCACTCCTTGAACCATCAAATGTAGGGATTTTTTGCCTCTAAAACAAAAGGTGTTTAATGGGGGAACTTCTGCAGTTCTTGGTGTCTACCCATGCGGTGACAACTCATTTAAGACCTTAATCCTAATCCCTAAAGAGGATTTTTAAAACATCCAACACAAGTGTGGATACTAGGGAGAACCGTCAGTGTAGATACATGTCACCAAGTCGTTGCAGCTTTCTCCTAATATATTAATTTATATATCAAGAAGAAGAAGTACCATTTGGGTCATGCTCTCTTACTTGGCCTTATGGGCTACATGAGAGATAGACCCTTTTACCTAAAAAGAAGATGATAACAATTTTTCTTACACCCAAGGTCCAATGGAAGGCGAGGGGAGATGATACTTTTGTTATCACCTCTAGGGTTATAAACATAAAGCATGCAAAACACACCAAACACTTCAAGAAAGTTCTTTAACCCCAAATAAAAAAGATGCGACCCTAATTAGAATAGAAATCCAAAGACACACACCTAGATTACCCCTGCAACAAATGATTAGTAGTTTTGATAAATTACCCCCACCTGCAAGCACACTTGTTAGGTAGATTTTAGAAAATTCAAACCCAAATGTGAAAAGAGAGCCTTCGATAATACGTTTTTCTTCTTTTCAAGACAGTTGCACTACTTGTTAGTTAGTCCAAGCAAGGGGTGAGGCCAAAAACCAGATTTGAAAACTCTAAAAAAAAAACAAAAAAAATTGAAAATAAAAAATGTGGTGATACCAGACTCAGATGCGGAAACAAAACACAACCGTGGAAATCCTAAACACAGATGCAAAAAGACAATGATCTTGAACCTGCAAAACACAGATTGAAAACAAAAACGCGTAAAGAAGAAACCCAGACGAGATTTCTTGTCATAGACGCAGAAAGACTAAATGCAAGCGCGAAAAGAGGAGATAGGGATCTGCAAAACAAAGCAAAGATAAAACTGCAAAAACAAAAAACAAAAATGCAACTTCCGATCGCAGACTTATAAACTTGTAACCTAGATGCAGAAATCAAAATCCTGAACTTGCAAAACTAATAGAAAACATAGATGCGAAAATATCTAACGTAGACACGGTTTCTGATCATAGACGCAAAAAGAAAGGTTGCAGAAGCGCAATAATTCAAAATCGTCGCTGATCTGGCCTGGAACTTGACAAAAAAAAACTAAAAACAACCAACAAAAGTTAGAAAGAAAGGGACAAGAGTCCCACTATGGTCGCTAAAATGTATACGGTGAAAAATAATGATGATAAACTATTGAAAAACCACAAAGATCCAACCACAACAAACCCTAGTCCTATAATAAAACATTCACCATACACCAATAAAGATACCTAAGAACATGCAAATCAACAAATTGAACAATAATACCATTCACATGTCAAGTAGGGTTTTAATCTTCATTGTCTCCTATCTCCATTGATCTTGTTTGATATATTTGCTCTCAAATTTTGTATAAAGTATTGATTAGGGTTTATAATGATGAGAGAATCATCTTATATAGAAGATGCTTTAGAAAATGGAGGGACAAGATTAAGAGGTGAAAGAAAGAAATGGTCATCTAGGATTGAAGGGTAGGTAGAAGAAATAATAAAATAATGAAGAGGGTAGGTAGAGCAAAATTAAGAGATAAATGACATGTGTCATGGATAGAAAAAGATAATGAATTAATTAAATAAATAAATAATTATTTAATTAATAGGGGAAGTGGGACCAATTAAATAAATAAAATATTTATTTAATTTAGGAGAAAGATAATTTAAATAAATAAATAAAAATTATTTAAATGAGAAAAGGGCTAGAAAGGGATAAATGAACTAATTAAATAAATAAGAATTTATTTAATTAATAGAAGACTTAGAATAAAATAATAAAATAAATAAAAATATTTATTTAATTAAGCATGACAATTTTAGGTGTCTACTGGCCCCAGTCCCAATATAAGAACAAATAAAAGAATACAGATCTCTTTAGACCCATGAATCAGGAGCATACAAAATAACAAACAAACTTAAGAGTTCTAAAGAGGACTCAAGAAACCAAAACAAAGCTCAAAAGGCAAAGAAGATGACATAAAATCAATGTTGTAATTTTACTAATTGTATATGATGGAATTGGAAATTAAAATATTGTAAAACATAAATAAGATCCAACCACATTGGTTCTACAATCAATCCACTATACACCTATGAAGAACCTAAAATCATGCAAACAACAAAATGTGAAATATTATATCTTCACATGCTCGTAGGGTTTAATCTTCATTGTTTCCTATCTCCAATGATCTTGATACCTAAAATTGTCCTGCCTAATTAATTTTTTATTTATTTAATTATTTTATCCTAAGTCTTCTATTAATTAAATAAATCTTTATTTTTTTAATTAATTCATTAATCCTCTTCTAAGTCTTTCCTCACTTAAAAGAGGTCAGATGGGAGAAGCCTCATAACAACTGGGTAAAACTCAACTTTGATGGGGCTTGCAGAGGCAATCCGAGACAGGCTGGCTTTGGAGCAGTTATTTGAAATGAGGATGGAAATGTGGTGTTTGGCACGTATGGCAATATTGGCTGCGCGACAAACAATGAAGCAGAAATAAGAGCTCTCGAGGCCGAGCTTTTACTCTGCAAAGAGAAAGGTTTGACCAATGTACAGATTGAAGGTGATTCTCAGGTAATCATAAATGGGGTGACTACTAGTAAATTACTTAATTGGAAACTAGCTAAATGGTTGCCTCGCATTCGGTCCTTACTCCAAGCAATTAAACCATATGAAATAACACATATACACAGGGAGGGAAATCAAGTAGCTGGCCTATTAGCCAATCTAGGAGTCAACTCACAGGTTGTAGAAGTGTTAGTTGATCCCAAGGCATTGAGTTCAGATATTACGGACCTGTGCAGGAAAGACCTATTGATAAGGAAATGCGACGGAGTGGGATGATGGTCCTCAGAACTAGGCCTGCGGATGTAGGACAGATGGAAGAAGTCTTATGCACTTATGCAGGTCAAAATCCTTGAAAGGCGTAGTGACGATGGTCCGATCTGCAGAGGATAGGCAGAGGTGACTTGCAGATTATGGGAGCTAGGTAAATTAGGTAGAAAGAATCTTCTAGAGCTTTGTAAGACTTTATATTGGCCTTTGCAAAAGTGGAATGCATGGTTAGTAAGGCGCTTTGAAGGATTTCTCACACCAAATAGCGCAAGAGTTGGATTGAGATTTATCCATGGCTTATTTTGGCAACATTGGATGCACGAACTATGAAGAAACGTTGGATACGCAGCTCCGTGGCTTGTTTGTCATAGAGGTTTATGTCTATGATGCTATAAAAGGGCTCATGGGGATCACACTAAACTTTGATCGCCATTGGTGTGATGGTACGATTTATGAAGCAGTCCTTATGCCCTTGGTCGACATCATTGAGTGCAGGGAAAGAGCAGTGGAGATTCTGAGTGGCTTCGTCAAGCCAGTCAACGACAAGAACATTGCAGACTCCATCTTAAGTCTGTCAGAGAATGAATGGATTAGCATACTCAAAACTTATTTCTAGCCAAACTACTTTCTGCCATCGGATTCTGAAGAAGAAGAAGACGAGGGTGAGGATGATGGGAGCCAAGAATCAGATGCCAGTGAAACTAGTCGGGCAGAGCGCAGGCGCGTAGAGAGGGAAGAGTTGAAGGAAATGATGAGAACATTTGGGGAAAACGCATGGGAAGTGTTTAGATGCGCAGTGCAGAATGGAAATATGGCTCCTTTTCGCAGAATAATTAACTCAGAAACATGGTGGTTCTTGGCTGGAGCCACGGCCAATGTAATTAGCATCGGGGAATATGCAGGGGTTATCATGCAGACCCTTAATGGGGAGCAGTAATAACCATATATGCCCCTGTTTGTGTCTATGATTAGGATAGAATGTAGTAGTACTCATTGCAGATAGAAGTGTTTGGTTATGGTAGGTAATAGTAATCACTGCAAAAGTAGTTTTGTGTATGGTCCTTCTTTAAGCAATACAAGGGTGCTATCCCCACAATGATAGCTCTTGCCATCCAAAAAAAAAAAAAAGTCTTTTCACACTTAAATAAATACTTTTATTTATTTAAATTGTCTTTTTTCTTGAATTAAATAAATACTTTTATTTATTTAATTGATCCCACTTCTATTAATTAAATGAGTCTTTATTTATTTAATTAATTCATTACCCTTTTCTATTCATGACACATGTCATTTATCTCTTAACTCCTACACTACCGACCCTCTCATTATTTTATTATTTTCTCTACCTACCCTCTAATCCTAGCCGACCATTTATCTTTTACACCTCTTAATCTTATCCTTCCATTTTCCTATAGTGTCTTCTATATAAGAGGACACTCTCCTTCATTATCACTCCTCCTAAGCACTCCTAGCATTCGAATCAATCTTATGCAATCAAACCCTTTTGCGATCAAGCTATCAACCACATTTTCGTTCTTTGTTGAGCTCTTGTGCACACATAAAATCTGAGAGCAAATATATCAAGCAAGATCAATGGAGATAGGAAGAATGGAGATTCAAACCCTAGTGGACATGTGATGGTATAGTCTTTGTGATTTTGTTGATTTGCATTGTCTTAGGTAATCTTCATATGTTATGGTGGATCTTTGTGGTTGTTAGGCTAGGGTTTTGTGGTTGAATTCATTTAGTCTTTCAATATTATTGTTTTCATTATTCACTTTTCACCATACACATTTTGGCACGGCCGGTGGGACATTGATTTTTGTTAGATCTATGTTTTTTTTTTGGCAGGTTTTTCTAACCCTATATTGTTGTTTTGTAAAACAATTTGGAGAATAACATTGTGTAGCTAGGGTTTTGGACACAAGATTAAGATCTTGGAGAGATTTGATCCGATCTCACAAACGACTTTGAATTTTTGGAGCATATTTGCATTTTCTATGAATTTTTTATGATTTTTCATAAAAAAATACTTTTGAGAGCAAATTAGCGATTTTTTTGGATTTTTTTACATTTTTGGAAATTTCTCAGAATTATACAGAGGGTCGTATTTTTTGATTTAAATTTGGGTGCAAACTATTTCATTAAAAAACAGATTTTAAAAAATTAGGGTTTTTAATTATTTTGACGAGATCTCATAAACGACTTAGAATTTTGGCATAACATGTTTTTTCATAGATCGATAACAGTATCAGAAGTGCTCAATAAAAAAATCAGATTTTTTGAGGCATATTTGAATTTATTATGAATTTTTTATGCATTTTAATAAAAAAATAATTTTGAGAGAAAATGAGTGAATTTTTCAGATTTTTTTACAGTTTTGGAAAGTTCTCAAAATTTTACACAGGATCTGATATTTGTGATTTTAATTTTGATGCAAAATATTTCATAAAAAAATGGATCTTTAAAAATTAGGGTTTTGCATTATCTTGATCATATCTCACAAACTACTTGGAATTTTTGCAGGAAGTTTTTTGTACAGGTTTGGAAGGATATCAAGAGTTTCCAGTAAAAAATTAAGATTTTGTGGATCAATTTTTCATTTTCTATGAATTTTTTATGATTTTTCATAAAAAATTAGTTTTTGGAGCAAATTAGAATTTTTTTTGGATTTTCTTAGATTTACGAAAATGTCTTGAAATTTTATAGGTGGTCTGTTTTTTATGATGGAAAATAACTCGTGTAAAATCATATATTTGAATCTATCAAAAAATGTCTTGTCGAAGGCCCCTATTTCACAAAGTCTTTTGGATCTAAAATTTACCTAACTTGTGTGCTTGCAGGAAGGGGTAATCATTTGAACAACCCAAACTACTAACAAATCTTTGTTGCAGGATCTTGACAAGGGATTTCTTTTGATTTTCATTGTGTGCCTTGTTTTCATAGATTAGCAAACACTTCAATTGGTGCACTAAAATTTAACCAGTGTCTTTTGTGTCTTGAGCAATAGGCTCTTTATTTTTAATCTCTAGAGGGCCTGCCTCCCCGTGTGGTTACAAGGACTACTAGTGAGGAGGAAACGACCCAAGTGGTAGCGAGGCAATATCCCCCTCTTTCAAACCACTATAAATAACTGTATCCATGGTGAAAGCCATGGGTAACGTGTGTTGATTAGTTCATACCGACACTGTCTCTGCATAAACACATTTGATCAAATTTATTTGATCAATAGTAGGGTGTAACCCCTACCGGCTAGGAGTCTTTTGTATTTACCGAGCTGAAAGTGTTGCATGTATGGCCACATAACTGGATGCCCTTACTAGCACCTTTTTGTTTTAGAAAGCCAAAATCCTTCTAGTTGTTGGGGCAGGATGTCGGACCTCTGGAGCGGCCCACACACATACGGTTCTTAGTAGAGGTACAAAGTTTGCCACAGGGAGTTTCCGTGGGGATTGGTGATTGGCTTCCCTGGAGAAATGAGTGCCGAGAGTAAAGCCAATGGGGTCAAGCATCTAAGTATCCGCTTTGAATAACGTAGCCTCGGGGGAAACCCCATGTAGGATCAACAACTATTGTCCTGGCCAACCATAAGAATTGTGCTTCTCTTCTTTTAAATATTCAAACATTCAAGATCAAACATCAAAACATTGTGTCGTCTTTTGTGTCTTCAAGTGTATGCAAAATATTTTTACATCAAACAACACACTTTCTTTTGAGTCATTTTGAGTCTAAACACCTACAAACATAGAGTCCTCATCAACATTGTGTCCTCCTGTCATGAAAAACGGTCACAAATTCAGATTTGGTCACAACAACAACTTCAAAAATTGGAAAAATTCCACTTAGGTTTTATAAACCCGTCTGTGTCTGACAAAACCACATCTGTGTCCTGTAACTACGTGTGTGTCATCATAGCAAACTGTATTCACAAGATTCTCAGAAACGCGTTTGTGCAGTATCTAGTCAAGTCTGTAGTGGGTAACTGCATCTATGAAGTATACAGGCATGTTTGTGTTCAGTATTGGGAAAAATTTATAGTCCAGCAAACAAGATCAATCAGTTTCAGATTTCTTGAGCTTCCTAGGTTATTTCTCTGGGTTTTCATCTAGAATTCAACCTATTTTTGGGTCTTACAAAATTCATCATTGCTTTACACCTTGCATTACATTCACATTTGTCTAAACTTGAGTCAAAAGGTCACTTGCTTGTCCTCATCTTGCTTTGTCAACACAATACATACAACAACATTTTGCTAAGAGGTCCCTCATCAAGGTCTATCACCTTTGGGTCTCATTTGGTCTTACTTGGAGTCAAGGTCAACTTACCTCATCAAGAGATCCATCATCTCTTTGGAAGTCATACCTGTAGACACCTAGAATTGTCTTGTCTAATTAAATAAATATCTTTATTTATTTAATTATTTAAGTCTAATTCTTCTATTAATTAAATAAATCTTTATTTATTTAATTAATTCATTTATCCTTTTCTAGCCTTATTTCTCATTTAAATAAATACATTTATTTATTTAAATTATCATTTTCCTAAATTAAATAAATATCTTATTTATTTAATTGATCCCACTTCTTCTATTAATTAAATAAATCTTTATTTATTTAATTAATTCATTAACCTTTTTCCACCTATGACACATGTCATTCATCTCTTAATTCATACACTACCTACCCTTTCATTATTTTATTATTTTTTTTACCTACCCTCTAATCATAGCCGACCATTTATCTTTTACATCTCTCTATCTTATCCCTCCATTTCTTATAGTGTCTTCTATATAAGGAGATGCTTCCTTCATTATGAAACCCTAACTGATCAATTGACTACACTACGCTTTCAAACTTTCATATGCGATCAAGCCTACTTACAACCACATTTCCATTCTTTGTTGAGCTCTTGTGCACACATAAAATCCGAGAGCAAATATATCAAGCAAGATTAATGGAGATAGGAAGAATGGAGATCCAAACCCTATTGGACATGTGATGGTATAATCTTTGTGATTTCATTTGATTTGCATTGTCTTAGGTAATCTTCATATGTTATGGTTGATCTTTGTTGTTGTTAGGCTAGGGTTTTGTGGTTGAATTCATTTAATCTTTCAATATTGTTGTTATCCATTTTCACCATATACATTTTGGCACACCCGGTGTCTATTGAAAGATTTGATTTGTTGAAGCCCATTGTTGCTATTGTACCTCATCTGAAATTGACTAAATCCATGCAACTAATAATTTATTGCGGATATGGTGATGCAAATGTTGTTTTATTGTGAGGAGAGAACGACCCAAGTGGTAGCGAGGAAAACCCACCTCTTTCGAACCACTATAAACAACTATATTCATGGTGAAAACCATGGATAACATGTGCTGATTAGTTCATACACTATGTCTCCCCATAAACCCGTTTGATCAAATTTATTTGATCATTTGTAGGGCATAACCCTTACTGGCTGGGAGCCTTCTGTATTTACAAAGCTAAAAGTGTCGCATGTATGGCTACACGAGCAGATGCCCTTACTAGCACCTTTTTGTTTTAGAAGACAAAATCCTTCTAGTTTTTGGGTCAGGAGGTCGGACCTCTGGAGCGACCCACACACATACGGTTCTTAGTAGAGATACAAAGTTCGCCACGAGGAGTTTTCATGGGGACTGATGCTTGGCTGCCCCGAAAAGTGAGTACCGAGGGTGGAGCTAGTGGGGTCAAGCATCTAAGTATCTGCTCTGAATAGCGTAGCCTCGAGGGAAACCCCATGTGGGATCAACAACTATTGTCCTGGCCAACCATAAGAATTGTGCTTGTTTGATTTTGAACAATCAAACATTCAAAACCAAACATCAAAACATTGTGTCTTTTGTGTCTTCAAGTGTATGCAAAACAATTTTACATCAAACAACACACTTTTCTTTGAGTCATTTTGAGTCTAAACACTTGCAAACATTGAGTTTTCATCAACACTGTGTCCTCTTGTCACGAAAAACAGTCAAACATTCAGGTTTGGTCACAATAAGCAACTTCACACATTGGAAAAAATTGCACAAAGTTTTCAGAAACGTGTTTTTGTCTGACAGAACCGCGTCTGTGAAGGGCAGAAACGCGTCTGTGTTCTATTGAGCAACATTGCATTTACAAAATCTTAGAAATGCGTCTGTGTCTGACAGAACCACGTCTGTCTCAGGAATTCACATCTGTAAAGTATACAGGCACGTCTGTGTTCAGAATTGAAAAACTTTTACAGTCCAACAAACAAGAACAGTCAGTTTCAGACTTATTGAGCTTCCTAAGTTATCTCCCCAGGTTTTCATCTAGCATTCAACCTATTTCTGGGTCTCACAAATTCCATCATTGTTTTACACCTTGCATTACATTCACATTTGTCTAAACTTGAGTCAAAAGGTCACTTGCTTGTCCTCATCTTGCTTTGTCAACATACTACATACAACAACATTTTGCTAAGTGGTCCCTCATCAAGGTCTATCACCTTTGGGTCTCATTTGGTCTTACTTAGAGTCAAGGTCAACTTACCTCATCAAGAGAAACTATCATCTCTTTGGAAGCCACACCTACTCTACTACATACATACTTGGTCTTACACTTTGGACATTGCAAGTACACTTCAGATTCATTTACATTCCATCCAACTCTTGGTCTTCCATACTCTTTCCATTTTCATCTAATCTCACACATCTTGGTCAATACCTAGTTCATGGTTGAAACCCGTTCACAAAAATCTAGGAGAGAAGCTAAAGAGGCTCAAGAGTCCGCAAACATGAGTTCCTATGAATATGACAATGATATCTTTTTCAATTCTGATCATACTACATTACCTAACATGGATGCCTACATAAACATTCCAAATGTTGAGAACATGGACACTACAAACAACAATGATCCACACAATGACAATATGGACAACATTTCGATACATTCAGCAGAAGTGGAAGACTCCATTATGAATCCCTGTTTCAATCGATTGGTTGAGGAAATAATGAGGAGAGATAGACAATACTTCTTCCAAGTAATGGCACAAAGTGGAGCCAATATCCCTCATGATTTTGACATGTCTCAAATAATGGAAAATTGAGCTTTGCAAAAACCTCACTCCAACATGGATCAAAGGAGGCCTAATAGTGGAGGCACTAGAGGACCACATCTTGTGCCTGAATCACCATCATCTTTGTTTCAAAAACCAGAGGTCCGGTACATACATGGTCAAGCATATGATACTCACCTTCGCAGACCATTATGGAAGTCTTATGCAGAAAAATATACTCAATCACATACCAATGCTAAGGACCAACCACCAAAGCAATTGGATATCCAAAGGTATGTTCAAAACTTGGACACGAGGAAACCCCACGTCAAATTTGGGGGCAACACACTAGAACAAACTCATGAAATGCCTGTAGAGTATGGTATATATACATGGACAAAATAGATATTCCATTCCTCACCATGACTCTATACCAAGTGGTCCTTATATACAGCATGATTATAGACCTCCTCCTTATGAACATGTGTATGATCAATACCATCCATAAATGCAAAATGCTCCTCCTCCACTTGGTGGTTTAAGCATTGGGTATGGTCCAAGAAGTCGATCTCCACCTAAGAACAATTTGGAACAACAAATCAAGTACTTACAAAAGAAAATGGAGGATATAAATGCACCGAAGCCAACTTACACAATGAGAGACATATGTCCCTATCCATTTGACAAAAGCATTCCAATGCCTCCTTTTCCTACCCATTTTGTGACACCTAAGTTTGATAAGTACAGAGGAAAAGGGGATCCTAAGGCACACATAAGACAATTTTTCACAGCTTGCATTGAGGTAGCAGTAGAAGAGACATATTTGATGAGATTATTCCCACAAAGCTTAGGAGATCAAGCTATGGAATGGTTCTCCCAACTTCCACCTGGAATTAAGTCATGGGGTGACTTAACAGAGGCATTTATCCAACATTTCTCATACAACATAGAGACAGATATATCAGTTACTACTTTGTGCAACACCAAGCAAAAGGATGGAGAATATTTTTCATCATTTTTACAAAGATGGAGAAATCTAGCCAACAGATGCTCTTGTAAAATTCCACAGAAACAAATGGTAGAGATGTTCACCCAAAATGTTAACAGAGAAATTGGTTATGACCCGAGAAAAGCTTGTTTGTCCACCTTCAAAGACGTCATTGAAAAAGGCTTAGCAACAGAGAAGGTCCTAATTGAACAAGGAGTCATCAAAATATTCAAAGAAAACAAAGAGGACTTTAAAGGAAAAGACAAGCCAAGATTTTAGAATAAAAACAAGAACACAGTCAATGATGGTGTTGTTGATGCCAATATATTACGGCCTAAAATCATTTTTTCCGGATCAAGCTCTACAAACAATCAGGTGAATACTCAAACAACTTCAAAATCACGAAGGAAGTACACTCCATTGGGAGAACCACTAGAGTCGGTTTTCAAAAAGCTAGTGGCAAACAAAATAATAACAATCCGAGATCTGCCTCCATATGAACCAAAGGTTAAACCAAATTGGTGGAATGATGATGAGTATTGTGAATTCCATAAGAGCAAAGGTCATAAAACAAGAAATTGTCATCGGCTGAAGAACATCATACAAGATCTCATTGATAGAGGTGACATTGAGATCGAAGGACACTCATCTAACCAAGAACATGAAATTTTTAAAGAACCATTCCCAAAACATGACAAGGGAAAAGCTAAAGCCACAGAAGAGCAGACCAACTATACCAAAGCATATTATAACTATGATTCAATTGTCAATCACATTTCGATGGACAATTATGTCTCTACCATTATCATAAAGGACAAAACACCTGAGAATTCTACCCAAAGACCCAAGATTGTCCTAAAAGGCATTGGATCTTCTTCCAAACCTACCTCTGAATGTAATGTCACAACTCGTCGAGGTAAAATCACCTTGCAAGGTGCTCCAGCTAAAAACACTCCTTCCTCATCAATCAAACCTGAGTATGACCTTGTAGAACAGTTAGGGAAGATACCCACACTTATCTCCATCCTTGAGCTTTTATGCATATCCCCCGCACATAATGCCATTTTTGACAAAATCTTGAGAGACACTTTTGTCCCCACTGATCTGAACATGGACCAGTTTCAAGCCATGGTGGGATACCTTTCTGTTCCACACTCCCTGACATTCACAGAAGCCGATGACGCCTTCGTAAGTCAGCCACATAATGCACCTTTACACATTGAAGCCTTCATACACAAACATCGAATAAAATGAGTCTTGGTAGATGGAGGAGCAGGTCTAAACATTTGTACATTGAGCACTATTAAACAATTGGAATATTCTGATAAAGCTGTGAATTCTACAAACAAAATTACCATCAAAGCATATGATGATGAAGAGCATTCATCCAAGGGCACGGTCATCTTACCCCTTAGAGTTGGGCCAATTACTAAAGATGTGGTTTGTCAAGTCCTAGACCTGGATCTCACATACAACATATTGCTAGGACGTCCTTGGATTCATGAGATGAGAGTAGTCCCATCTACATGCCACCAATGCATTAAGTTTCCTCACAATGGAGTTGAAGTGACTGTCAAAGGTGATCCGAATCCATTCATATATTGCAACAATTTGCGACCTAAATCGGAAATAACAATCCCAGTCAATCGAGATGTTGTTCCTTCATCAACATATGTTGATCCACAATCCTTGAAAGATTCTACATCAAAACAAGTAGAGATCAAAGAAAAGTTCAATATTAAAGACATGGGATGTGGTGAGTATATCTTTCATGTTGATCAACTCCCACTATCTCCTAAGACATTCAGTCGACAAGAACAACCTACAAACAATTTGCAAGGAATTGGGGGTGAACCACCTAGTGTTGTGGCTACTAAGTCTGAATGCAAATCTCGTCTAGTGGTGCAAGCAACTCTTGATATCAATACTCCTAAGAGTGGTTCCAACAAAGAATCTATTGAGCGTATCGCCAGCCCTCTTGAGAACTCACATAGATTTACCATTTCATCTACTCATTCCATTTCCAGTCCTCTCCCAGACTTGGATCAACAAGAATCACAAAAGCCCTTACTCATTGAGGATGAAAAATCAAGCTTTGAAAAGAAAAATATAAAAGTCAAAAATAAATAAAAGGCCTATAGTCCAAATCAAAATCAAAAGCTATTGGACTCTGCAAAAATCAAGGTCAAGGATAAAAGTTCTATGAAGAAAAAAGAGCAAGAGTTGATCTCCCCTAATATCAAAATAACAAGGGGCAAAAGTTCTACAATTTTAAGTCAAAAATCAGACTTCTTGATCCTAAGTCTCCATCATACCATCCTACTTTCACTTCTTTTCGCAATCATAAGCCTTTATTCCTCATCCACTTGTTCCACACATCCATCCCCTCTTGGTGATACATCATGGACCTTTAATGGAGCTTCCTCGAGGGACTTTGTTATCAAGGATGCCCAAACTTCTTTAGGTGACATGCATACGGGCCTGTGTAGTCCACACACTAATAATTTTATCTTAATTCCTTTATCAAGGAAGACAATCACTTGAGCTACACATCATTCAGTCAAGGAACGTCGCAACTACAATCATAAAGTCAAGCCTCACACATTTGAGGTAGGTGACTTAGTTCTAAAAGAAAATCCTAAAAATCAGCAAGACTGAGAGAAGAAGGGCAAGTTTGAACCAAATTGTCTTGGTCCTTACATCATCACATCACCCTATGGATCTGGTGCATATTAGCTCTCAACCATAGAGGGTGAACCATTGGAGGATTCTATCAACAACATGCACCTTCGTAGGTTTTACACATAGCTTGTTAGAATATCCTAATTCAAAAGTACAAAAAAATCATAACATAAAAAAATCGTTACTTGGTGAAAACCTAGCAAATAGGCATCTTGTGACACAAAAAAAATTGGAAAACAGAAAACAATCCGTCCAACGGTGAAAACCACTTCGGTGGCGCCCTGGGCAAGTACCATGGTGAAAACCGGGTCACCGGCGCCATGTGTAGGGACATTGCTCCTCCCTCCTTCAGGATTCAATCTCATCTTTCACTTTTGCACACAATCACAATCTATCCATTCATAATAAACTTATCCATTCCAATCATGGCTTGTTATTGATCTACCCAAGATTGGTTAGCCATTCATAATAACATTCATTTTCATCCCTTTCCATCCATAATAAATCAGTTCGTATTTGTGGCTAATATGTCGAGTGATGGGTGTGGAACTGAGAGCATCACATGTTTCAGAGGAGTACAGTTTCTTCCACTTTTCTTCAGTCTATCTGCGCACAATCCACAATAAAACAACATTTGCATCAGCATATCCGCAATAAATTATTAGTTGCATGGATTCAGTCAATTTCAGATGAGGTACAGCAGCAACAATGGGCTTCAACAAATCAAATCTTTCAATAGACACCGGGTGTGCCAAAATGTATATGGTGAAAATGGATAACAACAATATTGAAAGACTAAATGAATTCAACCACAAAACCCTAGCCTAACAACAACAAAGATCCACCATAACATATGAAGATTACCTAAGACAATGCAAATCAAATGAAATCACAAAGATTATACCATCACATGTCCAATAGGGTTTGGATCTCCATTCTTCCTATCTCCATTGATCTTGCTTGATATATTTGCTCTCAGATTTTATGTGTGCACAAGAGCTCAACAAAGAATGGAAATGTGGTTGTAAGTAGGCTTGATCGCATATGAAAGTTTGAAAGCGTAGTGTAGTCAATTGATCAGTTAGGGTTTCATAATGAAGGAAGCATCTCCTTATATAGAAGACACTATAAGAAATGGAGGGATAAGATAGAGAGATGTAAAAGATAAATGGTCGGCTATGATTAGAGGGTAGGTAAAAAAAATAATAAAATAATGAAAGGGTAGGTAGTGTATGAATTAAGAGATGAATGACATGTGTCATAGGTGGAAAAAGGTTAATGAATTAATTAAATAAATAAAGATTTATTTAATTAATAGAAGAAGTGGGATCAATTAAATAAATAAGATATTTATTTAATTTAGGAAAAAGATAATTTAAATAAATAAATGTATTTATTTAAATGAGAAATAAGGCTAGAAGAAGATAAATGAATTAATTAAATAAATAAATAAATTTATTTAATTAGACATGACAATTTTAGGTGTCTACAATACCTACTCTACTACATACATACTTGGTCTTACACTTGGGACATTACAAGTACACTTCAGATTCATTTACATTTTATCCAACTCTTGGTCTTCCATATTCTATCCATTTTCATCTAGTCTCACACATCTTGGTCAATACCTAGTTCATGGTTGAAACCGATTCCCAAAAATCAAGGAGAGAAGCTAAAGAGGCTCAAGGGTCCGTAAACATGAGTGGTTATGAGTACGACAATGATATCTCTTTCAATTTTGATCATACCACATTACCTAACATGGACATCTATAGAAACATTCAAAAATGTTGAGAACATGGATGACACAAACAATAATGATGCACAAAATGACAATGTTGACAACATTTCAGTACACTCAGCAGAGGTGGAAGAAACTATCATGGATCCCCATTTTAATAGATTGGTTGAAGAGATCATGAGAAGAGATGAACAATATTTCTACAAGTGATGGCACAAAGTGGAGCTAAGATACCTCATGATTTTGACATGTCCCAAATAGTAGAAAATCGACCTACTCAAGAAAGTCAACTCAACATGGATAAAAGGAGACCTAATAGTGGAGGTAGTGGAGGACCACATTTTGTGCCTGAGTCACCATCATCCTTGCTTCAAAAACTTGAGGTCCCAAATACACATGGTCAAGCTTATGATACTCACGAAAGAACATCTCATGAACAACTCCGTCTATGGAGACCTTTATGGAAATCTTATGTGGATAAATACACTCAATCGCATACCAATGTTAAGGACCAACCTCAAAAGCAATTGGATACCCAGAGACATGCTCAAAATTTGGACACGAGAAAACCCCGTGTCAAATTTGGGGGCAACACACATGAACAAACTCATGATATGCCTTATGATCCTATAGAAAGTGGTCCCTACATGCATTATCATTATAGACCTCCTCCATATGAGCATGTTTACGATCAATACCATCCATATATGCAGTATCCTCCTCCTCCACCTGGTGGCTCAGGCATGGGATATCGTCCAAGAAGTCGGTTTCCACCAAAAAAAAATTGGAACAACAGATAATGGACTTACAAAAGAAGACAGAGGACATCAATACACCAAAACCAACTTACACAATGAGAGATATATGTCCCTATCGATTTGATAAAAGCATTCCAATGCCTCCATTTCCTACACACTTGCACATATAAGGCACATATAAGACAATTTTTCACAACTTGCATTAAGGTAGCAGCAGAAGAAACGTACTTGATGAGATTATTTCCACAAAGTTTAGGTGAACAAGCTATGGAATGGTTCTCCCAAATTCTACCTGGAATTAAGTCATGGGGTGATCTAGTAGAGGCTTTTATCCAGCATTTCTCACATAACATAGAGACAGATATATCAGTTACCACTTTGTGCAATACCAAATAGAAAGATGGGAAGTCATTTTCATCATTCCTACAAAGATGGAGGAATTTAGCCAGCAGATGCTCTTGTGAAATTCCACAAAAGCAAATGGTAGAGATGTTTACACAGAATGTCAATAGAGAAATTGGTTATGACTTGAGGAAAGCTTGTTTGTCCACTTTCAAGGAAGTCATTGAGAAAGGCTTAGGAACATAGAAGGTATTAATTGAACAAGGTGTCATCAAGATATTCGAAGAGAACAAAGAGGATTTTAAAGGAAAGGACAAGCCATGATTTTGGAACAAGAACAAGAACACAGTAAATGATGGCGTTGTTGATGCTAACACAGTGAGACCAAAAATCATTCTTTCAGGACCAAGTTCTTCTATAAACAACCAAGTAAATACTCAAGGAACTTCAAAATCACGAAGGAAATACACCCCATTGGGAGAACCACTTGAGTCAGCTTTTAAGAAGCTAGTGGCAAACAAGCTAATAACAATTCCAGACAATCCTCCATATTAACCAAAAGTCAAACCAAATTGGTGGAATGACAATGAGTATTGCAAATATCACAAGAGAAAGGGCCATAAAACAAGAAATTTCCATCGCTTGAAGAACATTATACAAGGTCTTATTGATAGAGGTTATATTTAGATCAAAGGACATACATCCAATCAAGAACATGAGATGTTTAAGGAACCATTCCCTAAACATGACAAGGGAAAATCCAAAGCCACAAATGAGCAAGCTAACGATACCAAAGTGTCCTATGATTATGATTCAACCATTAATCACATTTCGATGGACAACTATGTTTCTACTATTATCATAAAGGATAAAACGTCTGAAAGTTCTACCCAAAGAACCAAAGTTGTCCTAAAAGGCATTGGACCTTCTTCTGAATCTACCTCTGAATGTAATGTCACAACTCATCGAGGTAAGAACACCTTGCAAGGTGCTCCAGCTAAAACCACCATTTCCTCATCAGCCAAACCTGAGTACGACCTAGTAGAATAATTAGGGAAGACACCCGTGCTTATCTCAATCCTAGAACTGGTGCGTATCTCTGCTTCGCATAAAGCCATACTTGACAAAGTCCCAAGAGAAACCTCTATACCCACTGATCTGAACATGGACCAGTTTCAAGCCATGGTGGGATACCTTTCCGTTCCACATTCCCTTACATTCACCAAAGCCGACGACACCTCCATAACCCAACCTCATAATGCACCTCTACATATTAAAGCCTTTATCTATAAAAACCGAATAAAACAGAGTCCTGATAGATGAAGGAGAAGGTCTGAACATTTGTACATTGAGCACTATTAAACAATTGGGATATTTTGAAAAGGCTATGAATTCTAAACATGCAATCACCATCAAGGCATATGATGACGAGGAGCGCTCATCCAAAGGCACAATCACTTTACCTCTCAGAGTTGGATCGATAACGAAGGATGTGGTTTGTCAAGTCCTTGATCTAGAGCTCACATACAAGATATTGCTAGGACGTCCATGGATTCATGAAATGAGAGATTTTCCCTCAACATATCATCGATGTATATTGAATGCCATGTATATCTATATGATGGATATATTGAATGCCATGGAATTGCTTCATAGTATGATAGGGAATGCTACACCTTATGAGCTCAATGATGACAACATGAAGCAAGGAATATGTGTTGGAGCATTCTACAAACTTATTTGGGACCTAGGTATCGAAAAGACGACCCAAGATTGCTTGTGGGCAAGCAATTCTAGGAAGGGGAGATTGTAATAACCCCTCATGAAATTACCAAAGAGAAACCCATCTGACCAAGAAGTTAAATAATGAATATTACAAAAGAAATAAATAAAACAATAATATTATATTTATTTAGTTTAGTGGTTCCTTACTAAGAATTAATAATTTCATTACTAAGAAGGATCGATTTAGGGAGTGGATGTGACTACTAGGAGAACCAATCCATGTGAGGTGGTATGACTATTGAAGGAGACCATTTGAGAAATATTTAAGGGACGATGTAGGAGATCCTTGGGAAAAATTGAAGACTCTTTTTATTATTAGATCCTCGTTTTGGGAGAAGATCTGCACGAGCATCAAATTGAAGACATGGAAGCATAAATGTAGATTTATCAATTAGGAACATATTCATATTGAAAATTATTTATATATTTATTTCTGATTTCATGAGTACTCAATAAGGCAAGTGTCTATGCAACACCCAGACTGTACCATTGATTGTGATTTTTAATTAATTAATAATTAAAATATAACAAGTATTTATTTTTCAATTAGTTATTAAACCTAGTCAATGGTACAATCTAGGTGTTGGATAGATGTTGCCCTCAATAAGAGCCTTCACTTAACCATAAAAAGGTGCTAATTTGTCTGCAAATCGTAAGACAATGGTCGCCTAATTGAAAGGAGCAAATCAAGGATGACAATCAAAGGTTGATATTAATCAATCAAATAAAAGTAACATATCTTACCAGTGCATGACATAAAGTTATACTCATATAAGGTGCCTATCATAACAGCCAATTACATCATTATTTCACTTATCCAAGCTATAATATGAGCATTTGAAACTAATTAGATTCGGTATTATCATCAATGAAGAATTGTTTATTTATTAATCCAATATCGATATATAGGAGATCTACTTTTTAACATTCGAATCATCATACATCAAAATTTTCAGGATTAGATCAAAATATACATATAATTGTGGAAAACAATTGAAGCTTCTAATCTCCTCTATATGCAACAATCCCTTATTTGTATCATTCGTAGAAAATGTACAAGGGTTATTACAGATTAGGATTTATATTACACTTTACTATATAAGGAGAGAGATATTAATGTTATTAGCGTATTGATGATACACTTCACACTTACCTAAGGTTCACTAAATATTCACTTTGTTAATCTAAACTGGAGTTATTCTTAGATTATTCAAAGCATTGTGGGGATCTTATGCATTATTCTCTTAATTATGCAATTCCAATCAAAGCCTTAAATTACAATCCAATTGACTACTTAAGCAATTGCTCGACAAAGGAGCCCCTTGGATAGAAGGGGGAAACCCTAAATGAATCTAAAAACATTATTACAATACACTTGAGTCATTTATTGAACTTGAAGGAAGGTTATAGATTGAAGTCATTATATATTCAAGATACATGTACAAACTATTCTATTGAAGGAATCAATAACATTTTCATTTGTACGTTGAATTTTGTACAGTTATTTTACAAATCTTGAACAATCCAAGTAAGGGACATTACATTGACTCTATATATGTTTATACACAAATACCCTTTGAATGTCTAAACATGTATAGGATATGGTAGTGCATCGTATCTAAAATAGATTGCAAGTGTAACACAAAGTCACTAACCTCTTATTGTCCTTTGTACAAGGTTAGTAAAATTTACTTCAAGAGATATTTATATTTGGAAATGATTCATGGAAGATTTCGCATTCATGTCAACGTGTACATGTATCCATGGGATATTGAATAGAACCGCTGAAGAGCATGTTGTTTGAGTGAGAGAGGAAAAAGTTTTCTACAATAAGTGTAAATCACATTAAAAGGAATTATAGATTTAATTTCTACTATTACATCCGTGTAATACATTTCTTTGATACAAAATACAAATCCTTAAAATTAAGGTGCCCATATCTTTGGTGCCGTAATCAACTTGCATCTTAAAATAGTCGTATTGTAAAAATTTGATTTACTTTCTTTCATTCTCAAGAGGATCATTTGGTTCTTTGTCATCTTTAGAATAGCAATCATATTTCCTCCTTGTGTCTTATCACATATAGTAAACATGTTATCATCAAATATAAGTTTAAGTCCTTCCTCAACTACCTAACTGACATTCATCAAATTATGCCTTAGTTGTGATGGGAAGTATACGCAAAAAAATTATACTCTGTTGGCATTTCAATAGAAGGAGATTGTTGGTATTTCATAAGGATATTGAGAAGGTTGTTGGAGATTATTGATATAACTGAAAAAGGATGATAACTATCTTTATAACATTATTTTGTCATTGATGTCAAGAAATTGATTTTCTGATTCAGTATGATGTTGCCATATCTTGAGAAGATTGATTTGAAGAGAATTAAGATGTCGGGTAAAAGACACAGAAAGAATGTGATGAATAAGGGGAGAAATAAGTTATTCAATGGGCAACTATTACCGAGTTAGACAATGATGAGATCATGATGTTTAGACTGTTTTGATATCCTACATATGTTGTTTGATTGTAAGGTTAATACTATACTATGTCACCGAGCAAGGAACCTAGTCGGTAAACCCTAAGGTTATCGATATCGGTTAATGAAGGCAGAATGTCTATCGAGTAAAGTTTAGTATTTATTGAGTTGCAACCGAGTTATGACAGATCGCATTGGATGGATAAAAACATTATTTAATGAAGGATGTTGATGAGCTGGAGATGAATAAAATGATTGGTATGCCGCGCAGAAGTTTGTTAAGGATCTACGGCAATGGAAAATCAGGAGGAAGATCTACAGCACAGATTGAACCGCAATAACCTAGCACAAGTTCCTAGGAAGGACTGCAAGTTCCAAGGCGAGGTAAAACATTTTTCAGATCGAAGGATACATTGAACCTAGTCAAGATTGAAGATCTGATGGCTAAGATTGATCATGGGAAATGTGATCAAGGAGATTCAACGGTTAGCAAATTGTTTATAAATAAGAAATTGTTGATAAACAATGCATGCGGGCAAGTGTAAGCACAGGGATGCTACATAGTGATTACCGAGCACAGAAGCTTGAAGACCTATTTGAATAACAGAGTAGAGAGCCCAATAGAGGGACAAGATAAGTCCTATGACTAGATTGTTTTGAGCAAATAGAATCTTCTTTAGCATTTTAGATGTGAAGTTGCAGATATATTTTTATTACCGTTATTTTGTAAGTGACAGAAAATCTCTTAACCGAGTGGACTTAACAGTCTTATTTGTAAACCCTCTAGCTAGGTAACATTCTAAATGAGTGTTTGAAATCCTTTGACAAGGTCACTTCTAACAAAGTGAAGATCCTAACAGATCTGAGGGAAATCCCTTAACCAGGTCACATCTAGCAATGTGTTTGTAATCTTTAACAGGATTTTCTTTTAACCGAGCATACTCTAGAAGAGTATATTTCTTAGTGGGTCCAAAATCCCACAGTGGTTTTTCCCTATTTGGGTTTCCACGTTAAATCTAGTGTTAAATGTGTTATGATGATTATGTGTTTATGAGTTAACATGTTTAGCAGTTTTTGGTTATATTGCTGAAGTATAAGTTACCGAGGTTGAATCTATTGATTTTATGGAAGATTAAGTTTGTATGATTCACCCCCCCCCCTCTCATCTTGTTAGCTATTGGCATTAGAACTTTACAATTGGTATCAGAGCTTTGGACTCCGGAAGAAAAGTTTAAAGGTACTTGAGGCAAAGATCCGAAGATGTATAAAAGGGATGCACCAAAGTTGAACAAGTCAAGCTTCTCCACATGGCAGAAAAGGATGAAGTTGCATTTATCAGGAATTGAAGAATATGAAACATATTATTTGGAGAATGATTACATACCACCAAGAACCAACCCAATTGTTAGGCGCAATATGGAAACCTAATGTACTGAGAGGGGAGGGGTGAATCAGTACTCCAAAACTTTTCTTTGATAATAACCTTACTATTATGCATAAATAGAATAGAGCAGTAACATAAAATAAAGCTAAAATCAACAGATAACAATCATACATGATTTACTCCATAACACATATATTTTGGTCACGCAGAAACTCTTGGTTAGAGAGAAAAACTACGGTGGGGATGGCACCCACAACTTCACTACTGCAATAATAAAGAATGCTCAGTTAGAGCTACATTTAGCTATTTCTGATAGCTTGCCCTGTTAGGAGTATCAAGATCAGTTAGATTTACCTTACTAAAGGATTTTACAACACTATATAAATGTTGCACCTGGTTAAAGGATTTACAATTTATAGACTTGGTTAGAGTCGTTTACCCTGTTAAAGGTTTCTCTTACAACT
This sequence comes from Cryptomeria japonica, assembly GCF_030272615.1. Lineage (NCBI taxonomy): Eukaryota > Viridiplantae > Streptophyta > Pinopsida > Cupressales > Cupressaceae > Cryptomeria > Cryptomeria japonica. The sequence continues at coordinate 913,113,073 of NC_081407.1, forward strand.
TCAAAATATTACAATAAAATCATTACATATATCTGCAACTTTACATTTGAAATGCTATAGCAGATTTAATGTGCTCTAAATAAGATTACCTAGCTTGTAGCATACCTCGGTAACCCATATTGTAACTCAGTAAACCCTTCTGTTTACTCTGTTCTTCGACTGTTCACTGATAACCTTCTCGGTGACCTCTCTATGTCTCTGTAACAGTCTTCCTTCATGCATACACACTCACATCTCTTGTATATCTTTTCTAACCCTAAAATCATGTTGTATAAATAGATCTCTTATAGTGGTGATCTGATTCATTTCTTCATTCTTACAAAAAGATTCCTCGAATGAATAACTAAACAAAATATTTCATTGGTTAGATTGACCTTGTAATCATACACAATCTCCTATTGCAATTTCCAATGCAAAAACGGTTAGATGTGCCTCGATCTTGTAACACGTTTTCATGTGCATGTCCAGGTTCAATGTATCTGGTAAAATGTTTCACTCAGTGAATATCAACTCGGTGAGTTAACTTTACTGCTTGGTAGCCATGAAACATTACTCGGTAAGCAGCTCGATGAATACTGCATTCTGTGACTGCTTTCTTTTGTAACCGACTAGACTGTTCATACTGACTTCTCTATGTGTACCGACTACATGATTCGATAATACTAACCGACTAGAATATATAGTATGACTTTGGATATGAAACTAATGGCAATTTGATAAGTAGTAACAATCTCCCCTTTTGACATTAGTTGAGATGTTTGAAAAAAACTACTTACAAAGTCATAACTCCAAAACTATATACTTGCAAAATGACTATACTTGACAATATATACAATAGTCAATAAAATAGCATATGCAGATATACTCCCCTTATCATTATTCTATACATAACTCTGAATTTTGCATGTTTGGTTCTGTTATGTACTTGTGTGCTCTGAATGCTCTGTATATTCTGCACGGTATACTCCCCTTGTATACAATACTCAAAACTGTATTACTCTCCAAATATAGTATTACTCCCCCTTTGCTGGGTATTACTTTCCTCTATGTAGTATCATAATATTACTCCCCCTTTTTGACAAACATTAAAAACTTAATCTCCATCCGGAGGCGGTAACTGATCAAAAATAGTCTTATACTTGGTCCGGGCGTTGGTGAGGGCGACTGAGAGTGAGTCATTGACACTTTCCATTAAAGAATTTTGTGCTTGAATATCAGCTAAGAGTGATATTAAGCCATCAAGAGTGCTTCCCTCTTGTGTAGTTGATAAGCGTGTAGCTCGGTTGACCTGTTCCTGTATTGATGAGAGATGAGGAAGAAATAATGTCTGAAGGGTCATTATATCCATCCTGATTTTATGCTCTTCATTCCTCAGTTCTAACTGTTGAGCCATGACCTGTTGTAGCTTTGTGTAAAAGTTCTAAACTGAATTAGGCTCAGTGGTCAACTTAGATGAGAGATCAGTGATCTCTTTCTCAATTGCATCAGTTTTATTTTTGACATCTTTAATAAATAAGGAAAATATACACAGTTTCTGGAATAAATAAAGAATATGCTTGAGTTGAGGGGACAACTCAGCAATGAATTTGACAAGTTTTACCTTGCCAACAGCAATTGATTTCTGTACTTCCTCTATCATTTTTGTTGTAAGCTCTTTATCCTTGAGCTTGCTTAAGTACTCAGATGCATCAACTCCAGATGTTTCAATCTAATTGAGGAGTTCATCCAATTGAATATGGATGGTTGCATCGGTTGACACTGTTGCTGAAGGTAGCATTTTTGTGAGTAGTGTCCTAACCTTCTGAAGTACTTTATTCTTTTTCTATATGGCCAGTTGCTTCTCCTATTCGGCCTTTGCTTTGTATAGTTCACCGAATTCAGTGAGTGCTTGCCCTTTCAATTTGGAGATGTCTACATTGGGCAACACGATCGGTTTAGATAAGTCAAATTTAAAACCATGCTTTCTCACCTTCTTTTCTTTTCCTTTGGTCTGAGGCACTAAGATAAGTGCTTGTGAGGCTTGCTGACCCTCGGTAGGTTACTCGGTAGATGCAACACTTTGGTCGGTTCCTGTAGCCGTTGCAGTGTCTTTGGGTGGCTCAGTGATAGGGGTCTCAGTTGTAACATTTGTAGTGCTTGTCTGTGCTTGAGACGTTTGATCTTTGGTTGTATCTCCTGCAGCTTCAGATTTGTTACCTTCGGTGCCTTGCTTGGTGTCCTTGGGAGCTTCAGTTGAGATTGGTGGCTTCACTGGCGGATAAGGCTGAACTTGTTACAAGACAGATTCACTAGAGACAATTTTTGCATAAGTAGTGCCTTCAATCATTTCCTGCTCCGGTGCTGCGTCATCCATTACATCTTCATCAATTTGTATAGTGTCAACCGGGTCTGGACCTTGCTCGGTGACATCTGGATCTTGCTCGGTGACATCAACAATTTCAATTTGAGATTGTTCACCGACATCCTTTTGTTTGAAGATCTCCTGCCACTTGGCTTTTGTCTCATTCTCCACATCTATATATAGCCCATTCATCAATTTTAAGGCTCTATGTTTCACAAGAAATTTAGAATTGTATGTGGTCAAATGCTCCTTGATTTCTGTTACGGACATGTCAGGAAATAGATGGACTAGACTTCTTTCTCTTATTTGTCTCTTTGAGTCCATTGCATATTTCCATCTGTTATCAATATGTAAGTAGAGTTCACTCGGAAGTGACTTTGCTAGTTCTAATGGTGCTAACTGAAACTTCAGAAGTGTACAGATGACAACTTCTTCAATCTGTCATTTCTCATCATTATTCCTAGTCTCATACTTAACATATCTAAATCCTACAAATCCGCCATATTCTTTAAGATTGGCACAAAAGTTTTCAACACTGTGAATGTTTACCTTTTTGCTTTTCACAATCTGGAATTTGTTTGCATCATCAGACTCTGTATCACTCGACTCTTTTGCCAAAATGAGTCTCTGAGTAGATTTCTTTTAAGTCTTGGTTACCTTTGGTGCAGTAACACTCTTTTGCTTCTTACTTGGTGATGCAGCTGATGCTCTGGTGTTGGGTCTCTTTGTTGGTGGAGTTGGTAGGGCCTTTGTGATGTCCTGTTTCTTTCTTTTCAAAACTTTACCCTTTGGCAACTCTGTGCTTAATGTTATTGCAGCCTCCTGTGCTTCTGATTCCTCTTCGGTAATGACAAGATTGCCTTTGACAGGTGTAGAGGAGGATTCTTCTCCGAATTTCTCAGATAAAACCTTTATCATCTTTGTAGCTTTTCTTGTAGCCTTAGGTACTACAATGCTCATTTTAACTTTCTCCTTCACCTCTTCATAGGTTCCATACCTTAGTTCGGTTGCATGCCTTGGCAGTGATAAATAGGCATCAATTTGTTGTTGTGTAATATCATAATCAATCTCATAACCCATTGGTTGCAATGATTGAGTCCTCGGTTCAACAACATTTACATAGCAATAATTAGTGTCGACTTCAAAACATATATTGTTCTTGTATTTTTCGACCAGCTGTGGTGGAATCCTGTACCTGTTGTGCATTTTCTCTTGGAATTTGCTGAAGTAATCATCCATGATATCATTAAAGTTATCTCCTAACTTCTTGATGTAGTCATTGATCTGATGGGTGATAGGTTGGTGTAGCTCCCATACTACTTTACCGACTGAGGGAAAGAACTTCTCAAAATAGAAAAATATACATACAAGTAGTGAACCGAACTTTAGTGTATTTGCCGAGTTGTTCTTCTTCGGCTTCCTTATTGTGTTCAGGTTCTCAAACAAGTTCTTTAGTAGCACTTCACATAAGTCTACTTTCATTCCCTTCTTCACTATTTTGTAGGCTAAGTCCACTGCAGCACATGGTACACTGTTTTCCCTTGCAGATTGGAAGAAACAATAACCAATAACTCTAATTGCAAACTTTAGCTCTGCATCAGTGACATTATTCAGTTTCAGTCTTCGGTAATCAGATTCTACTCTGGTTAGACTGATTAGCTCATTTTGTGATATCATTTTCTGCGCACGAGCATGATTGTAGATGGGATACCTGATGATCAGGTGAATGACTTCCTTCGTGATCTTGAACGGTTGCTCTTGTAGCCACATGAAATCATCATGTACTCTGCTCAATACAAACTTAATCCACTGGGGTTTGAACACACAGGGATAGACTAGGGCTTCAGTTAATCCCTTGATTTTGATATGCTCAAATTTGCTATCCAGTTTGCCATCAGTGCACAGTTCATCATATGTGTCACTAATCTCTACATGACCGAGTTCCTCAACACGACATTTGGTAAAGAATCTGACATCTTCCACTAACAAGACTCGATCTGGGATGAGTGAAAATGCAGTTTTATCATCCGGTTCTGAGGCAACTTTGGGAGTTAGAGAATATTTTATCTCCACATTTTGGACAACTACAGGGTCTTGGATCTTGGGCGCCATGGTAGGTTTCAAGTAAGATTTGACAAGTTATCCTTAGGGTTTACAAACGACTGACGTTTCACACTCGGTAGACAATAGCAATTTGACTAGATCGGAAACCAGCTTAACAGTGTGAATAGATTGATGTAAATACCTCAAAATTTGCTCTGAATGAAGTTTGATCGCTTTGATTCGCTCTGCTTTGCTTCTCGAAAACTTGGGTGAATGAAAATGACTGCGAAAACACTTTTAAGTACTCAAAAATACCTTATCGGGCTCCGTGCAAGTTAGGTCAATATATTAAATGCACTCGGTTCACCTTTTACCGATTTACTCCTTTTTTTGTTTTCACCGAGTACCCAACTTTGCTTTATTAACCGACTTGACAGGTTTCCTGTATAGTATATAAACTGACTAATTGCATCTTAACTATGTGGATTTTGAATTTTGTGCATAATAGAATAGGATCTGTTATGATTTAACTTTTAAAGAATGCAGTCCCTTCATACCTTTTCTCGACTAATTTGAAATAGGTGCACCTAACTCGGTAGGTAAGGTGCTTTCTTCATCTGACATAATTTCTTTCTTTTTCCAAATCATCTTGAATTTTTCTTTTATCTCTTCAGTGTCTTTCCTAGGTTGATCTCTGCAATCTCCAGCTAAATGTCCAGCTTTGTGACAATGAAAACATGCCACACCAGGATTTCTCCATGATCTCCGGTTGTTCATTCCAAATCCTATAAAACAGTTGGCACATATGTCCATATCTTCCACAACATTCACACCATATCCTTGTATTGTAATCCCATGGTACTGCTGCATATTGTCGGTAAGGATCTGTGTGAGTTCGGTAACCTCCAGTGTTTGCTCGGTGTGGATACTTCATGTAGTTCTTTTGCTTAAACCAGCACTTCTCGGTACTATGTCCATATCTATTGCAGTTTTTACAAAACCCTTTGAATTTTGCCTTTTGATAGTTGTTAACAGACTTTGTCCTACATTGATTAGGTGTGTGACCATATTTATTGCAATTGTAACAATATCCATTGGATTTAGTGATATTCAATTGCTTACCTTTTTTGATCTGGCATATGTTGGCAGTATGACCTTGATTTCCACAGTAGTAGCAAATAGGCTTCTTCCTTTTGAAGTTAATCCTGTTTCCAGCTTGTTTTGATGATTCTCCTCTCTCGGTAGTATGAATTCCTTTCTCGGTAGAGTCTTTTCCTTTGTAACTGAGCCCTGCATCCTTGTAGGGTCTTCTTGTATTTAGTTGCTCATCCAACATCTTTGATGCTTCATAACTTTTCTCCAATGTTTCTTTGGATTTCTTCTCTGTTTCAAGTTCACCAGTCAACCTTGATACTTCAAGTTTCAATGATTGATTTTCATCATTCTTTAGAATTGCTTCATGATGTGCATAACCTAGTTGATCTGTCATATTTTGTTGAATACCAGTTAACCTTATGATTTCATCATCCTTATCAAATACTAGAGCTTCAAGTTGTTGTTTCTCTCTTTGTAGATCTCTTGCTTTATCCTCAGCTATTCTTAATGCATCTAGATTTTCAGTCATTTGTGTACTGAAATGTTCATGTTCTCTTTTCATTGCTTTCAGTTGATCAGCCAATGCTTTGTTCTTTTCTTTCAACATTCCAATCATTTCTTCAGTCTCTTCAGATATACTGTTTTCAAATGATGTCTCGATTTGTTCCACTAGCTCTTGAGAATCCTGCAAGTCATCAGATAATCTTCTCATTACTTTCAGAGATTTTTACATTTGCCTTTGCATGTCTGCAATCACTTGATTTGCATTATCCAGCTCTTCTTGAAGATACACAATCCTCCTAGATTGTTTGTAGCCTTCCATTGCTAAGATCTTTCTCTTTAGGTAGTTAAACCCTTTTCCAAGATTTAGGCTCTGATACCAATTGTTAGGCCCAATATGGAAAGCTAATGTACTGAGAGGGGAGGGGTGAATCAGTACTCCAAAAATTTTCTTTGATAATGACCTTACTATTATGCATAAACAGAATAGTGCAGTAACATAAAATAAAGCTAAAATCAACAGATAACAATCATACATGATTTACTCCATAACACATATATTTTGGTCACGCAGAAACTCTTGGTTAGAGAGAAAAATTGTGGTGGGGATGGCACCCACAACTTCACCACTGCAATAATAAAGAATGCTCGGTTAGAGCTACATTTAGCTATTTCTGATAGCTTACCCTATTAGGATTATCAAGATCAGTTAGATCTACCTTACTAAAGGATTTTACAACACTATATAAATGTTGCACCTGGTTAAAGGATTTACAATTTATAGACTTGGTTAGAGTCTTTTACCCTATTAAAGGTTTCTCTTACAACTTCAAATATTACAATAAAATCATTACATATATCTGCAGCTTTACATCTGAAATGCTATAGCAGATTCAATGTGCTCTGAATAAGATTACCTAGCTTGTAGCATACCTCGGTAAACCCTTCTGTTTACTCTGTTCTTCGACTATTCACTGATAACCTTCTCGGTGACCTCTCTGTGTCTCTGTAACAGTCTTCCTTCATGCATACACACTCACATCTCTTGTATATCTTTTCTAACCCTAAAATCATGCTGTATAAATAGATCTCTTACAGCGGTGATCTGATTCATTGCTTCGATCTTACAAAAAGATTCCTCGAATGAATAACTAAACAAAATATTTCATTGGTTAGATTGACCTTGTAATCATACACAATCTCCTAGTGCAATTTCCAATGCAAAAATGGTTAGATGTGCCTCGATCTTGTAACACGTTTTCATGTGCATGTCTAGGTTCAATGTATCTGGTAAAACATTTCACTCGGTGAATATCAACTCGGTGAGTTAACTTTACTGCTCGGTAGCCATGAAACATTACTCGGTAAACAGCTCGGTGAATACTGTGTTCTGTGACTGCTTTCTTCTGTAACCGACTAGACTGTTCATACCTACTTCTCTATGTGTACCAACTGCATGATTCGGTAATACTAACCGACTAGAATATATAGTATGACTTTGGATATGAAACTAATGGCAATTTGATAAGTAGTAACACCGATGACCTTGGAAGAGATAAAGGAAAAGCAAGAACATATTCAAGCTATGATTAAAATAACATCAACATTGACCGACTCAGAGTTTAATGATCTAGAAGGCTATAATGATGCAAAAGCAATGTGGACCAAGCTCATATCTGTGTATGGCGGTGATGAACATGTTCAAAGAGCAAAAGTAGATAGTCTAAGAGGACAACTTAAATCCATGAGAATGAATGAAGGTGAGAACATAACCCAATACAGTACAAGGCTAAAGGAGACTGTCAATCAAATTAAAGGAGCAGGAGGAACTATTGAAGAAAAGGATGTAACAAGTAAGTTGCTTAGAACACTTCTACTTGATTATGTCGTTCGAGTCTTTGCAATCAATGAATTGAGGTCTGTACCTAATATGCCAGTTTCGTTGGATGCTACTATTGGTAAGCTACATGCATTTGAGTTAAGTAATTTTGATAATAGTGGGTCTTCGGTAAATAAAGTTGAATCGGCATTCAGTTCTTTTCATATTGGTGAATCTGATGATTACAATGATAGAATGAGTAAGTATTCTGAAGGGAATCACAGTGGAGCAAGTGAAAGGTTTCGCAAAAACATGGAAGAAGTGCACAAACTGTATGAGGAAATAAGAAAGAAAGAAGAGTTTGAACCATTATTAGCCAGAAGGTTACTGAGAGGAAAAGGTAAGTATGAAGGAAAGCTACCTTTAAAATGTTTTAATTGTGATAAAATAGGACATATGGCTTCTAACTACCCTGACAAAGAATCTAGTGAAAAGAGAGAATACTGAGATAATAGGCAGAAAGACAATCAATACAGAGGACACCGAGACTTCAGAAGGAGAGACAGAAAGACATGCCTGGTAGTTGATGAGGAATCCAACGATGATAAATCTGATGAAACAGATATAGAGGAAGTTGTTTATGTGGCTACTAAAGATGGATTAGATGAAGAAAGGTATGAAGAAAAAGCCCTAATATCTCACATAAATAATAATGATTCTTGGATCATAGACAGTGGATGCTCACATCACATGACAGGTGATAACTATGTAAGATTTGGTAATGATGCACCATGTCCGGTGAAAGGTAAAGGCTCTATAACACTTCTTGACAATGCTAAATGTGATGATGTATACTAGGTTGAAGGTTTGAAATACAATTTGTTGAGTGTAGCACAACTAAACAACACAGGTTACCGAATAGAATTTCAGAAAGGAATTGTCAAAGTTCATGACAAACATGGAAAGTTGGCTGCTACCGGAACACAAACAAAAGGTAATACATTTCATCTTGACTCAACTCGGAACAAGTGTCTTTATGCAAAGATAGATGATACCTGGTTATGGCATAAAAGGTTTTGTCATGTAAATTTTGATAATCTGATCAAAATAAGTAAGAAGCACCGAGTAAGAGGTCTACCAAGCTTAGAAAGACCTGAGAATGCTATGTGCCGAGGATGTCAGATGGGTAAGATGACAAGATCAAGCTTTACAAGTAAGTCCTACACTTCTAAAGGAATTTTAGATCTTGTGCACACTGATCTTTGTGGTCCCATGAAAGTTCAAATTTATTATGGTGACAAATATTTCATATTATTTGTGGATGATTACTCAAGGATGATGTCAGTTATGTTTTTAAAAGAAAAATCAGAAGCTTTTCAAATGTTTAAATGGTACAAGGCAAGAGTTGAAAATGAAATAGGAAGACAGCTAAAATGTCTTAGATCTGATAGAGGAGGAGAATTCACTTCTAATGAATTTAACTTATTCTACAATGATCATGGTATAAAAAGGCAAGTGTCTGCACCGAGAACACCTCAGCAAAATGGGATAGCTGAGAGAAGAAACAGATCAATTGTAGATTGTGCCAGAACCTTGATGATAGAAAAGAGGGTACCTCAAACATTTTGGAGAGAAGCTATCAGCATTGCAGTTTACACCCTGAACCGAGTACAACTAAAGAAAGGAACTATGAAGACACCCCAGGAGATCTGGTATGACAAGAAACCTAATGTAAGTTATTTTAAAATCTTTGGAAGTAGATGTTATGTTCACAAAGATGATAGAAATGGAAAGTTTGATCATAAAAGCGAGGAAGGAACATTTCTTGGTTATTCTTCTAGAAGTAAAGCATTTAAATGTCTGATCAAATCATCTAACAAAATAGTAGAAAGTGCAAATGTGAAAATTGATGAATTTGTAGAAAGAAATGATGAAGGAAATTCCAAAGAACAAGAAAATTATGATGAATTTGTTTATGTTCAACCGAGAAACCCTACTGAGAAAGTTGCTGAAGAAAATGAAGATAATGTCCAGTTACTGAGTGATGAAGAAGATCATGCATAGCCTACCAAGCCTATATTAGCCAAATATGTCAGAAGACATCATGCATCAAGTCAGATTATAGGAGATAAGGATGATCCAGTAATGACAAGGAACAAACTGAGATAGAACACATGTCTGATATCTGAATTTGAACCGAGAACAGTAAAAGAGGCATTTAACAGTGAAGATTGGGTAAATGCTATGTCAGAAGAGATTGATCAAATCAAGAAGAATGACACATGGACACTGATCCCAAGACCGAAGGTCAAAAATATAATCGGTACAAAGCGGATTTTCAAAAACAAGCTAAATGAAAATGGTGAGGTCATTCGGAACAAAGCAAGACTAGTTTGCAAAGGTTATGCTCAAGAAGAAGGAATAGATTATGGTGAGACTTTTGCACCTGTGGCTAGACTTGAGGGAGTAAGAACATTGTTGGCATATGCTACTTTCAAAATTTTCAAGGTATATCAAATGAATGTTAAATCTGCATTTTTAAATGGTATACTAGAAGAAGAAGTTTATATTGAACAACCTGAAGGATTTGTTGAAGACAAGAGTAAAGATCAGGTATGTAAATTAAACAAAGCTTTATATGGTCTGAAACAAGCACCTAGAACATGGTATGAAAGACTGCACTCTTATTTGATCAAGATTGGTTTTATAAGGACAAGTGAAAACAACAGTATGTACATGAAGAATGATGAGGACAATGGAATACTGATCTTAGCCATATTTGTTGATGATATTAATTTTTGTGGTAATGACTCCTTATGCAAGAACTTTGGAAATGAAATGTGCAAAGAATTTGAGATGTCATTAATTGGTGAGATAAAGTATTTTATAGGATTACAGATACTGCAAATGAAAGATGAGATTTTCATTACTCAATCCAAGTACATAAAGGGAATCTTGAAGAAATTTGGAATGGAGGATTCTAAACCTATAAGTACTCCTATGACTACTAACTGTAAACTATCAAAGAATGATGAATCTGCATCTGTTGATGAGACACTTTACCGATCTATGATTGGAAAGTTACAATATGTTGTGCACAGTAGACCAGATATAGCACATGCAGTAGGTATTGTTGCAAGATTCTCTGTAGATCCTAAAGAAACCCATATGACAACAATTATGAGATTTTTCAGATACCTGAGAGGCACTGAAGATTATGACTTGGTATATGAAAAGATAAATGATTTTGATTTAAAAGTTTATACTGATGTTGATTGGGCAGGCAACATTGATGACAGGAAAAGCACAAGTGGTGGAGCTTTCTTTCTGGGTGATAGACTAGTAAGTTGGCTTAGTAAGAAACAAGGATGTATTACACAATCAACAACAGAAGCTGAATATGTTGCTGCAGCATTGAATTGCACTAATATAGCATGGATCAAGCAAATGTTGGAAGGTATAAATGAGAAAGTTACCGAGCCAGTAACTATATTTTGTGATAATACGAGTGCCATTAACATTTCAAAGAATCCAGTAATGCACTCTAAGACAAAACATATCTCCATAAAGTACCATTATCTCAGAGAAGAAGTTGAAGAAAAGAAAGTTGTGCTGGAATATATCAGTTCAAAGGAGCAAATAGCAGACATCTTCACTAAGCCACTGCCAAGAGACACTTTTGAGTATCTCAGAAGCAAGTTAGGGGTCCTACCCCTATCTTCTACTCACTGACAGAGTTTGGTGAAAGCATCAATTTGATGAATCTACAGAATATTATGTGTGGATTGATGCTGATTTACGCACTTTAGGAGGTTTTCTAAAGGTGTGCAGGAAATAGTGAATAGAGACAAGTTGCTTTGACCAAGACTGAGATGATACATAGCAAGGCAAATCACTTCATAGGGGAAGAAATCATGATTTACTTTTTACTTTTTGGCCATTGTTGTCAAAGGGGGAGAAGACTAAATGGTAGACTAAATGGTAAAGCCCTAAATGTAGAAGATATCAGAAGACCAATGACAGGGGGAGAAGATTAATGAAAGAGGGAGAAAACCTAGAAGACTTCAGAAGATTTTAAAAGCTCAAGGATAACAGGAGAAGTCTAATAGCAATTTGAATCCGAATCAATTTGAATATCTTATTGGTATTACCATTTAAAAGTTGGTATTGCCATCAATGCCAAAGGGGGAGATTGTTGGCATTTCAATAGAAGGAGATTGTTGGTATTTCATAAGGATATTGAGAAGGTTGTTGGAGATTATTGATATAACTGAAAAAGGATGATAACTATCTTTATAACATTATTTTGTCATTGATGTCAAGAAATTGATTTTCTGATTTAGTATGATGTTGCCATATCTTGAGAAGATTGATTTGAAGAGAATTAAGATGTTAGTAAAAGACACAGAAAGAATGTGATGAATAAGGGGAGAAATAAGTTATTCAATGGGCAACTATTACCGAGTTAGACAATGATGAGATCATGATGTTTAGGCTATTTTGATATCCTACATACGTTGTTTGATTGTAAGGTTAATACTATACTATGTCACCGAGCAAGGAACCTGGTCAGTAAACCTTAAGGAACCTAGTCGGTAAACCCTAAGGTTATCGATATCGGTTAATGAAGGTGGAATGTCTACCGAGTAAAGTTTAGTATTTACCGAGTTGCAACCGAGTTATGACAGATCGCATTGGATGGATAAAAGCATTATTTAATGAAGGATGTTGATGAGTTGGAGATGAATAAAATGATTGGTATGTCGTGCAGAAGTTTGTTAAGGATCTACGGCAATGGAAAATCAGGAGGAAGATATACAACACAGATTAAACCGCAATAACCTAGCACAAGTTCCTAGGAAGGACTACAAGTTCCAAGGTGAGGTAAAATATTTTTCAGATCGAAGGATACATTGAACCTAGTCAAGATTGAAGATCTGATGGCTAAGATTGATCATGGGAAATGTGATCAAGGAGATTCAGCGATTAGCAAATTGTTTATAAATAAGAAATTGTTGATAAACAATACATGCGGGAAAGTGTAAGCACAGGGATGCTACATAGTGATTACCAAGCACAAAAGCTTGAAGACCTGTTTGAATAACAAAGTAGGGAGCCCAGCAAAGGGACAAGATAAGTCCTATGACTAGATTGTTTTGAGCAAATAGAATCTGCTTTAGCATTTTAGATGTGAAGTTGCAGATATATTTTTATTACTGTTATTTTGTAAGTGACAGAAAATCTCTTAACCGAGTGGACTTAACAGTCTTATTTGTAAACCCTCTAGCAAGTTAACATTCTAAATGAGTGCTTGAAATCCTTTGACAAGGTCACTTCTAACAAAGTGAAGATCCTAACAGATCTGAGGGAAATCCCTTAACCGGGTCACATCTAGCAATGTGTTTGTAATCTTTAACAGGATTTGCTTTTAACTGAGCATACTCTAGAAGAGTATATTTCTTAGTGGGTCCGAAATCCCACAGTGGTTTTTCCCTATTTGGGTTTCCATGTTAAATCTGGTGTTATATGTGTTATGATGATTATGTGTTTATGAGATAGCATGTTTAGCAGTTTTTGGTTATATTGCTGAAGTATAAGTTACTGAGGTTGAATCTGTTGATTTTATGGAAGATTAAGTTTGTATGATTCACCCCCCCCCCCCCCCCCCCTCTCATCTTGTTAGCTATTGGCATCAGAACTTTACATACTCTTCATTGTCTACTTTTTGTATCTAAATTTTTGTTTTCAAAAAATTCAAGTACTTTAGTATCGTCGAATTTTCATTCACTTATAAAATTTTCATCAATCTTTGAAAATAGTTTTCTACAACTTATCATATGATTAGAACCACTTGAATCTCAAAATTATGCCTCATTACTAGTATTCCATCTTGAATGCATGGAAGAGAGCTAGATAATGGATCTTCATGCTTACCTTTCTTTGGACCTTAATTTGTATTCTTTGTATATTTTTGTGCACAGTTAAAATTTATTTCTTCATTTAAATTTTTGATTCTCCATTTTCTCTATACAACCAAATTCCTTATAATAGTAATATTACACTAGTTACCTCCTTTCATCAAATCTAAATTTGCTCTTGAGAAACCATGACTTCTATGTTTTTTTTTCTCTTGAAGTTCTATTACTTATTTGATGATTAAATATAATCATATCAAGTCCTCTTCCTTCCAACTAGAGAAGTGTTGGAATTAAGTAGACAAAAGACAAGAGAGTGTGACTAATGTTTTATCACATTTCAAAAATATATTTTGATGTTGTTCTTTTATTTTATCTTATATATATATAATAAAATTGTTTATAATATTAATATAATTGTTTATAAAACCATCAAATGATAAAGAGACCTCGATTGAATTGTGCAACGTGAGAAAAGGAAAGTAGGGTAGAAGGAGAGAGATTCCTGGCTTTGAGGAAGGTGAATTGGATGATAAGGAAGCAGAGGATTGCACTAAGGTCGTGCAAGATCTAGGGCAGATTCTCTTTGAAGTTGATGATGAGCGTAATAGAAAAGGAGGAGCCAAGAAGCCAATGCGAATGGTGGTTGGAAATGTGAATGTTGATATCTCAAAGGATATCCTCATGTTGTGCATCCAAGAATATTTTCTGTTCAAAGGTGGAGAGATTGAAGAAGAACGATATCATTGTAAATTTTATTGGAATATGGCCTTCAATTAACATAGTAAGATATTGGATAGGCTATTATTGGTTCGAACTTAAGCCAAAGGTTATACTTCTGGCCCTAGGGTTTCTTCAAATTGGCTTCGATTTCGATGTTGACAAAGATAAGGTGCTCAAGGGGGGGCCTTTGTTTATGTGTAATGTTGGTCTCTATCTAAAAAAATGGTACTTGGGTTTTAACTTATATTCAGAGCAAGTCAAGGAAGTGCCTCTATGGATACGCCTGCATAAGCTCGCACACAAGCTTTGGGCAAAGGATATTCAGAGATTCATGGGAAACTCTTTAGGGGAGTTTATGTGCAACTCCAGTTCCTCGGTTGGGTGGAGATTTTCTCCCTATGCACATATTCATGTCAAGATTGATCTGAGTAAAAATACTTGACTAGACTATCCTCTATTTTGTGGGTTTGGAGTCAAGAATTGGAGTATGAAAGTCTATCGATCAGGTGCTTCAATTGAAGGAAGTTAGGGCACGTAGCCAGAAGGTGTGGAGTAGAGGAAGAACCAAATATTCTAGGGCATTCTACAGGGGCTACTAGTGCTAGTGATCGATCACAGAAACATATGGAAGATTCTTCCCCTTCCTCCAAGCCATACCGACTGGTGCTGATGGGGGATGTCGTTGAAGCCCTGGTTTGTTTGGCCTCTTCCTTAGCAGTGTGTAGGAAGCATCTGGATTCCCCCTCTTAAGAGACTTTGACAAGGGTGCTGGCGTTGGAGGAAGTTCAAGGCCTGGGCAATGGTCTCAGGAGTCTTTCTCCTTTGTGGAGGAAGCTGAATGCAACAAAATAAGAAATCTTATGGATCCCACAGGGGACTCATGGGTAGATTGCCATTGGCTCTGGTCTCAAAGAGAAAAAATTTAAGTGCTCTAATTCGGATGTCTTCAAATAGCTTGCCAAAGGTAGTGAAAACGAAGGGGGAAGGGATGAGGATAATGATAAGGAAAATTCTTGAAAGATTATTACAAGGAGTGGCAAGAGAGTGAGCATGAGGTAACCCCTATCTATAGATGTTGGGTGCAACAATGTTAGAGGTAGAAAAATAGATGTGATTAAAGTAAAGAAAAAATCTCTTGAATAAGTTGTGAAAGGTACTTAGGAATCTCTTATCAAGTTTGTTAGAAATGGGCACGAGCACCTTCCCGCAAATAGGATGTCATGAAGCTAATTACTTGAATGCTCAAGGCTTGAATGGCTCAGAGAAATGTTGCATGGTCAAGTGAGTAATATAGAGAGAAATTCCTGATGTTATCTTTCTTTAGGAGACTAGAGTTGATAGTGATAGTCTTTTGAATATGGTTCGTAGTCTTTGGAAGAATAGTGAAGGCTTTGGTGAGGATACTATGGGTATGGTCAATGGTCTTGCTATCCTTTGGAACAAATTTAATTTTTCTAGTATGAGGCTCCATTCTGCTGATATAATTTTAACTATCAAAATTAAGGATCTCAAGGGGAATAATGATGTGCTTCTTTCGAATGTTCATGGTCCAACATAGAGAAAGAAAGGATCAAGTGTTGGGATGATATGAATTTATTCAGGGACCCTGCCTCAGGTGGTAATTAGATAGTTGGGGGAGATTTTAATGCCACTCTGTGCTCCCCAGATAAGTCTGGTGACAGAAGCCTTATTAACTTTAGTTCTTTAGAGTTTAGAAAGATGTGTGATGTCCTTTCCTTGGCTGATATCATTCTGAAATCTGGGTGTTCACATGGAGTAATAAAAGATTGGGTGAAGATAACACAAAGTATAGATTGGATAGATTTCTAGTTAATTTAGACATGCTTCTCTCTTCAGCTAACTTTCAATTTGAAGTTGCCCAATTCGGTGGATCTGATCATTGGCCTATTTCCTTGATTGTTTTATTCGCTCTTAAACCAAGGGGAATCCCTTTCAAAATGGAATTTTTTTGGTATGAACATGAGGGTTTCAAGAAGACTCTAGAGGGTTGGTGGAATATGGAAATTAAAGGGAATAAAAGATACATCATCTTTAAGAAATTAGGAGAAATGAAGAAGTTTGCCTAGGCTTGGAATAAGAATGTTATGGGGTATACCTTTGAGCACAAGCAGATTAAAGAGGGGTGGATATTGCTCAAGTTAGTCTCATTGCTGATTTGAGAAACAAGGAAAAGGATCTTCTTGAAGAAAATGGTAGAATTCTTAGGATGGAGGAGAACTTTTGAAAACAAAAATCCTAGGTCAAATGGTTGCAAGAAGGTGATAACAACACCAAGTTTTTCCACCTCACCACCAATGTTTGAATACAATATAACAAGATCATCAAAATTACCTTGCCTAATGTCTGTGGTTGAGGACATTAATGCCATTGTAAAGGAGGGATATTACAGTGGCATCAAAGCCACTCTTCTTATGGGATATTTATGTTATGTTTGTTTTTCATATCCCTTGTAAGGTTGCAAATATCCTTGATAACACAATGTTTTTTTCTCTGGAGAGGCACAAGTAACTCTATTAAGTATAAACTCATGAGTTGGAATGAAGTGTGCAAATTTATGAGTCTTGGAGGCCTAGGTATTAGGAACCTTAAGCAATTGAATGTTGCTCTTGGTGCCAAGCTTGCTTGGAGAATTTATGAAGAATGAGATAGATTATGGAGTTCATTTTTGTAGGCTAAATATCTTCAAAACGATCCAAATTTTTTGTTTAATACTACTTATACCCTTCCTTTGGGCTTAGGTAACTAGAATTTCTTAAGGGTCTATTGTAATCATCTTAGACCACACTTATCTTGGAAGATTGGTAGGGGTGACAAGAATAGATTTTGGAAAGATAGGTAGGACGATGATTGCGCTTTCAAAGACTATTTGCATTTACGTTCTCTTGCTAACTAGTTGGAACCTAGGTTTGGGAAGCTTGCCAATGATTATATGGGTGAAGCTCCTATGGATCAGAGATGGATTTCCCTTGGGGAGCATGACAATGCCATGATTGATGCATGTAAGGACGTTCAATTCAAGATTGATGGTTGACTCGTCACCAATGCAAGGGATAGAAAGATGTGGAAGGGGAGTGTTGAATGCTTTGTTTTAGTCAAATCAACCTATCTTAAATTATATTCGATAGAGATAATGAGGTGCACAAGGTGGTTTCTGTTAGAAATTTAAGTTGTTTGTTGATATCTAATTTGTGTTGTCATTGATGTCAAACTTGGTGTTTCAGATAGAGTTTGGTCTAGATATGGTTGTGTATCGTTGCATGTTTCTCTAATTGGTGTTGATGTTGAGTTTGTGAAGTATATGGCGAGTTTGATATGCAGGAAAGAGTACTTGATGTATGTAGGAAAAAATATTTAATGCCCCATTGGTAGAATGCTTTGCATTCCTTTAGATGGTGAAGGTTATGTTTTGAGGTTCTGAATATGTTGTATCATCATGTTGTCTAGTTCACAGATTGTAAGAGTTTGTCGTTGTTGTGTTCTAACAATGTGAGCATTTGTTAGACTAGTCTGGAAACTCTTTGGTGGCCTCTGGATATGTGGAATCTTGTGCTACATTTTGGTGGGCATGTTGAGTTGGTTAGTGCAGTATTTCAGTTCAGTTCTACGGTGGTGTTTCTGTTCCGAAAGTGAGTTGTGTTGGATTATGCTTGGTATGTTCAATTTTTCTATGTATTCAATTGGATTGTCTTGTTTGGACCATACTTTTTGGTTTGGATATGCTTTGGGAGCTATGTTAGATGGTAGTTATGGGTCTCATCGTGGTGTGAGAAGATCCATGTTAAGTAATTTGTATTGGAGGATGTTTTTTGGCCGACTGGTTGCCGAACCTTATCATTTATCTACACTTTATGTTTAATGTTGACTTCAGAAGATGTGTTAGTGTATGTGATTCATTGGATTTGACTTGGAAGGATGTTTTGTCATGGAATTGGGTCTTCTCTTTCTCCTGGAGTGAACCACATTGAATTTTTTGGTCCAAGTGGCTTATTTGATGTAATAATGTTTACTCTGTTGGTGGTTGACCCTCAATTAGGTTATTGATGATCTAACTTGTATTTAAGGAGTGCAGACGTATGAGTTGTGTGTGGAATAGAGCATGAATTGATGTGAAGTGGATGCAAATGATGTGAAAGCAGATTTTGTGTTGCGGATGTGCAAACTCAATTTGTGAAGAGCTCTGATGATAATCTTTCATTGTTGACAATGTTGTAAGATAGATGTTTATGACATGTGTTTGCCATGATGTTGGTTGCTTCACACAGAGGTTCAAGGATAATTTCATGATCAAGAGATTCTTCTCATATTAGTTCTGCTATTCTTTCTATTGCTAAAAGACAATGGGTCTTTTGGCAGCCCTTTTGTATCTTGTAATATCCCCCTTAATTTTTCCCAATTTTTTTTCCACAATTACATTCAACACAACACTTGTTATGGTTAGGAAATGAAAACCAAATGTTGTTGAAAGTAACCCTCCACTTTCTGATCACCGATAGCCCAATTTGGGAGGGTGAGAGCATACAGTGTCAAGGGGATCATTAGATGCCAATAACTGAAAATGATTGCAATTTTCGGGCGACAAGCCAGCCCCTTCCACTTATACAGTAGGATAATGAAAACAATGCAATCACTTGGCGGTAAACCAGCCAAGGACAAGCTAAAGAACTAAAAAAATGCAATCACTCAACTGCTTGTTCAGTGGGAGGACTAGAAATGAAATTCAAATCAACTCTACCACTTATGTAGTGGGAGGACAATATTACAATATCCAAAATAGGCGGCAAAGCCAGCCTCTTCCACTTATGCAGTGGGACTTAAAGCAATAATCCAATAAAATGGCTGTTAGTACTATTAACCAGCTTACAATGCATAATATGGATTACAAACTAAGAGAAATCACTATTCCAAGATAGGCGGCATGGCTAGCCTCTTCCACTTATGTAGTGGGACAATAAAGAACAATAGGAACTACTGTTAGTACTACTACCAGCATTACAATATGGATCATAGAAGTAAGAATTGAGAACCAACAACTGCAAATGGTAACCAAGTTCTTTCTTTCCACACCAATGAACTTACACACCCCAAAATTAACTCCCAACACCAAAAGCTCAAGGCACACCAAGAAAGATTTTCACACAACCAGCTTCAAATTCTGAAATTAACAATAACACACGGAAAATACGCAAACCAACAAGCTATGGACACACTAAAATGCTCACAACTTCCCCAAATCAACTTCGAATTGCACCAAATCAAGAGAAAATGAGAGATATAACATAGACAACACAAATAGAACCTCAAACCTACATCGCAAACACCACAAACAATCTGAACGCAACTCGAGGAAGCCAAGGAAAGGGGATGACTCTGCTGGGAAGTTTGACTTGCTACATAAAATCCAAATCAGCTTTTCAAGATCCGCAAAATGGTGAACTTTATCGCCCAAGGCATAGGAAGAGATGGAGCTGATACCCAGAACCACACATCAAGCACACAAGGAGCCACGAGCAAAAAACACCTTCAGCACACACTGCGAATAGCAACATGAATACTCAAGAAAACACACCAAAACATTTGAAACTAACACAAAAATTCTGCAACATTGTTGTTCAATCCACTCCTCTGAATGAAGAGCAGTCTCTGGCTCGACTAGTTGTTGTATTGCAAGCAAGAAATCAAGTTATGGCTAGGAGGTAAGCGTTCCCCGAAGCTTTCACTCTGCATTTCGGCAACATTTCAGTATAAAAAATTATTGGATACCAATGAGAGCCCAAGGCCTGTATTTATAACTTTTTGCCAGCCAAATTCAAATTAAAATGCTCTCCAAATGCGCCCAAACCAAATGCCATTCCATTTCTTCCACATTTGGCGTTGCATTTCATTTCATTTCCTTGCACAAGTTCGCCCAACTCACATTCACCCAAAATCGCCCTTTTTAATAAATATAAGTGTCATAAAATAAAGTGTAAAGTGGGTGCCCAACTATGACTTCCAAATAAAAAATATTACTAAGGCAATATACTTAGAAAATCACCCCATTTGCCTTGAGTTATAATTTAATTATTAACACCATGATGACCCCCTTGAAGTCATATGCAAATTTCGCCCAAATAAACTTAGGAAAAAATTGATATTTTCTCCCCTCCTAAGTCGTCCATCCTTAAAATAATCAAATATTAATACCTCATGCCTAAGGTATTAATATATTAAAAATACTGTCTCCTTAAATACTCATTATTGCCAAATTGAGTCAGAGACTGAAGTGCTGGAAATCACCAAAACTAAACTGAGTTGGAGCTCTGAACTGAACTACTAAAAATAGTCATCTAAGTGAATACATGATCTTGCCAAAATAATAATGCCAGAAATAGCCATTGAGCTGAGTTGCAGAATCCCTACCAAAAATAGTACTTACTATAAATAGCATACTGCTAAAAATAGTAAGTGTTTCCAAAGTGATTTTTACCACATTCTGAGCAGCTACCAAACTTACTAAAAATAGTAAGTCCCAAAAAGGTCCTCAGATTGGTTTGCATGTTATACCATCACAAAGCTCTTAGAAAACCCAGAAAAACCTAGAGAGCTCAATTGCTTTTGTCTTCACTTACTAAAAATAGTAAGTTTGTCAAACTCCATAACTGGCTATGTATGTACCCCCATTGCGAAGCTTTTTGAAAACCCAGAAGGAATCCAGAATCCAAACTGACAAATTCCAACACGTAAGCCTTCAGAACTGTAGAAACATCCTCCCAGAGGTAGGAAACCCTAATTTTTGCTTCCGACTAGCCTATGGGTCTCCAGAATAGGCTAATAACCCCCAAAACAAACTAGAGTGGAAAAGAGGACATTACATATCTTGCCTTGAAGCAGTGTGCCCTAGTATTGCAAGTCCATGAATGTTACTCTAAGGTAGTGCGCCTTAGTCTTGCAAGTCCATTAGGTGCATGTTGCTCCTTGGCAGTAAGCCTAAAACTTTGTAATCAATTCTATTTATATTTTAGTATGATTCTCAGCATGGTTTTTCTTTGATTGGGTTTTCCACATAAATCTGGTGTTCATGTGTTGATGGTTGATGTTTTTAGTGTTGTTATTAAATATTGTTTAAATTAGTTAGATAAGATTATAAGTGTTTCAGATTGATTCACCCCCCTCTCAGTCCTGTCGTGGGTTTAATAGTTTCCTGCTTGATCTAGAACCCAAAGCTAATGTCTTCTTGTGGGTAGCTTGAAAGCGTAGAGCTTTGACTAGGGATATATTGTAGCTTTTGGGGCGTATGGGTCCTTCCTAGTGTGAATTATGCAAAGAGAACAATGAAGACAATGACTATCTCTTTCTACATTGTGGTTTTGTAGCTAAACTTGGCGCTCTTTTTTCTAAAGAAGGGGAATTGGTTGGTCAATGTAGTGTAATATCCCTTGTCTTTTAGAATGTTGGAAGTTTAAGATCTTAAGCCCCAATTTGCGCTTCATCTAGAATATGGATCCTACCATCATTGTTTAGCAAATTTGGTTGAAAGAAACTGTAGAGTGTTTTAGGATAAGGGAAAATCTGTTAGTAGAATATGGAGAATATGGGACATTGTGGAGTCCTCTTTAGTTGAAATTGGTAGTATCCATAGCAAGGATGCTTGGAAATTCAAAAGAGAGGAGAAAGCTTGGGTAGATGCTTGTCTGAATTACAGATGGTTGGGTGGGAGGTGACAAAATGACAACGGTGGTAGGTGGAAAAATGACAACACCAAAATTCCTCATAGTATGTGGTAGCTCCCTCGTGCCGACTGGGTTAAACTTAACTTTGATGATGCTACTAATGGGAATCCAGGTAGGGCGAGTGGTGGTGTAATTATTAGTGATCATCTTGGTCAGTCTCTTGGTTGGTACTAGCAATATTTTGGTGAGACCTCTAATAACATTGCTGAAGCTCAGGCTCTCTAGTCTAGCCTCAAGATTGCTAGAAATTTCAAATGGGGAGTTATGAGTAGAAGGAGATTTAAAGCTCATTATTGACCTTGTGAAGGGTGGCTCCTCCCACCACTAGAAACTGAATGCCATTATTGATGAGGCTTGATGCCTTGTCTCCATGTTTGTTGAGATTATTTTCCCTCACAACAAGGACAATAATAGAGTGGTTGATGTCACAACCCTCCTTTATCACTTTTTGATTTAAGTACAATTCTATTATATTTTTGGTTAAGCTATTTAAAATGATTGAATAAATGTTATAAAATAATAATAAACACACACACACTTGGAGAGTATAATTCAAAGGCATTATTTTTATTTTTATTTATTTTCCCACTCCCAATTATGGCACATGTTGTAGGAGGAATTAGAAGCTTCTAGAGGAATCTCCACCACCTTGCATGTAACTCCCCCACTAAGTTTTTAATCAATTTGCATGAGTCCAATATTGGAAAAGAATCTCCTTTTTTAATTAAATTCTCTAGATAGTGGAATTGAGGGATTTTTCTTATAAAATTGTATGCAAGTTTCAAAGAAGGGAGTTGATTGTGTTTTGGAGAAAATTTCCCAAGTTTTTAGTAGTAGGATCTTCTTTGGTAGTCTCATTTTTGTTGCAGGATTTTTAAGCTATTGTTTGAAAGATTTCTCTCAAGTTGCAAGGAAGGATCTAAAAAGGATAGTTAGAGGATTCAACATCAAGCTTCGATAAGCCAGGTTCTCTCCTTTTGGCATCTCTCATTTACGTATGAGAAATTTGCATTATCAAATAAATATAGTTTCTAGATTTTCCTTTATTGTAAATATTTTCTTCCTTTCTTTTTAGGAATAAATATTGATAAAATACTTTCACATAATGCATGTAAAAGATAGCTTTATTATTATTTTATTTCCTTTAGAAAATATACATATGATCTTGCTTTTGCTTTTCCAAGGATTCTAGATCTGTGCAAAAATCATATTCCCCTTATTTAAAATCCTTTTCTGAGACTAAAAATCTTCTCTGTGTGATTTAAAGCTAACCATTTGTGCATGAATCCTATCCCTGTTTTCTCCTCTTAAATTCATCACTGGATTGGGGATTTTAATATATAAAAATTTGCTTCTTGCATTCAATCTTCTTTCCTGTGAATAAATTCTTGTTATCATTTGGTTACATTAATATTTTATATATCTGGTTATATACTTCTCTCCATGAATGCAGAAATAAACCCTCTCTTTCTGTGAATATTCTGATTACTGTAAAATCAAATTAAAACAATTGCCTACCTCTGTGATAACTTGATTATCTATTTTATTCTTGTTTTTATTTTCATAAATACTCTTTTTTTGTATATCATAAATAATCTAGAAATGTAAACCACATATATATATATATATATATATATATATATATATATATATATATATATATATATTTATTTCAAACAATAAAATATATTAAATCGCAATTTGGAATTTTTAGTAATTACTTTGGGTTAAATTTTAAGTTAATTGCTAATAATTGTTTTAGTTAAAATTTAAGTTAATAAATTAGGATTATTGTGTAAAAGATTTGAAATTTAAAATTATTGTCTCAATCCCTTTGAGGATTTATTGGATTTCTTGATAGGTGATTTTAGGCTCACTTAAAAACAAATAAGTCTTATTATTATGATTTGATCCAAAAATTTCCAAAAGTATAAACTAATTGCTCATTTGGAACTAGTAACTCTATAATTAAATCATTCTCATGATAGAAGTAAACACTTCTTCATTTTGTATGTAAATGACACTATTTTTGCATTACTTATATATTAATTTGCATTCATTGATGAGGAAGTTACATTTCCATCATCTTCATAAGCTCTTAGTTAAGAAAACTAAACAAAGGAAGTTGGAAAACCAAAACCTAGCAGCATTCGGTATACACAATGCCTCTGGGTCATGCTTACAGGTAATGTCGTTGTGTTGAACTACTGCACTTAACGCCTAATAAAGCTACATCAACGACGTCTGTGGCATCGTCCCTATAAATCGTCGAGGAGTAATAAGGGACACTTGGAAGTTAAAATCCAAGGGGCGGGTAATTCCTCTTGGATTGATAATCTAACAAGATAATCCTTAAATAATTTTTACATCCGTTGAGTTAAACCATAGTAAACCCCCTTTAGGGTTGATTAAGTAAAATGATTTTATGAAATTGATTTAATCTTGAAGAGATATTGGTGATTGACAATTTGGTCAAGGGTGACGCTTATGATAGGTGTTAGGATGTAGTTGTTTTAGGCCACAAACAATAGGCCATCTTGAGCCTTTGTTTAAGTGCTACCACCGTGGGTAGCAACCGCAGAGAAACTGTTTGGGACATTGACCCTAGAAAGGGTTGCGTACCCACTAATTAGTTTACATCAAACCATAGAGTAGAATATAAAACTACATATTTTACGCCTTGATCTCGTGCCGAAACGAGTATGTAGGCAGTCTTGGGACAGAGTTGTCCCTAGTACTCAGGCATTCGTGGGTGGGGTCTAGGCTTGGTATAGAAGGATTGAATAGAATCCTAATTTGAAAGATAAGTAAAATAAAAAGGGAAAAAGTAATTCAATGCTACTCGGAAGGAATCCCGTATGGATTCGCTTGACTTCCCGAGGCTTTAAGCCAAATTCCGAGGCAGGATTCAAACTTGTATTATGTTATTTTATTACTCCTAAGGACGACGACCTCGGTGCACTTCTATTAGAATAGTGTAGTACTTAGTGAGTGGCTCAGGACCTGAATGGTCCTGATGAGTCTAAGTCTCTGGCTAGAGCACCTCCTATCCCGATTGGATAGATGCCTACCTCGTATGGGTAGATGCCTATCCCGTATTGGATAGATGAAATCTTATGTCCCGTATGGACTGATGCCTAACCCGTATGGTTAGATGCTCATCCCGGATGGATGAATGCCTAATCCAAATGGATGGATGCCCAGAGTATGCAATTGAATCAAACACAATGATTAAATTAAACAAAAAAAAAAGAATGGTCAATTTTGTTGGGTTAATTAAGGTGGGTTATTACAGTTGATTGGGCAACCAATTTTGGTGTAGGATAGAAGGACAAGTATGGTCCAAATGATGTAAAGTGGATGGTGTCTTTCCCTTAGCCTTTGTTAAAGCTCATTTAATATGACATTAAGGAACATTTGTTGGATCTTGGGACAATTCAATAACCTTATTTCATTCCTCTACCTTGGTTTTTTGTTCCTTGTGTGGGTGATCCTCAATCTAGTTCCTTTCTTGTTTGTTGTCTTGTGTGGGTGATCTTTGTTGTGGGCTATGTAGCTCGCGTGTGTATTGTATTTATGTTGTTGCTAATTCTTTGGCCTTTAGCCCTTCAATTCAATTGTTCTCAGACCTTAATAACCAGGTTATACTTAACAAAAAATAAGTATAATCATTTATAAAATAATATAAAATAAAAATATTTATTAGTATTAAAAATTAATAATATAATGTACAACTTGAGTTGGCCTAGTGGTGGAGAAATTGTGCTCTTGAAAGAGAGGTCACAAGTTTAAATTCCACAAGGGGGTAAGGTATGTATGCCTTATCGGCTTCAGCTTGTTAATATAAAATAAAAATATTATGTTTATAAATATGATATATAAAATTAAATAAAAAAGCAACATCAAAATAACTATATTTGAAATTATGTTGGGCAAGGGATTTTGGGCGAGATGGGATTTTTAAAAAGTGGTTACACTTAAATGAATGCCTTGTTATGATATGTTAGACATGCCTTTTTATACGAAAAATAATTATATACATGATTTTTTAAGTAGGACACATCCCAGTACAACATCATATTGCTTCCCCAATTTTTTTTGACTTCAATTGATCCTCATTTTAATCCTTTATTTATATTAAGATAATAAACTAAATGAAAATATCACATAATGTATATCATATTGACCTCCTCTTTAGTCACAAGGTATAGGCATAAATCCATGCATTTCCTCTTGGCACTTCCACTTGATAAAAAATAACATAATAATATATACAAGTCAATAGAAGTTAATGCATTGACTCCCACCATAATTAGAATTAAGATATTATCGAGTGTTTAGCATGAGGTCCCATGAAACAAAAAAAAAGATGATATGTGATTATTTAATATCTTTTCCTAAAAAATAGTTGCCCTTATGAAATTGGGGTGGAGCTAAAAATTGTCCCACAACTTAGGAATGTTATTTGCCACTTGTCAAACATCTAAGTTTAGATTTCTATTAAAAAATAATTTTAAAGGGGAAATGAGTTTTTTACCTCATGTTCCCATGCGATTTCTTAAGTGAAAATATCACATAATGTAGTGGTTACACTTAAATGAATGCCTTGTTATGATATGTTAGGCATGCCTTTTTATACGAAAAATAATTATATCCATGATTTTTGAGTAAGACACATCCCAATGGAACTTTATATCATAAACTAAATGAAAATATCACATACTGTACATCATATTGACCTCCTCTTTAGTCACAAGGTCTAAATCCATGTTGACCTCCTCTTTAGTCACAAGGTATAAATCCATGCATTTCCTCTTGGCACTTCCACTTGATAAAAAATAACATAATAATATATACAAGTCAATAGAAGTTAATGCATTGACTCCCATTATAATTATAAGTAAGATATTATTCAGTGTTTAGCATGAGGTCCCATGAAACAAAAAAAAGATGCTATGGGATTATTTAAGATCTTTTCTTAAAAAATAGTAGCCCTTATGAAATTGGGGTGGAGCTAGAAATTGTCCCACAACTTAGGAATGTTATTTGCCAATTGTGAAACATCTAAGTTTAGATTTCTATTAAAAATTAATTTTAAAGGGAAAATGATTTTTTTACCTTATGTTCCCATGCGACTGCTTAAGTCCATTTTTTGCTTGATTTTAAGCAGTTGGAGTGTTCCCATGCAAACTTAAAATTGTTGGGAAAGGATAATTTAGATTCTTTTGCTATTTTAGTGGAGCAGCTATTATTTAGGAATTGAAAATAAGTTGTGGGAAATAAGCAGCAACTGCTTATTTCCAAAAATACCATGTGTCTTCACAAATTTGTTTCCCTCTTTTTTCTTAACATTTTATTTTTTATTTTTTCTTGCGCACAAATTATTACTAATATTATTAATATCAATTTTAAGATGTCGCGTAAAAATAAGCAGAAAAATAAATACTCATGGGGCCACCACCTCCACAAATATTTCCTAAAAAAGTTGACCAACAGCTGCTAGCCAAAATGAGCTAAGCAGTTGCATGGGGAACATGCCCTTAACTTGTTTTTATCGATAGACAAAGCTTATGTATTTATGAAATCACCAACTTTCTTAAATTTAAGAACTTAAACTTTTAAGTTGAATTGCACTACAAAATTAATAGGACCAATAGCTCCAGTTCTAACTGTATTGCTGAAACTTTATTTTTTAAAAAGCCCCTCCATGATTACCAACCTAAAACACCAAATATTTGAGATACTATACACAAGAAGGCATCTAAAGCAATAAAAGAACTTTAAAGTTTTGCCAGATGACTTAACGTGCATGCTTTGGCTATACACAATATTACACTAATTGGTCACTGTAGACAATTGTTTATATGTGCATTGTCAAACAGCTTCTGCAAAGCCTACTCTTAAGTTCCCGTAATCAAAAACTGTATGGTACAAGCTCATGAAAATATCTCCGAGAATCCTGCCAAAAAAGAAATAAGAGACTAAAAAACTACATACTCTGAATCTATATTTGCAAATCGATAAGAAAATGTAAATGGTGCAACATACCATGTAGGCCCTAGTGGTGGAGGAACATCCAAGCCCACGAATCCACTTATGCATCGAGCTCCAACACCTTCGCCAACTTTTAGAATGTACTGTCAGCACAATTGTCATATAAAGCAATTATTACTAAGGAATACTAAAGGTTGTTTAGTTCATTTTGATTAGGTTAAATTTTCTTGGAAGTAATGTTGTTTAGTTCAGTTTGGTTAGGTTAATTTCCTTGAAGTAATTTGTAGAGTTGGTGATTTTATGAATATTCAATTTTAGTGTCTATTTATAATAAGGGTAAGGTCATATGGAGGAGGCTTCCTAAAAAATTTCAGCAAGCGTTGTTGAGATTTTTAAAGTATTTTAAATCTGGTGTCTTATAAATTTAGTATGTAGATTAGCTTAAAAGTTTAAAGAATATTTTAAATCTAGTGTCTCATAAATTTAGTATGTAGATTAGCTTAAAAGTTTAAGCTCCCAAATTTACGAAAGCCCTGTGAAATTTTCTTTTGGTGAGAATCTAAACTTTAAGATGTTTGACAAATGGTAGATTAAATTCATAAGCTGGTAAGAGAATTTATAGCTCCACTCCATTTCAACCTTCTTAGATATGCAGATCTAAAATGTGGGGCAATTATTTTTCTAGAGAAGATTTTAAATAATCACATAGCAATCTTTTTAATTCTTCATAGAACCTCCTCGAAAATAGAAACTGAAGCCCCTCGTAGAACCTTACTCTAATCATCTAAATTTTAATTTTCTAAATCTATGAATAAATAGTATTAAATATTGATTTTAGCGTTGGAATACTGGTAGTATATCCTTCTTAGAGTTTTTCACCTATTTGGGTTTTTTCAAGTTGAAAACTCGTGCTATGCATTTTCCATTTTGTGTGCACCCTATTATTTAGTAATTCTAATATTTATGTTGTTGCATGTTGAATGGCCTTTAGCACGTCGTATGGTGAGAGATACAATCTGGAGCTAGTGAAAAATTTGTGTTTGTATCCCTAAGAATTTAACAACAACAATTAAGGATCATTTAGCCTTCAGAAGTGAAAATTTGATTATGGGATTTGGGGTAGATCACTCTTGAAAGACTAGCAATTCCTCATCAATTCTGATACACTGAAGATCAAAGACATGTAATTGATTGCTCACTCACCATGTACTAGCACTGTGTTAGTCAATAGATGCTAGCATCTTGATGTAACAACAAAATACTCTTGCCTATAAACTTCAAATTCAAACACAAAACAACAAAACACAAGAAGAACTTTCAGCAACAATAATAGTATTCATCAAATCTGCAACATAAAGTTTACATTAGTAGCCTCACAATGGCTTCTCAATCCATCAATTCCACTTGATTACAATCATCTGGAACACTCTCTAAATAACTCAAACAATCTGATTGACCATAGCAAGGAAGATGGATTCTAACTTCTAATCTATGCAAACAGACTCCTTGAAAATTTCACTAAAACCACAAACAATCTTACAAAATCATTAGCCAAATCCATTGGCTTCATAAACCACTATCCAAATCTGCTATTGGTCTGTATAGACCTGCAATAATGGAGTTTTTGTAGAAGCTACAATGGCTTCCCAAAAGCCTTCTCTAAGTCCTCTCAACCCACACTTCAAATCTCCCAAGCTACCCCTATAAATCCCCCCCAAAACAAAAAAAAAGAAAAACCTCTCTTCTAAATACTACCCATGTTTCAAACTTCTAAACTGCTGCCCTGAATGCTATGCAACCCTCTCTAGAAGCCTCCACACACCAAAAACTAAAAGAAAAAAAGGAAAAAAAAAACCCATTAACTCCTATACGTAACTGCAGTCCTCTTTCAAAAAAATTTCTAAGAATGGAGCCTTAAGGGAGGTCTCCACTACTTTGAAAACGTCAGACTCAAATTTGAAACCCCCATTGTCGTTGGTCAGAGCATATCAATGATTAAAGGATAAAATTTGAATTTCAAATATGGGTTGCTTCCACGTGGATGCTCTGCATTAGACTCCCATGGAAGAAAGAAAAGTGACCCTATCACTTCTCAAGAGGGAAACCAAGTCCTTTAATTTCAGATTCTGATAACCAATATGAGTCTTCAATTGGTTTTCCAAGCCACTTAACCAAATATCTAAAGTATTGCTTGTTCCTTGTGCCCTTACTTACCCTACTATCCAAAATTGCTTCTATCTCCTCCTTTGGTGTGGTAGATGCTAGAATGTTCATCTGTGCTCCTGTTACATCTCCCTGAAACTCACCTCCATGATACTCTGTTAGATCTAAAATATTAAAAATAGAAGATATATTGAATCCTTTAGGCAACTCTACTTCATATGCATTACCTGAATCATGTTTACTTACAATCTTACATGGGCCAAATTTCCTCATTTTGAGCTTATTGTAAGTACCCACTAGAAATCTTTCTTTTCTCAAATGAACCATTATGTCATCTCCAACCTAAAATTCCTTATGTCTCCTCTTCAAATCAACTTTAGACTTATACAATTCATTTTCTCAATATGTTTTCTGACCTCATCATGTAGGCTCTTCATATGTTCAGCAAAGTCCTCTGCTTCTACACTTCTTCTATCACTTCCATCCAACCTTTTCAGATTTGAAACATCATTAGGATTGCTGCCATAAACAATTTGAAATGGTGATTTACCTGTACTCCTATTGATGGAGTTGTTGTATGCAAATTCAGCTTGCGGTAGGATCAAATCCCACCCTTTTGGCCTATCACCAACTAGACTTCGTAGCAGATTACCCAGGCTTTTGTTTACAACTTTAGTTTGTCCATTTGTCTGTGGATGGTACACTGAACTAAACTTCAGATCATTCTTCATCTTCTTCCATAATGTTCTCCAAAAGCAGCCAACAAACTTTGTGTCCCTATCAGAAACAATGCTCTTCGGTAAATTGTGAAGCCTCACAATTTCCCTGAAAAAACAACTCTGCAACATGGACAACATCATTAGTTTTTTTACATGGAATAAAAAGAGCATCTTGGAAAACCTATCAACCACCACAAATATAGAATCATAACCCCTTTGTGTTCTTGGCAAACCAAGAAAAAAACCATATTGATTTCTTCCCATGGCCTCTAAGGTATAGGTAATGGCTGATATAAACTAGTATTTTGGGTAGCTCCTTGTGCCATTTGACATATCCTGCATCCTTGAACATACTTTCTCACATGTTGTTGCATTTGAGGTTAATAATACTTCTCATCCACAAGTGTCATGGTTTTGTCAAAACCAAAATGTCCTACAAGACCTCCACTATGTTTTTCCTTGATTAAATTCAATCTTATAGAACTTTTTGGAATACATAACTGGTTACCTTTAAACAACATACCATCTTGGATTAAATAATCTAACCATCTTGTCCTATTTGCTGCAATAAGATCCTTACATGCCTTCCATACTTACTAAAATCTAGATCTTCATTGTGTAGCTCCTTGAGCTTATCAAAACCAACAACTTCTACCTGCATTTAAATTAACAAATTTTGCCTCCTACTCAATGCATCTGCAATCTTGTTAGATTTCCCACTTCTATTTTTTAAAACAAATGTATATCTTTGTAAAAACTCTACCCATTTCATGTGCATCTGATTCAACTTAACTTCACTACTTAAATATTGTAGTACTTGATGATCAGTGTACAAAACAAACTCCTTGGGTAAAAGATAATGCCTTCATTTCTTAAGTGCTTGAACTATGGCATAAAATTTTTGATCATAAACAAAATACTTTTTCTTTGCATCATTCAATTTCTCACTGAAATAGGCAATGGGTTTACCTTCTTGGCTTAAAACAACCCCAATAGCATTTCCGCTTGCATCAAAATCTACTCGGAACACCTTGTTGAAATCTAGGAGTGCTAACACTGGTTGCTATGTCACCTTTGCCTTCAACAACTCAAAACTCTTTGCTGCCCTTGTTGTCCATCTGAACTCCTTCTTATCTCCTCTCATTGTTTCAATTAGTGGTGAACATATACTACTGAAACCTCTAATAAACTTTCTGCAAAAACTAGCTAGACCATGAAATGATCTCACCTTTGTTGCGCTTTTCGGTGTTGGCCATTCTAGGATAGCCTTCACCTTCTCAGGATCCATTCCAATACCATCACCTGATACAATAAAAGCCAAGTACACCAACTCTCTCTTTGCAAAGCTGCATTTCTTGAGATTCATTAACAATCTTTCTCCTCTAAGCCTTTCAAATACTAATCGAATATGCATTAAATGTTCATCCATAGTCTTAGAGAATATCAAAATATGGTCAAGGTAAACTATAACAAACTTTCCCAGGAATTATTTCAATACCTCATTCATTAACCTCATAAAAGTATTGGATGCATTGGTAAGTCCAAAAGGCATGACCAACCATTCAAACAAATCTTCTTTCGTCTTAAATGCAATCTTCCGCTCGTCTCTTTCTTTGATCTGAATCTGATGGTACCCACTTTTCAAGTCAATCTTAGTGAAGGATTGAGCTCCACTCAACCAATCCATGATATCATCCATCCTTGGGATTGGAAATTTGTACTTGATTGTAATCTTATTGATGGATTTGGAATCAATGCACATCTTCCATTCTCCGTTCTTCTTCGGTGATAACACCGCAGGCACTGCACACGGACTCAAGCTCTCTCGAATCAAGCCCTTCTCCAATAACTCTACTACTTGCCTATTGAGCTCTTTTGTCTTGGTAGGAGTCATTCTGTGAGATGTCTTGTTTGGAAAACTGGCTCCTGGAACCAGGTCGATCTAATGACTTATCTTCCTCATCGGTGGAAGTCCCTTAGGCACATAATCTGAGACAATGTCCCCAAACTCCTGCAACAAATTTGCAATCTCTCCTGAAACATCTCCCACATTTTCAATGTTAGTTTTTGGAATCAAAGCCAAACTATAAGAACCCTGCTGGTTCTAACTCTCCTGAAATACTATTGTTGATGTGTTTTTGAATTTTCAAGGTTTTTGAACAATTTTAAAGCAAAAAATAACACATGTGCCAGGCAAGAATTGCACATAGAACCAAATAGAAATGAAATTGAAAGCAACTGCAACTATATTATAAATAAGAAATAAATTCTACTGCTAATTGCATACTCGTAGGTCCTTAGCTTATTTTAAATGAATAATTTTGGTGTTTGCTAGCCAAAATTGGGAAACTGACCAAAATTGGTGTACAAGTCTAGAATGTGATTTCTCTGAGCCAGAAAGTTGATGGAATAGCCTGAATAGGCTAGGCGTTGGGAACTGTGCACTCAGAATGCAAATGAGGGAGGCGTTTCAACCTTTAGCCAAAAAAACGTCCTTCCTAGAACCCCCACGTGGCAAGCTAAAAGTGTACGACCAACAAAGGAGAAGTGTATGACTGCTTTTATTGAATTCAAAATGCTGCTAATGAGGCGTCTAACCTGTATTGCCTCCTTCCTTATTCAAATTGTGCAAATAACTATCACAATTAACCTCTGGTGAAGCACATAAAGACTTCTGAATGAAACCCTCTCAGTTTGCAATAGTTCAACTGATCTTTTACAGCCTCAAAATCACAGATCCATGAAGAATGAGCGTTCTTCATTAGCAAACTCTCTGAAACCCTTGTCTCAGACAATCCACAGAGAAATAATCAAGCAATGTCAAATAATCAATAATGAGTATGAATTGCCTTCAAATCCCTTATAACCCCCAAATGCACAAATTCCAAGAAAGTATGCCCAAATGCAATTTTAAATACATTAAATGTATTTCAATCACTTTCAATAGTTTAAATTCATCTTGGACGCACTTTTTCATTTAAATGATTTAAAATTACTTTTAATATTTTAAGTGACCTTTTAATTTTTTATAAAGTCACTTTATAATATTTAAGTGGCTTTGTTACCCCTATATTTTTGCTCGCGCCTAAAGCCTCATAATCAGCTAAAAAACAGTTATTGCTAATGTTTTAATGTTGAAAGTGTTGGTCACCTTTGTTCAAACTTTCAAGGACCCTCATGGACATGCTCTACTTGTCAGTCACAAAAAAAAAATCATTATTTTTCAAATTATGTGAAAGATGACACAATTTTCTTGTAGAGATAATTTTAACCTCATTTTCTCCAAAATGACTAGTTTTTATGGCTAAACTCCATGTTGGCTGAGAGATTTTAATGCTTTTATTTTTGGGTTACCCATATGCCCAAACAATTAAATCCCAAGTCTTATGTGTCCTATGCAAAAATGATTTTTGGGTTATGCTCTACTTGGGTTACTAATTCTATAGTTAAAATTTCACAAGAAACGAAGCCCTCAGTACAAAGTTATGCAAGTTTTTCTATGGAAGCCCAAAGGAATAATGTCATGCCTTAGGTTTAACATTGAACCATTGAACCAATTTCAAAAGTTCAAAATTCAGGTTCAAAGTTCAGGTTCAACCAGAGCGGGTTGTATCACAGCTTTAGTTTTTATGAGTGTAAGGTCTTTGTATTTTTTTTGTCATTGAACTTGAACTTTGAACCTTCTTTGGTTCAAGGTTCAAGGTTCAAGGTTTAAAGGTTCAACGCGCAGCTAAATATGAAGACAAAGTGATAAATGAAGCATATTGTGGGCAAAGTCTATAATTTTGAACCTTCTGATTGAACCCTGCATGTTCAAGGTTCAAGGTCCGTAGGTTCACTTTCAGAGGTTCGAATTTAGAGTTCAGAAATTTATCAGATTAAACAGATGCAGGTTCAGAGTGTGTGAGTTCAAAATTCAGCAAGTTCAATAATCCAATAACATTGGCATGTATATTGTTTGTAGTTTTCAATGCAACCTATAACCACGAATTTTCTGAGTCTTTATTTTTAGACAGAAAAATCAAGATTTGTGCGGGGGGCATAACTATCAATTCAACTGTTGGATCACGCTGAAATTTTGATATGTTTTATAAAACTTAGTTTTCTAAATCCTCACTGGAGCTATTGGAAAAATATTATTGCGTTCAAAAGTTATTGATCTCTGAGTACGAGTCTATAAAAAATTCTGAGAAAAAGATTATTATGAGAAGCTCACAGTGGGGACTCTTTTGAAATGGAGATCCAGATAATAATTTATCCTGGAGATATAAAAAATATGTCCACCTATCAACCACATAATTAGATGTGTTTAATTTAAATTTTCTACAAATATTTCTTAGAAAAGAATGGAGGATAAAAAATTTGAAGCTAGAAAAAAGAAGAGTTGTTGGGAAGAAGGTAAAAGATAAAGAAAATATTAATTAATAATCTTTTCAAGAATCAATTATTGATAACTAAAAGTCTTTTAAAAAATAGAGGCTATATATATGTAAAGAAAAAAAAGAGCAGGGCTTCTTTTTTTTCTTTTTTTTGCTGTAAAAAAGAGGGGGGAACATTGTTTTCTGGACTGCACAGTTTTATTTTTCAGAAGTGTTGAGTCTGTGAGCTCACATTTTGGCATTGATGGAATGAAGAAGATTTTGTTGATCTATGCATTTGTCAATATTTTCTTTTGATTACAATGAGCTTTGTTTCTCTTGTGATTACCTTTCATTGCCTTTTCTGTTACATTAAACTGTGTATGCATTTAATTCTGAAACTTTGATTTCATAAATAACTTATATATTGGACAAAAATCTGATGTTAGCTCTTTGCCTGGGCATTCTGATCCCCCTTGTCCTTTCAGGCATGAGAGAGACTCGATCAGAGTCCAGGGCATTTTGATTCTATTGGAAAGGGTATTTTCTTGGGTGTGGGTAATTAAACTGTGTTTTACTTATCTTCATTCACTTCATTATAAATCTGTTATTCGCATCTGTGTCATGGCTATGAGCAGATGTTAGTTGCCTTTATTGTTTTCCGGTTAAAAGAATATTCAGAAAATATGCATTTTTATCCAACGAAGGGAGTTGTACCTTCATATCAAAATTCAGAGAGCACTTGCACTCACCATTGCAAGTGACTCAACTGTTGGTTCTTGTTTTTGTCTTTCAATTTAGGCATTTGGGAGTCATTTATTGAAAGGTATTTAAGAAGGACAAATCTGTTAACCAATGGGCTTATAATTTTAATAGTCACTTTATGACTTTATAATATCCATACAAGTTAATTAAATAACTTAGCCACTAAAATATTAATATCTCCCTCAATATACAGTCTTTTGACGTATCGTCAGAAGCTGTGGGGTCAACATTGAATAACCTCCATGTGTCTAGGTGCCCTGACTAAAAATATCACAACTGCCAGATTGTCTTACTATAAATAGCAAGTCCCTCAACTAAGCCCATACATTGACTGCAAAGGCCTTGGAACT
Source organism: Cryptomeria japonica (assembly GCF_030272615.1). Taxonomy (NCBI): domain Eukaryota; kingdom Viridiplantae; phylum Streptophyta; class Pinopsida; order Cupressales; family Cupressaceae; genus Cryptomeria; species Cryptomeria japonica. The sequence goes on from NC_081407.1 coordinate 913,149,589, forward strand.
GAAACCAAGACTGAATTGAAGAAGTGGAACTTCCACTGAGACTCTCTATCCAAAATGTTACCCTACGAGAGTCCAAAATAATAAGCTAACCCATCAGTCAGTGAGACTGACTAGAGTGGGGACATTACAATCCGCCCTCCTTGAATTTGCTTGTCCTCAAGCAAACTCAATGCTGGATGCTCTAAAATACTGTCACTCTCCCAAGTAGCATCCTCTGCTAGTAGATCTGTCCACTTAACCAAACATTAACCCGCCTCCGAAGATGACGCTCTCTGGAATCTAGAATGGCCTCAGGTGCTAATATCAACTCCCCCTCATCATCCAGGGGTGCTAAGCCTAAAGAAGGAATCACATGTTGTTCCAAAGCTAAAAGTTCTTTGATGGTTTTCTCAATTTCATCTTTCAAACGCTTTGGGTGCCTATAAGGTGTAATCATGATGGGCTTGGTGCCCTCCTTCGACTCAATGATGTGCTCGATGCCTCTATCAGGAGGTCTACCAAGCAGTATGCCATTGAACACCTTCGTGTGCTTAACTCTAACCTCCTAAACATCTGAATGATAGGATGTTGTATGCTGCTCCTCATAAGAAAACATCAATTTATACTCTGTTGCCTGCTCTACCATATCATGTTTGATAAGTCTCTCCATTCTTTTGAGAGTTATAACTCTCAAGTTGCTTTCCTTGATGGCCTTAAGTATGTGAATTGTCCCATCAACGTTAAATTTCATTTCCATGTCCTTAAGGTTTAGTGTAAACTCTCCAATTGCATGAAGCCACTTCATACCAAGAACCACATCTGTGTTTCCCATGTTAACCACATAAAAATATGCCTTAAACTTACAGTTATTAAGTTTCATAGGCAGATCCAGAATCATTCTCTCACAATTGAGAGTGCAACCATCAACAACTTTTACCTTAAATCCTTCAAACTCTTGAGTTTGAATACCACGTTTTTCCACCAGTGGTGCATCTATGAAATTGTGTGATGCACCTATATCAAGTAAGGAAATGACTCTTTGACCAGCCAAGAGTCCACGCAACTTAAATGAGCCTTCCCTTTGCATGATAGATATATGAGCTTCCTGTAGCTCCAATTTCTCTGCATTTGCAACTTCATTTTCTAAGTTTTCAGACCTTGAATCCTCTTGATTAGTTTGCTGGTCTGTATTTTCACTCATGTTTTCTCCCTCATAAAACCATTCCATATACCTATTTTGATCCTTAGGCTTGAGGGGACAATCATGGTTTGATCATAAGGGCCCTTGCAATAAAAACACAACCTCTTCTTATGCAAATCATTCATTGTTTCCCTATCCAAAGGTGCTGCAAATTTCTTCTTTTGATCACCATTTTCTGATTTCTTTGAATCAGATTTGTTGTCATTAAAGGATGAAGATGGTTTTGAATTGTTTGAGTTGAACTTACTACGTGGAGCTGTAAATTCCATGCTACATGCTTTCCTCATAGCTTCTTGTAAGGTAGGGGGATCAAAAGCCTTAATCCAACCCTTCATAGGCTCGTAAAGACTTTCAACAAAAAGAATGGCCAACCTTCTCTTTGAGATATTTGTTACCATGACCGAGAGCTTTTGAAATTCACTAATGTAAGATTCCAAGCTACCCATTTGTTTCAGCTGAAATCTTTGAAATACAATTCTGGATCTTTTTTGTCAAAATGTTCAACCAATCTATTAGTGAATTCTTGGTATGTAGTAATAAGGTCATGATGCAAGGTAACCATCCCATGGTGCCACTAGTCATGGGCTACCACATCCAAATGCAAAGCTGCAAACTTAATGGCATCTTCTTCTGACATAGGACGTAAGGTCAAGAAGGTATCCGACTTTCTAATCCAAGCTCTGGCTGTGAGTCTACCGCTGCCATCAAAAGTAGAAAGTGTAAGCTTGTTGATTGCATATTTGAGATCATTAGTTGTATTCCAAGGTTTCCTCTCATTCCAATTCCACTTCTTTCTATGTTCCCTCTTCTGACTCATGAACATGTCAAAGTTAAGGTGTTCCTTAACTCTTGGTGGTAATGCATCCCATTCATCATGAAGTGTCGTCATATTAATTGTAAAGGCTACCCCATTTTCCTCCTCAACCATGTCCTCTTCTTCAGGTTTATCCCTCACAAAGGTTGGGCATGTAGGCCTATCATAGGTGTGTGTGGGTGCCACTCTTGCCCTTGGGCGACCAACAACACTTCCATTTTCTTCCTGGTTCAGGTTATGTTCCCTTGGCATAGTGATCTGTTGTATGGCTGTAGTCAACTACTGCAACATATTTGTCACCTGTCGTTGTCCAGTTACTAGACCCCTCATAATAATTTCGGCTTCTTGGTCCTCATTGTTAACAGGCTCTCTATGTGGCTCACCATCATTCCTATCCCCCAGAATTTTCAATGGCATCTCTTCAATTTGATCTGGATCCCCCTACAAACCAAGTCTCTTGCGTGTATAATACCTGTGAGGCCCAAACTGTTGTTGATGCATAAGAACTCCTAACCCTCTAGGAAGGCAGGAACTTGGCTCTGATACCACTGTAAGAACCCTAGTGGTTCTAACTCTCCTGAAATACTATTGTTGATGTGTTTTTGAATTTTCAAGGTTTTTGAACAATTTTAAAGCAAAAAATAACACGTGCCAGGCAAGAATTGCACATAGAACCAAATAGAAATGAAATTGAGAGCAACTGCAACTATATTATGAATATAGATAACTACTGCAATAAATTCTACTGCTAATTGCATACCCATAGGTCTTATTTTAAATGAAGAATTTTGGTGTTTGTCAACCAAAACTGGGAGACTGGCCAAAATTGGTGTACAAGTCCAGAATGTGATTTCTTTGAGCCAGAAAGTTGATGGGATAGCTTGAATAGGCTAGGCATTGGGGACTGTTCACTCAAAATGCAAATTAGGGAGGCGTTTCAGCCTCCAACCAAAAAAACGTCCTTCCTGGAACCCCCACGTGGCAAGCTGAAAGAGTACGACCAGCAAAGGAGAAGTGTACAACTGCCTTTATTAAATTCAAAATGCTACTAATGAGGCGCCTAACATGTATTGTTTCCTTATTCAAATTCTGCAAATAACTATCACAATTAACCTCTGGTGAAGCACATAAATACTTTTGAATGAAGCCCTCTCAGTTTGCAATAGTTCAGCTGATCTTTCACAGCCTCAAAATCATAAATCCATGAAGAATGAACATTCTACAATTGCAAACCCTCTAAAACCCTTGTTTCAGACAATCCACAAGGAAATAATCAAACAATGTCAAATAATCAATAATGAGTTTGAAATGCCTTCAAATTCCTTATAACCCCCAAATACACAAATTCCAAGTAAGTACGCCCCAAAGCAATTTTAAATACATTAAATGTATTTAAATCACTTTCAATAGTTTAAATTCATCTCGAACACATTTTTTCATTTAAATGATTTAAAATTACTTTTAATATTTTAAGTGACCTTTTAATTTTTTATAAAGTCACTTTATAATATTTAAGTGGCTTATAATTTTAATAAAGTCACTTTATGACTTTATAATATCCATATAAGTTAATTAAATAACTTAGCCACTAAAATATTTATCTCCCTCAATAATTAGTGTTTTGACGTGCCGTCAAAAGCTAGGGTCAACACTGAATAACCCCCATGTGTCCAGGTGCCCTGACTAAAAATATCACAACTGCCAGATTGACTTACTATAAATAATAAGTCCCTCAACTAAGCCCATACATTGATTGCAAAGGCCTTGGAACTGAATTGAAGAAGTGGAACTACCACTGAGACTCTCTATCCAAAATGTTAGCCTACGACAGTCCAAAATAATAGGCTAACCCATCAATCACTGAGACTGACTAGAGTGGGGACATTACAAAAACACACATTTTTATGTCTCATACCTTGAAGGAATTTCCTAGCATCAACCAAACACACTCTTGCATTACTACAAACTTGAACTGAATCTTCTTTTAAAGGCTTCAACTTATGTCTTTTTCCATCCTTAGTTATTGTGTAAACATTATTATACCCATCATGCAAATCTTTTCTATCATATTGCCAAGGTCTTCCTAACAAGATATGGCATGCATCCATTGGAATTATATCACATAATATCTCATCAAAATAACCACCTATTTTAAATTTTACCACACATTGTTCATTTACCAACAATTTCTTCTCATCTTGCACCCATGCTATCTGATATGGATTTGGATGCTTCTTCTTGTCCAACTTCTTCACCGTCTCATTTGACACTAGGTTGTCAGTGCTCCCACTATCAATAATGACATTACAAACTTTACCCTCGCACTTGCATCTTGTCTTGAACAACTTCTTCCTTTGTGCTGGTTAATTGTCTTCACTTATTAGTGCTCTTCTAGTCATTAGGATTTCTCCTCCTTCAGCTTCTTCTAACTAGGATGAAGGCTCTCCTTCTTCATTTATGTTCTTTGAGCTATTTTTATTTTCAGACCTTCTTTCTTGGTCTCTCCTCTTCATGAGAACAATCATAGGATTTATGATCTTCTTCACCACATTTGTAGCACGTTCCTTTGAAGGTTCCTCTTCCGAAACCTGTTCCGGATCTTCCTCGGCCTCTTGAACTTTGATCTCTTGACCCATATTTGTCTTCATATTTCTGACTTTTATTGCTGCCTCCCTCATCAAATTTTTGATTTTTCTGGGGGTTATCATCATTTTTTAATGTTCTTCCACCGTTCTTTCCTCGGCCTTTTCCTCTCTGTTTATTTTCAAATATTTTCTTCATTTTCTCCTCAATCTTCAAGGCAATTTGGTATGCATCTTCCATTGTAAGGACTCTCACCAAAGTCATTTCCTCTTGTATGCTTGGCCTCAAGCCATTAATATACCTTGCCACCACCTCCTTAGTTGCTTTAGCATGCCCGGTTCTAATGAGGATTTTGTGAAACTCCTTTGTATGCTCTTTTACTGTCTTGGCTCCTTGTTTCAATCCTTGCATCTTCTTGAGTAGATCTAATTCATAGTCTACAGGAATGAACTGTCTCTTCATTTTCTCCACCATTTTGTCCCACTTTGTGATTCTTTCTTTTCTTTTTCTTCCTCTTTCTAATTGGACTTCTCTCCACCAAATTGAAGCATGTCCTTTTAGCTTGGTTTTAGCAAAACTCACTCTATCAGGATCCCCTATTTTCTCAAACTCAAAATACACTTCCATATCATTCAGCCAATCTACCAATTCTTCTGGATTTAAATTCCCACTAAATGTAGGAACATCGATCTTGGGTCTTTTTCCTATCCTTGATAATGCAATTAGTAGTGGGTCATTTGCAACTACTGCCGCTGCTTCTCTTTTCTCAGTTGTTTGGCTGGCATTATCCAAATTCCCTTCTTCTTCATCACTCACTGTGTCTCTTATTCTTGCAAACCCTCTTTTAATCTCTTCTTGTAAGGTTTTGACTTGTCTTCTTAAGGCTCCAAAATCATCATCATGAACAAAATTACCACCTCTTCCCCTGCCTCTAACTCCAACTCTACCCCAACCATGTGGGAGTCCTCTTGCATTCATTTTCCTAACACCCACAAACTCGAACCTAGTGCAAGCTGCCTCCCTTTGGCAAATCTGCTTGCACTAAGATCTTCTAGCTCTGATACCACTGATGTAACAGCAGAACACTCCTGCCTATAAACTTCAAATTCAAACACAAAACAACAAAACACAAGAAGAACTTTCTGCAACAATAATATTATTCATCAAATCTGCAACATAAAGTTTACATTAGTAGCCTCACAACGGCTTCTCAATCCATCAATTCCACTTGATTACAATCATCTGGAACACTTTCTGAATAACTCAAACAATCTGATTGACCACAGCAAGGAAGATGGATTCTAACTTCTAATCTATGTAAACAAACTCCTTGAAACTTTCACTAAAACAACAAACAATCTTACTAAATCATTAGCCAAATCCATTGGCTTCACAAACCACTATCCAAATCTGCTATTGGTCTGTAATATGTATAGACCTGCAATAATGGAGTATTTGCAGCAGCTACACTGGCTTACCAAAAGCCTTTTTTCTAATTCTTCTCGATCCACACTTCAAATCTCCCAAGCTGCCCCTATAAATCCCCCCCAAAACAAAAAAAAACCTTTCTTCTAAAAGCTGCCCCTATTTCAAACTTCTAAACTACTGCCCTGAATGCTACGCAGCCCTCTCTAGAAACCTCCACATGCCAAAAACTAAAACAAAAAATGGAAAAAAAAAACCATTAACTCCCATACGTAACTGCAGTCCTTTTTCAATTTTTTTTCTAAGAATGGAGCCTTATGGGAGGTCTCCACAACTCTGAAAATGTCAAACTGAAATTTTAAACCCCCACTGTCGTTGGTCAGAGCATATCAATGATTAAAGGATAAAAACTGAATTTCAAATATGGGCTGCTTCCATGTGGGTGCCTGTTGTGACCATTTCACACATCGCCCCATCACAAATGGGGACCCCCTCTTTTTGCTTGTTTTCGCTCGTTTTCGCTTTCGTTTTTAGGGTTTTGTTAGTTTGTTAGTCGTCTGGATTTAGGGCTAAGCCTTAGGGTTTTAAATTTTGCCTTTTCAAGCCAAAATCCAGTCGTTTTTGAGAGCTTTTGAGCTTCCTTTTCTAGAATGCAAATTTTGAATGCAATGAATTCGCCAAAATGGTCTAATTTTCAATTGGAATGTTCATGCAGAGCTTAAATTTGTCTAAGTGTTGGCCGTCAATGTGAATTTTTGTCCGATTGAATATTTTGACCAAATTTTGACTTTTTTGAATTTTGATCCTGGGCATTGGAATTGATTTGTTTTCGCCTCGTGAAGTGTTAAAATGTGAAAAATCTTGTTATTTTGGCCTGTAGGAGCAAAATCGCTCCTGTCCCTCAGTGAAGGACGGGAGCTCATTCTCAAATATCTCATCATCCTTGCAGAGTCCAGACAAATTTTACGTTTGAAGTGATGGAGAACGACAAGATCTTTCCATTGAATATAAATTGAAGATTTTCGTGAGCACAGAAATGCCTCCAGGAAGAAAATCGCTCCTGTCCCTCAGTGAAGGACCGGAGCTACAATTCAAATTTCGCCTTGTCCTTGCAAGATTTTGAAAACTTAATGATTTGAGGACGTCCAAGGGAAGATGCTTTGCCAAATGAATATAATTTGAGATGCAAAAACGAAGGAGAATGACCTATATTGACCAAATCGCTCCTGTCCTTCTCCAAGGGACCAGGGCGAGGTACCTTGTAGCTCTCGTCCCTCTCCCAGGGACCAGAGCGATTTCCTTCATTTTGCAAAATCCAAACAAGGGTCAAGGCAAGTTTACGTTCAAAAGCAAGGGAAAACATGAGGTGAACGCATTGAATATAAATTGAAGATTTTTGGGACGTCCATAACAGTGTTAAATGCCTAGTTCGCTCCTGTCCCTCAGGAAGGGACCAGAGCGATTTTTGATATAATTGCTTTTCTTGCAAGGTTGCGGATGATGTCGGGGCATGGATGAATGGAGTAGAGCATGACAAATCCATTGAATATAAATTTGGAAGGTGACAAAGTGAAATGAAGGCCACAAGAGCAAGTTCGCTCCTGTCCCTCTCCAAGGGACCAGGGCGATACAATGGTTGTATTGCTTCTTGTTCAAGTTTAAACCGATCCAAGTCAAGACGAAGGGTGGCGAAGACATTTTAGGGCATTTCCATCAAGCGCAAGGTTGTAAAGGTCATCACATGGAAGGAATGTGCACTCTAAGAGCAAGTTCGCTCCTGTCCCTCTCCAAGGGACCAGAGCGATATTTCCATTAAGGCATCGATTCCAAAAGACAAGCAAATATTAAGCTACCAAGAGGACTTAAAGGACGTCATTTCACGCAATGAAGATAATTGCAAGTTGGTAAAAACAAGAACAAGCTTGCAATGATGAACTTCGCTCCTGTCCCTCTCCAAGGGACCAGAGCGATATTAGATATATTTGATCAATTCATGCAAGATTTACGTAAGGACAAGATTTCGCAAGGTCTTAGAGGGTCCACGGAAAGGTAGAAAGGTGATGCATGAAGATTTCAAACGTTAAATAATCACCAAAATGGACCTAGGGACCATATCGCTCCTGTCCCTCTCTAAGGGACCAGGGCGATTTGCTTTGGATTCCTTGTTTGTTTCAAGTTCAAACTAAGTCAAGACGTCCTAAGATTGCATATGGTCCAAGGCATCGTTTGAAGATAATTCGCAAGGGTTTGAACGTCCAAGCATCGCCAAATAATGTAAAGGCTTCACATCGCTCTTGTCCTTTGGACAAGGACCAAGGCGATACTATTAAAAACACGCATATTCCTTCACGATCATGGTTTAGAAGAGGATAAGCAAGGTAAGGGACATCGTTGGGAAGACATTGCAAAGGAGATCGAAGTTTCAAGTCGCCAAGATCAAGGAAAAATCATGGATCGCTCCTGTCCCTCTCCAAACCACAAGGGCGATGGTCCCTTTAATACGTCCAAACACATAATAAAAGCAAATGGAATAAGCGCGAAAGGAATGAGCATAGATGTTATTCGCCTTACAATGGAAGTTCGAAGGTCAAAGATACAAGATGAACGTGAGGACATGGAGATCGCTCCTGTCCCTCTCCAAGGGACAAGGGCGATGTTGGACAAAACACATGATATTCTTTGAAAATCACGTTAAGGCAAGGACGCACAAGGTTTCAAATGGCATTTGGAAGATGATACAAGGAAAGGATCGTACCAAAATGGAGAATTTCAAGCAAAAACCTTAGGATCGCTCCTGTCCTTCTCCAAGGGACCAGGGCGATAATGATCATGAGATGCACTTGCTCGCACAAGAAAGAAATTCAAATTCGAAGGACCACCAGATGATCGATTTGGAACGTGGAAATGAAGGAGTTGAACGTTGAAAACGCAAGAATCAAGACCAAAATAATGGATCGCTCCTGTCCCTCTCCAAGGGACCAGAGCGATGAGGTACGTCCCTTTGTTTTCCAGTTTTGGCGCCAAATTAAACAATTCAAATTTTCCTTAAATGCTAAATCAATTTAAAAATTTGAAAATCATTTTTATTTAGCATTTAATATGGCGTTAAACATTTATTAATTATTTTTTGCCTTATTTAAAAATCGAAATTCTCATTTAAAAAAAACGCAAGGCATTAATAGTTAATAATTTAATTAATAAAAAAATCGATTTGAGCGCTCAAATAGGCAAGTCGGCCTTGTTATTTTATTGCAAATCATTTAAAAAATGGTTTTATTTTTATCAAGTCGGCCAAAGGGGTGAAGGATGAGAGCGCTATATAAAGGGGGGTAAAAACTATCATTTCTACATCATTATTTTACCTCTCTACATGCGAATTAAGGAGGACGAAGGAAAGTGTTAAGTGTGTTCAAAGATAGTGCGAATATTATCCAAGGTGGTGCGAGTTTCATTCATCCAAAGGTGGCGCTTCGATCCAAAGGGTGGCGCTTTATCCAAACCAAAAGTGATGCGAAGTATATCATCAAGTATAGAGTGCGAATTGCGTTGAAGACCAAAGGTGGTGCGAATTTGAAGACCACACCAAGTGCGAACTTGAGGATACATTGAGGCGAATTTGCTAAGGACTTGGAGATTTGTTTATGCGAACTTGAAGATCCATTTGAGACCACGTCAAAGGCGATAATTGAAGATCACGTTCTCTCCAGAGGTGGCGAAGTCAATTTTGAGGAGATCATATTGAAGATTACTTTATACCTCAATTTTGCCTAGGCAAATTTTGTTTTTGCATTCTAGAGTTAGCTCTCCATCGAGGTATGGCGATTTAATTATTATTGCTTTATTCATTCATCGTCATATTTCAAATTTTGAATTTTGAATTTTGAATCTCTTGGCTCAATCGTTGTATTTTAGGAAATGATAACTCTAGAGACTTATCATGAGGTTTCCTAAAATTTATCTCTCTTATTTACGTTATTTATTGCAAAATCTATTTCTTATAATGAAATGTTGTGTAGGTATGGCGACCCCAAAGGCGGGAGCATCCACCAGTCGCTCGGCTCTCATGAAAGAAGATCAGAAGACCGAAGAAGTGGAGACCAAGATCGTGTCAAAGTGGAGCAACATTGGAGATACAAACTTGGGGAACTTTAGCACGAAGAAGTTTCGAGAGGTCCCTTACATCGGCAAGCCATCACCTGTCGCCCGGAGAATAATAGAGAGTGGCATCATTAAGGCGGCCGGCTTTCCTCCAGCTATTCAGTGCCACGAATTGATGCTCGAGTGTGCCCGTCATTACAATCCACAGTCCAGGACAATTGTGTCCAACGAGGGAAACACTTTGGCGTACCTTTCAGAGGAGGCCATAAGTGAAGCCTTCCATCTTCCAGAGCATAGGGACATGATATACAAGAGCATTGAAGGAGCCAGATCAGTGTACGATGATGATCCAGATGCTTGCCTAAGCATAATCAACAAGAACTGGTTACTCAAGAGTCGTCCCCGTCTGAGCAAAGTACCGAACACACCACACAGGATTGATTTCCAAGAGGAGTACAGAGATTTGATTACTATGCTCAACAGAGTTACAGGAGCACCTCATGCCTTCTATTTTGAGAAATGGATGTTTTACTTCATCCAGGTGATTGTTCAAGGAAAGGGTACAATACATTGGGCTAGGATAATTAGCCATTGCTTAGACGTACAGTTGAGAAGACTCGGGGCTACTAAGTCCTTCCACATGAGTTCATACGTCATCTATGCCTTAATCAGGAGCGTTGAGTACGCAGGACTACCTCACAGAGGAGTGATTGGAAGAGGACCCGGCGAGGTCAGAGTTTGTGAATCCTATACCTACTTGCATCATCCACCAGGGAAGAACTACAAGTTAATCAATGATACTTTCATGATGAACATCACCAGGACGTTGCAAGGAGGGATTCACAACAGATTATCTCAGGATGCCCAGGAGTTCATCAAGAGGTACGGTGCTTGGTTCATTCAGTTTCCCAAGTTCACTTACATTAGAGTGCATGGATGTCCTTTACCTCCATACATGTTGCCGAGGTACCCGACAGACAGAATTGTGTTACTTGAAGTAACAAGGCAGTTGGCAGCATATGTGAAGGCATTCAGACATAGACATCAGAATGGAGTTCAGGTACCTATTATTTTGGGTAATTCAGTTGAGGTATGTCCTAATGTCTTAGCCATGGATGACGCAGAGAAGGAGTTAGCCTTGTATCCTTTTTCATCTTTTGCTTGGAGGAATAGTTTTGATCCACATGGACATTTAGAGGAGACGGTCGGTAGAAGATTTAGACATGAGTACCAAATTGAAGATTTTATGATGAATCTCCTAGATGATCTCGAAGTGAAACGAAAGATACATTCTAGATTGCCTTTGGATTTCATCAGGAAATGTAAGATTTACAGAGTGGCCGACCAAGCTCAGGACAACGGCAGGCACATCCAATCTTCATATGATAGAGAAAGTAAAACAATTAGTTTGAATTGGAATGAGCCCGAGGCCGTGGATTTAGATGATTTGATGGCACCAGTCTTGTCTTGTACTCGCAGATGGGTAGACGTTCAGCATCAGAAGTTGAGAGAACAGGGCATAGCTATGTCTTTTACTTTGGAAGAGAAACCAGCTGAAGGTGGAGCCAGTGTTAGTGAAGGCAATCCTAATCCTAGGAATTCAGGTGAAGGTAACCTTCGATGTGCCAATGAAGGCAATCTCCATTCGAGAGGATCGAAGAGAAAAGAAAGATCAGAAAAGAAAGAGCCTTCCAAGAAGAAGCAAGGTGCCAACAAAGATCAAGCACCAGGTACTTCTTCCAGACCAGAAGATAGAACAGTTCGAGTGGAAGAGTCCATGGAGTCGATGGTACAGAATGATAGACAGGAGGAAGGACAGGCACAGCATGTTTCATCCGATGGATCTCTCCAAGACTATGATTTAGATAATGATAATGAAGTAACATCTCCTCCCAGACAAGAAGAAATAGTACATAAAGAAATTCAAGTTCAAGAGACAAGATCAAATATCCCAGATTGGTTGAAGGAAAGATTGACTAAGGTGATCCTAATTGAGGACGAGGACAGTGCAATTGATTTAGAGAGCCTCGTGGGACGTTCACATATGACAACAGAGAAGAAGAAGGCTTCAAAGATGTCCAAGATGATTCGAGATGAGACTGGATCTAGAAAACTGCAGATAGCTACACCGACAGCAGACAAATATGAGGGTGAGATCCTAGCAGAAGACTATCATATACAGACTATTGAGTTAGGACCATCCACAGCAGAGCAGACTTTAGATGATGCCACCGACACATTTGAGGCATTGAAGGACAAGCTTAGAGAAGAAGTAGAAAAGAATAGAAAGCTTGAGAGAGAGGTCGGTGCATGGAGGACATATTTCAGTCACATCAATGAACCTTTGGGACGTCAGGATCCAGTTAGATCACCATTGCAGGCATTGCCCCTTCAATCAATCAATGAAGCAGAAAGGTTCAGGAACCTGGTCCAGCGTACATGTGGTTGGATGGATAGATCTCACACGGTGGCCATTGAGTTTGTTACAAGGATGTCGAAGATCACCCATCAGGCTATCCAAGTTCTTGAGATTATTCACAGATTGATGGCAACAGTAGCTGCATTTGCCCATACCAAGGACGTTGTCATCCCTGTCTTGAAGGTTATAAGACACACATCCAGAAGAATTTTAGCGCAGGAGAGGATCTTAGAAGGTGATTCTCACAGTTTGTTTCAGTGGTCAACCTTACTCCATATAAAGAGTGTTCTCTTCGAGGACATCAGTGTTAGATGTGGTCAAGTTGAGGAGGTGATCAATCCGATCCAGGACAGAGTATTTGAGGTACTTCGTACCATTCTTGGCAGAAGGATCGAGGTCGAGACAGATGTGGATTTACAAGAATTTGAGGATAGAATCAAGATCATCTTTCGCAAGGACGCAGATGTTACAGATGAGCAGTATGATCAGATGTATGCCACCATGCTCCTGATTGATAGAACAAAGGAACTTGAACCTACTTGGGACACAGCTCTTCTAGATGCATTTGATCAGGTTATCCACTTAGAAGAGAGTATCAAGAATCTTCCCGAGATTCCAAGCACAGAAATCGAAGGAATCGTGACAAAATTCATTGCATATGCTAAGAAAGAGAATTGGAAAGGGAATAAGATTCTAGATGAAAGGTTGTTACAGATGACATGACATCTTATTTCTCATTGGTTGATACCTCCTAGATTTTTGTGCCGAATTTAATATTTGGCTATGTATTTAATGTTGTTCAGTAAAAAGGAGGTCATTTGTAACAAACCCTAATTAGGGTTTAGGTGTCATGATCTTGTCCATTGATTTACTTTCAATCTGGACCTTTCATTGTAACTGGGGATGCTATTTATACCCCCATTTTTCATTTCATTTGGGGATAGTTAATAGTGAATAGTGTAAGAGATAATAGTTGATGTAATAGAGAGATTAGAGTTAGAAGCAATTTTTATTTTGTAGCAAGATTGAGTCTTGAAGAGAGAAATTCAAGCAATTGTTGTATATGATGACTTGGAAATCAATAAAATATTGAAGTTATGGTGTTTTGTTGCAAGTTTCTTGAGTTATCTTCATGGTTGTTGGATGTACTTGAATCACGCTCAATCAAGGTAGTTTGTTAATTTGAAAGACTAAGTGTGAGATTTGATATTTGGTGGGATTCGCAATCCAAACCACTAGCTTCTTGCTGATTGTAGGAACGCCTTGCGTGGTCGACTGGAGAACACTTTGAGCCCTTAATCTTCGATTATCATTGTGTCTTGGATATGTACCTTCGTAGTAGTGTCCTTGGTCTTTGATGCATTGAATACCATTATATTACCTTAGAAGATCGCACTAATTTCAATTGAGTTGTTACCTTATGGCAAAATTGAAGTTAGTTGAGTCTTGCCAAATCTCATTCACGCTAAGTCATTCATAGGGTTAGGCTAGATTAGACTTCCTTAAACCCTGTCCTTTTGCCATTTTTTGAAAGTTCCTTTTAGATTAATAAAATCTTCGAGTTTTTGGAATCCGTAAGACGCCTTGGAGGAAACAGCAAATCACATCATACCACTAAAAAGCTTGTCCACACGTGGAGACCCCACTAAAAGAACCTTGGAGTCCATCTAACTGATCCTTTTCGCAGATCTTCAGCAGTTAGAGACTATTTTCTCAAGAGAGGATAAGATGCCTGTCGGTATTTTATTCTGTGTATGATTGTGTAGAAAATACACGTCAACAGAATTGGCGCTAGAAGGAGGGCTCTTTAGTTCCGAAGTTCGAAGTCCGAAGATTTTGAAAAGAGAAAAACATTGCAAACATGATCATGAAGTACGATGGTGTTGCCGAATGAAGGACGGAATCAAGTAGTGCAACCCAATTTGCAAATAGGCAATACCCAAGAAGACATCATTTCCGAATTGAATCAAGTAGCTTGGAACGCAAGGAGAAGTCAAGTCGAATATAACAGAGTCAGAATCATCTTAGAGCAAGAGGAAGATATAGCCGAAGAACATCAAAGGGTCATAGCTAGAAATCTTCGCAACCAAAGGAACCCACAATAATCCTTGCAAGACTTCACGCTGGATCGCATTGGTTCTTTCTCGCCCGAGAAACATCAGAGGTTGTTGAGGTCCACACCAGGCGTTAAGAATCTAAGTGAACTTCAATTTACTTCCAAGGCGAAGCGAGCTAAAAGAGAGGACACTCCCAAAGAGTTCGAACTAAGATTGGAAGGATCTCCTGAGTCATCACAAGTTCTTCAAGAACAAGTCCAAGCGGCAATCCAATCTAGTATCCAGGCAATTTCACAAACAAAGAGCCAAGCTAGTTCATCAAGTTCAGTTTCAAGGAATACAATGGCTCAACGTGCTCCACCTCCACCTCCTCCTCCTCATGTACTTAATGGTGCGACTTGGCTAGTCAACAATCCATCACCGTTGGAATTTGCAGTTTATCATGATATGCCGAAGAATCCAGAACACTTTTGCTCCAAGTTCAATGTTAGTGATTTCCATCGCATGGCAGAAGATCACATCAAGATGTTCGAGGACCTTCTTCGTAACAGACAAATTGAATATGGAGATGTGGCATGTAGACTTTTTCCCTACTCATTGGGAGAAGAGGCATACTTTTGGTTTATTCATTTGCCTACAGGGTCCATCAGGACTTGGGACGCGATGAAAGACGCATTCATTGCTAAATTTGGCATCCCAACTACACCAGCAGAGTTATATAGACAGTTTGTTGAGGTTCGAAGGAGAGAACATGAACCTATTACTTCCTTCAACAACAGATTTCACCGAGCATACACAATGTTACGTCCTCCTTATCTTATTGCAGATCCAAGGGAAATTTACTATGGAGCCTTAGATCATCTCACAGCTATGTTCGTGAGGACACATCCGACTCCGAATGATCTAAATGCAGCTTATGCAAAGGCCATTGAAGTGAGTAAGCACATGGGACAAAACATCACTGGACCACTACTACATATGGGACCCGTCGCAGCACCTAACCAGATGCAGGCAGTTGGCACGGCTTTGGCCAACCAAACTCCAGTCATGAACCCAATTCCGCAAGCGACCTACCCAAGCATACAGCCGGCGAATCAGTTGGTCCTTCACCCAGGAGCTCCAATTTCTCAAGCCCCACCCGCTCAACCTGTGTACCTGCAAAACGCTACAAATTCGTCAAGGACACAAGAAGAAAAAGATGAAATGAAAGAATTGATTGAGCAAGTCAAGAGGCTGTCAACCGAGGTAACCCACCTGAGGAATCAGAATAATCAACTCCAGAGCATGCAGAGGGCCAACCATGGCCAACACACGAACAACCAGAATTTCCAAGGGAATAATAATCAAGGATTCAGAAACAATTATCAAGGAAATAATAATCAAGGTTTCCAAAGAAGACCATGGAATACAGCTCCAAACAATGGAAATGTGGTGACACCTTTGGACAATCCACCAAATGCGCAAAGTCAAGAGAACCCCTCTTCGAGCAAAGTGTTTTTAGCCGAAGCAGCCTTGTCCAGTTGGTGCAGACTCCACAACACGAACCAGCATTCCGAGTTGCAGTGTCCTGAATTCAAAATTGCAGCCGACATTTTCCAACAGGAGATGCGTACCACCAATCCACCTGAAAATCCTCCCACCACAGGGTACGAAATTGTTCCAACCATGCAGTACGGTCAAGCTATGATTGTTGAAACCTGCAGGTATTCACAAGAAGAAATTAGTCAAGTACAAAATGGGAGATTTCCTCCAGAATCGGCCAATGGACCGATGGTGCCACCAGGATCTCAGTTTCCGCCAGCATCTGCAAATGGACCTGTAGAGAATTCAGAATACTATTTCCCACCATTGAACGACAGTGTCTTAGTAGAGGGAATAAAGGAAGTGTTTCACCAATCATCAGGAGGAGTCAACCAAAGAGTTTACCACAGGAATCAGAGGAATCCTGAACCTTTAACAACATCGATTCCCCCAAACAATTTTTCAACTCCGCCAGATCCCCAAGCCAGCAATGTTCCAGAGTACCCGCAAAACACCCAAGAATACAGACAAAGGAATATTTCACCTCCCGCGGGAAATGAAATGAAAAGATTGGCCGCCTTGGTGTTAGATGAACTTAAGAAAGTCAAGGTAAGTTTACCGCTCTATGAGTTGCTCAAAGTGTCAGAAATTAAAGAGGCAGTGATCAATAGTTTGAGTGAACCTAGCGCAACAAGGTCAAATGTTCAAGCCACTATCAATATGACTCAAGAGGAGGCCGATTCTCAAGAACAACCCGAACAAAATGAGTGCATGGTCCAAACTATAACCTTCCCAGCTAAAAAGGAAGATATGTTGGAAGGAAAAGTATTACTCAAAAGAGGCGAGATAAAGAGAGCTCAGCCTATAGTCAAAGAGAACCTCACTACTAACTTGGTTCTTCCCGAAAAGGAAGTCGCAATCAAGAAAGATGTTGTTAAGAGGGATAAATCTACAAACAAAACCAGTCACTCGAAAGAGGAGAGTCCAGCAAAGGAAGATCATTCAAGGATTAATCAAGTTAAACATCAAGAATCAAGTGAAGAAAATTCAGCTCCTTCTCAAGGAAAGGACGAACCGGCCCCGTTCCTGTTATCAGTCAGAATATTTGGAAAGCTATTACACAATTGCCTTTATGATTCCGGAGCCTCAAGCAATGTCATGCCCCTGGCTGTTTGTCAAAGGCTTGGAATAACTCCCGCACCTACCAAGAGAAAGGTCACTCAGCTTGACAAGACAGAAGTTCCAGTCATGGGAGAATTGAACAATATTCATATGCAATTGGCCGCAGACCTAAGGGTCCAGAATTTTATAGATATATCAGTGGTGGATATTCCAGATTCATATGGAATGCTCCTAAGTCGAGATTGGTCCCGAAAGTTGAATGGATATGTATCGACCGATTTCGCACACATGTGGCTACCATGGAGAGGAGTCCCGAACCAGATTAAAATTGATAGCACCCCAAGGTTGAGGTTGATGATAACTGAATATGGGGAAGACAATGAAGTCCTATTTTTAGAGTCCGATCTAGGAACGTACAAGCCCAAAGTGGAGGAGATCTTGATGATACAAGATGTGCGAGATGAAAATACCCAGCAAGAGGTCATGGAATCAACGGAGATGGTCATTGAAAGCGATCAAGGATCCGATCAAGAGGACGAAGGCATGTTTGAAAACTTCAGAAGGTTCGTACAAAGAAACATCCAGCAGAGTGTGCAACTTGGCAATCTAGCATCTGTCCGAGATTTGCTCCTTCCGAATTGGTGTAGAATTCACAATGCCGTCCACTCAGAATTATCTTGTGCTTTATGCCAGACCGCATTGGAGCAAGTAAACAAAAGAGTCTCGCAGACATTAATTATAGAAGAAACTCAAGACTCAGAGAATGAAAGCTCTATAGACACCGAGAGTTCTGTGGAAGATGAAGTTTTGTCCGACTCATCGAATGAGAGTCATGAAAGTCCAGAGACAGACAATCAAGAAAATCAGATATGGACATTAAGGTTCGACGGATCTAAGTCCAAACAAGGATCCGGAGCCGGATATGAATTAATTGGTCCTAAGGGAGAAACATACCTTGCCGCTCACAGATTGCAGTTCCCTTGCACCAATAACGTAGCCGAATATGAATCTTTGGTTCATGGATTACTGCTAGCCATCCAAAAGGGGGTGAAGATACTGCAAGTATATGGAGATTCAGAAATTGCAATAAGGCAAATCAGAAAGCAATACGTTTGCCATGATAAAAGGCTAACTAAATATAGAAATCGAGTCTGGGATCTAATTGAAAGTTTCGATGCTTTCAATATCAATTCGATTTATAGACATCAGAATCAAGTGGCCAATTCACTTGCACAGGCCGCGAGCTCATTGATTCCATTAGCAATGGAAGGATTAAAGAAGTTTACAATCGAGTTAATATCAGTCCCTTCGGTCCCAGATAACATTACCAATTTCCAAGTTTTCGAAGACGACAAGCACATTCTAGACTTCCTAACCAGCACGGA
This sequence comes from Cryptomeria japonica, assembly GCF_030272615.1. Lineage (NCBI taxonomy): Eukaryota > Viridiplantae > Streptophyta > Pinopsida > Cupressales > Cupressaceae > Cryptomeria > Cryptomeria japonica. Next base: position 913,168,193 of record NC_081407.1, read on the forward strand.
CGTCTTCTTAACACAGATCATAGATGAAGATGAAGTAGGTGAAGCTGAGTTCGATGCCGAAGGAGTCCTGAACTTAAAAACAAACACTATTCCGAAAGGAATGGTTGAATTAGAAAGGATTTTTGATCCTGACAAGCTGAAAGAAAAGAAGAATCACAACGTAGAAGGCAATATGTGTGACGCAATCAATCTAGGTGACGAGACACAAGTTAAGAATGTTTTCATTGGAAAGTCCTGCACAGCGACTGAAAAAGATGGAATCCTGAAAAACATGAGGGACTTCCCAGACGTCATCGCATGGAGCTATGAAGATCTTAAGACCTACGACACTGCGATTATCACTCACACAATCCCGTTGAAGCCAGGAAGCAAGCCATTTAGGCAAAAACAAAGACCCGTCAATCCTTTGTTGGAACCACTGATATACCAAGAAGTGAAGAAGTTACTCACAGCTAAAATCATCTTCCCAGTGAGACATTCGACGTGGGTCGCCAACCTGGTACCTGTTAGAAAGAAAAATGGAGAGATCAGATTGTGTGTGGATTTTAGAAATCTTAATAGAGCATCAGAGAAAGACAACTATCCGCTCCCATCATTAGATGAAGTATTGCAGATCGTCAATGGATCACAGATGATGTCCTTCCTAGACGGATATTCAGGATACAATCAAGTCCTAGTCGAACCTGAAGATCGACTAAAGACTGCTTTCACTACCAAATGGGGAACATTTGCCTATAAGAGAATGCCTTTTGGACTCATAAATGTCGGGGCCACATTCCAGAGAGCTATGGATATCGCTTTCAGAGATTTAATTGGTAAAAGCATTATTATATATATGGATGACATCACAGTTTTTTCCAGACAGAGAGAAGATCATGTGGATGATTTGAGAAGAGTCTTCCAAAGATGTAGAAGATACGGTGTCTCCCTTAATCCAAAGAAATGCATATTTGGAGTCACGGAAGGAAAGCTTTTGGGACATGTCATTTCAGAAAAAGGAATATCTATTGATCCTGAAAGGGTGAAGGCCATATCTACTATCAATTTGCCAGCAAGCAAGAAAGAGCTCAAATCATTTTTCGGCAAGATCAACTTCGTCCGAAAGTTCATTACCGGATTTGCCGAGATTGTCAGACCACTAAATGAAATGTTAAAGAAAGATGCAAAGGTTGAATGGACTCCACAAGCCAGAAGGGCATTTGAAGAAATAAAGACTGCAATTTCAGAAGCACCAGTTTTGATTAGTCCTGATTATCTCAGGCCATTCTATTTATATTCCTTCGCTTCCGATTACACTTGTGCCGCCATTCTCACCCAAAGAAGTGAAGAGAGGGATGAAAACCCGATTGCTTTCATGAGCACCCCGTTGAAAGATGCGGAACTCAGATATCCAAACGTTGAAAAGCAAGCATACGCATTAGTAAAGGCAGTTAAGAAATTCAGACATTACCTCCTGAGAGCCAAGATTTATGCAATAGTGCCTGATGCGGCAGTCAAGACTCTTCTCATGCAAAATGAATTAGGAGAGAGAAGAGGAAAGTGGGTCGCCATTATCCAAGAATTTGATATTGAGATACAGCCCATGAAACTTGTCCGAGGACAAGCTTTGGCGCAGACATTGGCAATAGATGGGCCAGGATTAGTCCAACAAATTTATGAATTAGAAGATGTCACACCTGATGAATGGTACAAAGACATTGTGACATATTTGCTTAATCACAGATGTCCTGTTCATATGACACCTACACAAAAAAGAGCATTAAGATTAAAGTGTCAACATTACATGCTTCAAGGATCTATTTTATACCGTAAAAACTATGAAGGAGTGTACCTGAGATGTGTTGGCAAAGACGAAGCAAAGCAGATAATTGAACATTTCCATTCCAAGTTTGGAACCGGACATGGAGCCAACCTCGCCACAGCTCACCAGATCCTAAGAGCAGGATATTACTGGCCTACGCTTTTTAAAGATACATTCAATCACATTAAGACTTGCCACACATGTCAAGTCGCAGCTATTAGAGAAAGAAATCCTGCCATGCCACTGAATCCAGTGATTGAAGCCAGACCATTTGCCAAATGGGGAATGGACTTTATTGGTGTCATCAACCCCGCATCTTCAGCACAACACAAGTACATCATTACAGCTACAGATTATTGTACCAGATGGTCAGAGGCACAGGCACTTAAGGTTTGTTCTACGGAAGTTGTAATCAAGTTTCTAGAGGAGAACATAATCACGAGGTTTGGATGTCCCTATGCATTGGTTTGCGACAATGGATCGGCATTCACATCATTGAGATTCTCAAATTGGGCTTTTGAGTACGGGATAACCCTCAAGTTCTCATCGAATTATTATCCTCAGGGTAATGGATTAGCAGAATCCACCAACAAAAATTTGCTCAGTGTTATCAAGAAATTATTAGAGAGAAGCCCCAGAGAATGGCACACCCAGTTGAGATTTGCTTTATGGGCAGACAGAATCAGAACGAAGAACGCATTAGGCATTTCGCCTTATTTTCTAGTTTATGGCCAAGACCCAGTCTTCCCCATGCAACTCAGGATTCCGACCTTGAGATTCATTCAGGAATACATGGAAGACACTGATGCAGTGCAGGCCAGGTTGACACAGTTGATGAACCTAGAAGAGAAAAGAGATCAAGCACTAGAAACCTTTGCTAAACACCAAGGAGTGGTGAAGAGATGGTTTGATCGACAAGCAAGAGTTAAGGCGTTCCGAATTTCAGATCTCGTCCTGTATTGGGACAAAGCACATGAGAAAAGAGGAGAACATGATAAGTTTGATAAGCTTTGGAAAGGCCCTTATCAAATTTCAGAGATATTGGGAGAAAATGCATTTAGGTTGCAGACTCTAACCGGAGAAGACATCCCGTTGCCTGTCAATGGGAGATATCTCAAACATTATTTCCAATCCTAAAATGCCAAGGCCTTCCCTTGTACATAGTTAGTTTAGTTTGCTTTCGTTTTGTTTTTTTGTTTTTCGTTTGTTTTGTTTTGTTTCCGTTTTGTTTTTAGTTTAGGCGTTTTTGTTTGTTTTAGGTTAGGTTTGTTTTGTCCTGAGGGGTATCCATTTGACATTGGGTGATTTTGTTATGTAACGCTCTGACTTCCTGCTGGATTGTTGGATGCATTTGGAAAATCATGAGGTCTTTTGGAATTACCAAGGGAGTTTCTTTTAATAAAGCTTTGAGTCAGGACGTATTTGCATTGAAGTAGATTAGCTTATTGAACTCACGTATTTTTGTCCTTCAGTTATTATATTTTCACATACTTATAATCTCCGAGTCATTATGGTTTACAAGCGAAACTGTGATCAGTGAAAAATCTAAAGTCTAGCTTCAGCGCCACCGCAATCCTCAAACCCTAGTGAGTTTTCAATACTCACGAGCCAAAGAATTGACAGAACTGAAAAGCAGTATCAAAGAAAAGATGAAAAAATGAGAAAAATCAAAAGAAAAGAAATGAGCTAAAAGGAAATATCAAAATTGGCTAAAGGGAATTTACGAATAACTCCATCGGGGCTATAGACGCCTGACTGGCAATGGAGCAATGTTCGTGAGCTTGCGGCGATAACCTCGTCGGGACTATGGACGTCTGACTGGCAGCGAGGCTCTATCCAGGATGCTTTTGGAGTTTAGACGAACTACGTAGCTTATCACAGGGGAACCTGAAGATCATGATTGTCTTGTTGAGGGGAATTAACGCATTTGCACACACATGGGTAACTGTGGACTTGATACTTTGTCTCAATATGATGGTCTCTTCTTGTAAGTGTTTCTTAACTCCTGGATTTGTTGAGGGAAGTTTTCTGAGTTTTCTTTTAGAAGGATTGATTCCCAAATGTTTTGCAACATTTCTCAGTGGTGTCGCCAGATGTTGTGACCATTTCACACATCGCCCCATCGCAAATGGGGACCCCCTCTTTTTGCTTGTTTTCGCTCGTTTTCGCTTTCGTTTTTAGGGTTTTGTTAGTTTGTTAGTCGTCTGGATTTAGGGCTAAGCCTTAGGGTTTTAAATTTTGCCTTTTCAAGCCAAAATCCAGTCGTTTTTGAGAGCTTTTGAGCTTCCTTTTCTAGAATGCAAATTTTGAATGCAATGAATTCGCCAAAATGGTCTAATTTTCAATTGGAATGTTCATGCAGAGCTTAAATTTGTCTAAGTGTTGGCCGTCAATGTGAATTTTTGTCCGATTGAATATTTTGACCAAATTTTGACTTTTTTGAATTTTGATCCTGGGCATTGGAATTGATTTGTTTTCGCCTCGTGAAGTGTTAAAATGTGAAAAATCTTGTTATTTTGGCCTGTAGGAGCAAAATCGCTCCTGTCCCTCAGTGAAGGACGGGAGCTCATTCTCAAATATCTCATCATCCTTGCAGAGTCCAGACAAATTTTACGTTTGAAGTGATGGAGAACGACAAGATCTTTCCATTGAATATAAATTGAAGATTTTCGTGAGCACAGAAATGCCTCCAGGAAGAAAATCGCTCCTGTCCCTCAGTGAAGGACCGGAGCTACAATTCAAATTTCGCCTTGTCCTTGCAAGATTTTGAAAACTTAATGATTTGAGGACGTCCAAGGGAAGATGCTTTGCCAAATGAATATAATTTGAGATGCAAAAACGAAGGAGAATGACCTATATTGACCAAATCGCTCCTGTCCTTCTCCAAGGGACCAGGGCGAGGTACCTTGTAGCTCTCGTCCCTCTCCCAGGGACCAGAGCGATTTCCTTCATTTTGCAAAATCCAAACAAGGGTCAAGGCAAGTTTACGTTCAAAAGCAAGGGAAAACATGAGGTGAACGCATTGAATATAAATTGAAGATTTTTGGGACGTCCATAACAGTGTTAAATGCCTAGTTCGCTCCTGTCCCTCAGGAAGGGACCAGAGCGATTTTTGATATAATTGCTTTTCTTGCAAGGTTGCGGATGATGTCGGGGCATGGATGAATGGAGTAGAGCATGACAAATCCATTGAATATAAATTTGGAAGGTGACAAAGTGAAATGAAGGCCACAAGAGCAAGTTCGCTCCTGTCCCTCTCCAAGGGACCAGGGCGATACAATGGTTGTATTGCTTCTTGTTCAAGTTTAAACCGATCCAAGTCAAGACGAAGGGTGGCGAAGACATTTTAGGGCATTTCCATCAAGCGCAAGGTTGTAAAGGTCATCACATGGAAGGAATGTGCACTCTAAGAGCAAGTTCGCTCCTGTCCCTCTCCAAGGGACCAGAGCGATATTTCCATTAAGGCATCGATTCCAAAAGACAAGCAAATATTAAGCTACCAAGAGGACTTAAAGGACGTCATTTCACGCAATGAAGATAATTGCAAGTTGGTAAAAACAAGAACAAGCTTGCAATGATGAACTTCGCTCCTGTCCCTCTCCAAGGGACCAGAGCGATATTAGATATATTTGATCAATTCATGCAAGATTTACGTAAGGACAAGATTTCGCAAGGTCTTAGAGGGTCCACGGAAAGGTAGAAAGGTGATGCATGAAGATTTCAAACGTTAAATAATCACCAAAATGGACCTAGGGACCATATCGCTCCTGTCCCTCTCTAAGGGACCAGGGCGATTTGCTTTGGATTCCTTGTTTGTTTCAAGTTCAAACTAAGTCAAGACGTCCTAAGATTGCATATGGTCCAAGGCATCGTTTGAAGATAATTCGCAAGGGTTTGAACGTCCAAGCATCGCCAAATAATGTAAAGGCTTCACATCGCTCTTGTCCTTTGGACAAGGACCAAGGCGATACTATTAAAAACACGCATATTCCTTCACGATCATGGTTTAGAAGAGGATAAGCAAGGTAAGGGACATCGTTGGGAAGACGTTGCAAAGGAGATCGAAGTTTCAAGTCGCCAAGATCAAGGAAAAATCATGGATCGCTCCTGTCCCTCTCCAAACCACAAGGGCGATGGTCCCTTTAATACGTCCAAACACATAATAAAAGCAAATGGAATAAGCGCGAAAGGAATGAGCATAGATGTTATTCGCCTTACAATGGAAGTTCGAAGGTCAAAGATACAAGATGAACGTGAGGACATGGAGATCGCTCCTGTCCCTCTCCAAGGGACAAGGGCGATGTTGGACAAAACACATGATATTCTTTGAAAATCACGTTAAGGCAAGGACGCACAAGGTTTCAAATGGCATTTGGAAGATGATACAAGGAAAGGATCGTACCAAAATGGAGAATTTCAAGCAAAAACCTTAGGATCGCTCATGTCCTTCTCCAAGGGACCAGGGCGATAATGATCATGAGATGCACTTGCTCGCACAAGAAAGAAATTCAAATTCGAAGGACCACCAGATGATCGATTTGGAACGTGGAAATGAAGGAGTTGAACGTTGAAAACGCAAGAATCAAGACCAAAATAATGGATCGCTCCTGTCCCTCTCCAAGGGACCAGAGCGATGAGGTACGTCCCTTTGTTTTCCAGTTTTGGCGCCAAATTAAACAATTCAAATTTTCCTTAAATGCTAAATCAATTTAAAAATTTGAAAATCATTTTTATTTAGCATTTAATATGGCGTTAAACATTTATTAATTATTTTTTGCCTTATTTAAAAATCGAAATTCTCATTTAAAAAAAACGCAAGGCATTAATAGTTAATAATTTAATTAATAAAAAAATCGATTTGAGCGCTCAAATAGGCAAGTCGGCCTTGTTATTTTATTGCAAATCATTTAAAAAATGGTTTTATTTTTATCAAGTCGGCCAAAGGGGTGAAGGATGAGAGCGCTATATAAAGGGGGGTAAAAACTATCATTTCTACATCATTATTTTACCTCTCTACATGCGAATTAAGGAGGACGAAGGAAAGTGTTAAGTGTGTTCAAAGATAGTGCGAATATTATCCAAGGTGGTGCGAGTTTCATTCATCCAAAGGTGGCGCTTCGATCCAAAGGGTGGCGCTTTATCCAAACCAAAAGTGATGCGAAGTATATCATCAAGTATAGAGTGCGAATTGCGTTGAAGACCAAAGGTGGTGCGAATTTGAAGACCACACCAAGTGCGAACTTGAGGATACATTGAGGCGAATTTGCTAAGGACTTGGAGATTTGTTTATGCGAACTTGAAGATCCATTTGAGACCACGTCAAAGGCGATAATTGAAGATCACGTTCTCTCCAGAGGTGGCGAAGTCAATTTTGAGGAGATCATATTGAAGATTACTTTATACCTCAATTTTGCCTAGGCAAATTTTGTTTTTGCATTCTAGAGTTAGCTCTCCATCGAGGTATGGCGATTTAATTATTATTGCTTTATTCATTCATCGTCATATTTCAAATTTTGAATTTTGAATTTTGAATCTCTTGGCTCAATCGTTGTATTTTAGGAAATGATAACTCTAGAGACTTATCATGAGGTTTCCTAAAATTTATCTCTCTTATTTACGTTATTTATTGCAAAATCTATTTCTTATAATGAAATGTTGTGTAGGTATGGCGACCCCAAAGGCGGGAGCATCCACCAGTCGCTCGGCTCTCATGAAAGAAGATCAGAAGACCGAAGAAGTGGAGACCAAGATCGTGTCAAAGTGGAGCAACATTGGAGATACAAACTTGGGGAACTTTAGCACGAAGAAGTTTCGAGAGGTCCCTTACATCGGCAAGCCATCACCTGTCGCCCGGAGAATAATAGAGAGTGGCATCATTAAGGCGGCCGGCTTTCCTCCAGCTATTCAGTGCCACGAATTGATGCTCGAGTGTGCCCGTCATTACAATCCACAGTCCAGGACAATTGTGTCCAACGAGGGAAACACTTTGGCGTACCTTTCAGAGGAGGCCATAAGTGAAGCCTTCCATCTTCCAGAGCATAGGGACATGATATACAAGAGCATTGAAGGAGCCAGATCAGTGTACGATGATGATCCAGATGCTTGCCTAAGCATAATCAACAAGAACTGGTTACTCAAGAGTCGTCCCCGTCTGAGCAAAGTACCGAACACACCACACAGGATTGATTTCCAAGAGGAGTACAGAGATTTGATTACTATGCTCAACAGAGTTACAGGAGCACCTCATGCCTTCTATTTTGAGAAATGGATGTTTTACTTCATCCAGGTGATTGTTCAAGGAAAGGGTACAATACATTGGGCTAGGATAATTAGCCATTGCTTAGACGTACAGTTGAGAAGACTCGGGGCTACTAAGTCCTTCCACATGAGTTCATACGTCATCTATGCCTTAATCAGGAGCGTTGAGTACGCAGGACTACCTCACAGAGGAGTGATTGGAAGAGGACCCGGCGAGGTCAGAGTTTGTGAATCCTATACCTACTTGCATCATCCACCAGGGAAGAACTACAAGTTAATCAATGATACTTTCATGATGAACATCACCAGGACGTTGCAAGGAGGGATTCACAACAGATTATCTCAGGATGCCCAGGAGTTCATCAAGAGGTACGGTGCTTGGTTCATTCAGTTTCCCAAGTTCACTTACATTAGAGTGCATGGATGTCCTTTACCTCCATACATGTTGCCGAGGTACCCGACAGACAGAATTGTGTTACTTGAAGTAACAAGGCAGTTGGCAGCATATGTGAAGGCATTCAGACATAGACATCAGAATGGAGTTCAGGTACCTATTATTTTGGGTAATTCAGTTGAGGTATGTCCTAATGTCTTAGCCATGGATGACGCAGAGAAGGAGTTAGCCTTGTATCCTTTTTCATCTTTTGCTTGGAGGAATAGTTTTGATCCACATGGACATTTAGAGGAGACGGTCGGTAGAAGATTTAGACATGAGTACCAAATTGAAGATTTTATGATGAATCTCCTAGATGATCTCGAAGTGAAACGAAAGATACATTCTAGATTGCCTTTGGATTTCATCAGGAAATGTAAGATTTACAGAGTGGCCGACCAAGCTCAGGACAACGGCAGGCACATCCAATCTTCATATGATAGAGAAAGTAAAACAATTAGTTTGAATTGGAATGAGCCCGAGGCCGTGGATTTAGATGATTTGATGGCACCAGTCTTGTCTTGTACTCGCAGATGGGTAGACGTTCAGCATCAGAAGTTGAGAGAACAGGGCATAGCTATGTCTTTTACTTTGGAAGAGAAACCAGCTGAAGGTGGAGCCAGTGTTAGTGAAGGCAATCCTAATCCTAGGAATTCAGGTGAAGGTAACCTTCGATGTGCCAATGAAGGCAATCTCCATTCGAGAGGATCGAAGAGAAAAGAAAGATCAGAAAAGAAAGAGCCTTCCAAGAAGAAGCAAGGTGCCAACAAAGATCAAGCACCAGGTACTTCTTCCAGACCAGAAGATAGAACAGTTCGAGTGGAAGAGTCCATGGAGTCGATGGTACAGAATGATAGACAGGAGGAAGGACAGGCACAGCATGTTTCATCCGATGGATCTCTCCAAGACTATGATTTAGATAATGATAATGAAGTAACATCTCCTCCCAGACAAGAAGAAATAGTACATAAAGAAATTCAAGTTCAAGAGACAAGATCAAATATCCCAGATTGGTTGAAGGAAAGATTGACTAAGGTGATCCTAATTGAGGACGAGGACAGTGCAATTGATTTAGAGAGCCTCGTGGGACGTTCACATATGACAACAGAGAAGAAGAAGGCTTCAAAGATGTCCAAGATGATTCGAGATGAGACTGGATCTAGAAAACTGCAGATAGCTACACCGACAGCAGACAAATATGAGGGTGAGATCCTAGCAGAAGACTATCATATACAGACTATTGAGTTAGGACCATCCACAGCAGAGCAGACTTTAGATGATGCCACCGACACATTTGAGGCATTGAAGGACAAGCTTAGAGAAGAAGTAGAAAAGAATAGAAAGCTTGAGAGAGAGGTCGGTGCATGGAGGACATATTTCAGTCACATCAATGAACCTTTGGGACGTCAGGATCCAGTTAGATCACCATTGCAGGCATTGCCCCTTCAATCAATCAATGAAGCAGAAAGGTTCAGGAACCTGGTCCAGCGTACATGTGGTTGGATGGATAGATCTCACACGGTGGCCATTGAGTTTGTTACAAGGATGTCGAAGATCACCCATCAGGCTATCCAAGTTCTTGAGATTATTCACAGATTGATGGCAACAGTAGCTGCATTTGCCCATACCAAGGACGTTGTCATCCCTGTCTTGAAGGTTATAAGACACACATCCAGAAGAATTTTAGCGCAGGAGAGGATCTTAGAAGGTGATTCTCACAGTTTGTTTCAGTGGTCAACCTTACTCCATATAAAGAGTGTTCTCTTCGAGGACATCAGTGTTAGATGTGGTCAAGTTGAGGAGGTGATCAATCCGATCCAGGACAGAGTATTTGAGGTACTTCGTACCATTCTTGGCAGAAGGATCGAGGTCGAGACAGATGTGGATTTACAAGAATTTGAGGATAGAATCAAGATCATCTTTCGCAAGGACGCAGATGTTACAGATGAGCAGTATGATCAGATGTATGCCACCATGCTCCTGATTGATAGAACAAAGGAACTTGAACCTACTTGGGACACAGCTCTTCTAGATGCATTTGATCAGGTTATCCACTTAGAAGAGAGTATCAAGAATCTTCCCGAGATTCCAAGCACAGAAATCGAAGGAATCGTGACAAAATTCATTGCATATGCTAAGAAAGAGAATTGGAAAGGGAATAAGATTCTAGATGAAAGGTTGTTACAGATGACATGACATCTTATTTCTCATTGGTTGATACCTCCTAGATTTTTGTGCCGAATTTAATATTTGGCTATGTATTTAATGTTGTTCAGTAAAAAGGAGGTCATTTGTAACAAACCCTAATTAGGGTTTAGGTGTCATGATCTTGTCCATTGATTTACTTTCAATCTGGACCTTTCATTGTAACTGGGGATGCTATTTATACCCCCATTTTTCATTTCATTTGGGGATAGTTAATAGTGAATAGTGTAAGAGATAATAGTTGATGTAATAGAGAGATTAGAGTTAGAAGCAATTTTTATTTTGTAGCAAGATTGAGTCTTGAAGAGAGAAATTCAAGCAATTGTTGTATATGATGACTTGGAAATCAATAAAATATTGAAGTTATGGTGTTTTGTTGCAAGTTTCTTGAGTTATCTTCATGGTTGTTGGATGTACTTGAATCACGCTCAATCAAGGTAGTTTGTTAATTTGAAAGACTAAGTGTGAGATTTGATATTTGGTGGGATTCGCAATCCAAACCACTAGCTTCTTGCTGATTGTAGGAACGCCTTGCGTGGTCGACTGGAGAACACTTTGAGCCCTTAATCTTCGATTATCATTGTGTCTTGGATATGTACCTTCGTAGTAGTGTCCTTGGTCTTTGATGCATTGAATACCATTATATTACCTTAGAAGATCGCACTAATTTCAATTGAGTTGTTACCTTATGGCAAAATTGAAGTTAGTTGAGTCTTGCCAAATCTCATTCACGCTAAGTCATTCATAGGGTTAGGCTAGATTAGACTTCCTTAAACCCTGTCCTTTTGCCATTTTTTGAAAGTTCCTTTTAGATTAATAAAATCTTCGAGTTTTTGGAATCCGTAAGACGCCTTGGAGGAAACAGCAAATCACATCATACCACTAAAAAGCTTGTCCACACGTGGAGACCCCACTAAAAGAACCTTGGAGTCCATCTAACTGATCCTTTTCGCAGATCTTCAGCAGTTAGAGACTATTTTCTCAAGAGAGGATAAGATGCCTGTCGGTATTTTATTCTGTGTATGATTGTGTAGAAAATACACGTCAACAGAATTGGCGCTAGAAGGAGGGCTCTTTAGTTCCGAAGTTCGAAGTCCGAAGATTTTGAAAAGAGAAAAACATTGCAAACATGATCATGAAGTACGATGGTGTTGCCGAATGAAGGACGGAATCAAGTAGTGCAACCCAATTTGCAAATAGGCAATACCCAAGAAGACATCATTTCCGAATTGAATCAAGTAGCTTGGAACGCAAGGAGAAGTCAAGTCGAATATAACAGAGTCAGAATCATCTTAGAGCAAGAGGAAGATATAGCCGAAGAACATCAAAGGGTCATAGCTAGAAATCTTCGCAACCAAAGGAACCCACAATAATCCTTGCAAGACTTCACGCTGGATCGCATTGGTTCTTTCTCGCCCGAGAAACATTAGAGGTTGTTGAGGTCCACACCAGGCGTTAAGAATCTAAGTGAACTTCAATTTACTTCCAAGGCGAAGCGAGCTAAAAGAGAGGACACTCCCAAAGAGTTCGAACTAAGATTGGAAGGATCTCCTGAGTCATCACAAGTTCTTCAAGAACAAGTCCAAGCGGCAATCCAATCTAGTATCCAGGCAATTTCACAAACAAAGAGCCAAGCTAGTTCATCAAGTTCAGTTTCAAGGAATACAATGGCTCAACGTGCTCCACCTCCACCTCCTCCTCCTCATGTACTTAATGGTGCGACTTGGCTAGTCAACAATCCATCACCGTTGGAATTTGCAGTTTATCATGATATGCCGAAGAATCCAGAACACTTTTGCTCCAAGTTCAATGTTAGTGATTTCCATCGCATGGCAGAAGATCACATCAAGATGTTCGAGGACCTTCTTCGTAACAGACAAATTGAATATGGAGATGTGGCATGTAGACTTTTTCCCTACTCATTGGGAGAAGAGGCATACTTTTGGTTTATTCATTTGCCTACAGGGTCCATCAGGACTTGGGACGCGATGAAAGACGCATTCATTGCTAAATTTGGCATCCCAACTACACCAGCAGAGTTATATAGACAGTTTGTTGAGGTTCGAAGGAGAGAACATGAACCTATTACTTCCTTCAACAACAGATTTCACCGAGCATACACAATGTTACGTCCTCCTTATCTTATTGCAGATCCAAGGGAAATTTACTATGGAGCCTTAGATCATCTCACAGCTATGTTCGTGAGGACACATCCGACTCCGAATGATCTAAATGCAGCTTATGCAAAGGCCATTGAAGTGAGTAAGCACATGGGACAAAACATCACTGGACCACTACTACATATGGGACCCGTCGCAGCACCTAACCAGATGCAGGCAGTTGGCACGGCTTTGGCCAACCAAACTCCAGTCATGAACCCAATTCCGCAAGCGACCTACCCAAGCATACAGCCGGCGAATCAGTTGGTCCTTCACCCAGGAGCTCCAATTTCTCAAGCCCCACCCGCTCAACCTGTGTACCTGCAAAACGCTACAAATTCGTCAAGGACACAAGAAGAAAAAGATGAAATGAAAGAATTGATTGAGCAAGTCAAGAGGCTGTCAACCGAGGTAACCCACCTGAGGAATCAGAATAATCAACTCCAGAGCATGCAGAGGGCCAACCATGGCCAACACACGAACAACCAGAATTTCCAAGGGAATAATAATCAAGGATTCAGAAACAATTATCAAGGAAATAATAATCAAGGTTTCCAAAGAAGACCATGGAATACAGCTCCAAACAATGGAAATGTGGTGACACCTTTGGACAATCCACCAAATGCGCAAAGTCAAGAGAACCCCTCTTCGAGCAAAGTGTTTTTAGCCGAAGCAGCCTTGTCCAGTTGGTGCAGACTCCACAACACGAACCAGCATTCCGAGTTGCAGTGTCCTGAATTCAAAATTGCAGCCGACATTTTCCAACAGGAGATGCGTACCACCAATCCACCTGAAAATCCTCCCACCACAGGGTACGAAATTGTTCCAACCATGCAGTACGGTCAAGCTATGATTGTTGAAACCTGCAGGTATTCACAAGAAGAAATTAGTCAAGTACAAAATGGGAGATTTCCTCCAGAATCGGCCAATGGACCGATGGTGCCACCAGGATCTCAGTTTCCGCCAGCATCTGCAAATGGACCTGTAGAGAATTCAGAATACTATTTCCCACCATTGAACGACAGTGTCTTAGTAGAGGGAATAAAGGAAGTGTTTCACCAATCATCAGGAGGAGTCAACCAAAGAGTTTACCACAGGAATCAGAGGAATCCTGAACCTTTAACAACATCGATTCCCCCAAACAATTTTTCAACTCCGCCAGATCCCCAAGCCAGCAATGTTCCAGAGTACCCGCAAAACACCCAAGAATACAGACAAAGGAATATTTCACCTCCCGCGGGAAATGAAATGAAAAGATTGGCCGCCTTGGTGTTAGATGAACTTAAGAAAGTCAAGGTAAGTTTACCGCTCTATGAGTTGCTCAAAGTGTCAGAAATTAAAGAGGCAGTGATCAATAGTTTGAGTGAACCTAGCGCAACAAGGTCAAATGTTCAAGCCACTATCAATATGACTCAAGAGGAGGCCGATTCTCAAGAACAACCCGAACAAAATGAGTGCATGGTCCAAACTATAACCTTCCCAGCTAAAAAGGAAGATATGTTGGAAGGAAAAGTATTACTCAAAAGAGGCGAGATAAAGAGAGCTCAGCCTATAGTCAAAGAGAACCTCACTACTAACTTGGTTCTTCCCGAAAAGGAAGTCGCAATCAAGAAAGATGTTGTTAAGAGGGATAAATCTACAAACAAAACCAGTCACTCGAAAGAGGAGAGTCCAGCAAAGGAAGATCATTCAAGGATTAATCAAGTTAAACATCAAGAATCAAGTGAAGAAAATTCAGCTCCTTCTCAAGGAAAGGACGAACCGGCCCCGTTCCTGTTATCAGTCAGAATATTTGGAAAGCTATTACACAATTGCCTTTATGATTCCGGAGCCTCAAGCAATGTCATGCCCCTGGCTGTTTGTCAAAGGCTTGGAATAACTCCCGCACCTACCAAGAGAAAGGTCACTCAGCTTGACAAGACAGAAGTTCCAGTCATGGGAGAATTGAACAATATTCATATGCAATTGGCCGCAGACCTAAGGGTCCAGAATTTTATAGATATATCAGTGGTGGATATTCCAGATTCATATGGAATGCTCCTAAGTCGAGATTGGTCCCGAAAGTTGAATGGATATGTATCGACCGATTTCGCACACATGTGGCTACCATGGAGAGGAGTCCCGAACCAGATTAAAATTGATAGCACCCCAAGGTTGAGGTTGATGATAACTGAATATGGGGAAGACAATGAAGTCCTATTTTTAGAGTCCGATCTAGGAACGTACAAGCCCAAAGTGGAGGAGATCTTGATGATACAAGATGTGCGAGATGAAAATACCCAGCAAGAGGTCATGGAATCAACGGAGATGGTCATTGAAAGCGATCAAGGATCCGATCAAGAGGACGAAGGCATGTTTGAAAACTTCAGAAGGTTCGTACAAAGAAACATCCAGCAGAGTGTGCAACTTGGCAATCTAGCATCTGTCCGAGATTTGCTCCTTCCGAATTGGTGTAGAATTCACAATGCCGTCCACTCAGAATTATCTTGTGCTTTATGCCAGACCGCATTGGAGCAAGTAAACAAAAGAGTCTCGCAGACATTAATTATAGAAGAAACTCAAGACTCAGAGAATGAAAGCTCTATAGACACCGAGAGTTCTGTGGAAGATGAAGTTTTGTCCGACTCATCGAATGAGAGTCATGAAAGTCCAGAGACAGACAATCAAGAAAATCAGATATGGACATTAAGGTTCGACGGATCTAAGTCCAAACAAGGATCCGGAGCCGGATATGAATTAATTGGTCCTAAGGGAGAAACATACCTTGCCGCTCACAGATTGCAGTTCCCTTGCACCAATAACGTAGCCGAATATGAATCTTTGGTTCATGGATTACTGCTAGCCATCCAAAAGGGGGTGAAGATACTGCAAGTATATGGAGATTCAGAAATTGCAATAAGGCAAATCAGAAAGCAATACGTTTGCCATGATAAAAGGCTAACTAAATACAGAAATCGAGTCTGGGATCTAATTGAAAGTTTCGATGCTTTCAATATCAATTCGATTTATAGACATCAGAATCAAGTGGCCAATTCACTTGCACAGGCCGCGAGCTCATTGATTCCATTAGCAATGGAAGGATTAAAGAAGTTTACAATCGAGTTAATATCAGTCCCTTCGGTCCCAGATAACATTACCAATTTCCAAGTTTTCGAAGACGACAAGCACATTCTAGACTTCCTAACCAGCACGGACGTCTTCTTAACACAGATCATAGATGAAGATGAAGTAGGTGAAGCTGAGTTCGATGCCGAAGGAGTCCTGAACTTAAAAACAAACACTATTCCGAAAGGAATGGTTGAATTAGAAAGGATTTTTGATCCTGACAAGCTGAAAGAAAAGAAGAATCACAACGTAGAAGGCAATATGTGTGACGCAATCAATCTAGGTGACGAGACACAAGTTAAGAATGTTTTCATTGGAAAGTCCTGCACAGCGACTGAAAAAGATGGAATCCTGAAAAACATGAGGGACTTCCCAGACGTCATCGCATGGAGCTATGAAGATCTTAAGACCTACGACACTGCGATTATCACTCACACAATCCCGTTGAAGCCAGGAAGCAAGCCATTTAGGCAAAAACAAAGACCCGTCAATCCTTTGTTGGAACCACTGATATACCAAGAAGTGAAGAAGTTACTCACAGCTAAAATCATCTTCCCAGTGAGACATTCGACGTGGGTCGCCAACCTGGTACCTGTTAGAAAGAAAAATGGAGAGATCAGATTGTGTGTGGATTTTAGAAATCTTAATAGAGCATCAGAGAAAGACAACTATCCGCTCCCATCATTAGATGAAGTATTGCAGATCGTCAATGGATCACAGATGATGTCCTTCCTAGACGGATATTCAGGATACAATCAAGTCCTAGTCGAACCTGAAGATCGACTAAAGACTGCTTTCACTACCAAATGGGGAACATTTGCCTATAAGAGAATGCCTTTTGGACTCATAAATGTCGGGGCCACATTCCAGAGAGCTATGGATATCGCTTTCAGAGATTTAATTGGTAAAAGCATTATTATATATATGGATGACATCACAGTTTTTTCCAGACAGAGAGAAGATCATGTGGATGATTTGAGAAGAGTCTTCCAAAGATGTAGAAGATACGGTGTCTCCCTTAATCCAAAGAAATGCATATTTGGAGTCACGGAAGGAAAGCTTTTGGGACATGTCATTTCAGAAAAAGGAATATCTATTGATCCTGAAAGGGTGAAGGCCATATCTACTATCAATTTGCCAGCAAGCAAGAAAGAGCTCAAATCATTTTTCGGCAAGATCAACTTCGTCCGAAAGTTCATTACCGGATTTGCCGAGATTGTCAGACCACTAAATGAAATGTTAAAGAAAGATGCAAAGGTTGAATGGACTCCACAAGCCAGAAGGGCATTTGAAGAAATAAAGACTGCAATTTCAGAAGCACCAGTTTTGATTAGTCCTGATTATCTCAGGCCATTCTATTTATATTCCTTCGCTTCCGATTACACTTGTGCCGCCATTCTCACCCAAAGAAGTGAAGAGAGGGATGAAAACCCGATTGCTTTCATGAGCACCCCGTTGAAAGATGCGGAACTCAGATATCCAAACGTTGAAAAGCAAGCATACGCATTAGTAAAGGCAGTTAAGAAATTCAGACATTACCTCCTGAGAGCCAAGATTTATGCAATAGTGCCTGATGCGGCAGTCAAGACTCTTCTCATGCAAAATGAATTAGGAGAGAGAAGAGGAAAGTGGGTCGCCATTATCCAAGAATTTGATATTGAGATACAGCCCATGAAACTTGTCCGAGGACAAGCTTTGGCGCAGACATTGGCAATAGATGGGCCAGGATTAGTCCAACAAATTTATGAATTAGAAGATGTCACACCTGATGAATGGTACAAAGACATTGTGACATATTTGCTTAATCACAGATGTCCTGTTCATATGACACCTACACAAAAAAGAGCATTAAGATTAAAGTGTCAACATTACATGCTTCAAGGATCTATTTTATACCGTAAAAACTATGAAGGAGTGTACCTGAGATGTGTTGGCAAAGACGAAGCAAAGCAGATAATTGAACATTTCCATTCCAAGTTTGGAACCGGACATGGAGCCAACCTCGCCACAGCTCACCAGATCCTAAGAGCAGGATATTACTGGCCTACGCTTTTTAAAGATACATTCAATCACATTAAGACTTGCCACACATGTCAAGTCGCAGCTATTAGAGAAAGAAATCCTGCCATGCCACTGAATCCAGTGATTGAAGCCAGACCATTTGCCAAATGGGGAATGGACTTTATTGGTGTCATCAACCCCGCATCTTCAGCACAACACAAGTACATCATTACAGCTACAGATTATTGTACCAGATGGTCAGAGGCACAGGCACTTAAGGTTTGTTCTACGGAAGTTGTAATCAAGTTTCTAGAGGAGAACATAATCACGAGGTTTGGATGTCCCTATGCATTGGTTTGCGACAATGGATCGGCATTCACATCATTGAGATTCTCAAATTGGGCTTTTGAGTACGGGATAACCCTCAAGTTCTCATCGAATTATTATCCTCAGGGTAATGGATTAGCAGAATCCACCAACAAAAATTTGCTCAGTGTTATCAAGAAATTATTAGAGAGAAGCCCCAGAGAATGGCACACCCAGTTGAGATTTGCTTTATGGGCAGACAGAATCAGAACGAAGAACGCATTAGGCATTTCGCCTTATTTTCTAGTTTATGGCCAAGACCCAGTCTTCCCCATGCAACTCAGGATTCCGACCTTGAGATTCATTCAGGAATACATGGAAGACACTGATGCAGTGCAGGCCAGGTTGACACAGTTGATGAACCTAGAAGAGAAAAGAGATCAAGCACTAGAAACCTTTGCTAAACACCAAGGAGTGGTGAAGAGATGGTTTGATCGACAAGCAAGAGTTAAGGCGTTCCGAATTTCAGATCTCGTCCTGTATTGGGACAAAGCACATGAGAAAAGAGGAGAACATGATAAGTTTGATAAGCTTTGGAAAGGCCCTTATCAAATTTCAGAGATATTGGGAGAAAATGCATTTAGGTTGCAGACTCTAACCGGAGAAGACATCCCGTTGCCTGTCAATGGGAGATATCTCAAACATTATTTCCAATCCTAAAATGCCAAGGCCTTCCCTTGTACATAGTTAGTTTAGTTTGCTTTCGTTTTGTTTTTTTGTTTTTCGTTTGTTTTGTTTTGTTTCCGTTTTGTTTTTAGTTTAGGCGTTTTTGTTTGTTTTAGGTTAGGTTTGTTTTGTCCTGAGGGGTATCCATTTGACATTGGGTGATTTTGTTATGTAACGCTCTGACTTCCTGCTGGATTGTTGGATGCATTTGGAAAATCATGAGGTCTTTTGGAATTACCAAGGGAGTTTCTTTTAATAAAGCTTTGAGTCAGGACGTATTTGCATTGAAGTAGATTAGCTTATTGAACTCACGTATTTTTGTCCTTCAGTTATTATATTTTCACATACTTATAATCTCCGAGTCATTATGGTTTACAAGCGAAACTGTGATCAGTGAAAAATCTAAAGTCTAGCTTCAGCGCCACCGCAATCCTCAAACCCTAGTGAGTTTTCAATACTCACGAGCCAAAGAATTGACAGAACTGAAAAGCAGTATCAAAGAAAAGATGAAAAAATGAGAAAAATCAAAAGAAAAGAAATGAGCTAAAAGGAAATATCAAAATTGGCTAAAGGGAATTTACGAATAACTCCATCGGGGCTATAGACGCCTGACTGGCAATGGAGCAATGTTCGTGAGCTTGCGGCGATAACCTCGTCGGGACTATGGACGTCTGACTGGCAGCGAGGCTCTATCCAGGATGCTTTTGGAGTTTAGACGAACTACGTAGCTTATCACAGGGGAACCTGAAGATCATGATTGTCTTGTTGAGGGGAATTAACGCATTTGCACACACATGGGTAACTGTGGACTTGATACTTTGTCTCAATATGATGGTCTCTTCTTGTAAGTGTTTCTTAACTCCTGGATTTGTTGAGGGAAGTTTTCTGAGTTTTCTTTTAGAAGGATTGATTCCCAAATGTTTTGCAACATTTCTCAGTGGTGTCGCCAGATGTTGTGACCATTTCACACATCGCCCCATCGCAAATGGGGACCCCCTCTTTTTGCTTGTTTTCGCTCGTTTTCGCTTTCGTTTTTAGGGTTTTGTTAGTTTGTTAGTCGTCTGGATTTAGGGCTAAGCCTTAGGGTTTTAAATTTTGCCTTTTCAAGCCAAAATCCAGTCGTTTTTGAGAGCTTTTGAGCTTCCTTTTCTAGAATGCAAATTTTGAATGCAATGAATTCGCCAAAATGGTCTAATTTTCAATTGGAATGTTCATGCAGAGCTTAAATTTGTCTAAGTGTTGGCCGTCAATGTGAATTTTTGTCCGATTGAATATTTTGACCAAATTTTGACTTTTTTGAATTTTGATCCTGGGCATTGGAATTGATTTGTTTTCGCCTCGTGAAGTGTTAAAATGTGAAAAATCTTGTTATTTTGGCCTGTAGGAGCAAAATCGCTCCTGTCCCTCAGTGAAGGACGGGAGCTCATTCTCAAATATCTCATCATCCTTGCAGAGTCCAGACAAATTTTACGTTTGAAGTGATGGAGAACGACAAGATCTTTCCATTGAATATAAATTGAAGATTTTCGTGAGCACAGAAATGCCTCCAGGAAGAAAATCGCTCCTGTCCCTCAGTGAAGGACCGGAGCTACAATTCAAATTTCGCCTTGTCCTTGCAAGATTTTGAAAACTTAATGATTTGAGGACGTCCAAGGGAAGATGCTTTGCCAAATGAATATAATTTGAGATGCAAAAACGAAGGAGAATGACCTATATTGACCAAATCGCTCCTGTCCTTCTCCAAGGGACCAGGGCGAGGTACCTTGTAGCTCTCGTCCCTCTCCCAGGGACCAGAGCGATTTCCTTCATTTTGCAAAATCCAAACAAGGGTCAAGGCAAGTTTACGTTCAAAAGCAAGGGAAAACATGAGGTGAACGCATTGAATATAAATTGAAGATTTTTGGGACGTCCATAACAGTGTTAAATGCCTAGTTCGCTCCTGTCCCTCAGGAAGGGACCAGAGCGATTTTTGATATAATTGCTTTTCTTGCAAGGTTGCGGATGATGTCGGGGCATGGATGAATGGAGTAGAGCATGACAAATCCATTGAATATAAATTTGGAAGGTGACAAAGTGAAATGAAGGCCACAAGAGCAAGTTCGCTCCTGTCCCTCTCCAAGGGACCAGGGCGATACAATGGTTGTATTGCTTCTTGTTCAAGTTTAAACCGATCCAAGTCAAGACGAAGGGTGGCGAAGACATTTTAGGGCATTTCCATCAAGCGCAAGGTTGTAAAGGTCATCACATGGAAGGAATGTGCACTCTAAGAGCAAGTTCGCTCCTGTCCCTCTCCAAGGGACCAGAGCGATATTTCCATTAAGGCATCGATTCCAAAAGACAAGCAAATATTAAGCTACCAAGAGGACTTAAAGGACGTCATTTCACGCAATGAAGATAATTGCAAGTTGGTAAAAACAAGAACAAGCTTGCAATGATGAACTTCGCTCCTATCCCTCTCCAAGGGACCAGAGCGATATTAGATATATTTGATCAATTCATGCAAGATTTACGTAAGGACAAGATTTCGCAAGGTCTTAGAGGGTCCACGGAAAGGTAGAAAGGTGATGCATGAAGATTTCAAACGTTAAATAATCACCAAAATGGACCTAGGGACCATATCGCTCCTGTCCCTCTCTAAGGGACCAGGGCGATTTGCTTTGGATTCCTTGTTTGTTTCAAGTTCAAACTAAGTCAAGACGTCCTAAGATTGCATATGGTCCAAGGCATCGTTTGAAGATAATTCGCAAGGGTTTGAACGTCCAAGCATCGCCAAATAATGTAAAGGCTTCACATCGCTCTTGTCCTTTGGACAAGGACCAAGGCGATACTATTAAAAACACGCATATTCCTTCACGATCATGGTTTAGAAGAGGATAAGCAAGGTAAGGGACATCGTTGGGAAGACGTTGCAAAGGAGATCGAAGTTTCAAGTCGCCAAGATCAAGGAAAAATCATGGATCGCTCCTGTCCCTCTCCAAACCACAAGGGCGATGGTCCCTTTAATACGTCCAAACACATAATAAAAGCAAATGGAATAAGCGCGAAAGGAATGAGCATAGATGTTATTCGCCTTACAATGGAAGTTCGAAGGTCAAAGATACAAGATGAACGTGAGGACATGGAGATCGCTCCTGTCCCTCTCCAAGGGACAAGGGCGATGTTGGACAAAACACATGATATTCTTTGAAAATCACGTTAAGGCAAGGACGCACAAGGTTTCAAATGGCATTTGGAAGATGATACAAGGAAAGGATCGTACCAAAATGGAGAATTTCAAGCAAAAACCTTAGGATCGCTCATGTCCTTCTCCAAGGGACCAGGGCGATAATGATCATGAGATGCACTTGCTCGCACAAGAAAGAAATTCAAATTCGAAGGACCACCAGATGATCGATTTGGAACGTGGAAATGAAGGAGTTGAACGTTGAAAACGCAAGAATCAAGACCAAAATAATGGATCGCTCCTGTCCCTCTCCAAGGGACCAGAGCGATGAGGTACGTCCCTTTGTTTTCCAGTTTTGGCGCCAAATTAAACAATTCAAATTTTCCTTAAATGCTAAATCAATTTAAAAATTTGAAAATCATTTTTATTTAGCATTTAATATGGCGTTAAACATTTATTAATTATTTTTTGCCTTATTTAAAAATCGAAATTCTCATTTAAAAAAAACGCAAGGCATTAATAGTTAATAATTTAATTAATAAAAAAATCGATTTGAGCGCTCAAATAGGCAAGTCGGCCTTGTTATTTTATTGCAAATCATTTAAAAAATGGTTTTATTTTTATCAAGTCGGCCAAAGGGGTGAAGGATGAGAGCGCTATATAAAGGGGGGTAAAAACTATCATTTCTACATCATTATTTTACCTCTCTACATGCGAATTAAGGAGGACGAAGGAAAGTGTTAAGTGTGTTCAAAGATAGTGCGAATATTATCCAAGGTGGTGCGAGTTTCATTCATCCAAAGGTGGCGCTTCGATCCAAAGGGTGGCGCTTTATCCAAACCAAAAGTGATGCGAAGTATATCATCAAGTATAGAGTGCGAATTGCGTTGAAGACCAAAGGTGGTGCGAATTTGAAGACCACACCAAGTGCGAACTTGAGGATACATTGAGGCGAATTTGCTAAGGACTTGGAGATTTGTTTATGCGAACTTGAAGATCCATTTGAGACCACGTCAAAGGCGATAATTGAAGATCACGTTCTCTCCAGAGGTGGCGAAGTCAATTTTGAGGAGATCATATTGAAGATTACTTTATACCTCAATTTTGCCTAGGCAAATTTTGTTTTTGCATTCTAGAGTTAGCTCTCCATCGAGGTATGGCGATTTAATTATTATTGCTTTATTCATTCATCGTCATATTTCAAATTTTGAATTTTGAATTTTGAATCTCTTGGCTCAATCGTTGTATTTTAGGAAATGATAACTCTAGAGACTTATCATGAGGTTTCCTAAAATTTATCTCTCTTATTTACGTTATTTATTGCAAAATCTATTTCTTATAATGAAATGTTGTGTAGGTATGGCGACCCCAAAGGCGGGAGCATCCACCAGTCGCTCGGCTCTCATGAAAGAAGATCAGAAGACCGAAGAAGTGGAGACCAAGATCGTGTCAAAGTGGAGCAACATTGGAGATACAAACTTGGGGAACTTTAGCACGAAGAAGTTTCGAGAGGTCCCTTACATCGGCAAGCCATCACCTGTCGCCCGGAGAATAATAGAGAGTGGCATCATTAAGGCGGCCGGCTTTCCTCCAGCTATTCAGTGCCACGAATTGATGCTCGAGTGTGCCCGTCATTACAATCCACAGTCCAGGACAATTGTGTCCAACGAGGGAAACACTTTGGCGTACCTTTCAGAGGAGGCCATAAGTGAAGCCTTCCATCTTCCAGAGCATAGGGACATGATATACAAGAGCATTGAAGGAGCCAGATCAGTGTACGATGATGATCCAGATGCTTGCCTAAGCATAATCAACAAGAACTGGTTACTCAAGAGTCGTCCCCGTCTGAGCAAAGTACCGAACACACCACACAGGATTGATTTCCAAGAGGAGTACAGAGATTTGATTACTATGCTCAACAGAGTTACAGGAGCACCTCATGCCTTCTATTTTGAGAAATGGATGTTTTACTTCATCCAGGTGATTGTTCAAGGAAAGGGTACAATACATTGGGCTAGGATAATTAGCCATTGCTTAGACGTACAGTTGAGAAGACTCGGGGCTACTAAGTCCTTCCACATGAGTTCATACGTCATCTATGCCTTAATCAGGAGCGTTGAGTACGCAGGACTACCTCACAGAGGAGTGATTGGAAGAGGACCCGGCGAGGTCAGAGTTTGTGAATCCTATACCTACTTGCATCATCCACCAGGGAAGAACTACAAGTTAATCAATGATACTTTCATGATGAACATCACCAGGACGTTGCAAGGAGGGATTCACAACAGATTATCTCAGGATGCCCAGGAGTTCATCAAGAGGTACGGTGCTTGGTTCATTCAGTTTCCCAAGTTCACTTACATTAGAGTGCATGGATGTCCTTTACCTCCATACATGTTGCCGAGGTACCCGACAGACAGAATTGTGTTACTTGAAGTAACAAGGCAGTTGGCAGCATATGTGAAGGCATTCAGACATAGACATCAGAATGGAGTTCAGGTACCTATTATTTTGGGTAATTCAGTTGAGGTATGTCCTAATGTCTTAGCCATGGATGACGCAGAGAAGGAGTTAGCCTTGTATCCTTTTTCATCTTTTGCTTGGAGGAATAGTTTTGATCCACATGGACATTTAGAGGAGACGGTCGGTAGAAGATTTAGACATGAGTACCAAATTGAAGATTTTATGATGAATCTCCTAGATGATCTCGAAGTGAAACGAAAGATACATTCTAGATTGCCTTTGGATTTCATCAGGAAATGTAAGATTTACAGAGTGGCCGACCAAGCTCAGGACAACGGCAGGCACATCCAATCTTCATATGATAGAGAAAGTAAAACAATTAGTTTGAATTGGAATGAGCCCGAGGCCGTGGATTTAGATGATTTGATGGCACCAGTCTTGTCTTGTACTCGCAGATGGGTAGACGTTCAGCATCAGAAGTTGAGAGAACAGGGCATAGCTATGTCTTTTACTTTGGAAGAGAAACCAGCTGAAGGTGGAGCCAGTGTTAGTGAAGGCAATCCTAATCCTAGGAATTCAGGTGAAGGTAACCTTCGATGTGCCAATGAAGGCAATCTCCATTCGAGAGGATCGAAGAGAAAAGAAAGATCAGAAAAGAAAGAGCCTTCCAAGAAGAAGCAAGGTGCCAACAAAGATCAAGCACCAGGTACTTCTTCCAGACCAGAAGATAGAACAGTTCGAGTGGAAGAGTCCATGGAGTCGATGGTACAGAATGATAGACAGGAGGAAGGACAGGCACAGCATGTTTCATCCGATGGATCTCTCCAAGACTATGATTTAGATAATGATAATGAAGTAACATCTCCTCCCAGACAAGAAGAAATAGTACATAAAGAAATTCAAGTTCAAGAGACAAGATCAAATATCCCAGATTGGTTGAAGGAAAGATTGACTAAGGTGATCCTAATTGAGGACGAGGACAGTGCAATTGATTTAGAGAGCCTCGTGGGACGTTCACATATGACAACAGAGAAGAAGAAGGCTTCAAAGATGTCCAAGATGATTCGAGATGAGACTGGATCTAGAAAACTGCAGATAGCTACACCGACAGCAGACAAATATGAGGGTGAGATCCTAGCAGAAGACTATCATATACAGACTATTGAGTTAGGACCATCCACAGCAGAGCAGACTTTAGATGATGCCACCGACACATTTGAGGCATTGAAGGACAAGCTTAGAGAAGAAGTAGAAAAGAATAGAAAGCTTGAGAGAGAGGTCGGTGCATGGAGGACATATTTCAGTCACATCAATGAACCTTTGGGACGTCAGGATCCAGTTAGATCACCATTGCAGGCATTGCCCCTTCAATCAATCAATGAAGCAGAAAGGTTCAGGAACCTGGTCCAGCGTACATGTGGTTGGATGGATAGATCTCACACGGTGGCCATTGAGTTTGTTACAAGGATGTCGAAGATCACCCATCAGGCTATCCAAGTTCTTGAGATTATTCACAGATTGATGGCAACAGTAGCTGCATTTGCCCATACCAAGGACGTTGTCATCCCTGTCTTGAAGGTTATAAGACACACATCCAGAAGAATTTTAGCGCAGGAGAGGATCTTAGAAGGTGATTCTCACAGTTTGTTTCAGTGGTCAACCTTACTCCATATAAAGAGTGTTCTCTTCGAGGACATCAGTGTTAGATGTGGTCAAGTTGAGGAGGTGATCAATCCGATCCAGGACAGAGTATTTGAGGTACTTCGTACCATTCTTGGCAGAAGGATCGAGGTCGAGACAGATGTGGATTTACAAGAATTTGAGGATAGAATCAAGATCATCTTTCGCAAGGACGCAGATGTTACAGATGAGCAGTATGATCAGATGTATGCCACCATGCTCCTGATTGATAGAACAAAGGAACTTGAACCTACTTGGGACACAGCTCTTCTAGATGCATTTGATCAGGTTATCCACTTAGAAGAGAGTATCAAGAATCTTCCCGAGATTCCAAGCACAGAAATCGAAGGAATCGTGACAAAATTCATTGCATATGCTAAGAAAGAGAATTGGAAAGGGAATAAGATTCTAGATGAAAGGTTGTTACAGATGACATGACATCTTATTTCTCATTGGTTGATACCTCCTAGATTTTTGTGCCGAATTTAATATTTGGCTATGTATTTAATGTTGTTCAGTAAAAAGGAGGTCATTTGTAACAAACCCTAATTAGGGTTTAGGTGTCATGATCTTGTCCATTGATTTACTTTCAATCTGGACCTTTCATTGTAACTGGGGATGCTATTTATACCCCCATTTTTCATTTCATTTGGGGATAGTTAATAGTGAATAGTGTAAGAGATAATAGTTGATGTAATAGAGAGATTAGAGTTAGAAGCAATTTTTATTTTGTAGCAAGATTGAGTCTTGAAGAGAGAAATTCAAGCAATTGTTGTATATGATGACTTGGAAATCAATAAAATATTGAAGTTATGGTGTTTTGTTGCAAGTTTCTTGAGTTATCTTCATGGTTGTTGGATGTACTTGAATCACGCTCAATCAAGGTAGTTTGTTAATTTGAAAGACTAAGTGTGAGATTTGATATTTGGTGGGATTCGCAATCCAAACCACTAGCTTCTTGCTGATTGTAGGAACGCCTTGCGTGGTCGACTGGAGAACACTTTGAGCCCTTAATCTTCGATTATCATTGTGTCTTGGATATGTACCTTCGTAGTAGTGTCCTTGGTCTTTGATGCATTGAATACCATTATATTACCTTAGAAGATCGCACTAATTTCAATTGAGTTGTTACCTTATGGCAAAATTGAAGTTAGTTGAGTCTTGCCAAATCTCATTCACGCTAAGTCATTCATAGGGTTAGGCTAGATTAGACTTCCTTAAACCCTGTCCTTTTGCCATTTTTTGAAAGTTCCTTTTAGATTAGTAAAATCTTCGAGCTTTTGGAATCCGTAAGACGCCTTGGAGGAAACAGCAAATCACATCATACCACTAAAAAGCTTGTCCACACGTGGAGACCCCACTAAAAGAACCTTGGAGTCCATCTAACTGATCCTTTTCGCAGATCTTCAGCAGTTAGAGACTATTTTCTCAAGAGAGGATAAGATGCCTGTCGGTATTTTATTCTGTGTATGATTGTGTAGAAAATACACGTCAACAGTGCCCTGCATCACAGCTACCCTTCCTAGAGGTTTTCATCCATTTGGGTTTTCTCCAAATGAAATCTCGTGCTTTGAGTTTTGCATTTTGGATGCCCTGTGTTATTTGGTATCTCAAATATTTGTGCTGCTGCATGATGATTAGCCTTTATGGAGGCATATGCTGTGAAGAATTTGTGTTTGATGTGTACCTAGTAATACAAACTCAGGGATTACGGATCATTCAGCCTTCAAAAGTGAAAATTTGATCATGGGATTTGGGGTAGATCACTCTTCAATGACTGGTAACTTCTCATCAACTCTGATACTCTGAAGATCAAGACATGTCATTGTTTGCTCACTCACCATGTACTGGCACTGTTTTTAGTCATGCGATGCTGGTAGCATACCCTTCCTAAGAGGTTTTCTCTAATTGAAATTTCATGCTGTGAGTTTTGCATTTTGGATGCCCTGTGTTATTTGGTAACTCAATTAGCTTTTATAGTGGCATATGCTGTGAAGAATTTGAAATTGATTTGTCACTAGGAATATAAACCCCACAATTAGGGATCATTCGGCCTTAAGTGAAATTTTGGTTATGGGATTTGGGGTAGATCACTCATAAAAGACTGGTGATTCCTCATCAACTCGGATAATGTCTTTCTTTGTTCACTCAACATGAACCGCGACTGTTTTTAGTTATGGGATGCTGGTAGCATACCCTTCCTAGAGTTTTTCACCCATATGGGCTTTCTCCCATTAAAATCTTCTTCTGTGAGTTTTGCATTTTGGATGCCCTGTGTTATTTGGTAACTCGAACATTTATGCTACTGCATGTTGATTAGCCTTGATGGCGGCGTATGCTGAGAGAGACAATTTAGAGCTAGTGAAGAATCTGTGATTGATGCATCCCCCTAGGGCTACAAACCCAGGGATTATGGATCATGTGGCCTTCAGAAGTGAATATTTGATTATGGGATTTTAGGTAGATCACCTTTTCAAAGGCTGGCTGGCAATTCCTCATTAATTCTGATACACTGAAGATCAAATACATGTCGTTGTTTGCTCAAAAGTTGACAAGAAGATGTGCAATGGACCTACATGAAGATCTGCATGGGCCTTGTCAGAATTGCATTGGTTCCTTCTATGCCTATATACATATAGGATGTCATTCAATGGACCCACCTGCAGATCCACATGGGCCTTGTAAGAATTGCATTGGTTATATATATATAATTTGTGAAAATGCCTAACAACTACCACTGTCATACTACATCTACTGAGATTCTCTGCCTAACTCTTCAATTTCTCTTCCTGGTGTGCTGTCTTGACTAGCATTTGGAGAATCTCTGAGAATTCATATCTACTTTACATTTCACGTCAACTGAATAGATGTTTCGTTTCATTTCAAGGAACCCAAAGTCTGGGAAATCCTTCCTACACAGGTTGTAAGTACAAAATGCTTAGAAACCAAGGCCAAGTTGGAAATATGGAACCAACCAACTTGAATTTCTGATTTCAAAAGTATCGGGTCTAGCCTCCAACAGGTTTATCACCTGTAATTGTATTAAGAATGTTTTCAGACATCGGATGGGCTACAAAATTTCATGTCTACTTAACCACTGATGTGCAGAAGGTTAAACACTAAATCTTCTAACAAGTGGATAGTTTTAACTGAAATTCCTTTATGGACAATTTTCTCCAGTACTATTTCAGGTTTCAACTTGCAATCTTTCAAAAGAAGGAATTTAAAATCCAGAAGAGTAAACAAACAAGATAGCCATTTTGCAGGCATGGATAGACAATAAATCCATTTTACACTAAATGTCAAGTCTTTTGTGGTTGAAACAAACCTGGTCTGCTGTGAGATTGAATTTTTTACTTCCAATAGAAAATGTAACAGTTGGCATGCTTGATATTTGATCACAGTCAACAACAGATTCTCCATTTGGGCTTGGCAACCGTTCACATAGCTGAACATGACAAATTCAATGGTCTTGAGCATCATCTCAAAACACCCTATCCATGTTATTTCAACTATCAACACCTAACAGTAGCATTGCATCCAAAATGATTAAATCAAGACAACAAGGAAGTCTTACAACCTGATTACGACCAGATAGTATAAAAGAGAACTTATAACCTAATGGCAGTATTGCATCAAAAAATGACTAAATAGAATACAAGGAAGTCTTATAACCTGATTCATTGAGCTGAGAATCAGTTCCTTAGTCTGCTTTAGGTAGAATTGGTTTTTCATTAACGTGACTGCCATCTGACCAGCAGTGACTGCCAGCTGACTGGTAGTGAGCATTGCATAATTCTGCATCCACGTGACTGTCATCTGGCAAGCAGTGCACATTGCATCATTGGAACCAGAAGATGCCTCTGTTTTGTGAACTTCTTTATCTAGTATGCCAGCTATACCCATGCTGCAAAGATCATACCTTGTCTTAAAATGGAAGAATCGTGAATGTCAATAAGCAGGCAAAAGGAGTTAAACATGTATGTTTTCCATAATCAAATGTAAAGTGCAAGTTCACTAAATCTTTTCAAATGATGAATTTACTGAAAACTAAGCTGCCCCTAGGATTATAACAATCACAGAAAAGTACAGTTTGAGATATCATGGAAGTAGGCTTGGCAAATATGATAGTGAACAATTCCTATCAAATTAAACTAAAGGGAATCTGACCTGGCATCTCTTTGACCATCATAAGAGCACAAGCCAATCTGAGAACAAACCTTTTGAGGACTTGTCTGCAAACATGTCATCCATTTTAGAGCACATCAACATCAAACCATATATCCACTAAACACACAAGGAATGTCTTTCAATAGTCAATTCTGCTAGTAGCAAAAAGTGAGTAACTACTTCACATGGTAACTATGTTATGCCACAACCATGTCACTAGTTGTATTATACATGCACTAGTCTTAATAGCATGTTCTGAGAAATAAAGAACAATTTTTTACATGCTTTTTTGCCAAGCATTGGTCATAATAACATATTAAATAAAAAAACAGACCTGTGACATCAAGAGCTCAAACATCATATCACCATACTGTGATATTACAGTTTTGCATTCTTGGCTTACAATACCGGATGCACCAATTGCATGGTTGATCTGTGTTACAATACCCTATATCACAAACAACACAGACATGTGCCTCAGTCAGTTTGCTTTCAAACTATGAAGAGCAGAATCCACAACGATTACAAGATTAATCTATGTCAACTTCCCTAACATGTTGATGGCAAAATTATATCTCTTATTATATTATATACTATAAACAATTTACTATCCAACAATTTGATATTCATATTATCCATTCCATATTGGTTATAGCCATTGTTACAGCTCCATCTTGAGTGAAATAATATTCTTTGAAGTTGTCCAACATTATTCATCAAAGCCATTATTGATATCCACTCTATGATGACTATTGTATTCTTATCAAAGCCATAATTTCTAATAACCTGTTGTTTATTTTTTCTTGAAAAGTTTTCAAAGCCCTATTTCAAATCTTCCTAACAAATCTCCCTGTATTATACCCGTACAAAAAGGTTTTCTTGTGAAATTCTCTTACACCCGAATAAATACTTTATGCTGCAGTATTCAAACCATTTTCTACTACACTAAAGAACTTTTTTATTTTTATATCTAAAATCAAATATTTCTGATTGCTATTATATCTTTGAATCTTTCCGTTTAAGAAATGTTATTGTCCTCTTAATTACACAGCATAAAAAGAATCAAATTAATTAATAAGTATCCTCATTCACTAGTACTTTTACACAAAAAAGTTGCAACACACTATATAAGATTTTCTCCAAGGCATTGGCTCATCGCCTGAAAGTGGTTTCCCCCAATCCCATTTCAAAAGGTCAAAGTGGTTTTGTTCCAAACAGAGCAGTAATTGAAGGGATAATTAGTATTATTGCTTCTGAGAGTCTACATTTTATCTCAATCAACAAATCAAGAAGCACGGTGATAAAACTGGATGTTAGTAAATCCTATGATAAGGTTAACTGGACATTTCTTATGTTGATTTTGGAGAAATTTGGATTTAGTTTACAATAGTGGGAACTCATTTATGATTTAATTGCCATAACTTAGTTCTTGGTTCTTGTCAATGGGGGTCCTGAAGGCTTTTTCTACGCCACTGGTGGATTGAAAAAGGGTGATCCCATCTCCCATTACCTTTTTGTACTAATGGTGGAAGCTTTGGGCAAATGTTATTGTCCAATCACAGCAGGAGGGTCTGTGGAAAGGGCTTGTTGCTACTGAGGATCTGAAGGCATTCACACAGTTACAATTTGCAGATGACACCATTCTCCTTGGGGAATGTTGCATTAGGAAAGCTTTGCACATTAAGGGGATCCTCTCTTCCTACTCGTTTGCAAATGGACAGCCGATAAATGAGTAAAAGTCACTTTTTTCCCTTTAAATCCCCCATGCATCTTCAAAAGCAGATTGTGGACATACTTGATCTTAGATGTGGGTGTTTGCCCAGTAAGTACTTGGGGATCCCACTATTCACTGGGGCCTATAGAGCTGTGCTATTGGATTCCATGGTGGATTTATTCAAAGGCAAGACTTGCTTCCTGGAGGGGAAAGTGGCTGTTATTTGCTGGGAGAATTATGATGATCAAGTCTGTATTGATTGCTCTCCCAATCTACCTTATGTCTGTCTTAAAAGCCCAAAAGAATCTCATTGAGACGATGAAGAAAATTATGAGGGATTTTGTTTTGCAAGAACTTGAAGATAAAAATTGGTTTCCCCTTATAGCCTAATATACTGTTTGCCTACCACAAGGTGTGGGTGGGGCAGGGTTATAGAGAATATCTCTCCACAACCAAGCATTGGGTGCCAAGTTGTTATAGAAGATTTTTTCTGACAGGGATTCTATCTGGAGCAAACTCATGAGAACGAAGTATTTGGACTCCATGGATGATAAATGCATCTTCACCACAACTATGCTCCCTCTGAATTCTCACATATGAAACTTCATAGCTTTGTGCCGCTATATCATCATTGACCACCTCTAAGGGAAGTTAAGGATGGAAAAACTGCAGATTTTGGGGATAATACTTGGAACTGTTATTAAGGCAGGATTTAACGGACATCAAGAAGAACTTCGCTAAAAATGGGGATCCAAAGTGAAAAATTATGGGGAGTCTATGGTAGAAAATGGAATCAAACTATGTAGGTGGAAGGCCCTTTCCTCCTTGCTTGCCCTTGTGGCATAGATTGATGCTCTTGTGGGCATCCTTTCCCTCAAGAAGGTGAACTTGCAATCACAATAAGATACATTGTGGTGCTTCTACTCTTCCAGTGTTGATTACTCAATAAGTTCAGGATATATCTCACTCATGGAACAGCCTGAGGATGAGGACTGGCCAGCTATCAAGTGTTGGCATAAGGATAAGTGCATTTGCATGGGCTGCAATCAAAAGGAAAGTGCTCACTGGAGACAGACTGCAGAAGATAGGTTACAATGGCCCCCTTAGATGTGTTTTATGTAAACAGGCTGAGGAATCAAACAAGCATCTTTTTATTTCTTGCCCCTTCACAGGAAGAGGTTGCAGTGGTTTGGTGATCAGCTAGAATTTTCAGTCATTTTGCCTGATTCTCTACTGTAGCTCATTAAGGTCTGGCCTTCCTCAAAGCTGAAAGCCTTATTTTCCAGTTTGTGGATGACAAACCCCTCTCTTTTGATCTGGCATGTTTGGAAGCTTGAAGTTGCCATATCAGAGGTTGTGATGTGTTGGGCGGCTCTGAAGGCTGGGAAAAATGGAGTATTCACTGCATGGAATGGGAGCATGATTATAAATGGAAGAACCTCTCTCCCTCCCTGGTTCATGGGGTTTGCGAGCTCAACTGGCTAAGGATTGATAGATCTCTGATCAGATCGATTCCCCCTTCTCAAGGGGAATGTAAGCTCAAATTTGATGGTGCTTCTTGAGGCAATATTGGGGCTTCGGGGGGCAGGTGTATTATCAGAAATTCTACGGGAGATATTGTAAAAGTGGCTTCCAAAAGATTAGCCCCAGGGACAAATAATGATTCTGAAGCTGCTGGCATTGCTGCTTGGTTTGCAACTTGCTCTTTCTTGCAACCTCAGTAAATTACATATTGAAGGTGACTTCTTGGTGGTCAACAATTCTATTGGGAAAAAATCCTCGTCAGGGTGGTGCTTCATTAGCATTCTAAGGGAGATTTGGAGGTATCTGGAGAGTTTTTCTTTCTTCACAATAAATCATATTTATGATGAAGGAAATAAAGTCGCTGATTTCATCTCAGACCAGTTAATTGATAATTTGAATGACCTCGCCATTGGTTCATCCCCAGATGATTGTAACGGGAATCCTGAAATCATTGCAAGGGACGATCTATCACTTAATTTGCATTCATGATGCAGTTGCTTCGTGTGTTGTTGAGTGGCAAAAATGTACTCTCTATGTCACTGTCTAGCTCTTGACAGGGATCAATTTTGTAATCTTTCTTTTTATAGTTAATGGAAATGGGACAGGGCCCTTTCCTCACTTGAATTATAATAAAAAACAATTTAAGGTAATGCAGAATTACCATTGGACCAACCAGAAGGGAAGTTCCAGAATCTGCAATGGCAGCACACCCTCCAGCACAAAAGCCTGTAATAAAATGTCATTCATTATTTCTAAAATGTTGTTACACTAATATTGACCTATTATAACAAAACACAAAAGGTCCAGAAAGCCTATTGTTACCTGTTGATTCACCACTAATGAGAAAGTCTCCCATGTTAAACTGAAACGAACTACAATAATAAGTTAGAAAAGTGGAAGGATTTACGACTCTCCAACTAATGTATGGTATACTAAAATAATACAATCCTTGCCAAGAATATCAAAATCATTCTACACCGTACCTGCCAATATCCTTTTCTTGTAACAGGCACATACGTATGGTTTCCCTTGAAATGTTCAGTATCAACGCCTCCAAAAACAATCTCACCGCCATCCTCTTCATCTGCATTTTTGTTCATCCAAATGGAAAAGACTGGATCTTGGACAAGGCCCTGGTAAACCATGTTATACCTGTTGAGAAACGGAAAAATAAACCAGTTAAAGACTGTAAAGCTGCACAGGCTTATGCAGTGACAAAAGGCTAACTTATTATCAATCATAAGAGATCAAGCATCATAAAAATTTAGCTTGTTAGAGAGGCTAAAAGAACTATGACAACATTTTGTGTGTGCTAAATGTGCTCGCACTACAGGAGGAGACAGAGATTCATGCAATCAAGCAGTTCATTCTAGAGAAGAGAAAACAAGACTCACCAAACTGGAACAACCTCGTCAGCAGAAATTTCAGGAAATCCAAGCCCTAGAATGCCATCAAACTTGGCCACCGAGAATGTCCCCGGTTCATTTTTTGTCTCGGTAAAAACCTGCACAATAGAAATTGAACTTCCACACAATTGTCTATACTGTTAAAACATGCGATTCAAAAGTATTTAATAAAAATACAGACCTGGTTTTTCACAACAAGGTCACCAACAGTAACATGATCTTTACTCAAGAAGCCAGATATGGAACCACTGCCATACTGAATATCACAAGATTTCCCTTCAAGATCAACAAATATAAACATATGAATTGTGGAGCAGGTTTCCAAACATTCCTCCTCAAACGAAATATCTAAAAGAAAATACACCATTGAAAAACCAAAAAAATTGCACAGTTCACATCATTTAAAAACTGCATTTGACGGTTTTATGCTTTTAGAAACAATTTAGTAAAATTCAATTACATAGTTTTAAGTCAATTTTCACTAATAAATAATGAATGAGAGGCCGTCTCTTACTAATATGAATGATCTTATTGCATTCAGGTGATGCCCACAAAGGTAGTTGAAGTGCCAAGACTTCCTAGGAGGTCATCCATCACAAACTAAAATGTACTTAGTCATTGAGTTTCTTCTACAATCAATCCCACCTAGCTTACTACTGCATTTGCAAAACATTCAGCAAGTGTTGTGTCTTATCAATCAATCAAAATAGAGCTCCCTAGCTCCTTCATTTTTATGTAAGTGGAGTTTTCAATAGTGTATCAAATCGTGTTATGATAATTTAGAATTCAACAATGTAGCTTTGAGTCAATCTTCATCAACATATTTTTCATGAGCAAGTTTTATTTTGAGTGTTGGGGATTGTTTTAGAGTGAAAGTTTAATTTGTTAGCTGCAGGTGTGGCTTTAGGTGGAGAGTTTGAAGAAGGCTTTTGTAGAAGCCCTTTGCTGTTGTTAATGTACTTTGTTGCAGGTCTATGTGCAGACTCATATCAGATTGGGATAATGAAATGTGAAGCCAATAGGCTCAAGTTTATGTAATAAAAGGTGATTAAAAGTTTAATAGAAAATCTCAAGCTTTTGTTTGCGCAGAATTGGTGTCCAATTCTTAATATTTGTTGCTTCAAGTCAGATTTGCATAGCGCTGGAAGTGTGTTTCAGGTTGTTGTTGTGTGGGTTTGTTTTCCCACTGCATCAACCCAACTCCCACGACCATGAATGGACCACTTAGCACTTATTGCATTTAGGTGATACCTCCAAGGAAGAATGTTGAAGAGGTCAACCATACCTATACTACTTTGGTTCAAGTGGGCTTGATTTTGGTGGATGATGAAGTTTCCATCAAAATCAAGCCCGCTTAGTTTGCTACCCCATTTGCAAATCTTCAACAAATGTTATCTCATGAAGCATTCATTACAAAAGTTCGCATAACTCCTTCATTTCATCTAATTAGCATTTTTTATAGTGTAATGATTTATCAATATTCAGTTGTGTAGTTTCAACTCCATCTTCATCAACACATGTTTCACAAAAATTACATCACAGAAATACACAATCACTAATTTTTTATTTATTTAGAAACATGCAAAACATTTTTGCAAATTTGGAAATTCATGTGTGTGTGCGTGTTCAGATGGGCTTGATTGTGGTGGATGACAAAGTTTCCATCAAAATCAAGCTCACTTAGCTTATTACCCCATTTGCAATCATCTCATGAATCATGATAAGGTTCCCAGAATCCCAAGCGAATTCATTTCATCTAATTAGCATTTTTCATAGTGAATCAAATTATGTAATGATTCATTAGTATTCGATTGTATAGTTTCAATTCCGTTTTCAGCCACACATATTTTACAAAATTTAGTTCACAAAAATACAGTCATAAGAAAACTTTTGATTTAAAAACATACAATTTTTTTTTTTAAATTCTCACACACAGGCTTGATTTTGGTGAATGACGAAGTTTCCATCAAAATTAAGTTCACTCAGCCTGCTAAGACATTTGCAAAACCTTAAGCAAATATTGTTTCATGAATCATTTAATTTTATTTAATTAACATTTTCAACATTAAATCAATTCAGTTATGTAATTTCAACTCCATTTTCATTGAGACATTCATTACTTCATAGAAATATAAAATCACTAGAAAGATATGAAATATTTCACAAATTTGAAAATTATATATATGTGTGTGTACAGCCCAGCAATCAGCATATGTCCTAAAAGTGAATACCCATATAAGTGCGAAAGACATGTCCAAATTCTCAGAAGGTTGATGTCTTAGCAAATGACAATAACCATTCAAGAAGAATAAACTATGAAATGCAAGGAAAATTATTCAAAATGAAAGAAAACCAAGGAGGCCTTTGACCACATAAAATGAAAAAAATAAAGTGTATAGAAAACTCCCTCAAAAGGTGACATAATGCTTCAAAAGTATATTTTGG
Organism: Cryptomeria japonica; assembly: GCF_030272615.1. Lineage (NCBI taxonomy): Eukaryota > Viridiplantae > Streptophyta > Pinopsida > Cupressales > Cupressaceae > Cryptomeria > Cryptomeria japonica. Next base: position 913,205,752 of record NC_081407.1, read on the forward strand.
TGGTCTTGCGAGGTAAACAGAAAGCTGGTTCATTTCATAATGCCAACGTAGCAAGCTCACCAGGCTCATTGAACAAAGGGCAAACAAATATTCTAGACACATGCATTTTTAAATAAAGAAACAAGACCAGCTCAACGCATAGAGGTGTGTAGAGGCTAACAAGATGTTCCTGCATGACACCAGAAAATGATTTTAACTTCATACGAGCAAATATTATCCATACACTTCAGAAAAACAGAACCAGTCATCTTTCCGGGATTGCAAAAACATAAAAAAGATAATAAAAGCTGGATATGTAAACCAAAGTTCTGTTCAATTTAAAAAAAAATTAAAAAAACAAAAAACCAATTGTCAATAGAAACTGGAAGCAATCACTGATCAAACAATTCAAAATTAGAAAATAGTTTTAGCAGCACAGAAAAGAATCACAGAAAGGATTCAATAAAATTCTACCAACACCTAAATACCCGTGGTATTGAAAAATATGTGCTGATAAATAATATTGAAAAGCCAGAAAAGAACATCCCTTGAAACCTCCTTGAGGTTGAACTTATAACATCAATTATACAGATAGCAAAAAGCAGAAGTTCTCGGCAAAGATAACCTTAAAGACTCCCGGAGAAAAAATCCTGAAGCAACGGCGACTAAAGTACTAGGCATGCCCGTGAACATTATATCGAAGGAGAATTAAAAAACTTAAAGTCAATTAAAAACCAAATGTTTTTCATCGTTTCTATAAACTGCTTATATAATTTAAAACTTTAGAGGTTAAACTCGGCAAAATTTCACTTCCTTTATTGAATTTAAAAGCATGTAGGAAAATAAAACCCTTCAAATTACAGTTAATATAAAATATCTTCTGATAAATTGAAAGCAAAATATTTTGACAGGATTGTAGGGCCTGTTACAAGGAATTTTTTTATTTCGAAGAAAGTTTACTAATAAGAATGTAAAGTTGAAAATATAATTTATTTGTATGATAATGTTTAATTATAAAATATTTTAAATTTAGAAATCAATAAAATTATATGTTCATACATCTAAAATAAATAAAAAAGTTGATTGTCATGAGTATTTGTCTTTGTAGTATTGTAATAAAAATATTTGTTGTCAATTTAGAAATAGATAAGTAATAGTTTGAGATCAATAGACTCTTGCAACTAATTTTATCCCAATATTAATAGGTTAGTGGATATTATAGTTGTTAGGGATTACCTTGACCTCAAGATTTGTATTAGGTGCAAGTAAAGTTGAGTTTCAATTGTGACTCACTATTAAAGTTGAGTTTGATCTTTAAAATAAAAAAATAATTGATTAGTTGATTGTAAGTTTGATAACAAAATCTCTAGAAGCATAGTCTAAATGAGAATTGTGATAATTTCAACTATTTGATTGATTAGTTGATTTTAAGTTTGATAACTAGATACTTAAAATTGTAGTTGAAGTTGAGTTTGTAAATGAGAATTGTGATAATTGCAAGTTTTCACTATGTATTATGTAACTGATTTTGTTTTTTATTAAGGTAAGTAGAGATTTTGAAAGGGTCCAAACCCTTCTACAAAAAGACCAAAGAAAAATAAAAGAGAAAGTGGGAAACTAGGGTCCCAACCCTATTCAAAGTTGCCATAAGGCAAGGCAAAATAGACAAAGTTGTATTTGTTTTGATGTTGATCCATTTTCAAAAAATCAGTCATGCTTCCATGAACACGCTTGATGCACCATCAGATGAGTCTAGCATTTATTTGTTGTGGTTGCAATACAATGATAAATTAATGGTGGAGTTAATCTCCATTACATAGGTAATATCTATAATGTGATGCGTGTAGGAAAGGGGCTTCATTAGTTGCAAATGGGTAGTGAATGCAATTATGACTTGATGAAGATCAACTCCTTTAGGAGGCTTGTCTTTGATAGAACAAGTTTGGTATTCCAGATTGTAAATCATGTACATATGAGATTAGATATTGTTTTTTGAAGAAATGTTGTTGCACACTTTGCATTCTCATTAGGAGGATGCAAGATTTTTGTTGTCTATTTTCCTCCAAGTGCAATTTAAACATGTTGTTTCTTGTTTTACTGTGTTTAAAGGCATTCTATAGTTTTTTGTAAGGCTAGTCATGTTTTGTTGTTTGTAAGGCCTCAGTGACTCCATGCCCAATGGACTAATAATGCTTATGGATCCTTTTGTTTGGCAAAAAAGCATGCATATAGGTCACCAAAATGTTGACTTATTTTATTTCACCACTCCAAAAATCATGTTTTGTTTAGAAAATGTTAAATCTAGATGGTCGTATATAAAAAATTTCATCATAGTTGGCTAGAGCATAAAAATTAGACTCTAATCCTTTAAAAACTTTCCCAAAATTCTCCAAGATAAAGAATATTATGCTTGCAAGTTTTACCTATCTAACTAGACCATGAATAGTTCATCTAGCTTTCCCTATAAGGCTCGGATCAATTGGTATCCCCAAAAGAGAAGCTAAAATGAAGAAAATAACAAAGTTAGCCTTTTATAGGAACTCAAGTGAACCTCCCCTCTTATGTCTAGTTAACTTAGATTTTCCTACACCCAATTTGCATTTAGCCAAATTCTAATGTTTGTGGAACTTTGACGCCTATAGGAACTTGGCCTGCACATCCAAACTAAACCTTTTAAATAGATAATTATCTAGGTTCAATTAGTTTTTTTTGCATTTAACCATTTGTAAATCCAATTTAAAGTGTTGCAAAAGTTCGAGGTCCTTTTGGATTGAATTAATAAACTTGTTCACTCTCTAGGTTTACTAGAATTTGCATGCTTCCTTGTTGATATCATGAAGATATCATCCATGGAGATTCTTTTCCCATTTGAACTTAACCTTTTTAAAGCCCATTTCTTGATTGGTTTAGTTAGACTTCCCCACATATTGAGTTCACCCACATCTTCCCACACATAGCCATTTTCTAACATCATGTTGATGCTTTGTTGATGTCATCCTCATTTGCAAATACCCCTTACCCATAAAAACCAACTCTTGTCAAGGTAGCATTTCAAACCAACTCACTTGCATTTTTTTTGAAAACCATCCAATACTAACATCATCGATCTTGAGCAATCCCAATCCATGATGATAATGTCATGTTGATGTCATCAATAAAACTTTCCTTTCAAAGTAGATACTGAAGGTTAGTGAGGTTGATAGGTTCAATTCTACAAGTTTTTCTATAGATATGGTTTTATGCGACTTTCTTGCAAGTACAATTTATATGGTATTCCTCACAAGGGTCCAGTTGCACTTCCAAGACCCATAAAGGCACTAGAATGACCATATTTATGCCATTAATACTTTTCAATGACCACTACCTACTAGATCAAATCATATGGCACCCAAAAACCATTTTAAATTTAAATTTGCACAAATCTAGAGAGGAATTTCAATGATTGCCCATACGTGGACATTATTATTTGCAAAGCCCAAATTCAAAATTCCATCCCTAGGCCATATTTTTTAATGGATTTCTTGGGTAGGTTTGATGTATTCACATATCATACATCAATAATATTCATTACACCTTAGTCATTAGATCATGTTGTACACCTAATTGCATTTCATTGGTTGACTTGTGGTAGCTAGGATTTCTCTATAGCTTTCCACATTCTCGATAGCCTCTAGTGCCACTTCTAGAATAAAATGCTAGTCGTCCTCATTTTAGGAGGTTCCTTCTCAATTTCTCTTTAGAGACTTACATTCTATGCAATTTTACTATTATAAATATACTCAATTCCTTTGATAAATTTTCTTGTTTCACCTCTTCTTAGTTCTAGTATGTTGTGAAATCTTTGTTACCTTCATGTTTGAATGATTTGGCTTCTTTTCTATAGATGCACGATGTGTATAAATGATTTATAGGAATTTGTTGTCTATTCCTTTCCTTCTCGATCTTTATTAAATCTCTTACCTCCATACCATCCACATGAACTAATAAATGAAGACCTGTGTGAATTTATGGTCCTCTCTCCTACTGTGAGAAAGGAGGAACCTCATTAAATCTTCGTGCATCACAACCCTTTCATTTCCTATAATTATTTCTCTCCCTTTTTCTCTTGTAAATCGATAGAATATGTGTAGTTTCTAGGTTTAATCTACATGTTGGGTTGGATCAACTCATGCATCTTGTCTTAGTAAAGGAGTTGGCCTTCTTTGGAGATTTGATTCCATCTACAAGGGTCCCACACCTTGAGGCCATTCTCATTGTTTCATTGGAATGTTGAATTTTATTTAACAAGGGTACAATTTCAAGTGATAATGAATCCCTAAGGTTAATTTAAGCAATCATCATACCTAGTACCATCAATAGATCATATATCCAAAACCCTTTGTGTTCTTTGTATATATGTTTGTCTAACTATAAAATTTGATGGGGAAGAGTACATTATAGTGGTATTAAAACCACCTTTTTATACTAGCTTGTGGGTGTGTGTGATGTACATTTATGTAGGAAAGTGTTTGATAAATTAAGTACCAATGAAGGAAAAAAAGAAAGGAAGACATTATGGGTGATATGCATTAGGAAATTAGCCTCTAAGAAGTCATTAGAAATGAAAATAGAGAGTTGGCTAGGGAATTTCAATATACCATGAAGGAGTCTATGCAAAATATTGTGAGCACTTAGAAAGGAATAAAGAAACAATGGAGTGTTGGGAGATGTAATCCAAATGGTGCTAAAGGAAGTCACTTAGACAATAATGGGGTTTTAATCAAGTGACCAACTAAAACATTCAAAGCCATTTTTTTCAAAAAGAAGAAGAGGATCCATTTGGGGAAAAACAACAACTTCCACCAAGGCTTGAGGATGATATGTAAAGGCATCATACTGAATATAGTGCAGCAAACCCAACCATCTATTGTGACATGTCACATGGAGTATTATAATACGAAAAAAAGGAATGATCATCACAAGGGAATAAGATATCAGGATCAACAAATGAGAGATATACAAAATTGGTTGGGAAAGATCATTACATACACTCATGATGGATTCAATGGGGTCACAACAAGAATTTGGTTGCAAAAGTTGAATATTTATTTCTCCTTAAAGCCCATGTATGACGAGGAAGAAATCAAGTTTGCAGTAGTTCACCTAGAGGGTGTGGCTCATGAGTGGTGGCGCCATGGAATGGTGGCCCAAAGACATGGATCAATCACTACCTTAGGGGAGTTATTCCAAATATTGATGGAGAGGTTTGACAAAAAGGATCCAAAGATTTACTTTAGAGAGCTATCATAATTGAGGCAAGAGGGCATGATTCAACACTATGGTAGAATTTCATAGACTACTAGTGATGGTTCCATATGTGATAAAGAGGAGACTCATATTTATTTTTGTAGAGGGTTTATTAAAAACACTCAAGGATTTGGTAAGGGCATTTGATGCAAGCTTGTTGTAGGATGTCATTAGTGGAGCCTTAAATTTGGAGGATTTAGAGACCAAAAATAAATTCTACTCCAAGAATGCATAACCAGTTTGACATAAAAAGAATCATCATAATAGTTTTCTTAAACCTGAGGCACTACCCCCAAAACCAAATAAGGTTGAGGATTCCAATGTTGAACTTTCAAGGAAAAAACTATGCCTCACTTGTAGAGAACCATGGTAGTTTGATCATAGATGTTTGGGAGGACAAATACACTACATTGAAGTGGTTTTCCATGAGGATTTTGAGGTAGGAGAATCTAAACCTAAGGTTATTGTTGATAAGATGGAGCATGGGGATCAAGAAGGAGAGCATTTGGGTGACACACTTGCAACACTTTTAGGAGCACCTAGATGTTATCCACTTTGTGTTAGAGGAGTCTTACAAGGATGCAGGGTGACACTTTTGATTGATAGTGGGGCAACCCACAAATTTATTGATGAGACAATAGTGGCTAAGATGGATTGGAGGATAGAATATTTTGAAGGATTTGATGTTACAATGGCCAATAGGTTTACTATTCCATGCAACCGAAGGATTCTGTAGTTGGATTTGACTCTAGGAGGGCACACAATGTGAGTAGAATTCCATGTGATTAGCATTAGTGAGATGGTTGGTATTGGGAGTACAATTTGGCTGCCTTCAATTGGTGAGTACACATACAATTATCAAACTTTGGAGTTGAAATTGAAATCTAATCATAAGGAGTCAATTCTTCATGGTCTTTCTAATGGGAGTCCCATCATAGTTTCAACTAAGAGGATGGAGAGGGATTTTTATAGAGACCAAGTTGCTTGAGTAATAGAGTGATTGATTTTTATAAATCTTGGATAAAAATAGCAAGGTTTTCAATGAAATTTCTCTAGATTTACCATGATATAGGGTCCTTCAACATGTAATTAAGCCAAATGGAGGAGAAAAACCTACCATCATTACACCTTATCATCACCTTAGGTGGTATAAGGAGGATATTGAGAAGGAAATTAAGGAATTATTGGAGAAGTACATACAAGCTCTAGTCCATTTCCTTCTTCCATGGTGTTGGTAAAAAAAATATGGTACCTTGAAGATGTGCATTGGATATAGAACCCTCAACAAAAAGACAGTTAAGAATTGGTACCCCATACCCAAGATTGATGAGTTGGTAGATGAGCTTCATGGTGTAATGTACTTCTCCAAGATTGATTTATGATCGAGGTATCGTCAAAAAACTACTAGTTATTAGGATGTACACACAATAGATTTCAAGTGTCACTATGGGCACTATGAGTTCTTGGTCATGCCATTTGGGTTGACTAATTAAGCACTTGCCACTTTCTAGTCATGTATGAATCAATTATTCGTTTTACAATTCAGAAATTTGTATTGATTTTCTTTGATGATATCTTGACTTATAGTAAGAAATGAGAGGGTCACTTGAAGCACATAAATGAGGTGTTTGGCATACTAGAGCGACATCCATTCTATGCTAAATAATTTAAATGTGAGCTTGTATTGACTAAAATATTGTATTTGGGACATAATATTAGTGCCCAAGGGATTAGCATGAACAAGGAGAAGATCAAGGCAATACAAGGTTGGCCTAGAGCAAGGGTTTTGTCACATTTCAAGGAATTTGTTGGGATTTGCAGCTACTATAGGAGGTTTGTGGAAGGTTTTTCATACCTTGCATCCCTATTGATATATTTGACAAAGAAGGGGGCCTTCTTTTGGACCACTTCAATATAAAGTGATTTTGACAAGCTTAAAGAGGTAATGAGTTCATGTCCTATTTTGACTATTCTAGATTTCTCACTTCCTTTTGTTTTAGAGTGTGATGCTCTAGGATTCAAGGGGAGTAGATTAGTTTTGATGCAGAATAGACACCCTATAGAATTTGAGAGTAGAAAGCTAAAGGAGACAAAGGGGATCTTCTTTATTGATATGTTGGCTATCATGTACACACTAGCCAAATTTCGATAATACTTGGTTTATGGGAATTTTGTGACGAAAACAAATCATAATAGCCTAAAGTTATTCCTTAATCAGAAGGATTTGAATGATATATTACAAAAATGGGTAAGTGATCTAAAAGCCTAGGATTTTTACGTTGAATATGTTAAGGGAAAGAATAATGTGACAATTGATGCATTCTCCGAGAAACCTTATTTGTTGTCTATGACTAATATATCTATTGGATAAAAGGTTTCTATAAAAGCTAAATATGCTAATAACACATTTCCATTTTTATTTTGGATGGGAAGTTACAAGATAACAAGTATAAAGTGGTTGATGAGCTCATTCTTTATAACGATCAAGTGTATCTTGTATCAAAATTAAAGGTGAAGGAGAAAACTTTGAGGGCATATGTCATGACACAGCACTTGTTGGTGACCATCTAGGGTACTATAGGACATATAATCAAGTAAGGGAGTATGTGTATTGGAAAGGGATCAAAGGTGATGTGTTGAGACTTTTTAAGGACCTAAGCTTGTTAACAAAATAAAATAGAGCAAGTATTTCTAGCTAGTTTGTTGCAACCCCTACAGGCATTTCAAGTAAAAAATGAGAGTATCTCCATGGATTTAATCACAAGACTCCCAAAGGTGCAAGGTAAGGATTGTGTCTATGGAATTGTTATATACACTAAATATTTTCATTTTCATGCTATATATTTAGAATATAAGACTCCACAAGTGGTTGATTTTTTAGAGTTTTTTTAGACTTTATGGGCTACCAAGGAGCATTATAATTGATAGGGATATTAGATTTATCAGCTTGTTTTGGAAATAATTTTTTCAATTGATAGGTAATTTGATCTCAAGCACTAGTTATCATCCTCAAACTAATGGGGAAATGAAAATTGTGAAGAAATGGATAAAAAACTACTTAAGGAACTATTTTATAGGGTAGCAAACAACACGAGTCAAGTAGATACAATTTTGGGAGTATTGCTACAATTATAATCATCACACATTTATGGGTATAGCTCATCTCAAGGCACTCAATTGTTATGATGTTATTTCATTCATGGATTTGATTCTTTCATAATTTAGAGTACCCTAGGCTAGAGATTTGATTCAATAAAGATTATACATTGTTAATGCACTCAAAGAAAACCTACAACAACCCCAAAACCAACAAAAGTGGTATGTTGATCACCATTAAATTGAAAGGAGTGAGGTGGGAGATATGATATTCTTCATATTACAACCTTATAGGCAATCTTCCCTTAGGGGAAGTAGTGCTAAGAAGTTGTAGTTATGATTATATGAACCTTATAATATCATGAGGAGGATTGGTGAGGTTGCTTATGTCTTGGAACTTCTAGAGAAAAATAGGATTCAAAACATTTTTCATGTTGCATGCCTTGTGAAGGCCCCTGGATAACAAGTCAATTCATCAATCTAGAGATATCCCCACTTGACGATGAAAGAAAATTGATGTTAGAGCTTGAGACAATCGTGATGTAAGAGAAAAGGCATTGAGAAACAAGGTTATTCTTGAGTATTTTATGAAATGGAATAATCTTCCACTTGAGGATGCTACATGGGAAGGAGTGAAGATTTTAGCTTTTGAGCTTTAAGTTTCTTGAGGGCAAGCAATTATAGGAAGGAAGGACTGTGACAACCCCCTAGATGTCCATCTAGCTACTCCTAAAAGGGTGTTTTTTAACACCCACATTATGAATCACCAAATTAAGACCCTTAAAGCCCTACACAAACAAGCATAAAGTCTATCTTGTAGGATTGGGCACTAGCTAGAAGACATGGTATGTTTTTGAGATAATTTTATCATGTTGTGAAAAGTGGAATGCAAACCTTACCTGGGTAGTTGCTCAACTACGTCAAGATGTCAATTCTAACGTGAACATTAAATTTCCACTCTTTTTTTTGGCTTCCTTCAATTAGAGATTTCAAATTAATTTTGAGGGTTTGTTGCCAAGTTAGGCACCCCTACATATTGAAGGATTTTACAAGTAGAAATATGGCGATGGGTTGTTAGGGCACCTATTGATTCTTCTCTCAACACTCAAGTCACTAATTATTGGTTAAGTTGACAATCAACCAACCTAGGACAATAAGTAGATCTTAAATCCACTCCTCTTTCATGGTGGAAACCATGCTAGGCAAGTTATTGTAGCTTGAAACCAAGTGGGAAAGTTGAAATATCAAAAGGATATGGATGAACCATTTGACTAGGAACCTACAAGATACATTTACTAATTTGAACCACCTAGGAGAACAAACTTAGTAGGGTGTTGAAATAATAGCGCAATTGCAACCCTACAATTAATGTCATTCATAGGTGCTGCCTCTTCTATGTTTCCAAAAGTGTACAAGGGAATCATTGAGGGATTGATTTGGGTTAATTACACTTGAGGGTTTCATGGCTCAAATTTTCTAGATGATTTACCATAGATAGCATTCCTTACATGATGATCACCCTCATACATTGATATTAATCACCTACACCTGTGGTGCTATAAGCTTCACCATCTATGCTACATTTTATAATTGTTTCAATGAACTAAGTGAGCAATTAATTAGGTTTAATTTTTAATCATATTTGATCTTATATTATGAAGCCTTAGTAAATAGTGGTATTGATTTAATTGTTTGAAATATGTTGGTTATACTCATATAAATTTGGTTTAGTCAATTAATAAAACCTAAAGTTAATTTGAATAATCAACACACTTGGTATCATTAGCAGATCATAGATCGGAAATATTTAATGTTCTTTGTATATCTATTTGACTAACTAGAGATTCTAGTTCCCACAGAAAGGTACATTAGAAGAAGCTTGTATAACATTCAAAATATGTATAATTGTAAGGTTTGTCTTGAGTTTCTTAGGTTTGAAGAGCCCTCGAATGAGAGTAGTGTGTTGGAAAAGGTCATAACTTCCAATGCTACCTTAAGCTTTTGGTCAAGTATAATACAATTCTAAGGTCAAGATCAACAAGACAATTATATTCTAAGCATGGTCCATTATATTAGAGAGGAACTAGGAAGTAACCTCAGAATAGTGAAGGAAATGTTATCAATTAGGTGAGTGCACCTTTGAGAGAGTAATATGTTGATTCTCTACCTAGTTGATAGAATGGAAACACTCTAGGGCATGTGGGTTGCCTGTAAATTATAGTGTCTCTAGAGAGGGTTGGTTCCCTTGGTTTATCACCTAAATTTATCTATACTACTGCTACTTGCTAGGAAAAGGGGAAGAAAATGACATTAAAATGAAATCTAAAACCTATATGAGGTGATACACCAAATGTTTTGTGGCTTATATTACTGTTTAACACACAATTTTCTCAATAACAAAGTTGGTTCATGCACAACTCAAATTTATTGACATACTTATGCATCAATATTTCATAGGAGAGTTGATCGTTCACATTTTTAGAAGGAAAATGGTATGTTTTCATAACTAATAGCTATTTGAACCATTTACATGACCTATAACCTGCATAAGATATGTGTTTTTTCACATGTAGGCACCAAAGAATGAGACACAACATTAAGGATTTGCATATATAATCATAGAATTACATCAATAATTTACTTGTACACAACAATCAAATCTTAAGAAGGAAAAATACTTTCCTTTATTGATAAACAAAGTGTTTACAATTGCAATACTAGCCTCAAAATGTTTTTCATTTCTTGAAAAACAAAGTTTACAATGTTGTTTTAGTCTCAAAATTAAGTTTATTGACTTGCTTGATACATGTATAATTCTTGAAAGAAGTAACTAACTCCTACTCTAGGTGTCCCTTTTTGCTGTTTGAACACCATCCTAGAAACTAACAACATATATTTAAAGAAAAAATACCATGAACTGCCTTGTCTTGTTATGTCAACCTCTTTTAGGTGCCTAAAAGACTTTCTCCTTGTCTTCTTACTAGATAAGGTCCTAAGTGGCATTGGGAAAGGATGAGTGCCAAGTTTTAAACCTCTTATGCTTTGTTGGCTCCTATATATGCTCTTAGATCCCCTAGATGCTTGGAACTATTGTCTTCATGTCACCCAAACTACCCCTAGATTCTTGGAAGAAGTCATAACTGATCATAACTACCCCAAATTGCCTCTTTAATATTCTCCAATTGGATCTTACTATCTTGAATACGATCTGCATGGTGATAGGGCATACATTTTTAAAATTTTAAGTTGAAAAATGCCTTCTTGTGGCTTGAGGATAAGGTTTTCTTAACTACCTTTTCAACATTATATTTGACTTTTATGCACTATCTTGTAGAAGTATACTATGTATTCATCCCTACACTTTTGTATCATCATTCTTAATATGTCCTATCTCCTCCACACAATGTCATGACTAATCATACATTGCTTTTTTGACCCTTATCATTATAAGCATAGATAGGGTTATTGCATTCAACCTTAGGTAAGGAGACTTGAGATAAAATGTCTCATAAGGAAAAATGGTAAAATTTCAATGCTAGATCACTATCATATACCAATATTTTCTCTTATTTTACTAGTCTTCATGGACAATACTATGAATTGTCATCATCTATACTCTTTTGAGCAGTCATATCTTTGTGGATGCCTTGTCTTTGTGACTAATTTCAACACCTAATGTCATTGTCATAGCAAACTGGTGGCTTCCATTTCATGGAGTTTCTTGAACCTATCATATGTTTGACTCTTCTTGTGTGAGGTTTTAGAACCACCTTAGGACTATCATAACAAGCTCCTTATTTTTACATTTGTCCATTGTCATGCAACATAAATCTCATGTCAGATAGTCACAATGAGTTGGAGACTACATTTGGCTTGCTTCATTTCTCAAAACTACCTCATGACACTTCACTTTAGCAAAACACTGTCAGGTGTCTATTATGTTGACTTCTACCAGGGTAGTCCTTTTGATGGAATATTGTTTGTCATCTGCTAATGTCCTTTTTTTTTATAATAACTTTGTCCTCATTCCTACTCAATGATCGACACAAATATTTATGCATAGGTATGCCATACTGGCTCATACAAAAAATGCTTGGTAGACCCTAATACATACTTCTAAAATCATCTTTTAGGACTATATTACCTTCTCATCACAAGGTATACCATAATATCTAGAGTTCACATATTAGATTATTGATTGTCTACTTAGTCACACACTAAAGAGTGTTATCTAATTGATTGTCATTCCTTAATTTGAATCGTTCTTTTATTCACTTGATTGTTGTCTTGACTCACTATGGGATATTGACATCCATCGCAATGATCATGTTGCTTGCTTGGTGTTGTGCCCTCTTTCACATGACTGTGCTCTTTTCACTATCCTTTGTACCTTAGTTCATCTTAACCACAAACCAACTCACAAGAATTTTGAGGTCCTCGAGTATGGATTTCTCAGATAACTTTAGTGCTTTAATAAGGTTAGGATAATATCTATCCTCTTCTTCAATCTTTATTTGAATCATGCTTGGGTGCAAACATGATCCTAAATAGGCTTAGCTACAACTTCATAGACAAACCCTTTTCATTATCCATGTCATTTGTAGATTAAATCTTGGTGGTTACAATTGCACAACTATCCTCTACTACTGTCATGTCCATTTAAAAATCTTCATACTTAAGTACTACTAATTGTCATGTTAATTGAAGTGTTTAAAAGCCTTTGTCAATGCTTTATGCTCCACCACAAGACTACCATTTCATGAGATGATATCTCATTTCAAACTACTTCTTAGAGGTCATTAAAAATCCCTTTACTATCATTAAACAATGTATGTTGGTCTATGGAAGAGTTCATGTGAACAATCCATGAGCTCAATTGTCATGCATCATTCATTTGTCATTAACAAAATTGTATTTCTCAACTACCTCATCACCTTGTTTATTGATCTTTATGCATGTTGTGGGTTGTGTATACTATCATGCTTTATGGAATTATTTTTTGATATGCCTTTGAAGCCTTCTCTACCTTTTAGTTAGCATGTGAATCTAAATGTCCTTCATATTCACTATACTTGGAGAAACTTCTCATACTTTTCCCATTTTCATAGTCTTTATAATTGCACTATGTCCTTTTACCTTCATATAATTGTTATGAACTTCTTGTCACTTGCTTCGACATCTTGGTAATCACTTTTTCTTCAACAATGTCATGGCTTGTGCATAATAATCTTCTATAATCTTCTATGATTGCCATTAATAATCTTCTCTCTAAGTGATTGTCCTTAACATGAACCTTGGTTACTTCGTACAAAATCTTCGTGATTCAAACTAGACAAATAGTTATCCTAGTCTTGGCAAACTTTTTGTATGTCTAGAACATTATATTCTTATAATGGTGGAAAAACTAGGGTTCTACCAATTAAGATAGTAAGACTAGTAATTTTACCTTAGGAACCACTACATTGAAAGAGGGGTGAATCCAATAGATCTAGCCACAATCCAAATAAGGAAAGGGTTGAAATTCTAATTAGATTCACTACTTATTTGATTGCCCCCTCTTTCTTAGTTGAAAATTGGATGGTTATTGTGAAATTAGGGTAGGACCAATGAATAATTGAAGTAGACCGGCGAAAATGGACTGCTATAGGTGTCTCACAGAGCCACAAATCAAGATCTGGGGAAAATAAGAGATTTAGAACTTGTTCCTAGAAGTTTGGCCTGATTTTTTGGGACCAAGTAGTGCAGATTCACCCTAGTCCTCCAAATTTCGCTCCGTTGAAAGCTGAACTTGTTCATCAGCGTCAACTCTGTCAAAATCTATGAGTACAACTCTTGAGCTTGTTCCTTGTACATAGAAAAAAAGGAAATAGGTTTGTGGAGAGGGGTTTATCTTAGGTCAAACCTTGATTTAGAAATTAACCTTGAATTGAATAATGTAAACACTAAAGTAAATGCTAGGAGATATACCTCAGATCTACAATTGTTGATGAAAGGATTGATGATGCAATTATCTTTGAATGTAATCACAAATGTTGAATGTAATGGTATGGCAAACACATGAACATGAAAAACCCTAATCAAACACACATGCTTGCATGAAGATTGATGTAACTTTGCTCCATAATGTTTGGAGGATGAAATGCTGCCTTGAATCTCTGAAAATGCTTGATGATGATTGCTTGAATGCACAAATGATAGGTGTGGAGTCTTAGTGGTATCAAAATGAATTGATAAGATGTCTTTATGTAGTGTTCCTAGGTAAATTACCAATTAGGCCGACCTCCAACAATCAAGTGTAGCCACAGGGACCAAAATCCATCGAGGAGGGGAAGGGCCTACCCCATTTCAAATCGAGGCATGTTTAAGGGGCATCTGGGCGTTTTGGGTGCCCTGGTCCAGGACCAAGGTGCTTCATGCCCCGATCCTCTAGAAATAGGACCAACCAACCATGAAACAGGAGAGGACAACCTCTGAGATGGGGCCCACCCAACAATGTCAACATGTGACATCAAAGTTGAAGCAAAAGGGACCAAAATGAACCTAAGGGGAATGAAAATGAGACACACTAAAGTAGGAGTACACACATGAGGTGTAAATTATACCAATTGCAATTTATGACGCTATAGTTCTTATGACTACTGACTATCATTTCATACGGTCCTCTCATCTTGCTTCCATGATCTATCAATGTTGACATTCTAACACATTCTCCTATAGGCTCATTGAGGGATATCCAACTTTGAAGGATCTAAGGATACACAATTTTTTAAGTGGACAAGGTATTAAAAAGTAGTTGAAACACAAAGGGTATAGGAGAATGGTATCTACTCTCCTCTTGTAGAAATAACACAAGCGTGACAAAATATTGAGAAGAAATAAGCATACATGATCTGTAAATCATTTGATCAAGGTCCTTTGATTCTAAGCCTTCATAACTTTGGTGTATGTGATCATTAGTTATTTATCGTAGACTACCAGTTCCCTGTCTCATGACTTGACACAAAGTCTTCATGTATGCTAAGATTGTTATCTATCATAACCCTTGCATGATGACTACTTGATCCCTAGAAAAACAATGTTTATTTCCCTTATAGTGCCTTTTGATAAACCTTCTTTTAAGATAGTATAATCTAGAGGATTCTCATTAGTCTTGCATTATTTTCTATCTTGAGTAGCAAAGAGTTTCACATGCCCTTCTTCCTCTTGGCTTCATTAACAATTATTTCAACAAATCTTGAGAAAACCTCAAGAAAACTTTCTCAAGCACTCACACAAAGTGAAGTTCTTTTCAATGCCTATGAAGGTGTATACACTCAATATGTAATCCTGGATTTCTCATTTTTTGTTGTTGTTTTGTACATGATGTACACCTAATAAGGAAGGATAACACACATCCAACCTCTGAGTAGTTGCTTATATTCCATATTTTTCACCACACATGTCTCTCTTCTTTAAAATAAATAAACAAAGCAACATCTGAAGGTATCCCCACGTGTACATAATATTGAGTAGTGATGTAAGCTGATATACAATAATCTTCAAATTATTTGGCATACCTATCAAGAAGTGGAAATAAAGATGAAGGCCGTGCAATGTGGGTGAAGAAAACCTCTAATCTCCATGCATCGCGCCATGTCTTTCTCCTTGAATCTACTACAACAACTAGTTTTTGGTCTCATGCCAAAATGGTGGACTCCTTAAACGCCAAAGAACAAATTCATTTCATGCCAAAATGGTGGACTCTAATATGCTACAATTGACATAATAGATTTATTTTTAATTTAATTTACAAATATTATCATCAATGTCTTTTCACTTGAACAACATTTCATGAATTGACTCTTTTTATTTTAAAAAAAATATATTTTTTTTATTCGCAACATTAATAAAAAATAATTTAATTCAAAACATTGTTATTTACCAATATTTAATTAATAATATAGACATAAACTATAAAGAACAAATTTTTTTTAAAAAAAATATATTTAAAATTAAAAATATTTTTTGAATACTTCCATATTATATCTATCAAATTTCCATAGTCTATGATACTAGATTCAACTATATAAGAACTTTTACATCAACATTACGGATCACACTCCATAAACCATCATCTAAATGAAATAGAACACTTTTACAAAAGTTTAAATACAAATTCAAGCTTACTTTAGAATATACTTACAATAACATTGTAACCACAACTTACCATAAATTTGGCTAAAATGTCCCATGTTCATATTACCCCCACTCATCATTATAAAGGATTTTTAATACTAAAAAGAAATTGCAAAATAATATTTAAAGAGAAACCGAAAGCAAGCTATGTATTCAGATTCATTTTGTACATATCTACGAAGTACGAACTATGAGGTTGTGGGTTCGAAATTAAATACCATCTTCTTCATATGTGCTCGACAGTGATGCTTGAAACTTCGGATGAAAATAACAAGCCAGCTGCGCAACAAGTGGGAAACAATTCATCAATGCAAAATAAAAATCATCTTGAAATTTTCAAAACCTACACGAATTATTCTTAACTAAATTACCCCATTCAAATCGAAAACTGGGAGGTCATAAATTTGGAAATATCCCCAAAGCTTGTTTTCACTGTCTAGGCGCATTCATTAACCCTAATAATACCATGAAAATTCGTACGAATAGACCTGATACCTGCACAAATTATCCACCGACAAAATAAAATTTCTATCAAAAATCAAATTAAACTTGCAGTTCTCACCGAAAAGTAGCATTTAGACGAAGGCACCCAAAGATTGGAGCTCCCTGTGTCAAAAATAACTTTAAAGATCTGAGCTGGGGTTCCAATTCCGATCTCCCCGTAATACTGAGCATCTAAATAATTCTTCAAAGATATGTAATCACTAGCATCGGACTTTAACTTCGAATTCTCTCCGGCAAAGCCAAACTTCCGTGTGAGCGCAGCGGCAAAATCACCGTCATATGCAGCCAACTTAGCCATTAAGCTAGCTCTATCCAACCGCTTCTTCTTCAGTCCAACTCTTACCAAACCCTCATCAGCACTAGAAACGCTGGAAAAAAGAAACAAACCCAGAAAAAAGCACGCAATTAACACCCTCGGTCCCATCTTCAAATCCTAACCTGCAAAAGAAAAATGGCTGAGATGTTATCAGTTAAGAAAAACCAATGCTTCTACTTAAAGCAGAAAAATATCAGACCAAACTGTCGAAGAGCTGAATCCGTTGAGAGACATGGCAAACATGAAACTTACGCCAGCTACATTATTCAGTGAAAATCATATCAAACTGAACGAAAAGTTGCTTAAAGTCAATCAAATTTCGATGAAAATTAGTTCAAATCCTTTCAAATTGCACAGTTGAAGAGCTAAAGATTAGGACTATAAAATGAATAATGAGACTTATGCCGACTACATTCTTCAGTAAAAATCAGATCAAACCGAACGAAAAGTCACTTAAATTCAAAAAAATTTAGCTCAAATTCGATGAAATTTAGTTTAAATCCTTGCAAATTTCATAGTTGAAGAGCTAAAGATAAAACAATAAAATAAGAAACAAAACTTACACTTACACCAACTACATTATTCAGTGAAAATCAGATCAAACTGATCGAAGAGTCGCTTAAATTCAAACAAATTTAGCTCAAATTCGATGAAAATTAATTCAAACCCTCGCAAATTTCACAGTTGAAGAACTAAGGTAAGGACGATAAAATAAAAATGTTTCACTAGGTACCTGAATCAAACAGACGAATTTCCAGCTACAAACACGGATTCATGTTCGCAGTCCTGTTTTGATTTAACTAGAAAATGCAGAGACCCTTGTAACCGTAGTTAGTTAACCCTGGTTACAGAAAGTAACTGCAGTTGGTGAAACCTCGCGGAATGATCGTTGGATAGTGGGTTTGGCCTGGAAAGATAAACAAATATTTGTGGGCCGAACTAATGAATGAAGGAATTTTGATGAATTTTGATGATCATGAGATCAATTTTTAAAATAATTTTTTTGTTGGGTAGGTTTTAAAAGTTTATTTTATATATCTAAAATTTGAGATTGCCTCTTCTTTTTATGAAATTGTGATAAACAATTCATTTTATCATGTTTCTTTTGATTAAATCAAATAATAACTTTATGGTGGTCCTATTTTTTTCCCTTCTTTTTATTTGGTTTTTATATATTATTTTTTTAACTAAATATTAAAAAATTCTAGCATAAAAATGTGTCAATGATAATAGACATTCACACGATTAATTTTTTTTGTTAATTTTATCAATCATTTTATTTTTATAAGTTTAAATATTGAAAGAATCATTGGCTATTATAGTTTACCTTTTTGTTATAAGATTAAAATGAATCAATGCTAATAACAAATACTTCAATTAATATAGGTCATACCTAAAATTAAATAAAATGTTTATGCTTCATACATAAATGAAATGAAATTGAGTGATGTAAAAGTGTCAATAGCAAAATCAAATCAATGCTACTCATACCAAAAATAAATTGAAATGAAATGAATATGGAAGATGTCAATAATTTTTTTACAAGGTATAAGATGTTTCTCATTGTGAGATGTAAACAATTTTATTATTGTACAAAATATTATTGATAACAACACATAATTAGATGCAAAGATTTATATAGATTTGATTTTTCTTTTTGTTCATATAATCTTTAATATCACTACAATATCTTTATGACAATAGTTAGAAAATGAGATATAAAGATTTACATTGATTTACTTTTTTCTTTTTATTCATATAATTGTCAAAATCACTATAATTGTCCTTGCAAAGAGTATGGGATTTATACCTTTTCTTCTTATTCTAATAAAAAAAAAGAGTATGAAATTTTTGTTCATTAAATCATGAAGTAATAAGAACTTTACATACACATAAATTTCCAAGTTGAGGTAGCTAGTGATAATACCTTGTTATTTTTAACTAGGATCTTTTGTGTGCTCTCATGGAGAGCCTTACAATGATTTTGATAGGATGTCACATAAAAAAAAAAAATTGATCAATAATTTTTTTCTACAAATGTGCACTTTTATTATCTGATTTTTTTATTTTCACTTTACAACTGAAAATTGTATTTTAGTCTTTTGAACAAATCCATTTTCCAGATATTTCACAATCAATATAGTGGAAGAAAACATATCATCATTCTATGAAATAGGTAATGTGTCTTACATTACTCGCAATACAAAACTATAATGTAATGAATCCATAACTCCCCCATCAACATTGACATATCTTGCAATAGTTCTCTTTCCACATAGCATGATAGATTCAAATTGTATAGGTATCTAAGTAGAACTTTATTTTTAGAAGCTTTTTTTTAATCCTTTGAATCAAATTGAGATCTCTTTGAATGCCTAAAATTATCTTAGTTGTACCCATATGAAGAGCCATGCTAGCATTAAGTTATTCAATTTAGGGATCCCTTACTTAACAATTATGTTCAATTCTAAACTTTGTACAATTTTTAACTTTCAAAACCCAATCTATAATTTGGTCCATCCATTAGTATAGTTTATGTCTTATTTAATTTAATTTATAATTTTAGCTAATAGAACTTTGAACATTGTATTGATATTTTGACTCTAATTAATAAAATCATATTTCATATTAAGTGATTATAGAATCAAATATATATAAATAACCCTTTCTATGCCTCCAAAACTCTCTATTATCAAAACCCACTTTAACGAGATGAAAATCTACATTTAAAATTACTTTATGAATTAATTACAATTACCCAAAAAAAATTTTTCCTTTAATTTTTCTTTTTAATCAAATCTTGCTTCAATTAGTAGGAACTATACATTTTTCTTAAGTTGAGAGGCATCGAGTTGCTATTGCTTCATATTATAAATAGGAATATGATGGTTAAAATCTTTGATCAAGGCAAAATTAACCTTTTTGAATACCATGCATAAAAAAATTTAAATGCTTTGAGTTGATTCTCACATTTACATTCAAAGATCATGAATGTGGGACTATGGCTCACAAAATAACCTTTGGGTTTTATAGAAATGATCTATTCTTCTAATTTTTGGATTTTAGGAAAGGAGAATGAAAAAATAGAAAATAGCTAAATAACTAACTCTAAGACGATGTGCCAAGAATTCAAAAGATATTCCCACTTTTATGAAAGCATAGTATAACAAACAAAAAACAATAACATAATAATAAAAAATTAAAAGAGAAAACCACATGATTTAAAAGTTTTATCTTTCCCTTTAGGAGTGAATAAAAGAAATGGCTTCCCATTTGAAGCCCATGCTTGAGTTTAATTTTGATTCTCGATATTTGTGCACTAAAGTAAGTGACATTATGGATCAAACCCTATCATTTGTTTTGCCTAAGGTCATTAATTCATAGATGTCAGTGTATATATTATACAATACTTTGAAATCTAGACCCTCTAAGGGCATGTCCCCATGCTGCTGCTTAGCTTATTTTGGCTAGCAGCAACTGCTCAACTTTTTTAGGAGCAATTTGTGGACCAGGTGGCCCCATGGATAGTCAAATGGCTGCTTATTTTTATGCAATCTTCTTAAAATTATTTTGTAAATGAAATTATTGATAATATTTTTTACAAATAAAATTCATAAGCAAAATTTTAGGCAAGTAAATAGGAAAGCAAAAAAATATGGTGAAGCCATGTGTCTTTTTTTGCAATAAGCAGCCACTACTTAGTTCTAGCCCCCCCTTTTTTTCAAAGCTTATTTTCATTTTCTAAGCAGCTGCTGCTCCACTAAAATAGCGAAAGATTCTAATTTATCTTTTTCCCTTAATTAGAATTTTACATGGGAACACTCTAGCTGCTTAAATTTAAGCAGAAAATGCTCATAAGCAGTCGCATGGGGACATGGGGTAAGCAATGGTGTAGTGCATAAATGATAGGTGATCGTGAAGGTAAATGAGTTCTTGAGCTACACTAAGACTACTTTGAAATGTAAGGCACACTTGAATGCCTTAGAATAGATCGTTCAAGAGATGAAGGGACACATTGAACAATTGGTCTAGTTAGGATTCCCTTCCTTGTTTCTCAATGATAAGATAGTGTTGTCCAGGGATAACTTTAAGAAACCACCCCTCGGGCAATTGTGTAAACTCTTGGCGAATCAGACATTATTTTTTGGGGGAAATTTTCATATTGATGGTGGATTTTTTTTTCAAAATAGGGCAAAAAATTATTTTGTATTGGCGATTTTTTTCTAGGGTACGAAAATTTCATAAATTTTTGGCAAATTATACCTTGTTCTATGGGGAAAATATATATTGTAGGAGGTGAATAATTTTTGTTAAAAGGAACAAATATATAATTGTATGGGCGAAAAATTTTACTCCGAAGGAAAAATTATTTAAATGTATTGGCGATTTTTATCCACCGCTTGAAAATTATTTAATTTATTTTGGCGAATATTTTGTTATTTATGGAAAAATATATAATTTATTGGCGATTTCATGAATTCATTGCCATTAATAGACAAGGCACATCACATCACATTGAGTCCAGACTCTGCACGATGTACCAATAAGCATGGCCTCTTTGACACGTGAAGGGTGACACATACCTAAAATCCATCAATAATTTTAAATTGTTCGATGATTGTAGATCAATGGATGAAGTTTTATTTCGGCCCAATTTTCTGAAGAGAACATAGCTCACCAGGAAGTGTCCGGAATGGAATTGGATTCAATAGACACATATCAAATGTCACAAATCACGATCGATAATTTCGGTCACTTAATATATATCTATTCACTTACTGTAATCCACTATGTCCCCACAAGTTCCAATGTGGTACTTGCCAACTTGGTACTGGTTTATAGAACTGTTTCCAATTTCGCACACTTGTGCATTTATGGGAAAGATTTGCAAAGATACGAAAGATTTTAAAAAATTTAAAGCAATTAATACGGTTAGAGAAGTAATTATTACAATCAAGAGCTTCAATTATTTATATACGATCTCTGCTTCTTTCATCTTCAATTAGCCTTTGCCATTTGGTAGATAAATCGTCAGAGCTTACGGTATTTAAATTCTTCCTCTAGTTTAGGTTTATAGGCTTAGGTTGTTTAATTTGTTAATCCGATTTCTCAAGATGGACACTCCCATCCGCTGGAGAAGCATTTTTGCAAAGGACCAAAGGGCCTTTTTGGGCTCCGTGAGAGACCCAACCCTCCAATCAGTCTGCAAGGAGGTTGGGTTGTTCACCAATGAGGCTGTGCAAATGGTGCTAAGTAGAGAGTTTCTGCGAAACAAAAATAGATATTGTGTTAACACGAACATTACATCCCGGTTCTTGGCGTCTCTTCTGGACCTCAGAAGAGACAAGGTGGATATGTTGATGCTGTTGAGGAAGGTTTTTAAGGAAGACTTCCTTGTAGACGACATTACTATTGTCATCCTTGTAGAAGTAGGGGTGGGGATCCCTTGGGCGAGTGAATTATCCAAGCTTCTCCTCCCTGACCAAACAATGCCAGTGGCCAGGCAACTGTTTCTCCTGAATCTGAATGCGGAGCACTTGATGTGTCACAGAAAATGGGCGCGGATTGGCAGGGACTTCCTCCGGAAATGGTTGCTCCTAGACGACTTTCCAAACTACATGTGGCTTGAAGAATTCTCTTAGCTTATGCTGTCTGAAGAATTCTACATGGAAGGAGGGCTAGATTCTTAGGGCAAAGTTGTAAATCATCCACTACCTGTGCCCTAGCCCGACCCCCTAGTAGTTTTTTTTTTGCCTATGTCCTCGAAACCTCACAGGCTCAGTGGCTCACTCATTTTGGCTTTGAAGTTTTTGAGGGACTCAAGTCTCAGACGTAAAAATTGTAAATTTCCAAAGCATAAATATTAATGATAATTTTTCAAATTCTAGTTTGTTTCAGTTTGCCTCTTAGAGTCTTATGAATATAAAAATGCTTTCTATAATTCTATTTCATTTTTATTAATGAAATTTTTTCAAATGCTTTTTGTCTATGAGCTACGTTATTTCAATATTTTGTTAAACAATGGAAATAAATTTAATACCGTGATCTTTTTTATGTAATGCTTCTTCCTTTATATTTAATATATAAAAAAAAAATTCAGTTCGTTCCATTAATTATTTGTACATTGATTATGGTTGATTATTATTTAATAAATATATATAAAATAGAAGTTTATCTCGCAAAAAACAAGTGAATTAAAACTAAAAGACCAACTTACTTGTTGTTGAAGTTTTGAACTAGTGCATGTGTGGGTTGGTACTGGGTACATGCTATGATTTATAGTTAAGAATTTGTCATAATGAAGAAATTTGAGACATTTATGAAGGGTAGATGGGATCGCTTTCATGGAAGAGAACCAAGGGCAAGGATGTCCCAGCTTCACACAAAATTGGTCTGAAGTAGGTTTTAGGAATGATAGCAAAAATGACATCTAAGCACTTTAGTACCAACCTTAACGAGAAGAGTAATAGAACCTATAGTAGGACAAGAGAAACCATCTAAGATCTTAACCAATAAATCAAATTTATCATATCAATATGTTACTTCATGCAATTGTAAAGTATAAAGATATTCTTAACTTATTACATTCACCATACATGTTGGATCAATCATCAATGAGAACCCCTCGTGAGAGTATATCTTTGATCTTTGCACTTTGCAAGTGATATATAGACTTATAGTGGGCCATCAGGTGTTTCAATTTCAATAGTCTCACTAGGAATCTAGGATCAAAGGTAATGCATATTGCATAGGTCCTTAGGGGGTGCAAGTTTATCAATAAGATTCACCACATTATTTATCAATAAAATTATATTAAATTAAAATTTATATTAAACTAAATTTATGTTGAACTTTTATATATATTTTTAGTCTTTATTTATTTATTAAATTAAATTGAATTAAAATTTATATTACACTAAATTAATGTTGAACTTTTATATATATTTTAAACTATTTTTTAAAATTATATATCGTAAATATATTTTTAAAGAATTTTGTTAAACTTTAAATTAATATTTTAGATTTAATATTGAATGTTTTCTTTTTTATATTAAACTTTTACCTTTCAAATTGTATATCAAAATTTATATTTTTATTTAGTTATTTTTTTATTCTAGAGACTAAGTTTCATGTTCTATACTATTTTTGAATTTCATATTTTTACAAATAATATTAACATTATATTTAATAGTTATCTCAAACTCTTGCACATCTTTAAATGTCTCTTATTATGGGACCTAGGACATCTGACAACAGGTACCATCATCCGTTGGATGAGCAAAGATCAATGGCTTAGGGTGGATTTCAACCTGAATGTGGGAAGTGAACACATTTGTGAGAACTTCGCCCAGAATTGAACGTTTTAAATTTAATTAAATATAATTAAGTCTATAAAGCTCTTTTTCGGGCGGAAGTTTAAAATTTTAAATGATTAAACAGACTTAAAAAACAGTCACGAAAAGTGACACGAGTATGGTGACGTGCCCGAAAAATGGCAGAAGTTGTGGGACCCGCGACATCTGACAACAGGTACCATCGTTTGCTGGATGAGCAAAGATCAATAGCTTAGGGTGGATTTTGACCCAAATGTGGGAAGTGAACACATTTGTGAGAACTTTTCCCAGAATTGAACGTTTTAAATTTAATTAAATATAATTAAGTCTATAAAGCTCTTTTTTCGGGCGGAAGTTTAAAATGATTAAACAGACTTAAAAAACAGTCCTGACTCCCGAAAAGTGACTTGAGTGTGGTGATGTGCCCAAAAAATGGCAAAAGTCATGGGGCCCACGACATCTTACAATAGGTACCATCGTCCGTTGGATGAGCAAAGATCAACGACTTAGGGTGGATTTCGGCCCGAATGTGGGAAGTGAACACATTTGTGAGAACTTCGCCCAGAATTGAACATTTTAAATTTAATTAAATATAATTTAGTCTATAAAGCTCTTTTTCGAGCGAAAGTTTAAAATGATTAAACATACTTAAAAAACAGTCCCAAAAAGTGACTCGAGTGTGTTGACATGCCCGAAAAATGACAGAAGTCATGGGACCCACGACATCTGACAATAGGTACCATTGTCCGTTGGATGAGCAAAGATCAACGACTTAGGGTGGATTTCGGCCCGAATGCGGGAAGTGAACACATTTGTGAGAACTTCACCCAGAATTGAACGTTTTACATTTAATGTCCTCAGAATTTAGACTGAAAGTGAAGTAATGAATGTTTTGTCCTTCAACGATGAATAGATATTAATAATAATTAATAAAATTACAACATGATTCTAGATATTTTAACCTAAGTAGTACTTTTGTACCTTTCAAATTTTTCAAAATAAGTGACTCATAAATCATAATCGCATTTCATTTCATGGACAAACCAATAAATCGAGGGAGATTTTGAAACAACTACTAGATTGAGGAATGCAAGTTGCAACAGAGACTGTCTGCGCCAATCTAGTGAAATAGAAATTTCGGGTAAAATCTAGAACACATCCCGCCTTTTTAAATTTTTTTAATCTCGTGGTCCAATTTGAGGGTTAGCATTTTCAGGTTTGTATCTATCATTATTTTGAATTATTAACAATAACAGCGATGGGGAAAACAGAAAGCAGTAGTTCAACAGGAAGCCAAGTGAAAAAAAAATGTACCTAACCAAACTGGTTAAAACACCAGGTTTCACTAGTGAATACCATGATATTTATGACCCTACTATCCATGGTGAAAAGCGTATCATAGATATTGGATATGCATTGTCTAATAAGGTGGCAGATCCATCCAGGGGAAAATTTATTGTTTTCAACACAATGTTAAAACTAAGAACAAATAAAATCGAATCATGGGATGTTGGATTGGGAAGCATGGTGCTACCTGAAGTATTCCCTTGCCCTGATTTTGTCATGCTTTGCACCAAAAATTATGATGAAGATAAAAAAACAATCGTCAATAAAAATACAAAAGAGGAAATTCTATCCATAAATGTGGGAGAATTTGCTCGTTTGTTGAACCTAGGGTTTGAAGCACAAAACAACTCAAACGTCCAAATTGACCTAGGAAAGCTTGCAGGGAATTATGAGAGTCTCTATTCAAGACACGGAGATTCATTTATCAAAGCTTTAATAAAGTGTGGTACTCAGTTGGATCAGAATCATAAGCCTCCTTATGATTCTAGCATTTTTGTTCCATGGGTTGGGGATACTATTTCCTTGTTGTCATTTTGCCTGGGATTGGAAAAGGATAGGGAAGTGGGTGCAAGCCTTCTTGAAATGATTTTTAGGATCCATTGTGTAGGTCAGCGAGTAAGATATAATTTTATTGAGCACATTGTTCAATCCATGCAAAAATAATTACTAATGATAAAAAAGGTTCCTGTAAGACATTTAGGTTCTCATCCTACTTGTGTTATCTCCTTCTATCCAAGTATCGTGCAATATTCGAGACCAACAATCTTCAAATTGTGAACTATAAGATTGATGAGAAGACTCAGAACATAACAGAGTGTCCAATATATGAATGGACACCAAAGATAAGGATGCATGATAACAGAAAGAACTACAACCATTTTGTAGACTTCTTTTTGGCACCAATGTATAATGAAATTACAAGCACTCCAATACCTAGATTGCCTGTGTCTTGTAGAGATTGCATTCAACTTGGAAGTCAAATACAATTGGCTGACTGGTTCTTCATGGAAGAATTCACTGTGTTAAGGTTTTACGGATCAGCAATAAAACCATACAGACTTCCAATTCATGTGAAAGAGAGGGTATTTGAATTAGAATATGTACGACAGTTGGAGAGCACAGATAGGCACTTCCATGGTCAGCAAAAGAAGAGCATATTTCCTCCCTTGCCTTTCTCATGTGGAGGGTTCACATTTGAGAGAAAAGCATTCAATGTGGCACATGATTTTTTGACAGTTTTTAGCTTTGGCGATGAGGGTCTCTGGTAGTATGATCCAATCGGTGTAGTTCAAGCAAGGCTTAAGAAAAATGGGAACTCTTCAGCGTTATGTCAACATGAAAGTAAACCATTGCTAGAAAAGCTCATAAACATGGACTCCTGGGATGAGGTAAAAAAAGAGATGGAGAAAATTGTTGCTGACAATAACATTTCAACAGTAGAAATGTCATCACAAATTATGGCATTGCACACATAGAGGACAATAGAGGATGGCCAGGGCATCCAAAATAGGAGGTCCTACAATTTCTACCAAAAATCTGCTAATCCATCTAACAAATCTATTCCCAAATCAATTCTGCAAGAATGTAAAGAGAGTTATTGGACTCAAACCAAAATAAATGATTTTTGGACTATGAGGAAGAATCTCGGTGAACCAAAGACCAGTGCAGAATTTGAGACCATCGACGAGGATGGAGAGTTTAACAAATTGTGGAATATGGAGCATCCCACAACAACATATGACGAGAGTGAAGATGATGATGAGTATGAGGTTGAGCCCACTCCAACAAATAGTATAGTCCATAAAATATTAGGTGGAGTCAATCAGTCCATGAGAGAAAAATATAGCAAAGGGGCAAACATTTTGGAAAAAATGGGTTTTGAAGGTGGTGGTCTAGGTCCCAGAGGAGAAGGCATTTGGTATCCACTTGAGGTACAACTTCCATCAGATTCAAAATCAAAATCTCTTGTTAAACCAATCATTGGACTTGATTCTTCAAATTCATCACGAAAAGGTACTACTCATTACCCTTAGGGTCCACCTACATTTGTTTTAGGTTCAAATCCACAACCACCACCACATCATGGTATTCCCATTGGTGGTGAATCAAGTGCCACTGCCACTGGTGGGGAATCTGGGGATAGTATTCCTATTAATGTTCAATTAAGTGCCACTGTGATTGGTGGGGTTGGCATGGGTACTACTACTGATACTAGTTGTCTTGGTCTTGGACAAGGGAAACAAAAAAATATCTCTCGCAAGAAGCCACTAGTGGTAGATACTCAATCTCATACTATTGAGAATCCTATATCAAGTGCCACTGACACTACAAATCAATCATTTGCAGCTTCAGATCACACACCTCAAAAGATTATGAAAACCACACATGAAGGTGTCAGTGGGACGGGATCAGGAAAGGTTGTTGGTAATCCTAGTAATGCATTAGTTAAAACCACAGGCATAAGTGGAACTGGAGCCTCTGCTATTCCTATGTCACCTTTCAAACATTCAATTGCTTCAACAAGACCAAATTTTCAATTTCGTGATTACTATGAAAATTTTCAACACACAACAAATGCAAATAAAGAAAAAAAGAGAGCATTTCATAGGGTTGCCCTGACTGAAGTTTTAGACAAACAACCTGCAAGGAATAGGGTATTTCCAACATATGACCCACATAAAGATATGATGGAGTTCATGGTTGTTATGCCCCCAACTAAAGATAAAAATCCACCACACAGCCAGATAGATCCCTTTGAATTTCAAGTTAGCACCCTCCAAATGGATTTTTCCAAAGTCCATAATGTGGAGAAAATTAATGTGTCAAAAAGGACTAATGAAGTGGTCTACACTTCATTGATAAAGGTGGAGAGAGAAAAAAATAAACTGGAGAAACAAATAGAAAAGTTATAGGCAGACCTAGCAAACGAAAAAATCAAAGAGGAAAGCAACATATAACAAGTGCAGTGATTTATAGAAAAGGATAAAAAATTTGGGCTCTACAGTAGAAATTGCAGAGCAGGAGAAGATGGATGCAAAATTGAAGGACCTGAGACAAAAATTGGCTAAAAGCAGTAAAAAAATTGATGAGGAAAGAGCCAGTTTTCAAAAATTATACAAAAGTTATGAGTCTGTTGCTATCAAAATAAGAAAAACACAGGACCTATTGGATCATGAGAAGGAAAAATAAAAACATTTGCAAGAGGAAGTAGAGGAAGAAAGAAAAAAATGTGCGCAAATGAAAGAAGACCTGCACAATGCAAATGATAAAATTTAAACTGTGGAGGATAAATTGAAAGATAATATGAAAAATACAACGAAGTATATACAAGAAAAAATTTGGCGGCAAATAATGCAGAGGAGTGACAAGTTGTGTGAATGGTTTGAATTGAATGAAAGTCTGAGAGTAATTTATATGAAAATCAAAGGGCACTTTGAGAAGAGCATACATGTTTATTCAAAAGAGGATATGGCAAAACAGATTCTGCAAGTAGTCTATTGTACCAGTGATAGCTACTTATCATCCAAGGAAATTAAGAGTCGCTTTGATGCCACAGTTAAGACATCATTTATCTTTCAAAAATGCCAGAAACTAAGGGAAACATCAAAAGTTATGGATAAATGTGGCAAAAAGATATTGAAGCTGCAAGAAAAGAAAACTAATTTGATTAAACTTGGTTTGCCTAAGACCATTGACCCATCAAATAAATTCATTGGAAAAGAAGCTTACAAAAAAAGCATGGAGATAAAAATGAAGTCTGATTTAGACTTGCTTCCTAAGGACACAACTCCCCAAAGCTTTCTAGAATTCATCCAACCATTTACAACTTTGAATTCGGTATTGGGTGAAATAGTGATGTCAAGTCACTCTTCTAAATATGGAATGTTGACGAAGTTGCAGTTGACTTTCCATAGTTTATATAATATTGACCTTCCATCAGATGAAGAGTGGAGAACCCTACAAAAACTGGCACAAAAATCTTAAGAATTATAGTATGTATTGCACAATTTTCTTCTTTTACTCTTAATTTCAAGGTTTTATGTTTTTTCTATTTGGAATTTGGCATCGCTTGAAATAACTCTGTTTTATGAATAGGAAAAAACCAACACTCGCTATTGCTAAATTGCTAATCCAGCCTATGAATCTATGATGCACAGTGCAAAACTTAAGCCTGTAAATTTGTATTCTCAAATTCTCCCAAGCTTTAACATTTCTGCATTTCTCTATTTCTGATTACTAGGTTTTGGGCACTGCTATTATCTATATTTAATTTGTCATGGCGTGAATTAATATTTATTTTGATTTTTTAACAGGAGACATCAGACATGTAGCAGTTGTTAAATTGCTAATCCGGCCTATGATGGCCACGTAAATTTGTGTTGAGTTTGTGATTTTGATGTTGGGTCTTCACATGTTTCAATTCGACCTGAAGTTGTTGTTGCACCCTTGTTTCTATAAAAGGGAATGCAGGGTCATTTGCAAAGGGTTCTAAAACTTTGTATTGACTTTTGCATGGAGAATCACACAGATTGGTGTATTACTATTGAATTGATTTTATCAGATGGCTATATTTTGAAAGAATTAATGAAAATCTAAGTTCTCGACATGTTACATTACCATACATGGTTCTGAAATGTATTACTATTGAATGAATTGTATCATATGGCTATTTTTTATTACTAGACATGTTTCTGAAATGTATTACTATTGAATGAATTATATCAAGGGAGGTTGGTTTTGCATGGAGAATCACACAAATTGGTGTATTACTATTGAATGAATTGTATCATATGGCTATATTTTGAAAGAATTAATGAAAATCTAAGTTCTCGACATGTGTATTACTATTGAATGAATTGTATCATATGGTTCTCAAATGTATCACACATATTTGAGACTTAAACATGTCTAAATAAACAATAAACATCTTTGTATCAATAAACACATTATGGTCTTTTATTATGCTATTTTAAATCTGGAAATAGAAAGTTGAAAAATACAATTACAAATCAATATTAAATTCTAATTGCAAAAAGTAATATGCTTTTGTAATATGAATGATGAGATATAGTAATAAGATTAATAAATACCAATCTCTTACAGTTGCCATTCATCCTCATCAAATTCAAAGCTTTCTTGATTCTTGTCTGTGGTTTCTTCACTCTGAGTCTGCATACCTTCGTTGAACTGCATCTCAATGCTACCAGTAGGTCCAGTACATGAGTCAATAGTCGCACTGGCACTTTGGTTTGAAGTGTTTCCCAAACCTCTTCTTTCACATTTGGACCTCCAGATTCGCAGTGCCCTATCGTAAGGAAAAGTGTGGACCTAGAGCCTCAAGGAATTTTCCAAATTTTTGTCTAGTTTGTTTCTTAGCTTTGATTTTAGGAACCCCAAAGCACTGAAAACTCTCTCATCTTCCACTGAACCCAATATCATGGTAAGACATAAATCAGCAAGCTTCAAATATTCTAGCATTGAATCACACAACATTGCGTTCTCAACTATTATTTTCCAAAGTCTTGTTACTGATCCCTCTTCGCGGGGTTCTCCATTTTGCCATATTGTTCTCTCATAGTGTATGCAAAATGAGATGATTGCTCTCAAATATGAGTTTCATCTAATATTCCATTTATAGTTACTCCATTCAATTCTCTGGATATGCAAAATTGTTTTCTCAAAATCAATAGCTTACTTTGAAAATCAGCTGCAATGTTGAGGCTCCAATACTAAGGAAGCACAATAGACATGGATTCGAGTAGGTTGTCAGGAGGGAATCTGCTTCTAATTTGTGAGGAAAGATCATACACAATTTTCTTCACAGAAATAGTTACAGTCTCAACAATCTTGTCGAAATCTTCCCTTGTAACTCTTGCTAGTTGCTTCCTGGGGCGCTTTCCTGGTTCCTCGGGGTCGACCGTGGCATAGAAGTGCATTGGTATCTCAACTCCCCGTACATTGGCACATACCTCTCCATCTGCACCGATTTGTAAAAAGTTATCAGGATCGTTCAAATCTATGAGTGTCTGCCACTTAACAAATTTTTCATCAAATAGTGTTGGTTGATTTCAATAGAGATTGTCAAGGGTCATGCATGTCATCTTACGCAGCGTAGCATATTCTGCAATATACAGAGCTCTTTTTTGGGTAGCCTTCTTAATATTCCTCATTTCCTCTAGCATGGGCAGAAGAGCTGCTAAAGTTAAGAGTGTCTCTAAATTACTTAACCTTCGAAGAAGGTGAGGAAATTTCAGTTGATCTGATTCGTCGTGAGTTGTGTGAAATAGTCCAATCAAGGATAGATATTTTGAAAAAACTCGATGCGCTGGACCATCCAAAGAGATCCATCTGGTATCATTATCCTTGAGAAGCTTGTTCCCATCAATTATTCCATCGGCAAAGTGTTGAAATTCCATAAATCGCTTGGGACTTCGACAGAAGTGTGAGTAGATCTCTCTGATTAAAATTTTAATTTTTTTTACCGAAGCAAACTTGCTCACAATTCCAAAAGATAGATTCATTCTGTGAGCCATGTAGTGAATTGCAGTAATGTACGGTGCAAATGAAGTTTCAATCTTTGTACAAAGACCATTCCTATGACCTTGCATTATTGAAGCTCCATCTGCTCCAACACAAACCAATTTTTTGGCTACCGTCATGTCATCCATGCCTCCATATTCAATCAACTTCTCTTTATTAGTTGAAATAAATTTTCCGCTGTCCCACTCTCCTTTATTTTAGCAACAGATAGTAGATGAGGTTGGAGGGTATGATTCTCTACAGTATAAACATGCATACATACCCATGAAGTATTGTCTACTGCCATAACTTCATCTAAAGAAAATACAATAAAGTTTGACTCTCTTATTTTTTCCTTTACATCTTCTTTTTCAACCTCAGCAAGACAACTTGCCCATTCCCATCCACTATTTACTGACCAGTGTCTATTAGGATAGTTAGGAACTTTCAAAAAGTGTAATAAACCATTAATTGATGGGAAATCTGTCATAGCAGACCCTCTGCTCAAAATATAAAAAACAACATTTAATTGAACAACTTTTCCCAGTTGTTCTATTTGCATTGCTTTTCCAAAACTAGCTTCAATAGAACCTTTAACTTCAACAGGCTTCATCTGTATTTTCTCATGAAAATAATACTCTTCGACATTCCTCACATGCTTACATTCCTCCTTTGTTTTCCATCTTATTGCTGATTTTTCAACCCCGTCTATCATTTGTTTTTCATAAACTTTACCCATATGCTTTTCTATGGTGTCAAATTTTAGCTGCAACCTAATTTCCTTGTTATGTTTCCAAGTGCAAATCTTACACCTACATTCTATTGGAGGCTCACCTTCAATTGGATTCTCCACTTGTTCAATGAATGGATACTTTGATGCCCAATTAATTTGAAAATTCCTCACTGACATATCCCACTCCCGGTCCTTTTTTTATTGTGGCTCATCCTTTTTTGATCTGGCTTTTCTTTTCCCTTCCGTGCATTATCATCAATTGCATTATCACCCAAGTTGATTATATCATTCCGGCTAACTTGGGCATCTACCAGATAATCTTCTTCGAGATCATCCTGATCTGAGATATCAGGTTCATCGCCATATTCAACATGTGGTGTAGGTTGCAAATTTTGTACTTGTACTTGTGATGATGTACCTTCCTGATTTTCACCACATTCTTTTCCAAAGCCAAAGTATGAAGACAACATTCTGCTTTTTGTTGGCCTCTCATGGCCTTCCCCACATTCAGGTTTCCTACCCTTCTTCTTGTTTGACATCTCCAACGAAATAAAGGCTGCCAAAAAAATATCAATTTGTTGAAGAAGCAATAATAGACTATAAAGTATAATATATGTTTCATTGGCCCTACGACCTACAATCTAGATGTCTGAGGTCTGAATGTCTCGACTGACCACTTGACACTGATGGGTCACCACTAAATAAAAATGAACTCAACAGTGCAAACAAATATAGATAAATTTAGAATAACATTATAACACTTCAAAAATATGATTGCTCACCTTTAGGTCACTAGTAGTTGCCAAGGCAGTCAACAACAATGATTTTCCTTAGTCTGAAACTTTGCTATTGATAACAATTCGAAGCCTAGAACCCACCAGATTGTGTAGAGATAGATATGATCTTTGCATGTATTTATACCAATCCTTATATGGTGAATTCTGCGGGAATTTTATATGGTATACAAATATTTGGCGAATCCCGCGTAACTATAACACGACTTATGTAATTTTTGAGGCGATTATGGGTCATCCAAATAATTGGTAAATACAATATAGTTGGCAAAATTTGGGGTGAATGGAGACACGCGTCGACAAAATGTTAGGTGAATTGGGCCCTCCTAGCTAACAAATATTCACATGCCTATAGGTGAATTATGGTCGTCTATTAAGGCAACCTCGAAGAGTGTAGGCAAAAAAATTAAATTTACCGTGTGTCCAACGTATATTGTATTGGAAAAATCCTCACATAGAAACATTTAATTACATAAAACATATGGCGATCGGGCCGTGAATTTGATGGAAATTGATAATATTCAGGCGACGTGGCCACCCCTAGTCGGTACAAAATATTCGCCATTTCCCAGGTCGCCGACGTGAAAAATTTGTCATTGGCGAATATTCGCCACTAAAGTAATCTCTGGTGTTGTCTGAATATCAAATACAAGAATTTATATTAAACAAATAAAATGATTAGAATTATTCTAAAGTTTGACCCAATCATCGAGTGTTTCATAGGTGGAGGTAGTCATTCAACTGGTCACTCAATTGGAATTTCATATGCGGTCAACAATTTAGAGCCTACACAATTTTTTGTTTAAGGAGATTGTTTTTTTGGATATATAGTCTTTAAAACTTTAAATAAA
The DNA here is from genome assembly GCF_030272615.1 of Cryptomeria japonica. Lineage (NCBI taxonomy): Eukaryota > Viridiplantae > Streptophyta > Pinopsida > Cupressales > Cupressaceae > Cryptomeria > Cryptomeria japonica. Next base: position 913,240,686 of record NC_081407.1, read on the forward strand.
AAGGCACAACCTTCTAAAGCAGTGTGGGTATCCTTGTAGCTTGCCCTTCAAAACATTTTAAGTTGTTTTGCTTGCCTCATTTTTTGTAGTTTTGACATTTTGGATCTATGAACCAAATATTTTGGGTTTCCATCTCCATAGGCGAAGATCCCCTAAGAGCCACTAGAACTATAGAGATGAACTCTACATTTTGATTTGATGCAATATATAATAAGTAAATAAATAAATTAAAAAAAAAGCCATCAATAGAAATAATGTTCTTAGGATTTTAATGACGTCCACGAGACCCAACGGTCTAAGGAACCAAGAACCAAAATTAACCCATTTTCAAGTTCTTTTCCATGTTGTTTCCTCTGTTATTGTTGTCACAAGGATTTGCACCCTATGCCAAACTCAAGAGCTCCACAATCCTGTGCAATATGTTATGATATTTAGGCATGTGGGTTTCCTACCATGAAGATCAATCTCCAGAGTGAGTTGGTTCTCCTAATGGACCTCCTACAAACTAACCTTGATGGGAAAAGGATAGAAGGATTGCTTAAATTAAAACCTATCCTAGGAGGAGGTGATGCACCAAATGTTCTAATTCTATTAGTTGTCCTAAACCCACAACTAGACTCAATAAAATAAAACGTGTTCATTCACTAAATTAGATCATGAATACATAAATGATTTATAAAAAGGCCCTTTGTTTCAACATTTGCATATAGGAAACAATGTTTCACAATTTGAAACTAACTGAATGAACCTAACACAACTCATAAATTGTATTTAACATGAATTCTTCTGTCTTAACAGTATATGAATGAGACACATTTAGAGGAAACGCGTCGGATCACTCATTCACAAGACCAAAACATAAGATATTTTAGAAGGAAAACGGTTGCTCTCTTTATTGAAATTTGGAAGGAATTGTTGGTACAAACTACTTCTAGAATTTTAAAATGATGAGTTATAATTATTTTCTTAAGCCTAAAAGAGCTTGGACAACTACAATACAAATTGAAAGAAAGAAAAAAAAAGAACTCCAGGAAAAGAAAAAATAGGACAAGTCTTATAAAAGAGGGAGTTGATTTGGGACTGAAAGATGTGACTGAGGTCGACCTCCAACTCTGACTCTTGAAATTAGCTCCAACTGGTTGCTTCCACCTTGATTTTATCTTTGATTTACATGATGAATCCCTTAGGGTAGCATTCAAGAAAGGGGTTGGAACTTCTCTAAACTAGTTGTGAACTACTGCAAAATACCTCTTAACTAATACATAACCCTTAAACTATTGATGAACTCAAAGATCCACCTCTTGCCCTATGATTGACTTTTGATCTGTTTGTCATGATTCAGTCAACTAATGACTTTACCTTCATTAATTAATATTGTGACAGTGCATTCCTTTGTAAGACTGTATTTATGGCTGAGATGAACACCTTTTGATAGTGACTCTTTCCAATTGAAGAACTACATTGTAACTCATTGAGTTTTTGTAACAACAAATAGCTCATTTATTTCAATAAAATAGCAGTTTGGACCTATTCTACTCTATTCATTTTTGTGTTATATGGGTGATTGATGTGATTTTTGTGAGTTATTATGGAAACTCCTTCTTTCATGTCTCATTTAAACACATTTAGATGGATGCAATTGATGTATGTAGGTTGTAAGTTGTGTCTATCCCTTGCAGCAGTTTGAAGTTGTAAGAACATTCAATTCTTGTTCAACAAACCTAAAAGATCAAACCTCCTTATGAATTATTGATGTATGAAGATTACTAAAGTTGAATTGTGTTCTTGCTTCATGTTTCTCAAGTCAAATTGTGAGTTAGTCAGGTTGCAGATCTCAATTAGTTTTTAGTGCATCACCTCCTCCTAGGATAGGTTTTATTTCAAAGAAATCCTAAACGATCATTTTTCCCATCAAAATTAGTTTGTGGGAGGTACATCAAGAGAACCAACTCACTTTGGAGATTCACCTTCATTATGAGCAACCCACTGGTTTGAAGGTGTTTCAATGTCTCATAGGATTGTTGAGTTCCTAGCTTAGCAACATGATGCAATCCTTTGTGACAACATTTATGAATCTTGAGTAAGAAATTCATTGTTTAGTGAAGCCTCATCTCTTCAAAAAGTTCATTCAAACTGTCCACCTTTAACTCATTCTCAAACTAATTATGAATATCCTCATATGTTGCACACTCCTTGATGAAATGTCATTATGTTTCCATCGCCCTCTTGCTGCAAAAAATGCACGTCCTTTCTTCCCACTCTTTTTTGGGCACCTTCCACCTGCCAGTTTCACATCTCAAATGATGAGATCCAATCCTCAACTGAGCAAATAAAATTTTGGCCTTTCCATTGAATGTGGATCTCAAATAAACTTTTTAATCATGTTCCCAAGTATGGTTAAATTCTTTAATATACTATGCTTTTTTTCTACCTAATTGTTTTGTCCACATGGCATTCTTGAATTTTTCTAATACCCACTTTTAATCTCCTCTTTAATGCTAGGACAGTCATGTAGATTTATGTCCCATTTGTTCATCCACTTGTTGTTTTGTTTCTTCCATGTCTTCTTCCTAGATGACTTAGCTTATAATGCCCACCAAAATACCTTAGAGAAATTAACCATCTAATATGCAAAAGAGAATTTTTTTTTTTTAAAACATCATCTTATGCAGCACAAGCAACTAGAAAACTCAAATGCATAGACCATCCATAAACTAATGTGCACATTATACACTTTAAGCATAATCTTATGAACTCATTATGCAAGCAAAAATAAATACAACTCATCAACTATATTCCCTAGGGTATCTCAATGCCATTACTTATTCTAACATTTACTCTCAACAATTACTACTTAAATCAACATAAGACAACATCCATTATTCTGACACATTATAATATACCAATTAGCATGAACACATTCTAACATATTTCAAATGCCATTAATCCGCTTAGATTCATTTTAAAGCACCAATACAAATGTTCCTAATACCCATTCTCTTTATCTTAATATTATTATAACATCATTAATTTCATTTGTACTATCTCCTATCCCATTCCTACTCCATTTCTTACTAGCAATAGGAATTCATATAACAATAAATACATATCTATTCCAAGAGATAAGTTGTAATGCCCCTCTAGGAATCATTCGTATGATAGTTATGTTAGATGCTAATTAATCTCATGTGTGCTTTTGACTTCCTTATTGATTATTGAATTCCTCTTGACTGCGATATGTTATGATGTTTTGATCTGATATATGCTGGTTATGCACTTTATCTTAGTGGATGATTAGATGTTAGATTTTATTTATGTGTACTGACCCATGGACTAACATATTTGTTTAATTAATGAGATGTATCATGTGTTAGATTTCATGTTATGTGTTTGATTTTGTATGGGGTGCGAGGGGATGATCTTTCGTCACTCACTTCGAAGAGACACGAAATGCCAAGATTTCTCTTCACCAGTGTGCATGTAATTGTTGGATATATGTATGTATATTTTCTCAGTGATGCAGGATTACAGGTATAATGCAGCGACTCCACCTGGTTCTCAAGTTTGAGCGTGCTTACATAATCTCGATGAAAGTTGTAGGAGATAGCACAAGGCCCATTATCAAACCCTAACCTTTGCTCGACACCAGAGCAATGTTGCATGTCTAGTGTCTACCAATCAGAATGCCACTTAGGCAAAGTCCGATAATCTTGGTATGTTGTGTGTGAGTATGCGTTTGTGTTTCATTTGGGTTCAATTTGTTGTGTATGGGTTTTTTGTCTTTTTGTTTTGGTAGATTTTAACTATTAATTTTTCATAAGGTTTTATTTAATTGTGATCACTTAATTTAATTACTTATGTTTGCGTGTTTTAAAATAAAATAAAATAAATATATATGTTTGCATAATAGTGCCTTGTTGATTAATTAACAAATTAATATTAATGTTGTAAAACAATTAAATTAAAATATAAGATTGAACAATTAATAGAGTAAGCTACTAAAAAAATTAAAAAAATTGATTAAAGATTATTAAATAAAATTAATGAGTATTAATAGATAAATAAATTTAATGTTGGAAAGATATTAATTAAATATAATGAAATGAGAAATGAATTTAAAATAAATTAATTAAATATTAGAAATGGTTTTTTTAACTTCAGGTGAAGTGTTGATTTTTGGGGAAGTTTCCATTTTCCCTGAGAAGTATCGAAAGTTGCACAAGATAATACTGGAAAATTTCTAGAAGTGGGGGTGAATCTCATTTTCATGCTTTTTGAGGGAAAAAATTTTCAATTTTTTTTTTTATAGAGAAGGGTTTGGGGAAGAAATTTTGGGAGTTTTGGAGGTGTGTCTGGAAATTGCCGGCACTTAGATTTTTGAGGAAGTTGTGTGTTGGTTCCCAAATAAACAGATTCAAAGTTCTAAAGTAATAGCCACTAACTTATCAACAAACTCAGAATGGGACTTGGCTAACAAACAAGACTTAGTTAAAAACTAAGGTCTTCCACACTTTAGGCTCTGCAAAACCTAGGTGGGTTCCCCTATACAGTGACTAAGAGATTTTCAATCCTCTAGACATGTGACACTGTAGAGTAGAGAAAAAGCACATTTCTCAATGAAAATATACCAAGGAAATGTAGATAAACATTTGGTTATGGCTTTAACCTAGGTTCAAACCATTCTTATATACATTGAGAATGATCCTAGATTAACAACTACTCCTAATATAGAAAAGTAAAAGGCATAAATACAAAAGGTGAAATAAGAATGATCCTGAATGGGTAATATAACCGGTGCTTATCCTATGGGAAACATAGTCTATCTACAAGTTAACACCTAACAACAATGTGATTTCTCATTATTACAACAACATTCAAATATCCCATGCTTCACATAAAATATTCAAGTGATTACACCTAGTTTCCTCACCCCTCCCAATAAATATGTTGTAATGCCTTTTGAACATAATTTAATTCAATCATTAAAAATGAAAGTAATCAAGAAAACATACATTCCCTTCTTAAGAGAAGACAAATCATAGCATCATTAACAACTCAATTCATACAACATGAACACAAAAGAATGGGAGCAAATTGAAAGTGATCCTTTTTATTGATTTTCAAAAGATACGATAGAAATCATTTGAGAATTACTTAGTAAAAACTTGTAGGAAAAACCACTATATTCTATTACTTCAACTCCTAATACATACTACCACCGATTTCAGAATCCTTCCTACTTGGCCCTAATTTCCCTTTTCTAGAACAAGGGAGCAAAAACAAGCTTCGGGCCTAGTAGGAAACTTGTCAAAAATCTATTGCCTACGAGCTAGATTATGCCCTAAGGTATCTTTACAATGCATATTTCAAAAATTCCCTCATATCGTAAATGATGCCGACATAAAACACAACTTCTGGAAGCTAGAGTGGCAGGCCTGATGTGACTAGTGCAGGGGCTTTCTTCTGTAGCATCCTCTGTCAGGGTCAACTTGTACTTGGGCGTTGGATCTGTCAAGTATGTTGGGGGCTAATGAGTGAAAAATGAGTGCTCATATCACCCCATCCCAAGTAGGAAACCTATCCAAAAAAGTAGGAGGTGAAAAAATGGAAATGATTCGGAGTAGTCCTCCTCCTCAAGCTGATCCTCCTCTAAAGAATGGTACTTTTTGTGCAAAGTGTCAATCTCATCAATCGACAGGAAAAAATTCTTAAGCCTTGAAGCTTACTCATTACTTCCTTTGTCCTATAGGCTAGTACAATTGCGGCCTCCAAGGTGAACTTATGATACATCAAATCAACCTCCATGATTTTGTCAATAATTAAAAGATATGTGTCACCTTGGGCAGGATCCTTAGCCAATGAATCCAAAATTGTACTGATGGCATCTTGGAATCCTTGTTTCCATACGTCCAAATCCTTAATTTTTCCTTCTCCTCCCAAAATAGTGGGAATATCCCACTTTTGAAGTCCTTGGAAGGAGTCTATCATGCCAACCAATGCCTTCTTCTTTTTTGCTTGAGTAGTTTTCTCCTTTGGAGGGGAGCTAGCTTCAACTTCCATCGATGCTTGTGGGATAGGTTTAGGGTTTGGCTCTACTATAGGGGCACCTTCTAGTGCTGGCATGGGTGCAATTATGTCAATAGGGACAACATGAGTTATTTATAGTGTTGCAGAGCTAGTTCCTGTCTTAGGGACATTTTCAACAAAACCTATATTGGAAATGAGACACTTAAACCTTAACAAGAGAATTAAAACAAAAACAAGACTTTTTTATTTTACAATAATAATTCTTTTAGATTTTAATTTTTTTAGTACTTACACTATAAAGAAGATAAAATATTAAAAAATCTATGGCTCAAGGGATAAAGTCCCCGTTTGTCTTCAAGTGGGGAGGTTATAATCTAACATGACAAACACATAAGACACAACAACAACCCAATAATTATTCAAGTGGGAGTGACGACTAAAGGTCTTAGGCTTCTATTTACAAGATCTCTAAGTGAAATTTGTGAACTAAGGACAGGTCTACATGCATGAGCCTAGAAGGGTCTCTCCTAGTCTCTTCACCTCACAAGTCTTGGCGGATTGAGGGTCTCAGGACTTTGCCGGACATGATGATGGCTCCTTTTTGAGATACAATTTTTTCTCTCTCCCCTTTGTATACCCCACCAAAAAATATGGTTGAGGTCATCCCTTGGGGTGATGAAATCCCCAAGCAACCCTCCTAAAAAAAATAAGTAGTGTTTTTTATTCTCAATATCATGCAAGACAAGAGCACACACACTCTCCTTCAAGATTAAAGTACAATGGTTCTTTAATTAACAAAATTGAAATGTGTATGGTTCATTTTAATCCCTCAAAGCAATAGTTTGAAAAGACACACAAACAAGCAAATAAAATATAATAAGAAAAGATACAAAATAAGACATCAAACTAAAAAAAATAACTAACCTATTATATCCTTTATAAAATTTTAAACATTTTTTTAAAAATCATAAAAGATGGAGTTAACATGCAAAATTTAATGTAGTTTAAAGATTCAAAACAATTAATATTCAACAAGAAACACTCTCTAGATAAATTTACCTGAATTTTGGTGTACAATATGAGGAAAAAACTTGGTCCACTATGTGCACCCTGAACTAGTTTCCAAATGCCTACAAATAATTAAAAATATGATTAATTAGTGGTTTGAAATTTGTTGACATTTTCATGCAAACAAGTTTTTAAGCATTTGATATATATCAAACCCAAATATGATTAAATCTTAATTATACCCCAAAATAAAATAAAAAGTATAGACATGTGACAACAATGATAACACCAATGCTTCCAATATTCCATGCACTTTATGGGAAGAATTATCTTTCTAAATATATTATTAAATTAATTTATTATTGTATGAAAAGTAAACCTTTTCAACGTTTATATGCCTAAAGTTAATTCAACATTGTTTTCTCAAATATAAGTATGACATTTAGGAAGAGTGTGAAGCTTTTTTTGAATGATTATAGGGCCTAGACCAGAAAGGGGCAATGAAGCTGTGTGACTTTAGAATAAGTTTCCAAAGAAATTTGTTTGCATCATATTTTTAAATTCTAATCCCTTCATATTGCATAAAAAACTAACATAATTAGACTACACATGAAATATAATATTAAAAATCAAGAAATGTTAATGAAAATACAAATATGGATTAAATACTATAATATCAAAATACTCTTTTCTCAATTTCATGTCACCCTAAATCTCAATCCTACAATAAATCTCTATACTCAAATATAGATAATTTAATCATACAATAATTTTAAGCATTTTTAGAAAATTGATTTTTATATTCTTTGCAAATAACTTATACAATTAGTATAAAAACCTATATTCATCTCAATTTAATTCATTCATATCATTTTCAATCTCAAACTTACTTAAATATATATAAGTAAGTTTACTTTATCTAATTCTTCCTTCCTTGTGAATCTACCTTAGATCCATCAAATAAATATATTCAAATTAATTATAATTTTACTTTATTTAGTAAAGAGAGTTGACATGTGCTTTTTTTTCAAAGCATATGTTTTTTTTTTCAGTGGATCAAGAACGGTTGTTAAATATATTTTAGGCCCGTTTTATCTCTTTTAAATAGAGTCAGTTTTCAATCTTTAAATGGATGCACCTATTTATTTTTTAATAAATTATAATAAGATATACTTCTTTTAAGTTAATTAATATATTAGAATAAGAAAATAATATTTGAATGATTTGATTTAAAGTTTGTTTATTTTAATAGTGAACTATGATTTCTTATATAGAGTTTACTAAATTTCTTTACATAAAAATGTAATTGTTTTTTTTGTGTTGAAAAAATTAATTAATATATATCATTTTTAAATAGATTTGAAGGTTATTAGAATTGATTGTAAATGTATTTTTGTAAATTTTATATAAAATTTTAGTATTATATGTATATGTAAAGGTTGTTAGACATTGGCTGATATGTAGTCATTGATGTCAACATATGTGGAGATTGTTGATGAGGAGATTGTTGGAAAGTTTTGTTAACATATTCTTTTGTGTATTCTAGTGTTGCAGTTTGATTGGATGAGTTGGTTTAACTTGTGTGCAAATGACCTGATGTCATTTAAAGGGTTTTTGGTATGATGTTTGTAGATGGTTCATTCCCATTTGCAGAGGTCCGCATGATGTTGTGATCGAGTTATGAGATTGGGTATTGAAGATATTATTCAATTGTTCGTGTTATTTGGTACTCTGGTTTGTGCTCCATATTGCTCCAAAATTTCTATATCTTTAGTTGTGGATGTGTGGGATGTGTTCTGGACGTTGATGTGTGTCCTCAGTTTGAGTGGTTAATGATTTGAAAATCCACAAGCAAATATTTTAGGTTGATAGTCAATTATGTTGATGTTCTTGAGCTCCGATAGTAAGATGATGATGATTCTGGTGATCCTAGTTGTTGTGATGCAAATCACATTTCTTGTGAATATCTCTAGATCGTGTTTTATGTGTATTGGTGGTCTGCATTGATTATTGTGCATGTTATTGAAGATTTTCTTTGTCCGGTGATGTTCTTCGTGTTATGCGACATTCTTGGTAGTTGTAGCATGTTGCAGATGATCGAGGTGTAATTGTTGGAGGTGTTTTGTGTTTACGATATTGATTTGGGTCCAGATTGTGTCTTAACCAACATTGTTTTGGTCTGCATGTATTGTTGTAGCGTATGAGGATATTATTTTGTAATTTGTATTGAGGGTTTAGCCGACCTCTATTTCATGGGTTGAGGGTTTGTATAAATATATGTAATAATCATGTGAGATGCGTGTCTACATTGTATTTGCGAGTGTATGATCGAGTTGAAAGTGCGAACAAGTGATTTGATCTTTCAGAAGTGTGAAGGAGAAGATAACTGTTGTAGAGTAGACTATGTGCTTAACCGAAATTGTACTCAAGCATATGGAGATGTTATTTTCACAGTTCATGTGATCCATATTGTTGTCCAAATGTTTTTGTAAGTTAGTGAGACTTCCTGTAAGGCAGTGAGCCTTCTCTAAAGGTTGTAGCCTTTATGGGTTTCTTGTTTTGAGTAGTGAGCTCTAGGCAATGTGCCTAAATGCATGTGCATTCCCATTGTAATATTCACATTTACTCCTAACAGGGTATTATCTCATTGTGGGTAGGTTCCCACCGTGGTTTTTCCCTTAACTGGGTTTTCCACGTTAAAAATCTTGGTGTTGTTTTATGCTTTAACTATTAATTATCATATATGTTTTGTGGTTTAAGTTGCAGTAAGTTTTTGAGAAAATTGATTCACCCCCCCCCCCCTCAGTTTGTTGCATTGTTGCCAATAATTGGTATTAGAGCTAGATCCTCTGGAAGAAGCTTGACCGCTTGAGGACATCTGGGATGACAACCTTTTCTTTCAGGAAGGATAGTTTGATATTTGATGGGACAAACTACACTCTCTGGAAAAGTCAGATGTAATGTCATTTGAGATGCATTGGATAAGAGTACTATAAGATTACTAAGAATGTATATAATGTTCCGCAGAATGGTCCTACTACTCTGGATGAGATAAAGTAAACATAATTCAATATTAGAGCAAAGGAAGCATTGTTGAATTCCTTGTCAAATTATGAAATGACTAATGTGATGGACTTAGAGACCGCTCATGAGATTTGGATAAAATTGGAGACCTTGCATGAAGGTGATAGTCATGTAAAGATTGCTAAGTTGCAGAGCTTGAAGGGTAAATATGAGAACCTAAAGATGAGTGAAGCTGAGAACATTACCTCTTTTATGCAGAAAGTGAATGAGCTTGTGTGTGGAATTAGATGTGTCGGTGGAGTTTTAGAAGAGTCTGAGATTGTTGCTAAAGTGTTGAGATCCTTGAATCCTGCTTACAAAAATAAAGTTGTTGCTATTGATGAGATCCAAACTGTGACAAATGTGACAAGAGACATGCTAATTGGTAAGCTTACTGCTTTTGAGCTGAGTGAGTTTGGAGACTCTCTTCCTAATATTGAATCTGCATTCAAAGCTATTATTTTCGGGAAGCAGAGATATGATGCGGGAGAATGTTCTACAAGAGTATCCAAGTATGAGAAAGAGATGGAAGATGAAGAAAGAGAGCTTGAGTAGCTTGAAGCACTTATTGCCAGAAGATTGCCTAAAGGTGTCGGTAAGTATGAAGGGAAGTTACCTCTTAAATGTTTTTCATGTAATAAGATAGGACATTTTGCATCAAGGTGTCTGAAAAGAGATAGAAATCCTAAGAAGCCATTTAAGCCATATAAGCCTAAATGTCAGAAGAAGTGTTATTATGTTGTTGATGAAGGTGTGACAGATGATGAGTCAGATAAGGGTAATTCAAGATATAAATTTGTGTTCATTTCTATCTAGGAAGATGATCCTGTAGCTATAGATTCTACAAGATGCACTAATGGAAGAAAGCTTTAGCTACTAAATTTGAGGAGAAATATGAATAGGTAATTGACAGCGGTTTCTCTCATCATATGACAGGTGATAAAAGTAAATTTGTAAACTTGGAAAGGTATGATGGTGGTATAGTAAGATTTGGTGATAACAAAGCTTGTGTAGTCCATGGTAAAGGTTCTATTTCTCTTGATGGTAAGCATAATATTGATGATGTGTTATATGTTGAAGGATTAAAGCATAATCTTTTGAGTGTTGGTCAGATGGTTGATAAGGGATAAAACTTGAAATTAAAGAATGACAAATGTGAGATCTTGAGTAGCTCCAGAAATGAGATTGCATCAGGGACAAAGACTAAAGGTAATATCTTTCACTTGAATGTTGGTGGTAAAAGTTGGTTATGGCATAAAAGGACACGTCATGTAAATTTTGACTGTATAGCTAAGATAAGTTCTATTCAAGCAGTGAGAGATCTACCGAAGTTAATAAGGCCCTCTAATCCAGTATGGAAGGAATGGCAGTTAGGAAAGAAGACAAGAGTTACTTATAAGAGTAAACAATATAATTCTAATGGATTGTTGGATCTTGTGCATACTGATCTGTGTGGTCCTTCTAGAGTGAGAATCTTGCAGGGTGACATGTATTTCATGTTGCTAATTGATGAATATTCAAGGATGATGTGGGTTACCTTCTCAAGGAAAAAGTTTGAAGCGTTGGACAAGTTCAAGATTTTCAAGGCTAGAGTTGAAACTGAGACTGGATTGAAGCTGAAGTGTCTGAGATTTGATAGAGGTGGAGACTTCACTTCTGGTGAGTTTAATGCATATTGTGAAGAGCATAGAGTTAAGAGACAATTATCTGCTCTTAGGACACCACAACAGAATGGTGTTGTAGAGAGGAAGAATAGAGCAGTGCAAGAAGCTACTAGAACCATGATGATTGAAGGAAATGTCCCACATGTATTTTGGAAAGAAGTTGTGAGTACTACAGTATACACTCTTAACCAGGTAAATGTCAAAGGTGATACTGGTAAGACTCCATATGAGTTATGGTTTGGTCATGCTCCTATTGTTAGATATTTCATAATTTTTTATATTAAATGCTATATCAAAAGAGATGAAGATCTTGGAAAGTTTGATGCTAGATGTGATGAAGGAATCTTTCTTGGTTATTCTACTAAAAGTAAGGCCTATCAGTGTTATAATAAAAGATTGAGAAAGATGGTTGAAAGTGCTAATGTAAAGGTTGATGAAAGTAATGTGAGATAGATTAGATCTTGCAGATATGATTCTGATGATCATGATTTTAGTTCAGATAAGGAAAGCTAGTGCAGACCTAAAGTCAAGTTCAAATTGCTTTGGAAAATCCAGAGAATGAAGGTGCAGATGTTAATGCAGAAGAAAGAGTTCAAAAACCTGAAATTCAAGAAAATCCTAAAACTCCCAGGTATGTAAGATTGAATCATTCAAAAAATCATATTATTGGTGATAAGAATAAAGGTGTGATGACTAGGAGAAGACTTGTTGAAGAAATTTGTTTGATTTTTAAGATTGAACCTAAGAATGTTGATGAAGCATGCAAAGATGAAAATTGGATTAAAACTATGGAAAAGAATTGAATCAGATTGAGAAAAATAATACATGGATTCTTGTTCCTAGACCTAAGGATAAAAATGTAATTGGAACTAAATGGGTATTCCAGAATAAGTTGATTGAACAGGGTGAAGTTGTTCAAAATAAAGCTAGATTGGTTCGTAAAGGTTATTCATAGATGAAAGGAATTGATTATGAGGAGACTTTTGCTCTGGTTGCTAGAATTGAAGTTGTTAGACCATTTCTTGCCTATGCTGCTCACAAAGATTTCAAGGTTTATCAGATGGATGTCAAATTAGCCTTTCTTAATGGTGAATTAGAAGAAGTCTATATTGAGCAACCAAATGGATTTCAACTGATAGATGAAAAGAACATGGTTTGCTAGTTGAAGAAAGCATTGTATGGACTAAAGCAAGCCCCTTGAGCCTGGTATGCTAGATTGGATAAGTATTTGATGAAGCTAGAATTCAATAAAGGTACTCTGACAGTAATTTTTATTTCAAGATTGATCAGAATAATATTTTGACTGTTGAAGTTTTTGTTGATGATATTATCTTTGGAGGAAATGATTGCCTATGTAAGAAATTTGTTGAAGAGATGCAAAATGAATTTGAGATGTCTATGATTGGTGAAATGAAATTCTTTCTGTGATTGTAAATTACTCAGTTGGATAAAGGTATTTTCATATCTTAGTCTAAATATGTGAAGGAATTGATGAAGAAATTTGGTCTTGAAGATTCTAAACCTATTGGTACACCTATAGTGACTGGATATAAGTTGACAAAAGATGATGAATCTTCGAAAGCTAATTAGACCAGATATAGATCTATGATTGGTGGTTTGCTGTATCTGACTCAGACTACACCTGATATAATGAATGTTGTATGTCATGTTGCTATATTTCAAGCTGATCCTAAGGAATCTCATGTTACTGCTATAAAAAGGTGTTGTCGACTTGAATTTCATCCTTCGGATTGCTACTTGCAACAAGTTAGTTTCACAAAATACTAATGGAAATGCTACAAGAAATATAAACTCAACCAATGAAACTGCATGAAATACATATGAAATAAAAATACTAATATTACCTTCATGATTTATGTCTCATTGTGTCCTAACTCCATTGTTCCTGGTTGCAGATGGTGTGCTCTCAGACAATGCACTAATAGCTTCCAAGATGGCATATGAAGAATGGACTGATAACTGGTAGTTAACAAATGCTATGATATGAAATACTACATGATTATGCTAAATGATAATTGCTATTTTGCTTCAAGATTAAAACTCACGGATGCATAAGTTTTACAAATGATTTGCTTGAAAATGCACTTGAAGTCTCTTGAAGTCTTACTTGAAGATTAACTCTCTCTCAACTGAAGCTCTTGATTTTATAGACCTTGAGAGGATGAGATGATGTGGCTCAGATCAACGATCATGATTAGATCTGTAGATTTGGATGGCTATGAGCAAAGGTGAAGGTTGAGAGAAAGGGGGAAGGAGAAGACAAGTGTCACTCATCTCACCTTGACTGGGTTGCTGACTGAGGGAATTTAGGGATGGTTGGAGAATGTTTAGGCATGATAGGACAAGTGGACTCAAGTCCTTCCTAAGATTTAGGGGGTGTTGGAGAGAATATAGGAGATGGTTATGAAATATGTGTACGTACACAATATTCATTAAGTTTGGAGGTTGGAGATAAATGATGAATTAATATTTAAGAAATGTTAATTTCCTTAGCCACATGTTTGATGAGTTGGCAAAGGGAAGACAAAGTGGAGATGGAGGGTGAGTTGGAAAATAGATTAAATAATTTAAGAAATCATTTAATATTTGAGACTATAGGATAGGAGAATAACTATTAAATATTAGATATTTAATTGTTTGAAGGAGATAATTAAATATTAGATATTTAATTAACTTGGTTAGAGGAATAATTAAATATCAGATATTTAATTAATTAAAGGAGATAATTAAATATTAGATATTTAATTAATTGATTAGAAAGATAATTAAATATTAGATATTTAATTAATTAGAGGAATAAGATAGATGAATTAATTAATAGAATATTTCAATTAAATTAATTAATAGAAAGACACAGAATGAATTAAATAAATTAATCTTTTCAAATTAACTATTTAATAGAAGAATAATTATTAATTAAATATAAAATATTTATTTAATCGCTCATAGCCATTTTTATGTGTATACATCTTGCCCCTCTTTGAAATCATGTTGAGACAACATTGTTTCAAAGATTAAATCAAGTCTTGATAGTGTGCCTGATGGAGATTGAAAATCCTGATTGTGTGCCCCCTTAGGAGATTGATCGTGAAATTGTTGAAAACTTTGGTTGGAACGATTGATCTCATGATAATTGATAAAAATTATGTCAATTAAATTAATTTGTAAAAAACAAATTAAATTGCCCCATTGAGTAGCATTAATTATTTTTCAAATAGTAAATATAAAATTAACCAAGGCTAATTTTAACTTCATTGTTATTCTTGTTATCTTTATGAAGAAAATATTCTTGGTGAGGTGGCGAAATGGTGATTCTTGTGGAGAACCATCGTTTTAAGCGTGTTCGACGATATCAACGACCTCCTGAGTATGGGTATCTGGTATGTATCTTATCTCGAGCTTTGTTTTCAACTTGTCATGCAACTTTTCATTTTTTAGGAGTGTTTTTGTGAATTTTTGAATTTTTTCACGATTTTCGGTATTAGGTTAGTGCATTTGCATTTTTATTTAGCGCATATGCAATTTGGGTTAGTGCTTATGCTCTGTTTGATAGCGCATATGCCAAGGATGTTAGCGCTTTTGAATTGTTTGTTAGCGCATATGCATTATGTTGTAGCACTTCTCCATGTTTCGCGCATTTGTGCGTAGGGTTAGCGCGTTTGTTAAAAAAGTTAGCACATATGCTTGGTTTTAGCACTTTTTCTCAATAGGATAGCGCATATGCTTTAGTTTAGCGCTTTTGCTCAATAGGATAGCGCATATGCTCAAAATTTGATGTTTTTGATAAATGCAAAAGCTAAAATCACTTTGATGATTAGATCTAACATTTTTTAATGTGCGTGTATGATTAATAAGGACTTGATTGATTGATTGATTGATTGATGTTGTTAGATAGATCGATTTGATTTGTTTTGATAGAGTAGCTCTAAAAAACCGATTTAGTTTTTGATGCAAGAGCTTAGCAAAGTTTTTATTGAACTCAGTAATTGATAGAAAACCATGATTAATAGGTTTTAAAATGATTTGATAGCTTAAGTTGCTTCAGTTTGATTTGATAGATTGATAGCGTAAGTTGGCTTGAGTTTGATTTGATAGATTGATAGCTGATGATTGATTGAATTCTCTTGATAAATAGGAGAAACTTGATGTTCTCCAGTGTCGGGAGAAATTACTTGCAGTACGTTATTTAGTGCAGAGCTGACATAGGCTGAGGTTACACATATAGATGTCTGTGGTTTATGCCATCTGTTGTGTATGTCTGAGATTATGCATAATAGAGGATTGTTGACGACGTTAGCCGAGAGATGGCACAACGAACATAACACTTTCCACTTGCCCACTAGTGAGATTAGTGTGACGCTCGAGGATGTGTATAGGATTCTGCACATCCCAGTGACTGGCGAGTTAGTGTAGTATGATTTTCAGGATCATGTTGGGACAGAGGCTTGCAGAGCTGTGTTTGCTGATGATAGCATCACTAGAGGAGAGATCCAATGGGAGGATATGGTCATGTATTACGAGACTCTCTTTGTGATTCTTGTTGGTTTGATTGGAGGATTTATTTGTCTTGATAGGCGATCACGAGGTTTTGCTGTTGGATGGGGTGAGATTCTCCTGAGTATGATGCAACATTGTACTCGATATGCTTGGGGTGTTTGTATGTTGGCACATTTATATCATGATCTTCATCAGGTGGTGTATGATGAGAGTGCTAGTTTGTCTACAGGATGTACTTTATTGCAGATCTAGTGCTGGGAGCACATTGCTATTACTCGGCCTATCCATCACAGAGTTTGTGGAGAGAGGCAACCATATGTGTATTTTTATGCAGGTATCCTTACTCAACATAAGCTGGGTAAGATGGAGTATTGGTGTTGGGTGCTTGATTCATTGGATAGCATTACTTGGAGACCATATGTTGATTGTGAGCCATGCATGGATGATGCATAGACATTACCATTTATCATGCAAAGTAGATATCTCATTGGTTGGATTCCTTATATTGTTGAGCGATGGTTGATTAGTCGCATTCTTAGATAGTTTGGTATCATCCAGCCTATGCCTACTGGTGTGATGATATATGTTCGGCGGTACAGAGATAGACAAGATTGGGGACCTTCCTTGTCATTTGAGATTGCTCACACAGAGTTTCTTGCTACTCCGAGAGTGGCTTATGATATGAGATTACACATTCTTGATTGTTGGTATTTTGGTATGGTTTTGTCATTGATGTCAACACCTACTAAATATTATCAACTCTGGCATTTTGGAGAATCAGCAACATTCACCGGCAAGCACACAGTTACTGATATCTGGTACACCGGCGGGATATAATGTTCACCGACACATTATATGGCATGGAAAACACATGGTTATGTCAAAGACATCTTTTGGACACCTTGTCTTGAAGATTGGTTTATTGGAATAATTGTATTTGCATATTTGCTATTACTAGCAAATAGGTCCAGGGTATACACCGACAGACTTATCTTTTCCAGATCATCATGTCACGCTATGGAGATGACTTTTTATTGTTGTAAATGCATTAAGCCGACATGTTAAATCGGTTATTGCATCGGGCATTAATTTATTTGTAAATTGATTTTATTGTAATATCCTTTAGAGCCGACCTACTAAAATTGGTCTTAGGTTATGGTATAAATGTAAGATCTTAATTGTAAGATCGGATGTGGAATGCAAAAAAGAGTTGTGTAAAGGTATATGCGAGAATAAGCAGAGCTATACACGCAGACATCATTTGAAGATTGAAGGAGGTTTTTGTGAAGACAATCAGAACTGTATTGGTACTGAATCCAGCATAGAAAGATGCTAAATTAAGCAATGCATTCTTATTGGATTTAACCATCCAATTGTAGTCAGTGTGACTCCCATTGAGCAGTGAGCTCTAGGCGCTTGGACTTTCTGCATGTGCAGACCCCATTTGTATACACTTACTATCTGTAGTAGTATCATCTGATTGTGGGTAAGGTTTCCCACCATGGTTTTTCCCCTTACAGGATTTCCACGTATAAGTTTTGGTGTTATGTGTTGTGGATGACTTTGTTCTTTTTGTTTCATGCATTAAATCTTACCGGTATTGCTATTAACTGATAGAACTATCTACCGACATAAAAGACTAGTTTACTGGTATAAAGTATTAAAGTTGTTTAAGTTGCTTTTGGTTTAAATTTACAGACAACTAATTCACCCCCCCCCCCCCCTCTCAGTTGTCTCTGGGACCTAACAATTGGTATCAGAGCTTAGTCCTCTTTTTGTGGAAGTTTAACAGCTTGAGGAGATCCAATGTCTAGCAACTATTTCAGGAAGGACAATCCTAAACTTGATGGAACCAACTATGGGATATGGAAGATCAGGATGGAAACACATCTAAACTGCATTGGAAAAGATATATGGGAGGTTACAAAGAGTGGATATACTGCTCCTACTACAAGTCAGCCTAATCCACCTAATCTGGCTAAAGATGAAGAAAATGATTGCAAGGCAAGAGAAGCACTTTTGAGCGCATTATCAAATCAACAAATCATGGGACTATCAGATAGGTCTACTGCTAAAGCTATTTGGGATCATTTGGAAACACTGAATGAAGGAGATTCCATAGTCAAAATTACAAAACTTGAAAGCTTCTGGGTTAGGTTTGAAAATCTGGAAATGGAAGAAGATGAAAGAATTTCTGCTTTTATGGAAAGAGTAAATGAAATTGTTTTGGGTATTAAATGTTGTGGAGGAACCTTAAGTGAAGATGAAATTGTTTCAAAAGTTTTAAGAGGATTGCCACCAGCATATAAGATGAAAGTTACTGTTATAAATGAACTAAGAACAATGCCTAACACATCAGTAACTAGGGATATATTGATTGGAAAACTTTCAGCATTTGAAATTGAGGAATTTGTTCCTGTTGCCACTATAAAAACTGACTTAGCTTTTAAGGCATCAACATCATCTACAAAATCATTTGACAAGTCTAATTGGAAAGCCTTTTATGCAAGAGAACTTGAAGAAAGAAGGAAAGAAAATGAAGAACTTGAGGAACTTGAAGCACTATTTGCAAGAAAAATGCCTAAAGGTCCAATTGGAAGTAAGTATGAAGGTAAAGCACCCTTTAAATGTTTCAACTGTAATAAGATTGGTCATATGGCCTCAAGATGCCCTGATAGACATGCTAGGTTAAGAGAAGAAGCTAGAAGGACATACAAACCTAACCCTGAATATCAGAGATACAAATTTAAGAAAAATAAAGACAAATCTTGTTATCTTGCTGATGAAGGAGTCACTGATGATTTTGAAGAGGATCCGATAGACAATGGATGGGTCTTTGTTGCTATAACAGAAGATCAACCAACACCTACTGTTCAACCGATAGAGCAGGCCTTGGTAGCTAAAATTGAAGTAAAGGATGAATGGATCATTGATTCAGGATGCTCACATCATATTACTGGTGATAAGAGTAAATTCCTAACTTTTCAAGAGTACAATGGAGGTCTAGTAAGATTTGGAGATGATAAAACTTGCTTGATCAAAGGTAAGGGTACAATATCTCTTGATGGTAAGCATAATACTGACAATGTTTACTATGTTGAAGGTTTAAAACATAATCTTTTGAGTGTTGGTCAGTTAGTTGAAAAAGGATTTCAGTTACAGTTAAAAAATGGTAGATGCAAAATTATGAACAGAACTGGTTTGGAAATTGCAACCGGTAATCAAACTAGAGGTAACATCTTTCATCTGAATAACAATGAAAAAACATGCTTGATTGCTCATATTGATGAAAGTTGGCTATGGCATAAGAGACTCTGTCATGTAAATTTTGATTGCATGGTAAAAATCAATACTACTAAGGCAGTTAGAGATTTACCTAAGATTGTTAAATCTCACAATCCGGTATGTAAGGAATGTTAATTTGGAAAACAAGTTAGAGCTACTTTCAAAAGTATTCCAGAAAAATCTAATAATGCTCTTCACTTAATTCATACCGATTTATGTGGTCCAGCTAGAACTAAAAGTTTACAAGGAGATAGATATTTCATGCTAATCATTGATGACTATTCTAGAATGTGTTGGGTTACTTTTCTCAGAGAAAAATCAGAAGCACTTGGGAAGTTCAAACTATTCAAAGCAATGGTAGAAAATGAATCCGGTAAGAAAATCAAATGTCTAAGATCAGATCAAGGAGGAGAATTTACATCTAAGGACTTTAATGCATTTTGTGAAGTGAATGGAATCAGAAGACAACTATCAACACCCTGGACACCACAACAAAATAGAGTTGTTGAAAGAAAAAATAGAACTATCTTGGATGTAGCCAGAAGTATGTTGTTTGAATCAAATCTACCACATGTATATTGGAGAGAAGCAGTAAGTACAACGGTCTATACATTCAACAAAGTTCACATCAAAGGTGAAACCAATAAGACACCTCATGAACTTTGGTTTGGTATTACTCCTACACTTAAGTACTTCACAATATTTGGAAGTAAATGCTATATTAGAAGAGATGAGTATATCGGAAAATTTGATCCTAGAAGTGATGAAGGAATATTTCTTGGTTATTCATCTAAGAGTAAAGCATATAGATGTTTTTACAAAAGATTGCAGAAAAATGTTGAGAGTACAAATGTAAAGATTGATGAACAATTCAGAGAAACTTCAAGGTATACAGACTCTGAACCAGTAACAAAAATACTGACAAATGAATCTATACAAAATCCACCAGTACAAAATGAAGATCCAGTTACACCGGTATCATCTGAAAATTCCACTGCAACTGAGGAACAATAGCAAACAAAGACACCTCGATATATAAGACTAAATCACTCTGAAGATCAGATAATTGGGAACAAGCATAAAGGAGTTATGACAAGAGGAAGATTGGCAAATGAAGAGGTATGTCTTATTTCTCAAATTGAACCATCATCTATTAATGAGGCATGTGAAGATAAACACTAGATTAAAGCTATGGAAGAAGAATTAGAACAAATTGAGAAAAATAACACTTGGACATTAGTTCTCCGGCCTAAAGATAAAAATGTGATTGGAATCAAATGGGTATTCAGAAACAAACTTAATGAAGATGGTAAGGTTATCAGAAATAAAGCAAGACTAGTGTGTAAGGGATATTCTCAGAAAGAAGGAATTGATTATAATGAAACCTTTGCACCGGTAGCTAGAATTGACACAGTTAGATTATTCTTGGCTTTTGCAGCACACAAGAACTACAAAGTTTATCAAATGGATATTAAATGTGCATTTCTTGAAGAAGAAATTTACATTGAACAACCTGATGGATTTTCTTTGATAGAAAACAAAGATATGGTTTGCAGGTTAAGGAAAGCCTTGTATGGATTGAAACAAGCTCCAAGAGCTTGGTATGCAAGGTTAGATAAGTATCTTTTGAAGATTGGTTTTTCTAAAGGTATTGCAGACAACAATTTATATTATAAGGTGACTAATCTTTGGAGGAGAAAATGGATTATGTGAAGACTTTTCTATTGAAATGCAGCAAGAATTTGAAATGTCTATGATTGGAGAAATAAAATTCTTTTTAGGATTGCAGATCTCACAAATTGATAAAGGTATATTCTTGAGTCAATCTAAGTACTTGAAGGAGTTACTAAAGAAATTTGGAATGGAAAACTCTAAAATGGTAAACACACCTATGACTACAATTGACAAATTATCACTAAGAGATGAATCTACAGCTTTTAATCCAACTAGGTATAAATCTATGATAGGAGGTTTACTGTATTTGACACAAACAAGACCTGATATCATGAATGCAGTATGTATTGTTTCAAGATTTTAGAGTAATCCTAGAGAAAATCATGAATTAGTAGTAAAAAGGATTTTCCGGTACTTACAAGGCACTACAAATCTTGGATTATGGTATCCTAGTGATGAAAACTTTGAATTATATGCATACACAGATGCAAATTGGGCAGGAGATGTGGATGATAGGAAGAGCACCATAGGTGGAGCATTTTTTTCTTGGAAACAGACTAATTTCTTGGTTGAGCAAGAAACAAAGTTCTACATCTTTATCAACAGCAGAATTAGAATATATTGCAGCAACAACAAACCGTACATAGGTATTGTGGCTTAAACAAATGTTGAAGGACATAAAGGTAAAATGCAAGGAACCTATAACTATCTATTGTGATAATGCTGCAGCAATTGATATATCTAAGAACCCGGTATTACACTCTAAAACCAAACATGTTTCTATAAAACTGAATTTTCTAAGGGAGAAAGTTGAAGAAAAAGAGATAAAACTGGTTTATGTGAATACAAAAGAGAAGATTGCAGACATTTTTACTAAACCTCTGCCTAAGGCAACTTTTGAATATCTCAGAGATCAGCTTGGGGTCATACCCCCATCGGTAGAAACTTAGGAAGTTGATGATTGTCATCAATGGACATAATTAACAGAGAAATCTTTTATTCTGTCTTTGATGAGGAAGCTACTTCTCAGGGGGAGTAGTTGGTATACTGAATTGGTTGGTATTTTGTATATGAACTTGTTTCTGTTGTAACTTTGGCATTTGATGTCAAAGGGGGAGTGATATCTATGGAAAAACGCATTATCCTTTGGGGAGAGATTGGTACAAAAAAACACAAGGAAGACACATGTTACTCTCAAGGGAAGAGACTGTTACTTTGAGAAGAGACTATTCATATCTGAATTCTGGTTATAATTTCTTTTTGGGAAATTATTGGTTTTTGGTATTTGGCATTTCTGTTTTGGCACTTTGATGGTTTTTCCATCTTGTGTTGCCATCAATGCCAAAGGGGGAGATTGTTGGTATTTTGGTATGGTTTTTTCATTGATGTCAACACCTACTAAACATTATCAACTCTGGCGTTTTGGAGAATCAGCAACATTCACCGGCAAGCACACAGTTACTAATATCTGGTACACCGGCAGGATATAATGTTCACTGGCACATTATATGGCATGGAAAACACATGGTTATGTCGAAGACATCTTCTGGACACCTTGTCTTGAAGATTGGTTTATTGGAATAATTGTATTTGCATATTTGCTATTATCAACAAATAGGTCCAGGGTATACACCAGAAGGCTTATCTTTTCCAGATCAGCATGATATGCCAGAGCAGGAGACCATTGATAGTCTTAGAGAACATATTGATCAGCTTCAAGCATAGGTGCAAACTCTTATGGCTGAGAGGGATAGAGTTGTTAGGAGACAGCAGGATACTCAGGGCCTTCTTGATCATATTCAACAGGTTGGATCGGGTACTCTCTCAGCTGACATTGTTAGAGCATTAGTTCAGGCCAGGAAGGAGACTTCCCACTAGCGACGACGATATGAGGAGGCAGTTGTAGAGAGCCAGAGAGCGGGTAGTTATCATACCACTGTGTTGATGGATACTAGCAGTGGTGGGGTCATGGGACCTCCTCAGAGGAGTGGTGATCATGGGAGAGGATCTTCTTTCCCACAGCCACAAAGACGTACAGAGTTAGGTGGTAGTGGTACAGGACATTCGTGACTTGATTTGGAGGCACTTGTATTATTTATCTAATATCATTGTATACTTGGACTTTTTATTGTTTTATGATGATCTATTTGCAGACATGGATTCTATATGATGAAAATCTTTATTATGCATGTTACTCTATTTGATGATGATGCTTTATATGATGATTATATGGATGCATGATTAGATGGATGATGATATTTATGAATGTTACTCTTTTTGATGATGATGAAGCTTTATATGATGATGCAATGATAAATGCTTTTGTTGATTTTCAATTTTGATGATCTTGGATGCAAATGAAAAATGATTACTAACTTAAATGATATGTAAATGATGCAAATGCAATGATCTATATGGAAGTGCAAATGAATGATTGCTTTAATGCTTATGATGATGCAAATGATCTATATGAAATGCAAATGAATGATTGCTTTAATGCTTATGATGATGCAAATGATCTATATGAAATGTTTTTGATTTTATATGTAATGTTTTTATGAATCTAAGTGCAAAGATGCAACTAAATGATCGGTAATGGAATGATAATGAAAATAATAATGATGATACACTTATATGATGAATGAAATGTCCTTAATTGAATGCAAATTAATGCAATGATTTATATATACAACTAAATGAAAATGGATGATGATTAAAATGATGCTAAAAATGAATGCACCTACAATGATCAAATGCAAATTGTTTTTGTTTGTCCAAGTATACTCAATCTTTATTTATGAATGTTGATTTGCTAATGAAATGAAATGCTTATAATGCAACTAACAATGAGTGCTTACAATGCAGACGAATAATGAGCTAATGAATTGATCTAACTAAAAATGATACTGCCATTCTTCATATGCAATCTTTGTAATAGTTTTTTGATTTCATCATTGAGCTTTAAAATGTTGTAAGAAAATACAAACAACTTGACATAATGATTCAAGATGACCTGAGTATTCCTTACATGGATTTTGATATAGCAAGTTAATACAAGCAACTTGATATAATGGATCAAGTTGACCTCAGTATTGTTTGCCGAACAGACAAGGATTATCTCCTTTCATGCATGACTTGGAATGTCCTCCTTGATCTTTTGCTGATCATATCCTAAGACAAGTACATACCGTAGTAAGAGATAAACCATAGACAACAATCAAAGAAAAATAATCATGCCCCATCATAGCTTCTCTAGTCATGGACATCCTTGAGTCACATAGAGTACATGATTAGCAATAAAATCAAGATATAAACAATGAATCTTACATGTCATTCACATGTTCTTATGGTCATTAACTGATATAATCATCTTGATGAATGATCTTTGATAATCCTTTTGCTGATCGATTCTTCGTTTTCCTAAGTTTCATGATTCAGTTATTGATTAAAATGCCTTGATTTCTTTGTTGCTTTGTTGCTCTTTATATGTTTCAAAGTCCTAGGTGTTTTTGATTTTTCTAAGTTTTTCGAATGTTTTGGGATTTTCAAAGATTCAAAAGATCACCTTAGCAAAAAGGAATTAGGATTTTTCCCCCAATGGAAACAAAATTATTATGGATGTATGAATTGATCAAGATCCAAACCATGGCGGGATACAAATGCAGATATGATTGATTTTGATAAAATCTAAGACAGTGACTACGACAAGTATGTCAAAGATTGACAACTGTTGGTAAGCTGCATATTTCTTGCTAAATGGTTCTGAGCAAATGGATGCAAAAGATGGAATGGATAAGCTAAGATATATGAAAGCGGTAGATGTGATAGGATGGAGTAGATAGGTGCGCAAAGAGATCTTATAGATGGAGGAACTTACTTCTTAGATAGCACCTATTTACCAAGTTTTCACTATCTAAATTTATTGCATTTTTTCCATATTTTAATTTTTTAAGACTTTATATGCTTTTTGTTGATTTTTTTCAAGACTTTATATTCTTTTTGTTGATTTTTTTAGGACTTTATATCTCAAGCATAGAATTTCTTGAGATGGATAGAATTGATAGGTTCATCAAACCAATCACCTTCAAGGGTAGATAACTTGTATGCTCCTGATCCATATGTTGTTACTACGACAAAAGGTCCTAGCCAATTTGGTTCAAATTTTCCCTTCTTTTCTCGATCTTGCTGATTTCTTGGATTCTCCCTTAGAACTATATCTCCAATCTGAAAAATGCGCAGCTTGACTCTGTGGTTATAGCTTCTTGCCATTCTTTGTTGATATACTTTCAAATGATCTGTTTGCATTTTGGTAACGTTCCTGAATCAGTTCTAGTTACTGGAGTCGAGAGACTCGTTCTTCTTCTTCTGGTATAGGACATTGCAAGGATACTCATAGATAAGGTATCTTTACTTCTATAGGTAATATGGCTTCTGATCTATAGACCAAAAAATATGGAGTTGCCCCTATTGGAGTGTGGATGCTAGTTTGTTATGCCCAAAGAGCGGGATTTAGCTGAATGTGCCAGTCTTTTCTAGCTTCATTGACTGTTTTCTTCAAGATTTTCAAGATAGTTTTGTTTGATGCCTCAGCTTGACCATTTCCCTGTGGATAATATGGAGTAGAAAACCTATGTTGGATATGAAATTGTTCACATAGTTCCTTCACATCTTGATTTTTGAATGGTCTTCCATTATCAATGATAATGGTCATAGGAACTCCATAGCGACAGATTATATAATTCAAAATAAATGATGATATTTGTTTTCCTGTCACTTTTGTTAAAGGTACCACTTCAATCCATTTAGTAAAATATTCAATAGCTATCAAAATAAACTTATGTCCATTAGAAGATGAGGGATTTATCTTTTCTACCAAATCAAGGCCCCATTGCGAAAATGGCCATGATCCTGTCATAGGATATAATTCTTGTGCTGGCGCATGAATGAGATTCCCATGGATCTAACATTGTTTGCATTTTCTAGCATATGTGAATGAATCTCTCTCCATAGTAGGCCAAAAGTAACCCATACGAAGAAGTTTCTTAGCCAATGTTAAACCACTTGAGTGTGTGCCACAAATACCTGCATGAACTTCATCAAGAACTTTTTCAGATTTTTCTTGTTCAAGACATCTTAACAAAGTACCATCTAGACCACGCCTATATAGGATACCAGAAATTAGAGTATAGTGAGAGGACTGGTGGATAAAATTCCTTCTCTGATTACGAGATAAGTCAAGAGGAAGGATATGTTCTTTTAAATACTGATAAGTTGGACCGTATGAGGATTGATTGGTTCCTGATATATGGAAAATTTGGTAGGTATGCTGGGATTGAATGGTAGGGGTTAAGATATCTTCCACAAGAAATTCGTAACGTTGTTGATTCTCCTTATTTTGCAAGATAGATGCTATTGTAGCCATTGCATCTTCTGCTTTATTCTCATTTCTTGGAATCTAGGTGAATGATATTTCTTCAAAGTGTCCTTTAAAATCCTCCACCAGTTGTTTGTATGGCATAAGCTTATCATCCTTTGTTTGATATTCGTCATTTACTTGGTTGATGATAAGTTATGAATCACCATATACATGTAGCTCTTTGACATTCCATTTAATAGCCATTTTAAGCCCAATAGCCAATGCTTCATACTCTATAGTATTATTAGTGCATGGAAACCGCAGTCTATATGATTTGGGAATTGTGTGTCCTTGAGGTGTGATAAAAAATATGCATGTGCCTGATCCATATTGTGTATAAGAACCATCAAAGTACGATTCCCAAAAGTTTGTACTTACTATCAAGATATCTGCGTAAGAAAATTCGATGTGCAAAGGCATGTTATTTTGTAAAGGTGCATTAGCCAATTGATCAGCGATAACTTGTCCCTTGATAGCTTTCCGATCAACATACTTATATCAAATTCACTCAGTATCATAACCCATTTGGCTAGTCTCCCTGTCAATGTTGACTTGCTCAACAAATATTTGAGAGGATCTATCTTTGCTATTAGTTTTACAGAATGAATCAACATATAATGTCGCAGCTTCTGAATTGCAAATACAACTGCTATACATGTCTTTTCTATTGAGGAATAATTTAATTCATATCCAACAAGCATTCTACTGATATAATAAACTGCTCTTTTTTTTCCTTCATCATCATGTTTGGCTAGGAGGACTCCTAATGATACATTTGTTGCTGAGATATAGAGCAACAATGGTTTCCCTTTGGTTGGTGATATTAGTACTGGAGGACTCATAAGATATTCTTTTATTTGCAAAAAAGCTTCTTCACATTTTGGATCCCATTTGAATGGAACATTTTTATGTAGAAGATGGGTAAATGGAAGACATCTATCTGCTAACTGAGAAACACATCTCCTGATTGATTGCAATCTTCCTTGTAAAGATCGCAATTGACTTATGTTCCTAGGTGACTCCATCTCCATGATAGCTTTGACTTTTTCAGGATCTACTTCAATTCCACAAGCTGATATAATGTAGCCAAGGAGTTTTCCAGAGGTTACCCCAAATGCACATTTCTTTGGATTTAATCTCAATTGATATCTTTCCAACCTGTCAAAAATCTTGCTTAAAATGTTCAAATGTTCTTGTCTTGTATGAGATTTTGCAAGTATGTCATTGGCATAATCTTCCATAAATGTATGCATCATATCATGGAAAACTGTTGTCATAGCCCTTTGATAAGTCGCTCCTCCATTCTTAAGCCCAAATGGCATAACATTCTAGCAATATGTTCCCCATGCATAGGTGAAAGCTATATTTTCTTGATCTTCAGGTGCAATTCTTGTTTGATTATATCCTGAGAATCCATCCATTAATGAAAATATCTCATGCCCTGCTGATAAGTCCCTTATGATATCAATGTTTGGTAGTGGGAAATCATCTTTTGGACATGCTTTATTCAGATCTTTGAAATCTGTATAGACCCTTATGCTTTTATCTGGTTTTGATACTGGTACAATACTAGAAACCCATTCTGGATAAGAAACAGGTCTTATAAAACCCACTTCTAATAGTTTCTTCAGTTCGGTTTTTACAAGAAGAGCAATGTGCGGATGCATCTTTCTTAGCTTCTGCTTAACTGGTTTTTCTTTTAAATCCATATTAAGATGATGCATGATAAGATCTGGATTAAGTCTTGGCATATCTTCATAGGACCAAGCAAAATTTATTTGTCTTTGCTTAAAGAATTCCATGTATTCATTCCTCTCTTTTTCTGATAATGAGGCAACATAATGAAGTATTTTAGGATCCTTTGATGTACCAATGTTTACTGCTTCTGTTGGTTCTATCAGGATAGCAGATCTCTCCTGAAAATATGCAGGAAGAATGTCAAAATTTCCATCTTCTAGCGCCTCAAAGAGGTTTTCACCATCATATGTGTCCTTTGTTTTCTCTTTTGATTGATCTAGTGTTGCCATGAAATGGTTTTCAACAATAGGTCTCTTTTCTTTCTTTATTTCGCTTTTGCGACTGGAAAGTTTGGCATTCTCCTGACTATGAGAAACATCACTTGATTCTGCAATGTAAGACATCTTAGGTGGGATGGGTTCAACACCGTTAAGGTACACAACTAAGTCATGATCATTGGAAGAGACATTCAGTTCAGGGTTGTCTAAATTATCCCAATCGATTAGTTCAGGATGAAGAAGGGTTAAATCATAATCATTGTCATCATTAGGTGTTTCAACATTCATGACATAATGATCATAACTTGGCATAGAATAGGTACTGTCATAGATTAAATGTTTTCGAGAATTGTCTTTCTCAAGCGTCTCCAAATTAGTTCTAACAAAATCAATATTAGCATTTTGTAGTTCACACTCAAGTGGTTCTTTAATTGATGTTTGTCCCTTAAATGAATGGATTATATCAACACACACGTCTTTAATACTGCAAATTCCTTCTTGATTGACCTCATTTGCATTTTGGAGTTGACATACTTGTGTACATGATAAAGAGGATTCTTTTGCTAGATTTTGTCTTCTTTCAAACTCAACTTCTTCTGGACTAATAGTCAATCCAACTTGACTATCTCTTAATTCTTCTATGGTTCTACCATATCTGGATATATCTTGTTCCTCTTTTGATGAAATTCTTGTATTTTTAGATGCTTGATCTATCCTTGTTTGTATTTCTTGTGGCATTACTTCTTTGTCTTTGTCATTCCCTTTCCTTTTTGCATGTCTCTTTTCTCTGAATTTTGAGTTTTTCTTGTCTTGTTTCTAACTCCATCTTTTGTTTTGCAATAGACAAGTCTTCTTTCATGATAACTTCTTGGTCTTCATTGTGTTCTTTACTTGATGTAGTAGATAAGACATCTAGACCCCATTCATACTCATTTGAATATGTCTCTGAATCATTATCTAGGACTACTCCACTATACCATACAGGAATGTTGCATGGTGCAAAAATTTCCCTGATTTCTGCCATCTCTATTTTTAGTACTTCTGGAATATCTTGTTCAGATTTTGCATTTTTTTGTATTTCCAGAACTTGTTGATAAGATTTTTCTTTACCTTTGATGGTAATCTCCTTGTCTTGCTTTTCATGTTCCTCTTGCTTCTTTTGTTTATTGGTTACTATTTTGGCCGCTTGTTGTAGCTTTTCTTGCCAATTTTCTTCTTTAGAAACTGATTTCTTTTTCCATTTGTGTTGTTGATGATTATGTTGCCTTTGATTGGATTTTAGATATCCAAGCCCGGATTTATCTTTTTTGGATTGCGAGTGTGGACAAATAGGTTTTGAAATACCTTGATGTCGCTTACCAATTGGTCCTTTTCCTTCATATCCCATTTTTTGCATGATTTCATAACCTTTGCCATATTGTTTTATGGGAATATTGACTTCTACTGCTATTGCTATAGTTTTATCTTCATCCTTGTACAACCAACCAAGAATATCTTTGTCTTCATTTTCTTCTTCAAGAGTTCCAACACTAACAAATGTCCCTTTAAACATATGTTTTGATTTTTTTGATGTCTTTGATTGAATATCTGTAGGCTTTCCATCTGACTTAGGGGAAAGTGGAAAATTATGCAAAGAATATTTTCCCATTCCTTCATCATTTAATTTGAGCTTTTTCTCAAAAGTTTCCCATAACTTTTCTTGAATTTCTTTGGTAGGATATACTGATTGTCTATTATGTGGAACTCTTGTATCTTGTGTTGGCTTCAAATTATTGCAATATTGACTAGAATCTGCAACTATAGTGATCTCTTGTCCTTCATAAGGAAATTTCACACATTGATGATATGTAGAAGGAATTGCTTGCATCTTGTGAATCCATGATTGTCCTTGAAGAATGTTGTAAGAGAGGTTCAAATCTAAAACCTGACACAATGTATCCCTTTCCACAAGTCCTATTTTTATTGGTAGCACAATAGTTCCTTTAGAAGAATGTTCTTCTTCATCATAAGCCTTGATGGTTATTTTCTTTTTTGGGTCCACTGCATTTCATGAATATCCCAAAGCTTTTATCAAACTTAATGCACAAATGTTTAACGCGGCTCCTCCATCTATGAGTACACATTTGACACGGGTTTTATTAATGGAGACTTCAACATGTAAGGGATCATTGTGAGGATGTTGTAAGGATGCGTCATCATTTTCAGAAAACGATAAGCAATGAGGAGCTATAAGGTGTCCTACCATGTTTTGGAACTGATCTATATCCAAATCTTTTGAAACTGATCTATATCCAAATCTTTTGAAACTGTTGTTTCCACTAAATCTTTCTCCAAAATTTCCTTATGCATAGGTGAAACCTTGAGAAGTTCCAGAATTGATATTTAAGCAGGTATTCTTTGTAATTGCTCTACTAAATTGTATTGTTGTGAAGTGGATGTTGAATCTTTTTCTATACTTGGAAAGGTAACCTTTGCTTTGCTTCTAGTAATAACATTGATTGGCTCTGAAGGTGGATTATCTTTAACAATGATCACATTTACCACATCATCATATGTATAAGTGTAATTCAATTTGGCTTTCCCCTTGTCATCTTTTAATTGTGATGGTTCACCTTTGTCATAATTTGAAAGTGGAGTTTTGAAAGCTAGGTGTGATTCGTTTGTCTTATGACTATCCAATGTGATGGTTCCATTATCGATTAGATCTTGGATACTTGGTGTTTCAATCTTTGACAATCATTTGTTAGGTGTCATTTATTCTGATGGTAATTGCAAAAATGATTGTCATTCCATCAATTTGGCTTGACTAGTGGTTCATAACTTCTTGCTTCTGGTAAAACAATCAATTTGTTGGCAAGTAGAGTTTTTAGAGCTCATTCCAAAGGTTCTCCAATGTTTGTGAATTTCCTTCGAGGATTGGAGAAAGAGGACTTGGCTTTATTGTTTTCTGGATTATTATTGCTTGGGATTTGACTGGATAGATTAAATTGGTTGTTGTTGTTGTTTTGTAGTACTATTATCATCATTTCCTTCATTGTTGACATTCTTATTCTTTGACCAGAACTTGGGTTTGTCATTTTTATTGTTGTTGTTGTTGGAATTATTGTAAAGTTTTAGTTCTCCTTTCTTTACCATTGCGTTCTCTATTTTTAGACCATTCTCGATCATTTTGGCAAAAGAGGGAGGACATTGCATTCTTAATCGATAACTCATTTCACTGATTATATTATCAATGAATATGTCCATTTTTTCTTGTTTAGGTACATCTCGGGGATACCTATTAAACATGCATTTCCATCATTGTAAGAAGATCATAAAAGATTCACCATTCTTTTGTTTAACATTGTTGAGATCTAGCATCGTTATCTCATTCCTTATATTGTAGGAGTATTGTGAAATAAATCTATTCACAAGTTCTTCAAAATATTTGATTCCAGATGGTAATCTTGAAAACCACTCCATTGATTGTCCATTTAAACTCCTAGGAAAAAGACGCATAAGGTAAGTTTTATCATGAGCAAATTCCATGCTCATAGTACAAAAATCCCTAATGTGATCCTGAGGATCGGATTTTCCATCGTATTTGTCATATTTAGGAATCTCGCAATGTTGTGAAAATGGTATCATATTCAAATTCTTGTTGAAAGGATATGGGCATATATCTTCTAATGAATACTTCTTGGAGCTTGATCCATTTTGCATGTCTTGTACCTGTTGTTGTAAAGTTTGCATTTGTTGAGTAAGGTTTGATAATGGATTATCTACATAGTTTCTCCTTGTTTCTTCATGAGTTCTTTTATCACTATGTTCTTTTCTTGTGTCCTCCCTTTCTTTCCTTGTTTCTTCATGACTTTCTTTGTTCATATCTTCGTTATTTGGATCATCTATGTTTTGGGTGTTACTTGCCTCTACATCTTGTTTCAAGCTTTCTATGTTAAAGTCTTGTGGTAGTTTAGCTCCAGATTTTGCCAATAATTTTTCCATTAGCCTATCAAATTTGAAATCTTGCTTGAGGTCTCTAATGGTGCTATTGACTGCTTCTTCGTCAACAACGGTAAACCCAAAAGTTTGGAATATAGGATTATCTTCTTCCTCCATTTGTTGTTGTTTTCTAAGTTGTTCATATTGGGCTCTAGTCCAAACTGGCATGTGATTATTTCAAAGTTGTTGAAATTTCCAATGGACAAAGTCAATAGGTGATTATTGGTTTAGGAAGATATGCTTTGTTGATTTTACCGCTGTTCTTTGTTCGTTGTGATAAAATGTCTCTTTGTTGAAAAGCACGTCATTGCAAATTTTCACTGTCAAACTCTGTACTGCAGCCACGCAAGTAGTGACGAAAACGGTGTAGGAATGTCCTATGTTTTAATAAGATCTTGCGATTGATATACAAGAATCTTATTGTGAGTAGCTTTATAATTGGGTTTTCTTTTCTTAAGGTGATACTTAAAAGTCATATAAGCATTTGACAATTTACAAGTTTATTTGATTCCAATGTTGGTGCAATTCTGATTTTGATATAACCTAGGTTAAAAATAGGAAAGATATATCCAAGATTATGAACCTAGTATAGATTGATCAAGCTTCGTGATAGATGATTTGATTATCCTGATGAGAGACTTGACAATGATGTTGATTTTTTTGCACTTAAGATGTTTGAATCAATAGGTTGTTGAATGTTGATGTTTATAGAAACCTCTTGGGAATAACCTATTGGATTAGTGACCTAGTTGTTGAGCTAGTTTGAAAATACGTGATGGTTTAGAGACAAACTTACTTCAAGAAGTATTTCGATACTGACGTTTTGACACTTTGGTTTTGATCTGGTGTTTCAAGTGTTGGAAAGCTTTTGTATTACCCTTTTGATCAAACTTTTTCAGCAATTTGTTGGATTTTTGCTCACGCGTAGATGATAATTTACTTCAATTTTTTTTTTTTGGACCATTTGGAACATGTAACAGACATAGAAGACACAATGTCTAATAAACAAAATGCACAAGCAAGTAAAAATCTTATGGTAGGCTAAGACAATAGTTGTTGAATCTCACATGGGGTTTCCCTCAAGGCTACGCTATTCAAAGCAGATATTTAGATGCTTAACCCCACTGGCTCCACCCTCGGCACTCACTTCTTTGAGGCAGCCAAGCACTAGTTTCCATGAAAA
The DNA here is from genome assembly GCF_030272615.1 of Cryptomeria japonica. Taxonomy (NCBI): domain Eukaryota; kingdom Viridiplantae; phylum Streptophyta; class Pinopsida; order Cupressales; family Cupressaceae; genus Cryptomeria; species Cryptomeria japonica. Next base: position 913,274,520 of record NC_081407.1, read on the forward strand.
CTCCCCATGGCAAACTTTATATCTCTACTAGGAACCGTATGTGTGTGATCCGCTTCAGAGGTCCAACCTCCTTCGCCAACAACTAGAAGGATTTTGGCAACTAGTACAAGTGGTTTTTAGTAAAGGCTTCTGGTCATGTGGTCATACATGCGACACTTTTAGCTCTATAAATACATAAGGTTCCGAACCTATAGAGGTTACGCTCCATAGGGTTTATGGGGAAACATAATATTGGTATGAACTTATCAGCACATGTTGTTTGAGACTTTCGTCACAAACATGATTTATTTATAGTGGATTAGAAGGACTCGATATTAGCCCGTTTCCACTTTAGGTCATTCCCCTCTCACTAGCCCCCTCAAGGCAGCTCGAGAAGGCAGGCCCTCTAAAGGATTTTAATTGCATGCGCTATCGTTCTCCTCAAAAGTGCTAACTTGTAGAGAAAAAGCGCTAACCTAGACTACAAAAGCGCTGCTCTGCGAATACAAAAGCTTGATTTCTTTAATAAATGCGCTAATCTAAAGGATACAAGCGCTAACCTAGAAGCCAAAAGCGCTAACCGACGATGCTAATGCGTAGATTTTCAAACAAAAGCGCTAACCTGCATGGCATATGCACTAACCTGTGATGCAAATGTGCTAACTTGTGATGCAAATGCGCTAACCTATTAGCAAAAGCGCTGTCAGAATTCACATATGTGTGAATCTGCATTACAAATGCGTTAATTTTACTTTTTCAAGATTTTTAAAGGTATATGCGAGGTCCATGAGCCCCACGGTGGGCGCCAAAATGTTGTCGACTTGAATTTCATCCTCAGAATGCTACCTGCAATAAGTTAGTTTCACAAAATACCAATGGAAATGCTACAAGAAATCCAAACTCAACCAATGAAACTACATGAAATACATATGAAATAAAAATATTAATATTACTTTCATGATTTATGTCTCATTGTGTCCTAACTCCATTGTTCCTCGTTGCAGATGGTGTGCTCTCAAACAATGCACTGATAGCTTCCAAGATGACATATAAAGAATGGACTGATAACTGGTAGTTAACAAATGCTATGATATAAAATACTACATGATTATGCTAAAATGATTATGCTAAATGATAATTGCTATTTTGCTTCAAGATTAAAACTCATGGATGCATAAGTTTTACAAATGATTTGCTTGAAAATGCACTTGAAGTCTCTCGAAGTCTCTTGAAGTCTTACTTGAAGATTAACTCTTTCTCAACTGAAGCTCTTGATTTTATAGACCTTGAGAGGATGAGATGATGTGGCTCAGATCAACGGTCACGATTAGATCTGCAGATTTGGATGGCTGTGAGCAAAGGTGAAGGTTGAGAAAAAGGGGGAAGGAGAAGACAAGTGTGACTCATCTCACCTTGACTAGGTTGCTGACTGAGGGAATCTAGGGATGGTTAGAGAATATTTAGGCATGATAGGACAAGTGGACTCAAGTCCTTCCTAAGATGTAGGGGGTGTTGGAGAGAATATAGGAGATGGTTATGAAATATGTGTACGTACACAATATTCATTAAGTTTGGAGGTTGGAGATAAATGATGAATTAATATTTAAGAAATATTAATTTCCTTAGCCACATGTTTGATGAGTTGGCAAAGGGAAGATGAAGTGGAGATGGAGGGTGAGTTGGAAAATAGATTAAATAATTTAAGAAATCATTAAATATTTGAGACTATAGGATAGGAGAATAACTATTAAATATTAGATATTTAATTGTTTGAAGGAGATAACTAAATATTATATATTTAATTAACTTGGTTAGAGGAATAATTAAATATTACATATTTAATTAATTGATTAGAAGGATAATTAAATATTAGATATTTAATTAATCGAAGGAATAAGATAGATGAATTAATTAATAGAATATTTCAATTAAATTAATTAATAGAAAGACAAGAAATGAATTAAATAAATTAATCTTTTCAAATTAACTATTTAATAGAAGAATAATTATTAAATAAATATAAAATATTTATTTAATCGCTCATAGCCATTTTTATGTGTATACAAAAGGATATTTAGATATTTGAAAAGGATAGTTGATTTTGGTTTGTGGTATTCTAAGAATGATGACTTTACCTTGAGTATTTTTATAGATGTTGATTGGGCAAGTGATGTTGATGACCGAAAGAGTACTACAGGTGGTGCATTCTTTTTGGGAAAGAATAAGTAAGAAGCAGAATGCTATTTCTTTATCTATTGCAAAAGCTGAATGCATTGCTACTGCTAGCAATTGTACTTATGTAATTTAGATGAAGCAGATGTTGAAGGGATTCTATAATGCATTTAACTATGATGGCGATGTTGCATGTGGTGCGAGTCGAGCGCGGGCTAGGACATCGTAGCCCTGGCTCATAGGAGGGCCTGCATGCTGGTGTGGCGACGTGAGGGTGGAGATTGCAGACGAGGGTGTTGCTGCGGGGGTAGGTGGAGTGGTGGCTGTGGGGGGTGGGAGGTGTTGTGGGGGGAAGGAGCTCAGGGTCCCTGCGGATCTGCAAATTGCACATGGGGAAGGGTTGTGGGGGGATCAAGCTAAGAGGTGGGGAGAGGGTGATTGTTGCATGCAGGGTACGAAGTCTTTGGCCAGCTCCTTTCGGAGGGTGGGTTCTCTGAGAGGTGAGATGCATAGATCTAGGGGAGAGGCCTCAAAGGTGCCTCATGATATGGATCTTCGGGCTATGGGGGGTTTGAAATCTCCACCCCATAATTTAAAGACCTTTGACAATAACCTTTTTGCCTCAGAGTTCGGGGCTGGAAACGCTGGGGGTTCACGGATTTCAAAGATTAATGGCTGCCTAGAGAAGTGCAGTGAGAGACCTAGGGTGAGTATTCTTCCGGAGATGATAGCGGAAGATGTTGGTTACTTTTCCAAACATTCATTATACTGCAAGTTTTGGGGGATGAGGGTCTCTTTGCAGTTTTTGGAAAATTGGGCTCGGAGAACTTGGGCTCCGGAAGGGGAGATGGAGATTATGTTACTGGCAAACAACTACTTTATGGTTACCTTCAATTGCATGGAGGATCGGAGTAGGGTTTTTGAAGGAGGGTCGTATTTTTACAACCAGGTGGGATTGTTTATCAAACCCTAGCATGCAGGGTTCAACCCTTCGGAGGAACTCCCGAATAGGGTCCCAATGTGGGTCTGCTTATCGTGACTTCCAATGGAATGTTGTCGGGAGGATGTGCTACAGATGCTTGATTTAGTGCTTGGGAGGCCAGTTGGAGCATCCTCGCAAACCCTTGGGAGAAGGGTAATGACCTTCGCTTGTATCTGTATCGAGATTGATCTTAGTAAGCCTTTGCCAAATGCTATTGATATGTGTGCGGGTTCTTATTCCTGGGTTCAGCAACTGGATTATGAGACTTTACCTTTTCGGTGTCGCCTATGTCATGAGTACAGTCACTTGTAGCGCAAGTGTCCTTGGTATAAACCCATGGTGCGCCAATCTCAACAACTGACCCGTAACACAGATGGGGTTGATAAAGGAAAAGCCGCCATGACTGGGGAAGCTATGGGTATTGATGGTTTTGTCCCGGTTAAGACAAAGAACAGGAATAGGGGACAAAAGAGACCCTTACAAGAGAGACAGGAGGAGGATACTTTCAATAGGTTTGAAGCCTTGGACGACCTCACCCAGCAGGAGGTCAACCTTGGGCTAACTCCTTTGGATCAGGGTGCTCTAGGGTTGGTCGATGATAGTGTGATTTGGGACTCGACCCAGGCTTTGCAAATTGTTGGGAGCCAACAAATGGAGATGGATCAGCCAGGTGTAGCTCAGTTGGGATCCATACCTAGTGCTATAGTGGATTTGGTTGGGGGGGAGGGCTCTCCTTCAGCTCAAAAATTGGAATCTGTTGGGGCCAAAAGTAACAAGATGGGAGTACATTTGGGTCTCCACCAGAAGGACATTAAGAAAGGAGCATTGGAGAAGAGCTCAAAGGCTTGCAGAAAAAAGGACTTAGAGAAGATCAAATTGATGGGGGAGAATTTGGTTGAGTCAGGGTCAGTAAAGACTCTGGATTCTCATTTTTCCAATCCCCCTAAATGATTGTTTTATCATGGAATGTGAGGGGCTTGAACAGTAGCCCTAGACAAAAAGTTGTTCGGGAGTTGATAAGGAGCCATGCTCCTGATATCCTATTTTTGCAGGAGACAAAACTTTCTGTGGAAAGTATGATGGATCTGGTGCCAAAGATTTGGGGGATATGCTAGTGTCAGTGTATTGGGGCCGTGGGCTCCTCGGGAGGGGTAGCCTGTCTTTGGAACCCTCTAAGGATTCATCCTGATTGGTGGGTGGCCTCCAGATCTTCGTTATCTGGGGTTGTCTCTAGTCTTGAGACCAGGGAATATATCTTGGTTACTAACATCTATGCCCCCACTGACCTTCAGGGTAAGCAGAATTTATGGTCCCATATCTCTGGTATGCGGAGGTTGGTCCCCTTGCATCCTTGGATTATGCTGGGCGATTCCAATGCCATCCTTGAGTTGAGTGAGAAGATGGGGGTGTTATGCGGTTAGAACCTTCATCTTTCCTTTTTTGAGATAATATAGCTTCATTGCATCTTGTTGACATTAAGCCTGGTAATGGTCTGTTCACATGGAACAATAGGAGGATAGGGGAGAATAGGGGAGAATTGGATTGCGGAAAGGCTGGATCATTTTCTGGTTTCTAGTTTTTGGATTGGTGGGGAGTAGTCCACAAGCTCAGAGATTCTAGACTGGAGAGGATCCGATCACTAACCCATCAAGTTGGTTTCTTCTTCTGCTTGGATCGCTCGCTCTCCTTCATTCAAATTCCAACTTATGTGGCTTCGGGATCCTTCTTTGCAGACTCTTTTTGCAGAGTGGTGGAGACAAGGGAGGCCAGCCTTCGGCACTGCTATGTACACTTTTGCCAAGCAACTACAATTTGTTAAGTTTCAGCTTAAAAAGTGGAACTGTCAGGGTTTCAGAAATATTTTCCATGCTAAGAAAGCTGCTCAGATTGTGTTGAATGGCATCACCAGTGACATCAGAGAGCATGGTTTGTCTGAAGCCTTGCTTAGGGAGGAAGACAGGGTTGTCAAGGCTCTAGAGGAATGGGAGCTTAGGGAGGAATTATACTGGAAATAGAGAGCTCGTATTGATTGGCTTCAAGAGGGGGATAAGAACACTGCTTTCTTCTTCAATTTGGTGAAAGCAAGAAGACATGGAAATGCCATTCTGGTTCTGGTTAATGATAGAGGTGAGCAACTTTTATCCTTGCAGGAGATTTCTAGGAAGTCTTTACTTTATTTCTGAGCCCTCTTCAGGGAGGAGTCTCAGGGGGAATCGGTGGAGGAGAATCAAGTTCTTGATTGCATCCCTTCTTTAGTTACTAGGGAGATGAATGAGCAGCTTATGGGTCCCATTTTGCTGGAGGAACTAGAGAGGATTGTTTTTCACATGAGAAAGGGAAAGGCTCCTGGATCGGATGGGTTCCGGGTTGAATTCTTTCAAGAGTTTTGGCATATTATCAAACTGGACTTATGGGAAGTAGTTCAGGAGTCCCAAAGGAATAAGTAGATGCTTCGAGCATTGAATGCGACTTTCATCACACTCATCCCCAAGTGTGGTGGGGCCGACCGGTTAGGCCAATTTTGACCCATCTCTCTCTGCAATGTGATTTACAAGATTATCTCTATGCTGATAGTGGATAGGTTGAAAAAGTGTCTGGGGGATGTTATCTCTGAAGAGCAGGGTGGGTTTGTGGAAGGGCACCAAATGTTGGATGGGGTGGTCATTGCTACGAAGACTATTCACTCTATGACAATTTCCAAGGAAAAAGCTATGTTTATTAAGTTAGATATGGCGAAGGCTTACGATAGAGTTCGTTGGTCCTTCGTTTAGAAGATTCTCAGGGCGTTTGGCTTTGCTGATGAATGGATCCAATGGGTAATGAGTTGTGTGACGTCTACATCTTTCTCAATGCTAATCAATGGAGATCATATCAAGTTGTTTGGTGCATCTAGGGGTCTTTGCCAGGGGGACCCCCTATCCCCATACCTATTCATTCTTCTAGTTGAGGGCCTGGGGAGGTTGATTAAACATAATGTGGGTTAGGGATTTATTCAGGGATGGAGTTGGGGTAATGACTTGCAACCACAATCTCACTTGCAGTTTGTTGATGACATGACCCTGATGGGTCTTGCTCGGATCAGAGAGGCCACTAATCTGAGAAAGGTTTTGGATGTTTATCTTGTAGCTTCGGGCCAGATGATTAATGAGGATAAATCTTCTATCCTCTTTTTCAACACTCCTAGTTCTATTCAAAGGAGGATTGCTCTTATCCTAAGATTCCAACTTGGCTCTTTGCCCTTGACTTATCTGGGTATTCCTATTTCTCTGGTAACCCTCCTAAGGAATCCTGGCAGGGTATCTTGGATAAATTTTTCATGAAGGTTGATCACTAGACTAATAGATGGTTATCCTTTGCTGGGAGGGTTCAGCTGATTCAGGCTCTTCTGACTTATCGATGTATGCTTCAAGTGGCTCCTAAGTGGTTCTTGAAGGGATTGGACTCTCTGGCTAGGCAATTCTTATGGGCAAGTAGCCTCTCCTCCTCCAAATGGAGTCTTGTTAATTGGGAGCTGGTGTGTAGCCCGAAACAGTCAGGGGGGGGGCTTGGTTTAAGGTAGTCTATTTTATTTGGGGAGGCTCTGGCGGCTAAACTGTATTAGAGGTGGTGTGTTGAGCAGGATCGTGGTTGGGCTAGGATTTTGGCCTACAAATATATGCACAGGATCCCGATGGAGGAAATTCCAAGATATCCACTTGAGGGTAAAGGTTCAACGATTTGGAGTACTCTTAAGAAGGGGGCTTCTCTTATTAAGGAAGGTCTCTTTTGGATTTGTAGGCGGGGGGAAGAGGTCCTATTCTGGAACGACTCTTGGGATGGTTAGCCCCCCATCCTGGATCAATTTCCCAACCTTGGGAATCTCTACCAGAGGTTTTTGGAGTCGGGGTGGTCTAGGGTGAGTGACTTCAAGGTTGTGTATAGGTGTGGGCGGCTGGAGATGGAGTGATGGAAGGCCCCTAATGAGTGGCCAGTTGCTGGGATGGAGGAAGAGTGTGCAGAGTTGTATGGCATTATGGCGAATAGACACTATAGTTCTCTCAAGGGTAGGGATGGACTTGCTTGGTTTTTGAATCCTAAGGGTGTCTTTACTGTTGCTAGTGGATATCGGGTTCTATTGAACCGAAGACTTGAGGGAAGAGAGGTGCCTTGGTGGAAACAGGTGTGGAATAATCTTTCTTGGGAAAAGTGTAACTGCTTCGCTTGGACTTTGACTTTGAACATATGCCTAACTTGGGACAATATCCACAAGCATGGATTTTTGGGGCCTTCCATTTGTGCCTTGTGTGGTAATGGGGAGGAAGACTCCTCACACCTGTTCTTTAGATGCCCCTTCTCTATGCTTATTTGGCACTATTGGTGGGGGGTGTGGAAGAATCCTTATGTTCACATGGATTCACTGGTGGAGTTTTGGAGCAGTTTGGGCATACCTCCTATCTTCTCCTCCTTTCTCCGGACTGTTTGATACATTGGGCCCATCTTCATACTGTGGCAGATCTGGCTCAAGAGGAACAAGAGGATATTTTGTGAGGTTAGACTGATGGTTCAACAAGTGTGGAATAGAATCATAGTTATGATCAGGGAGACAGTGGAAGCTAAATGTGACCTGCATTTTCCTCTAAATAGAGACGAGGCAGATATTGTGAGTAGGTTGGGGCTACAAGAATTGTCCCCTGCCTCAGCTTGTGTCAGGAGAGGTAGATGTACTTTGAAGAAGGTTCAAAGGATGGGGAGATGGATACCTCCCCAAGATGAGCTTATCAAAATTAATACCGATGGCTCCTCTAGGGGTAACCCAGGCCCTGCTGGGATTGGTGGTGTTGGTAGGAATTGTATGGAGGGCTTTGCTATTCTCTATGCCTTGGAGCGTGCCTGGGAGTTGGGTCAAAGAAAGGTTATCTGTGAATCGGACTGACAAATTGTGGTGAACTTGTTGACAGAGCAGAAGGTGAGTGGGGTTCATTGGCAGTTGGTAGAGATTGTTCGTCAGATTCTTCATATTAGCTTGGCTATGGAGCAGGTGTCTTTCATCTATACTCCTCATGAGTGGAATAGAGCAGCAGATTGTTTGGCTAAGTGGGCCTCGGAACATGGTAGTGATTGGAAAGTTGAAGGGTGGGAACATCTTTCCCTGGATTATTGTCAAGACTTGCAGAAGATTCTTGCTAAGGACATGGATGGGTATGAAAATGGCTGATTTTGGGATGGGCTTGTGGTCCTTTTCTAGGGCCTTGGGGCCTTGGGGCCTTGGGTCTCTTTGTAATTCTTGTGTCTGATTTTCAATAAAGTTTTTACCCCTTTATTTCAAAGCAGATGTTGAAGGATATAGGAGTTATCTATGATGAGCCTAGTGCTATATACTGAGACAATTAAACTGTTATCAATATTTTAAAGAATTTGGTGTTGCATTCCAAGACAAAGCATATAGCAATCAAGTTTCATTTCTTGAGAGAAAAGGTGAATGAAAAAGAATTAGATTGAAGTATGTATCTACAAAGGAACATATTGCAGATATCTTTACGAAGCCTTTGCCTAAAGATACTTTCGAGTATCTTAGGGAGAAGTTAAGGGTAATTTCCCCTCTTTATGAGAACTAAGATGCATGGATTTTCTTAAATCCGGTGAACTTCACAAAGCTATTTTATGCTCTGGATTGATGAGTGAGGCTACTACTTAGGGGGAGTAGTCAGTGTTAGTGTTGGTGGTTCAGATGTTTAGATTTTTGAAGCTAATTCAAAGGGGGATAAAATTGTGATTCTTGAGCCTTTTTCATTGATGTCAAAGGGGGAGAGAAGCATGTGAAAAACCTTGAAGTATTTTTGAGTTGTTTTTCTAAGGGGAGTTGATCCTTGTGATTTTGAGGGAGATTGTTATGAGTTGATTTCTTTCTTTGTATTGATTGTTTTCACATTCATATGCTGCCATGAATGCCAAAGGGGGATATTTTTGGACATTGGATAATATGTTGTCATTGATGTCAACATATATTCTATGTATTCTAGTGTTGCAGTTTGATTAGATGAGTTGATTTAACCCGTGTGTTGCAGATGAGCTGATGTCATTTAAAGGGTTTTTGGTATGATGTTTGTAGATGGTTCATTCCCATTTGCAAAGGTCTGGATGATGTTGTGATTGAGTTATGAGATTCGGTATTGAGGATGTTATTCAACTGTTCATGTTATTTGGTACTCTGATTTGTGCTCCGTATTGCTCCAAAATCTCTATATCTTTAGTTGCAGATGTGTGGGATGTGTTCTGGATGTTGATGTGTGTCCTCAGTTCGAGTGGTTCATGATTTGGAAATCCAAAAGCAAATCTTTCAGGTTAACAATCAGTTATGTTGATGTTCTTGAGCTTCGCTAGTAATATGATGATGATTCTGGTGATCCGAGTTGTTGTGGTTGTTGTGATGCAATTCACATTGCTTGTGGATATCTCTAGATCGTGTTCTATGCATATTGGTGGTCCGCATTGATTATTATACGCATTATTGAATACTTTCTTTGTTAGGTGATGTTATTCATGTTAAGTGACATTCTTGGTGGTTGTAGCGTGTTGTGGATGATCAAGGCATAATTGCTGGAGGTGTTGCATGCTTGCAGAATTGATTTGGGTCCAGACTATGTCTTAGCTAACATTGCTTTGGTTTGCATGTATTGTTGTAGCGTGTGAGGATATTATTTATAATTTTTATTGAGGGTTTAGCCGACCTCTATTTCATGGGTTGAGGGTTTGTATAAATATATGTGATAATCATGTGAGATGTGTGTATGTGTTGTATCTATGAGTGTATGATCGAGTTGAATGTGCGAACAAGTGATTTGATCTTTCAAAAGTGTGAAGGAGAAGAGAAGTGTTGCAGAGCAGACTATGTGCTTAACCAGAACTGTACTCAAGCATATGGAGATGCTATTTTCACAGTTCATGTGATCCGAATTGTTGTCCGAATGTTTTTGTAAGTCAGTGAGCCTTCCCTAAAGGTTGTAGCCTTTCTGGGTTTCTTATTTTGAGCAGTGAGCTCTAGGCAGTGTGCCTGAATGCATGTGCATTCTCATTGTAATATTCACATTTACTCTTAACAGGGTATTATTTCATTGTGGGTAGGTTCCCACCGTGGTTTTTCCCTTAACCGGGTTTTCCACGTCAAAAATCTTGGTGTTGTGTGTGTTATTGATGTGGTGTTGCTTCATGCTTTAACTATTAATTATCAGATCTATTTTGTGACTTAAGTTGTAGTAAGTTTTTGAGAAAACTGATTCACCCCCCTCTTAGTTTGTTGCATTGTTGGCATCATATGTATGTGTACGTACGTACGTATGTACATACATACATAGATACATACATGTATGCATGTATGTATGTATGCATATAGATACAGATATAGATATACATATACATATACATATACATATACATAAATCCATATATATGTATGTATGTATGTATGTGTGTGTATGTATATGTATATGTATGCATATAATAAATTAGAATATATACCTTAAATACATTTATTATGAAGATATTAATATAGAGATACTTAATTTAAATTTATTTTATTAGTTTATATGTATCTTCCAAGAACATTTCTCACTTTTTTTTTTAGATGAATTTAACATATTTATAATATTTTATCTGTATGTAATAAATTATTTACTTCATATTTCAAGCACATAGCTATATGAAGAGTACCAAAGTTTTATGCAAATAGTTTATTTCAATAATTTTATATGTTATTTTATTTCTTAAATTATTTATTATTCCTTGTACATAACTATTTTGGAATAAGAGAGTGCAAATTATTGGAAAAAGGGAATCATAATGAAGTAGGATTTTGTAATTTAATGGAGAAAAATATTTTGAAAAAAGACATAAATAGACAATTAGATCATTAAATAGATAAAAAAGGCAATTATTTAATCTACTTAACATATATTTTATTTTTACTTTAAAACTATTTTATTTACATACACATAGAAACATAAATTTTTATTTTTATTTCAAAATTATTTTATTAAAAATTATTAATATAATTGGTTATATAAATACAAATCAAATTTAAATTAAAAATTTATTTTATATTTAATAAATCTAATTTTTACAAATATAAATAGAAACTTTTTAAAATTAATTATAATTTAAGAATTTTAAACATAAATTTAAATCTAAATTTAAATTTAAAATCTTTTGATGTGGTGCAATTTCTCTACCCAATTACGCTACCAACTTTAGCAAAAGTAAAAATTTATGAAATTTTCTTTAACTTATATTCTATTTGATGAAAGTATCTTTATAACAGGAAAACAAAGAGTAATTAAAAGTTAAAAGATTGATTGTTTCACTAGTAATTTTTTTTTACCCAATTTTTTGATTTATTTTATTGTGAATGATTCATTTAAAAAAATAAAAAATGATAAAATTATAAAGATGTTAAGTAGTTCTATGCATACAAAGGGACTACAAAGTTTCAAGAGTGACCAATGATGCATTTTTGTGATTCTCATGCAATTGTGGCTAAAACATCTAGTTAGCCTTTGTTCTACTCAATAATATGATTATGATGGCTGAATTTTTATCATATAAATATGCATGTAATGGATTGCAAAGGGATTAACATTTATTTTGAAGAAGTTAGTAACTTTAAATTCTAGCGAACCTTAGTAGGTGCTTGTCGCGAAAGGATCTAAATATTGTACTCTATGCATGTATGGCCTTAGTATTTTTTTCTCCTTTCACCAATAAAGAGTTTGTGGCGTTTTGTGCTCATAATTTTAAGAGTCATTGGTTGTCATCTATTATAAGTATAACTTGTGTAATTCTTGACATTACTATATTAACGAGGACTCTTAAACTTTGTGGTTTTCTCTTTTAAAAGTTTTTTATTATGTTATTGTAGTTTTTGATTATACAATGCTTTCATAAAAGTGGAAATATCATTTCAATTCTTGGCACATCACTTTAGAGTTACATAGTGTAGATACTTAAAATTGTCTTTGTGCCTAAAAATGTCAATTTCACTAATTATTCCTCTTTCATAATTAAATATTATTTTTTTATGAATAGGCATTTCCATTAATTTATTTAAAGGCACACTATATATTCACAAAAAAAATAGGAGGATATAAGATCACTCCTTGAGAGTCACTAAGGTATAGCTTGAAAAACCAACAAAATACAAAACCACAGACAACACCCGAAAACATGAATACTAAAAAATAATTGCTAAGTGGCTAAAGTAGTGGTCAATGGAGGTGGTGGAGGGTCCTTATCATCTTTCAACCCCATACATTAGCAAGGTCAAGGGTGTTGTCTAGAAGGGACCATCCCTCCTCAATAACAGTGTCATCCTAAAAATAGGCCATTTTCATTTTGTTGAAATAGTTCGGTATTGCCCAAAGCTATTTTGCTTGGCTTGCTTTGAGAAAAAAGATTTTGACCAGTGATAAATTGGAAAAACTCCACATTGCTCAGCCTTTTAAGTATGTCTTGTGTAATGAAGAGTTTGAAATGGTAGATCATTTGTTTCTTCAATGTACATTTGCTCAACAATGTTGGTTTTTTGTCATGAATAAATTAAACATTGTTATGCCGCTTCCTAATTCATTATGGGACATTTTTCGGTCATGGACAACCCTTTTTTCTTCTTCACTCTTTGAGTGTATATGGAGATGTTCTCTTGCTTCAACCATTTGGTCTATCTGGTGGGAGAGAAACAAGCGTATATTCAGGAAAAATTCTTCTTCCCTGGCCAGAGTACTTGAAGGAATTGAAAAATCTATATCAGCATTGGTCAATGCGTATGTGCATATCAATACCAAGTCAAGTCCTTTCCTTACACATTGGGATTCTTCTGTCATCAGAGAATGGAAGTATATAACCATACCTTCCCCCACTATGTTATCTAGTCACACACAACAACCAATCGACAAATCTTCTATCAAGTGGTAGCCACTAGCCTCCTTCAGTAGGTTTTGTAAAACTTAATTTTGATGGATCATCTAGAGGTAATCCCAGAATATAAGGTATTGGAGCTTACATTAGAAATCATTTGGGTCATGTGATGGCGGTCAAATCCTTATCTATCCCCCTGGATATAATATTCCAAAATCTCAAGCTTTGCTAATGGGATTAATGTTAGCCAAAAAATTAAATATATCTCAACTTCACGTTGAAGGTGACTCTTCATTAATTATTAATGCTTGCGTTAAGAGACATACCTCCAATTGGAAAATTGCTTATATCCTGAGGTAGATTTGGGAATTATTAGACTCATTTAGAGAGGTCATTATTTCACACACTTATAGAGAATGTAATAGACTAGCTGATTTTGTTGCCAACATGGGTTGTGATAAAGTTCTAATGGACTCATTGTATGGAGATTCTATTTATTCCTTCTCTTCATCGTTGGTAGAAATTATCCACTATGAAATGGTTCAAGATACTTGACATGTTTTGATGAACTATTCCTCTGATTGGGAAGCTCTATTGTCTAGTATTCTTTCCTCTTCACAGTATATAGCTGCAAATTGGGTGGAACAGGGAAATGCTGAATAAGAAAATTGACAACTTTCTGTTGAGAACAAGGATGACCTGCAACCAATGGAGGAATTCTAGTAACCGGCTGGTTATATTGTCTTTTTGGGATGATCTCAAGTTTAAGGTTCCCCTGGTGATTAAATGGAAGTTTTTGCTTATCAATGAATTATATCTTTGTATTTGGTTTAATCTATTTTTGCATATTTAATGGAGTATAGCTTAACCTATACAAACTATCCACTTCAGGCCAATTGGTACAACCTAACAGGCTTTAGACTATTCGGTTTAACCCAACTGGTATAGCAGAATCGGTAAAGGAGGCATTTTGTAAACTTTTTATCTTTTTGAAGCCAACCGGTTCAACCTAATAGGTTTTAGACTCTTCGTTTTTAATTCAACCGGTATAGCAACCGATAGTGGAGACATTTTGTAAACCAGTATTGTAGTATCGATAACGGAGGCTCTCTTGTGAACCGATTAATAGGACAACATACCGGTATTCAAGTTCTGGTATAACACAACCAGTAATGATGGATTTTTCTTCAGTGGACCGGTACACACATCTGCTCACCGGTAACCAGTCGTGGTAGCTCTATAGTGAACCAACATACATAATGGCATTCTAGTACTCAAGTTTAGTGGTAACCAATAGTGGTGGCAGTTCTTTATGAGTGCATAAGAATTTAATCTAGATCAACTAGACTCAATTTTGGCCTCTATGAGGAATGTACTATGGGCATAATTCATCTCTTTCTTAGGATCTTTGGGGGGGTTTCTTCTTATAGCTCTGATTTCCCTTTGTTCATTGTAACTGGGCAAGGATATAGGGTTTTCTTCTTGGTTCTTTCCCTATTGAGCTCTTGAACCAGTTATTTTATTAATATATATATATATATATATATATATATATATATATATATCAGTGGCTTGCCACTTTTGCCAAAAAACAAAAAAAAATAGTGTCATCCTCTTTCTCATTCTCTTTTTTGGCTGGAGAAATGGCCAGTGACACTTGGGGAAGCCATTTGGAAGAACTCGGCCAAGTGGAATCAACATTGCTATTTGGCCAACCTGTGCCACCTGTAAGCGAGGGGTCCACTCCTCCTGTGTTCCACCTAGTAGCAAAGCCACCATGTGGTGGAGAGGTGGACCACTTGTGCTGGAAGTCTCTTCCGCCACTAGACTTGCAGAGAGGTGCATGGGTGTGTGAATGACACATAGAGGAGTTGTGACCACACTACCTATCATGAGGTGGAGACCGCGTATCAAAAACTGAAGGGTCCAGTGGCACTATAGCAACTGTACAAGGAGTGTTTCCCCAATGTTATAGAAGCTCTTGTAGATGGCCCATCTCTAGCACAACCTTGTTGGCTTACACTTGGATCTAGCGAATCCCATCAATACAAATGCATGCTTCAGTAAACATAGAAACACGAATATCAAGAGAGCTATGATAAAAAATAGCAACATTTCTATCTTTCCATAACATGAAAAGGATCCCAATCCTGAAAGCATGCCATATTTGCATGAACTGAAAGGGAAAGTGGGGAGAATCTCCCAACAAGATCATATGCTAAGAAAAAAGGTTGGATTCGGAAAAAATCATGAATCTATGTTCACAGTTGTTGGTCTCTTTTGCAATACCAAAAGAGGTGAATGAAAGTCTTCGGATGCCTACATAAAGGGCAACGAGGGTCTGGCATACCCAGATGTTGCACGAAGAGCCCAATGACAAGCCTTGGAAAATAGTACACCAAGTGAAGTGTGCCAACTTCAACTCAATAATAGCTAACCAAATAGTATGAAATCTATGACACCACGCAGACTGAGAAGATTGCAAATGCCACCGAATATTCAAGGCTGAAACCATAGGCAAGTGAGGAACAAGCCAACTATAACCTAATCCAGGTTTGTAATTACAAAAGGATGTGTTGGGAAACCATCACCAATCCTTCCACCATGGCCTGATCAAGTCGATGACAAACTTATGAAAGATATTCAAAGGAAGGATGACATGACAAGGTCAAATATCTGTCGATTTGGTTGGCCGAGGTGAAATTGGGTCTGCAAATCTTCCTAGGAGTGAAGATTCATGTTGCTTCTGAAGAAAAGATCTTGAGTGCAAATGCCATGCTTGTGAAAATGTAGAGCATGAATTCCAAGAACATGAGCTAGAGGGAGCCCTTGCAACTGAATGAGTGATGACCACCAAATATTATGCTAGTTAAAAGAGAGGCCATCTTTGAAACCAACCCCATCCTAGCGAAGCCAAGGTTTGATAGCTTCCCAAGCCTCCCAAATTCTCTTAGCAACAAAATTCCCTTAGATTTGAACAACTTCTTTCATAACCAGGAGGGTTTGAAAACCAATCCCCTTCTAGGCTAGCCTATGAGATAGATAACCAGAAGAAATCTTGATGAGAATTTTTGAGGCCTCATTGCCCGAAATGGCACAAATAACCCATTTGGCACACAAGGAAAGACCTTGTTTCTGGGTTGAAATCAGACCAAGACCTCCAGGATCCTTGGGAAGACAACAATAATCCCATGCAACTTGGTGAAAACCATGGTGGTTAGATCCAAAATCCCACAAAAAGTCTCATAGGAGCTTTTCCAACTTGTTGTAAGAGGCCTTAGAAGGAGCCTAGCAAGAGGAATAATAAAAATGGGTGGTTGCCAAAACTTTGGAACAAATCTAGAATTTATCAATCAATGAAAGTAGCTTGGTAATCCAAAGGGCAAGCTTCTTCTCAATATGATCAAGAACCGCATTCTAGAGCTCAACAACAAATCCCTAAAAGGCAAAAGAAATGACCAAAAAATGAAAGATTTCCCCATGCTGAATTCCCTTCCACCCATACTAGAAAATCCAAGAACGAGCTGGGAGAAAGGATTGTCTATAGCACTAAGTCTTGTGCCATTAAGTCATCGAACTTGACATCAAAAAAAAGGTGTCAAGGCATTAAAGGGTTGCCTAAACATCGTGTTCATCTTTGATCAAGGTGAGAAAAGAATTTTTAACAAAATGGCCATGCACGAGATAAGAAGATGAGTTAGGTAGGGAAATGCCCTTGATGTGCCTAGTTGAAATGACAAAAACAAGAAGGTAGCCAAAATCCTTGGTAGCCAAAACATACAAGGGGGCCATAGGGAAACCTTTGCGAATGGACCTAAAAAGGCCAAAAAGCTAAGGAATGTTGCCCATTAATGGTGGTGGAGGTGAAAGTGTCACTAAAAATTATTTGCGTATATTGAATCAAATGGGGACCAAACACTAGGGATTTAAGCATCACAAAGGTAAAGGGCCATTTGATGCGATCATAAGCTTTAGCAAAATCAATTTTAACAAAAATAGCATTTTTCTTAGAGAGACGAGCCCACTCCATGCCTTCCCAGAAACAATGATATTTTCCATGATAAACCTAGATTTAATAAAACTAGTTTGGTTAGGATAAATTATATGCATAAGAAGGTGGTGAATCTTGAGAACTAAGGCCTTAGCAACGATTTTTTAAGAGACATTGAGAAAAGTAATGGGATGACAATTGCAAATATCCTCTGGATCTCCAAGGGGAATGAATTTTATGTTTCCCTTATTGATAAGATGACAAAGAGAACTTGAATGAAAAGCTTCTAGGTAAACTGGATGAAGGTTAAGGCCAACACATGGCCACAACACCTTGTAGAACTCACAAGGGAAGACATCACAACCTGACACTTTATCATCTTCCATGGAAAATATGGCCTCATTGAGATCCTCAAGTGTAAGAAACTGATAGCAAAACACCTTTTGAGAATCAAAAAGTTGTGAAGGCACAACAAAGAGACATTCTTCGAAAGCTTGGTCTCTTTTAAGGGAATTTCCCTGCATTGTGAACACCTTCTCATAATGTCTGACAAAAGCTTGAAGAATATCATGTAGCTTAGAGAGCACTATGTGACCATGCTTAATGTGTTTGATACCAGGTGAGGAGTGACCTACGTTGAGAGATAAGAAAAAATCTTTGGATGCATGATCCCCCACTTTGAGCCAGTGCAATATGGATTTAATTTGAGCTCCACGTGCAACATAGTTATCTGCAATTTGTTTCTTTTGATAGAGCTAGGAAAATTGAACTTACAATTTAGAGCAGAAAGGGTTAAGAGCCAGAGCTTCGGTGGCATTATGCAAATCCATGGTGGTCACCTCATGGGACCGTCGACAGTGCATGGATAGCTAACTACCATAAATGTAGAGGAAATGAGCCATGCATTGGATGACATCATTCCACCATGTAAGTTAGCTAAAGAGCTGAGTGTGCTGACTCTAAAGATTCCAGACCCTCTAAATGTGGACCACCATGGGCGAGTAATTCAACAAAGAAGTATTTAAAAAAAATATGTTTTTTATGGTCGTACTCGATCCACTTGCCATTAAATGCTAAACATAATGGGATAATGGTTTAACAAAGTAACCTTGGGGAGAGGTAAAGCAGGAAGATCTTGATTTTCCCCAAAAGAAAAGAAGGACTGAGTTGAGATCATGGCACAATCAAGGTGTTTAAAAACTCTGTCAGAACAAACCCTAAAATTCTCCAAGTGTGCCAGATACCTTGAGGGCAGTGACAGTTGGTATTGGGGTCGAAAATACCCAAGTTATTACGTATATAAAACCATGCCTCTCTTTCGATAGCTATCCAATGAAAGGGCAATAACCCTGCCTTATCAATAGCCACCTCCACCATATTAAAATCCTCACACAAAACCCAAGTGGCAGGTGATAAAAAATCAGCTATCCACCACGAAAGATTAGATCTTTCAACAACATCATTGGGAGCATAAAAATTAATGATCCCAAAAGAATGAAAATCAACTAACATGAGTACCCACACAAGTTGTTGAGTGGGATTTGACCCATGGTCCACAATAGAGGAATCCCAACATGGTGAGATGTTGGTGACAATACCTCCCCAACCAACTTCGTGGTCTGAAGCAAAAACCAAGCCATCTAGCCAAATTATAAATGCAACAACCAACATGAAAAATGCAATTTTAATCTCCCGAAGACAAAAAAATATCAATGCTAGGGAATTTTTGTCGAGTATTCTGCATAGAATACTTCTTCACAAGGTTAGTTAGACCTCCATCATACATTTCAATGGGATAAAATTCATGATTCAAAGTCTTGCATTCCATCCTCATCCTCAAGAGAGGAGAATCTATTCTGCAAGAAATCAAAAGATGATAAAAAACTAGGGTAGGAATCCCTAGGGACCACCCTATGTTTTTTTGGAATCTCATTGCCATCTGCCTCCAACCAGAAGGGTTGTGAGAGAAACGTAATGAAGATGGCTGAGCTAACAAAACTAAAGTAGCCTAAGGAGTGCAAACCCACACAAGGTGGGAAACATCCTCAGCAACTGAACCTATCCCTTGAGAATCAGGGTTTGAAGTAGCTTGCACTGATGGTGAAGCCATAGGCTGAATCAATGTTGGCTCCTGTGATTGTGGCTACGTAGAATCGGAATTAAGCCATTTCTAAAAAGTATCTAAAGAAGTTTTTCCTTTCTGAACCATTGTAGTCCACCCATCCACATTCTTAGCATCCTCAAAGGAGCATGAAGGGGCAGACTCCTCGAGAGGGATTTTAGTCCTCAAGGTAACCAGAGGGCAATCGTTAATTTTATGTGCAGAGATTGACACTGATAGAAAGTATTAGGAAGGTTCAAATAGAGAACTCTCTGAGAGTAGACTTTACATACAAGTATTCTCTTTTTACTTACTATGTGTCCATCTTCATCCAGTTTGTTCTGAAATACCCATTTAGTTCCTATCACATTCTTATCATTCGTTCTTGGGACAAGATCCCAAGTCTAATTCTTCTCAATTTGTTCCAATTCCTCTTTCATAGATTTCATCAAATTCTAATCGCTACAAGATTCTTTTACTATTTTTGGTTATGTCTTTGAAATTAAGCATAAATTCACCTTTCCTTCAACAACTTTACTTCTAGTGATAACACCTCTATTTTTGTCTGCAATAATTTGTTTCTCTGAATGATTATTCTCCACATACCTCGAAGTCTTAAGAGAAATTTTTAGAGCATCTTCCTTATCATTTTGCACTTCTGTTTCTTCAACCTTTTCTTATTTTGGTTCATCAGTAGACTCATCAGAAGTAAACTCTCTACCTCTATTAGACATCAAACATTTGATTCTTCTATCTATCTCATTTTCAACCATAGCCTTGAATTTCTTGAACTTTTCTAGAGCTTCAGATTTTTCTTTTAAGAAAGTAACCCAAGTCATTCTAGAGTAGTCATCAATTAAGAGCATGAAATATATGTCACCTTGTTGACTTCTTATTCTAGTTAGACCATGAAGATCATTGTGCACTAATTCAACTAGTCTAGTAGAAGATTGTTCCTTAACTTTAAAAGTTCTCCTTGTTTGTTTTCTAATTTGACATTCTTTAAAAATAGTATTAGTAGGATTTGTAATATTTGACAAGTCTCTCACAACTTGAATTGAACTAATCCTTACCAGATTATCAAAATTAATGTGACACATCCTCTGATGCTATAACCAACTCTCATTAATCTACGTCACCATGCAATATCCACCAGCTGTCCTCAATTGATAAACATTTCCATATGTCCTCTTTCATGCTGTAATCACAAAACTGGACATTTTTCTAATCTCACATCCATCATCCCAAAAAACAAGATTATATTCATTTACACACATTTGACAATCACTTAAAAGTTTATGATTTAAGCCTTTAACATAGAAAACATTTTTAGTATTATGTTTGCCCTCAAAACTGATAGAACCAATTTCAACTATCCTATTTTTCTGATCATCTCCAAATCTAACAACACCACCATCATATTTTTCAAGCTTTACAAACTTATTCTTGTCACCAGTCATATGATTTGAACATCCACTAGAAATAATCCATTCATCTTTATCTCTTCTAGCATGAAAAATAGATACAATAGTACCTTCAATTTTAGTAGCATCTTATGAAGATTTTTTCTTAACAATTTTGTTAGGGTTAGCAGAAAAAGACTCTTCCTTTACCACCAAGAACAGACTATAACAAAGGAGATTTTCTACCTCAAGGATGATGAATCCTAGAGAACAAATTGACCCTTCGATACCTCACTCGAACTGGCGCAGAGGGTGAGCCAGGGATGAAAATAACATATTGAATTGACAAATTGCAATTTGAGACTCTCAGACGACTCTACCAAACCTTTGTCCAAAGGATAGGCACGCAGACTGGGACACCAACATGGTGCGTTGTTGTCCGGTATGGATGAGGTACAAAGGTCATACAGAAAGTAGCAAACATGACTATAATATGATAAAGACACAGAAAACGATAAAACTAAGCTAGTAAATACAAAAATACAAATTAACTAAGACAAAATAAAAGGAGAGAAGGTGAGAGCAACACATAACTAGTCCAAAATTTGGAGCCTACCACAAAGTTATTATTCTACTATAGTTATGCACCTACATGCAAACAAGAGAGAAAATGTTGGGGTTTTTTTTTTGAGCCTGCCTAAGTCGGACCCTTGTTTTGGTGCTTCCACCTCCACGGACAACCCAGATAAAGCCATGGGAAAGATAAAAATGATAAATATGATAATAGAAGAAGTACGAATGTGCAACAAATTGAATAAGGATGAGTGAACTCCCCTTTTTATAATTGTGGAGATTGCGCTATGAGTTATCCAAGAGATTGCAATAATGGCAGTCTTTGTGAGAGAAGCTATGAACATTGTCCAAAGAAATTGCCAAAAGCTCCAATCTACAAGAAGTGATCTCAAAATGCCAAAAGATCCAAAAGATTTCTTCAAATGGGAGAGATATAGGTCCTGGAAAGCAAACCAACATCGATGGATGCATGTAGGGGTGTTACGATTCCTTCCAGGCGCAGTTGTAACGCCCAAATGACCACCTACGAACTGTTAGATTCACAAGATGCTAGCGCGTCACGTGGATGTCTTCATGCCATGTTGTAGTCCCGAAGGTGACAAGTCAATAGAGTTGGTAAAATTCCAATTTGAATTTAACAAAGCGATCCCGATGGACAAAAGGACAAAGATGGTGGTACACGACCTCCGATGATGTGGAGGAAGGTGCCATTTTTTGCGACAAATTGTACAATGTGTAATTTTTGATATTACATTTTTCCCCCACTTTAACGAGCATGTCTTTGCTAAGAGATGTGAAGCTAAAGTAGAGGAAGATGAAGAGTTAAGATGGGAAGACAAAATTTCATTGATAAGAAAAGGTTTCCCCTACCGAGATGAAGCTAAGATTTGGAATAAATAATGCTAATCGCAAACATGCTAGATGCAATCTAACATGTCGGATGGTAAGATAAAGGATAGATTTGGATGGATAATAAGATAGCGTAAAAGAAATGAACCTCGCTTTGGAGGAAAGCCCCTTATTATGAAAAAGATACAACATAAGCGACCACCATGATATGAGATACTTCAGTATGGATAGCAAACTGTGTTATGATAGATAGCCATATGATAGGGAGTTGAGATATGCCAGTATGGATAACCATACGATAGGGCAACAAGATAGATAGATTTTGCCAACATGGGTAGTGATACACTAGATAGCCATGCGATTGGGTGCAATTAAAGATATATTTGATAAATAGTAGGTTGGCCCCTACAAAGGCAAACATAAAAAAAAAGATCAAATGGTTTGTCCTCCATCTAGGAAAATGTGATAAATAAAAAGATCAAGTGGTTTGGCCCCCACCTAGGCAAAACATGAAAAAATGATCAACAAGAAACATAAATGCAAGAAGCTAAAAGACAAATGCAGGTCATGCAAAAATGCAGATATGATGGACTCCCCTTAGTCAGATATGCATGGAAGGCATGCCATTATAAGAAGAAGAGTGATTGTTGCACGTCAACATAGCGAGATGTTTCCATGGAATGCCACCAGTAGCAAGTGGTACATAAATGTCCACAACATCGATGATGAATGCAAGAGGATAGGGGGATCCGAGAGTTTGGCATCCGAACCCATAGCAATGAGAAAAGATATATAATATAATTGCAAGATGGGTATATCGTCATAGCGCCAAAGTTCTCGGATCTGAAGAAGAGCATAGGAAGACAAATATAAAATAAAAATTTGGGTCAACATGGAAGAAGGTGAAAAGATTCCCCCAATGCTTTGTATCGTCCCTAAATAGTGAAAAAGCAAGATACGACAGCTAGAAGAAGTAGAGAGACAAATAGAATAAGATGTATGAAAGAAAATCATCTCTTATCCAAGCACCTACATAGTAATTCAGATCCTCTGGGAGAGAACAACAAATAAATATAGTCACCCTTCTGTATCCAAGTACCTACTAAGTAACCTGGGTCCTCCGGGAGGGAACAAACATATAAGGCAAGCACGAGGGAACACAATCAAGTGCACACACACAAAAAGATGGAGGTAAGAGATAAATATTATAAGGGTCATCCCTTAGGAGATCACCATCCTCCCAATTAATATCATAGGGAGAAGGAGGATGAGCTTGGAGAGGGACCACCACAAGATATTCACTAGGCACCTCATCAGGAGCGAGGGAAAGGGACGAAGTAGCAGAAAAGTCTTCATCCACAGGCTCAAAGGAGGCAAGGGTCAATGATCGCGTGAAGATCATAGAAAGGGGCAGGATGTCTTTCAAGGAGTTGAACAACCAAGCCTCCCTAGAGGAAGTAGGTGACTCACTCGGAGAAGATGAAACATGAATAGGATTGTTGGCCTCTAGATGAGGGGTAGTGACAAATTTAGGATAAGGCAGAGCCTTCTCAACAATGCACACATAAATAGGCAAACCAACAGACACAAAAATAGGCATAGAAGAGGATGAGGAGCACACTTAGGATGGTTTTCGTTGTTGAAACTCTGGAATGGGACCCTGCTCAAGCTTGTGTTTGGGTCAGACAAGAGAATCGGGTCTCCTATCAATCGTAGTAGGCTAAAGGACTCCAGGAAAGCTCTGATGCTGGAATGGCTACGAAAAAGGGGGAGCAGATAAAGCTGCGCTAAGCACCACCTATGTATGCAACATTTCAATGGGTTGAGACAACGAAGGTATGTCTAGAAAGGAGGTGATGAGGGGTGGCTCTAATGAAGGAGAAATGAAAACCTACACCCACTTAGGGGGAGGTTCATCAATAGGCCCTGAAGCAGCTGGAAGAAAAACTGAAGAAGATGCAGAAATAGGAGCACTTGATGAAGTAGGAGCTTATGCGACAGAGTAGGGAGCTATAGATGCAATAACAACTTGTAGAGTAGAATCACTCTCTCGAGCCATGGCTCATCGACAATGCTTACATTTGCACGCTCGCTAATTACCATGGAGATGAGGACCACCAAATAAATCCTGAGAGGATTCAGGAGCATCATGCTCCATAGGAGAGGCCTCCAGAACCATGTTAGAGATAGGAGAAGGCCCAACTGATGGAATAGGAGGTGTATCTAAATTAGGCATGAAATTGATAGCAATTGGTGCTTGACTCCACTTCACGCAGGGAGAAACGGGAGGAATAGAAGGTGTTGATGCAGGCTAAGAAATAGGAGCAAGTGGAGATGAACAAACACAAGAAGAATTATTCCCTTTCTCATAGCGAGAAGGTTGAGGGATATCAGCCATGATTAGGAGCTCAGAGGGAGGGTGGGCCGCAAACTTTGGTAGCATGGGTGCCTTTGCCTTGTCTGCCCTAGGTCCAGTCGTAGGAACAAAAGACACCACTAGAGGTTGTGAAGTCTTGGGCCAATGGGATGGTCTATTAAGAGGAACAGGCTTAGCCCCAACCCCCGATGATGAGGGGACATGGGGCACTACCTGATCCAAGACCAGAATAGATGGAGCAGAGGTCGATGCAGGAAGAGGCAACAAAAGACTAGGCTATGCGGATTTAGGAGCCAACTCCCCCATCTTATATTGATAGTATGTGTGGTATATAAAGTCAACATGGGGAATCATAGGCCCCACCGAAGCAAGCCAAAAATGGTCTAGCAAAAAGTCCCCATGGGCTACCAGGGATGGATATCCAGTATCCTGGATGACAACCCGTGGATTGATATCTAGTATCCTGGATGACATGCATCGAACCTTCATGGAGGAACTTGAGACATTTATGAATTATTGAAGGGACTGCCTCCATAGAAATTAAACAAGGAATACCTAGTTTAGCTCTAAATAGGTCCAATTCAAGAATGATCACAAATGTAAAAGATATTGCCTTGGGTCCTATAAGGTCCATCAAGGTGATACTACCCAAAGAAGAGATAGAAAAATTTTCATGTGTTCTTAGGGTTGCCTGACATTCATCATATGTGGGTCTATGAGAACCATTCATGAATAGAGTCTCCTTTGTGATAACATCGACTCTGCAAGATGGGTCAACCATCACACCTATGACAGTTTGACTATTCAACTTAGCAGGGATGTACAAGGGAGAAGGCTCTCCATAATACGAGGCATCCAGAGGGGTGAAAGACACATTAGACACCTTCTCCTTCTGGCTAGGATGTGGACAAATAGGAGTGATGGTGACCATGTTCACAAATGGATCATCATCCAAAGAAGGATCTGATGCAAAGATGAAATTTGTTGAATGAGGAGGAAAGGGATCGGTATAGATTTGCAAGTCACTATTGGTTTTGTCAATGGACTTCTTTGACTTGTGTTTTTGTGCATCAACTTTGATTGCACCACATCGACAGTGGTATTAGACAATGTGTCAAAGAAAATAATATTGCTTAGTGTCATTACCAGGCACACGATGATAATGAAAAAATTTGTATCCATCATACTAGCGTGGATAGGGCCTACTATCAGACAATGGTTTAATCTTGGGAAGGGTGATAATATTGTCTTTCAACAATTGTTGCATTATGCTTAAGTAAGAGTAATTTCAATTTAGTGAAGACTCACATTGGTGTAGCAGCTGTTGGAGGAATAGTAACAACATTAGCCACAACTTTATTCTTCTAAGACCCTTCCGTGGACATGCCCGCTAGTGTTCGTACTAGAATCTTC
Source organism: Cryptomeria japonica (assembly GCF_030272615.1). NCBI lineage: Eukaryota > Viridiplantae > Streptophyta > Pinopsida > Cupressales > Cupressaceae > Cryptomeria > Cryptomeria japonica. Next base: position 913,300,245 of record NC_081407.1, read on the forward strand.
GAGCTACGACATGGTGTGCTGATAGTCCATGAGTATAGAACACATATTGGTGAAGCTTTGATACCAATTAAGAGATAGTTTCTCCTTCAATGCCAATTCCATATTACCACTTAACATTCTCTGCAGATCGCTATTTGGTAGGGAAAAGGGGATCCTAGTAGAGATCAATTGATACCTTGAGATGAAATCTATGATATCTTTATTGGGTTTTTGTTTACAGCGAACAAGGTTGGCTATAGTGACCCTGTTGCCAATGTTAGCCTGAAACCATCTAAGAAATAGATCCATGAGTTGAACAAAGGTGCGAATAGAGTGATCCAATAAGGATTGATACCATTCTAATGCAGTTCCCTTAAGGGATCGCGAGAATAGCGTAAGCAGAACAAAGTGCAGGTTATGGTAATCACTACACATGGTCATGAAAGAATTGATGAGCACATTAGGGTCCCCATCACCATTGAACCTGTCAAACTCCAATGATTCAGTAGCAGTAGGAAGGATAGTGTTCAGGATAGTGATGCCAAGGGGACTCTTCCTATAATATGCAGGCATAGACGATTGACTAGAAGTGGAGGCCATGTTTGTGAGCTATAATTGTAACTGCCCCATGTTTTGTAAGATAGTGTTCAATATTGGATTAGCGAGTGGAGCAGGTGGAGGTGGGCCAGATGCACCACCACCTCCATCAACACCTCCAAGAGAGAAACCACCACCTCCACCAACCCTACCAAGAGAACCAGTGCCATCGATAGAGGTAGTACTGGCACTAACTATAGAGACCTGAGTTGTAGTAGAGGCAGAGGTCGAGCTACTAGACATACCTATATACCCCAAGGGAGTGGTCGAGGCATTGATGCTAGGAATGGTAGGCCCATGAGGGTCGACCTTGTGCACTATCAAACTGGGTATGTCAACACCTAACTGGGAACCACAAGTGTCAGATTGGACATCCCGTGGGGGTGGATCTACCAAGGGTACATGGTTTTTGACAATAATAGATAGTGCCCTCGACATCTCCAAACCTTTCTTATATGAGATAAGCATGTCTCTCAAAGTATTAACTACATTCCCAACTTGAGGGAGGACATTCTCCTGATTAAGGAACCCTTCAAAATCTCTTAGGTTCTCCTCTAGAGATCGAGTCTAGTCAAAGTCAATGCTAACAACAGAGTCATGGTCAACAATAGGAGGAGAAGGCGGTAGAGAATTCATCGGAGAATTGTTTTGAGAACTAGTAGCTGACAAGCCTCCCATGAAAGGTATTTGGAGAGTATAAGAAGGGAAAGACTTATTGGATTCAGGTAAAGGGTTTTTTTATCATTGCGTCGGATAGTGAAGGACTGTAACGATCAGTAGGGAAACTTCGTCTAGATGTCCTCCTGACTACATCTCTTGTGGTAGTCGTAAAGCTCATAGACAATCCTTGCAATGCTGAAACCAAACTATAGGGACATGAAGGGTTTTGTCTTCTACTAGAGCTTTCTAATCAGAAAGATGAAGAGGCTAATGAAAATGCTAAAGCAAAGATGCAAAGATGCAAACTATATTCCCCCTTTTTTTCTTTTTTCTTTTTATAGATTTTAACTGTAGCTAAGAAATAAGTGCTAAAGAAAAATGACAATACAATTTGATTCACTTTGGGTTCACCTAAAATGTAATGGAGGAAATTGTTGGCAATTGGCACTAATCTGGTGGCTTCTGGTGGCTGAGTATTGGTTTAGGGTTGTCATTGATGGTAACTCTTCACGGAGATTCGATCCAGTGGTCATAATTCTTCATATCTGGAAGCGGGTGTTAACCATTATTTCAGGAAGAACAAAGCATTTTTGGGTCTGGAAGCTTTCTGGTGATGTAGTGCATTGAATCGTGTTTGGGATGATTGGAACGACTTAGAAATATCATTTTATTGTTGTTTTGATAATCCACATTTATCTGTGGTGATCCGGTCAAGCCGACATGTGACTACATGTTACACTAGCAAGCCGACATGATGTATGATCTATTTTGTGATTACCGATATATAAGTTTGGTGTGGATGATCTTTTTGGTGGATGATGCGATTGTATGCGAGTGAGAGGTAATTGAGAATCCATTTTGGCATAGTTTCACATTCACATTCTTGATCTGGTAGCTGACTGAGACAGATTACAAGGCATAACAGAGCAGAACAAAGAAGGTGATGTAGTCAATATTTTTGGCACTTAACCAGAACTCATCCAGGCATTGTAGATGATATTTTAGAGTATTTTTCTATAATTCATCATTGTAACTATCTTGTAATGAAGTGAGCCTTCCCTAAGGGTTGTAGCCTTCCGAGTTATTTTAATTGAGCAGTGAGCTCTAGGAAGTGTGCCTGAATGCTTGTGCATTCACATTTTGTAATATTGTATTTCTACTGGCCATAGTGGAATAATATTGTGGGTTCAAATCCCACCATGGTTTTTCCCATTTGGGTTTCCACGTAAAAATACAGGTGTTATGATCTTGTAGTTGTTTGTTTTATGATTCTGCATTTTAGTTTCAAGTATTTACTTTCGGTGGTTTAAAATTAAGTTTGAAAATATGATAACTGGTAGATCACTGATTCACCCCCCCCCTTTTAGTGATCCCTGATTCCAACAAAAAATTTCTACCTCGAGGATGATGAATCCAAGAGAAAAAATCGACCCTTCGATACCTCACTCAAATTGGTGTTGAGGGTGAGCCAGGGGATGAAAATAATAGATTGAATTGACAAATTGCAATCCAAGACTCTCAGACGACTCTATCAAGCCTCTATCTAGAGGACAAGCGCGTAGGTCTCAGACACCAGCGCAACGCACTGCCGTCCTGTATGGATGAGGTACAAAGGTCCTACATAAAGTAACAAAGGTGAATATAATATAATAAAGACACATAAAATGATAAAACTAAGCTAGTGAATACAAAAATACGAATTAACTAAAAAAAATAAAAGGAGAGAAGGTGAGAGAAATGCACAATTGGTCAACGATTTGGAGCATCCCGCAAAGTGATTATTATTCTATGATTATGCACCTACACACAAACAAGAGAGAAAATGTTGGGGGTCATGTTTTGGAACTTGCCTAAGTCAGACCCCCATTTTGGTGCTTCCACCTCCATGAACAACCTAGATAAAGCCACAAGAAAGATAAAAATGATAAAGATAATGATAAATATGATAATAGAAGAAGTATGAATGTGCAACAAATCGAATAAGGATGAGTGAAATCCCCTTTTTACAATCATGGAACTGTTAGATTCGTGGGATGCTAGCGCGCTGCGTGGATGTCTCTGCACCATGTTGTAGTCTTGATGGTGACAAGTCGACAGAGTTGGTGAAATTCTAGTTTGAATCTAACATAGCAATCTTGATGGATAATAGGACAAAGATGGTGGTACACAACCTCCGATGATGTGGAGGAAGGAGTCATTTGTTGCGATGAATTGTACAAGGTGTAATTTTTATATTACACAAACATTCACTATCTTCTTCATAATTAGATTCATCATCAAAAATATTTGCATGTTCTCTAACATAATAAGCCTTCCTATTGAACTTTTCTTTGAATTCCTTATTCTTTTGATTTGCAATTATGTTAGGACATCTAGAAGCATAATGACCTATCTTTCCACAGCTAAAACATTTAAAGGGAAATTTCCTTTGTACTTTCTGATTCCTTTCTTCATTCTTCTTAGAAAGTTTGCCTCAAACTCATCAAATTTATCTTCATCAGATTCCTCATCTTTCATTGATTTAGTAGCCTTAAATGCAATCTCTATTCTTCCACTAGTAGTACCAAATTCTCTCATTTCAAACGTAAGTAAAGAGCCATACAAGTATTCTCTAGTATACTTATTCTTATTATGTGATTCTTCTATTGCTAAAACCTTAGAGTTATAGGGCTTAGTAAGAGTCTTGAGTACCTTTTTCATAGCTTCATCTTCCAAAAAGTTACCACCAAGACCTTTGATCTCATTTACAACATCATCTATTTTTTGCAGGTAGCTAGTTATATTTTCTTCTTCATCCATCCACAAGCATTCATATTTAGTTTTAGCATTCTGTAACTTAGCCAGTTTGACTGTATCATCTCCTTCATAAGTCTTTTCTAATTTATCCCAAACCTCAAGAAAATTCCAAAGATACACCTTTCATTAATTCAGTCTTAGAAAGAGCACTAAAGATAGAAAACATTGCCTTTTCATTGTCTTCAAATTCCTTGATCTCATCCAAAGTGTTCGTTCTAGTCTGCAGTTTAGTGTACTTCTGTGTAATAAACTTCCAAACTTCATAGCCAAGAGAAATCAGGTAACCTTGCATCTTCACTTTCTAGAAAGCATAGTCAAATCCATCAAACATAGGGATTGTTAGTTTGTGTGCCATCAGGATCTCCTCAAGCGGTTAAGCTCTTCTCCAAGGAACCAAATCTTTGATACCAATTGTTGAATGTTCTTACACACAACACAACTAGGGGGGTGGGGTGAATCAGTTGTACAAACAAATCTAAAATATTTTCCTTAAATCTGATTCTTAGCAACTTAACTTTATCACTCAATCCACATAAAGATGTGAGCATGAAAGAACATGAAAATCACAACACACCATACACAATGAAACACTAGATTTTACGTGGAAAACCATGTTAGGGGAAAAAACCACGAAGAATAAATTCTCAATATATGAATGCCTGTTAGGGTGACATAGGTTAAGGTGATTTTTACAAAGAAAGGCTCACTGCCCGAAAGAAAGAAAGAAAGACTCACTCCCCAAAAGAAAGAAAGAAAGGCTCACTAACCAAAAGAAAGAAAGAAAGGCTCACTGCCTATATGAAGAAGAATAAAAGAGAAAGAATCCACCACTGATATACCTCTACAACTGTAAGATCTATAGATACCTTTGGCTCACTATTTCCGGTAGCTAACACATGAAAGTCCACATTGCTCAACACTTTTCACCAACTCAAAAAACACTCATCAAACAATTAGGGATATAGATCCTCTTTCACACACCTTCATCGCAATTCACTTCCTTTCTATACTCACGCACACATTCATCACACACTTCTTCATCCTCCACAAGTTATCCTTTATTTATATCATCTTGACAAATGCAAAATCTCCCAAGGTCGGATAAGCATCTTAACTAGACACAATTCAAATTAGGTCTGCACTAAACATTTCCACAGTGGAAAAGAATGTAAAATAGACCACAACAATCTTAATTGATAATAAATAAACATCAAACACATTACACAACCATCCATAATCATCGAAGCAATAATGTGAAGTGTAAATACCCAAGGTCAACCAAACCTAGAGTAAACAACATCGAACTTTGAAACCTTTCTTTCGAAGCCCAAGAACATGTGCCAATAGAATTAAGCTAAAGACATTATTAACTTAACTCCAAACCTGCAACACCAGAAACCACAAAGCAAAGAAATTCAGAGCATGCATTTCACACGAAAATACAGTCAAACATCATTACACACTAGTGAATGCAACTTCCTTAGCACAACAATCCTGAGCACCAAATCTCGAATACAACATCTCTAAACACTGCTTAACACCATATCCAAATCACATGAATAGATGTACAATATAGAAGACTCCATGATTTCACTTATGGTCAATTATAGACATTTTGGCAACTATAAGAAATCTGTTTGCATGAGATGACTTCATTTGACCAATTATAGACATTTTGGCAACTATAAGAAATCTGTTTGCATGAGATGACTTCATTTGACCAGCTTTACATGCAATGAGGTTATTGGTCTTTGAGTTTTTCATTTGAAGAGGTATCATGGGTTTTTATTTTCATTGTTTTTTTATGATCCTAAAAACGAATAATTTTGAGTCTTGGCAAAATAAAATCCTAATACTTTTTAGGTGACTTGATCTTTTTCCTTATCTATATGGAGTCATGTACCTGAACTAGCCACTCTAAGGATTAGATCACCTTAGGGTATTATAAATGATGATGTTGTAGAGTGATTTATTTTATTGTTGATCTTGATATTACATGTGTTATATTAGACATCGCTTATCTACACACATTTTGGCTAGAATTTGGGAGATCCATGCATACCCTCATATCTCTCACTAATACATTTGGTTAAGAATTCTGACAGTGGTTTCCGACAGAGAAGGTATATTGTGACCAAATTTGATTTTTTTTTGAAAAAGAGACTGAATTCGTCGGAATTCCGACGATAATTTCACATTTGGTTTTGATGGAGAAGGCATTAGTAGTGAAATTTGTTTTTCTTTTAAAAAAGTACCCTCATTCGTCGAAATTTTGACGAAAACGGGCATTATTTAAAAAAAAAAGAGGGCAAGTCATTTGTGCAATCAATCTCGCGCAAGCTTCCGCGTCGACCTCTGGAAACCCTTGGAGAGATCAAGCGACACACTCACCATTCGAGGTACTTTCGCACACTCACCATTTGAGATAGAATCTAGCCTGCTAAAACTTTCTTTGAACTTATGGTCGAGTTTCAATACCTCCACTCCTGAATAAAATAGCAAGCTGATGAAATTGCCTTTTAATGAACTGATGCCATTGACAAATTTTCATCAGCTACATTGTCTGGCCCCTACCTGTTGATGGTAGTAGCATGTCATTGCTTGGATTTGCATATATGAGGAATTGCTTGGGTCGAGTAACTTAAAGTTTCTCTCCTATATAGGTGGTTGAGTGCATCCCACCCATTGCTGAGGAGTTGGAATGGCATGAGCTATCCATTGCATTTCACAACTACCTGTACTTTGCCATTCCTAGGTCAATATCATCGAAAGTCTTTTAATGTTGCCCCCATGCCTTGGTTGTCGATGTTCAGTCTTCCCCTTTTGCCACCATGAATTCTATACGGCCTGGAGGGAAATCAACCTCTCTTTCTCTTTTCTCTCTCTCCCACCCTACCCCTACCATGGTACTATGACATATACATAGCGAAGAATGAGCTAACCAGCTAAAGGATCAACCTTTCGCAGGTAGCATTGATGAGTTTCCAGTTCTCATTAGAAGATAGAGTAGGAGAGGCGATTGTCAAACTATTTTTGTAGTTATCAACCACACCCCCTCTAATAGTGAGGTAGTTCCATATAGTTACTTTCCTTCTCAAGGCTCCATTTTCTTACCTAAGATAGTAACTTGCATTAGGCTAAATTTTATCAGGAACTTTAGTAAAAACATATTCAATCATCTTGCATTCCTACAACAAAACTATATAAATTTTACTGTCAATAATAGTAAACCTCAGTGTATGTTGTTTATTAGTGCTATTTATCCCTTTGTTGTTCTATGATAGGATCTTCATTTTATAGTTCTCTTGTCACCTAAACAATTATCTAGGGTCCCTTGTTTCCCCATTGCTATATCCTTTTCCACTTCCCTTTGTTGAGTATCTATAATATGATTAGGTCTTCATTTCCTCAAATTTCTTCTTATGTGAGCTTTCTTTCCTTTAATCTTCTTTCTATTTTTACTTCTAACCATTGTCCAGTTGATCTCTTAGCTAAAGGTATGGGGAGATTTAGGAGGGTTTTTTAAGTCAAGCAAGACTTCAATAGTACCTTTTTCTTCATTAGGGGACTTACATTTTTCATGTTTTATGTTAAGGTCTTTAGTTGGAAAACCATCTTCCTTTTCTACTTTTTTTTTGTCTATTGTGTTTCCTTGCACATTTACAAATGTGCGTTAGAGTCATCTTGAACCAGTTCTAGGGAGGTAGCTAGCAAAGGAAGCTTTATAACATTAGAGTTTGTGTTAATATGTTCCAAACTTTTTTATCTCTAGTGTGAGGCTGAGGGATTGTCTCCACAATAGTGTGAGATGCAACTTTATTTGTGTCTTTTGAGGCATGATCCACACTTCAGGAGTCACTTTTGTATTAACTTGTTCTTTTGTTTGTGTTTCCTAATATTTCCTTCTTTGGACCTTGTCACGTTTTCATTTGGGTCTAGATTCTTTATTCCCTATTGTGTAAAAAGAGTAAAAAGAGTGCATGGCCTTAGTAGGAAAGAGGCTAAACATAAATGTAAATAAGAAATTGACAAATATATCTCAATTTTGAAATACTTGGCATAAAGTTCCACACAAGCCTTAACGTTTCTAGAACATGTTAGTGTATTCTTTCATCATGAAAAAACATAATGTAGTGGATCATAACTAATGTAACAAAGTTGTATCTTTGAATGCCCTGTTCCTTGATTATAGATCTATGCTCAATTGGTTTGAATTGCTTGATTGAAAAATTGGTAGATGTGGGTTGGAGTTGATATGGGTCGGTTTGAAATGAGAAATAGACTTGTATCTATATGCAACTTGCACCTTTTCAAATTGAATTTTTGGAGAAGTCCAAATTTGGAGAGGAAATTCCTACTATTTGTGAATCCAACATTCATCTTTCAAATTTTAGGTCCAATTTCCATGAATAGGGGTTCCCAGGACCCTAGTCTTAGAAAATTGAGCCATGAGAAACATCATGAATAAGGGAATGAACCAAATTTATGGAAACATTCTCAAACCTAAGTACAATTAGGCATAAATAAGGCACAACCACTAAAGTGAGTCCAAACCTAGTGTATATTTATAAAGAGATACAACTTATGATGCAATATTTAGGCCCCTCTTAGCAAGAGTATGAAATTATGCTCATGTACTCTTGGGAAAATATGGAGAAACCAAATATTATTTCACCAAGATATTGAAGAGTCAATATGACTACAAGTTTGGAAAGGTGGTAGCTACCAATTCTTATGATATTGTCAATCTACAATATTGAGATAAAAGGGAAGTACAAAGTGAGTAATATGAGTAATATTGGTAACACACATGGAGCATGCAAAACACAAAGTTATGACATTTAGAAACAGTAATATTCATATATTCTCACTAGGAGCCATATCAAAAAGACAAGGCATAGATCTAGGACTAGTAAGATCTGTATATAGTTACTAGGAGTCATGTCAGAGACACATAAAAGCATGATACCCAAGTTAGTAAAATCCTCTAATACTTAGTCATAGATCACATTCTAACAACAAATAGAAGGTCATAGCTTGGTAACCTAACTAGTCCATGAGTGTAGCTCAAAATGTTATCAAAGCTAGGTTAGGTTAGGAGCCCCAAGATCCTATAATGTGTCTTATAATGGGTGTTGAAAATAATCTACACTCAATACAACAATAGAATGGTAAGAAAGGGGGTAGTAGCTCAATGGTAGAGAAATTTATTAACAAATAGAAGGCCTTAAGCTGGATTCCTAGCTATTTTATGAGTATTATCTTAACATTTTCATGCGTAAATAACATCTACTCCCACCTCTACCATAGATCCAACTTCCACCATTTCTCCTTCCACAACCTCTAGTCACCTTCATGTACCAAAGCCACTAGTGCCACACCTTTAATACTTACATCCTCCACTTATCATCCACCATATGGCCTATTTATCAAATTTGTTTCTTCTACATGTAAAAGCCATATGCACAAGATGTAATGACAATTGGTAGATGTAAAAGCCATATTCCACAACCTTTGCTAATATCCTATCTGCCAGTGCCAAAATGTGAGGTTTGTAACAGGATGCGACATCCATCAAAGCATAATAGAGAGGAGATTTCTAACAAGATGGCAGATCAAACAATGTAGGAAAGCATTGATTAAAAATAAATACAAGATTGCAGTTTATAGAGTTTAGTAAAAGGGGCAATGAACAAACATAACACTACTTTGGAAGGTTGTAGAGATGGTGCGTGACACAATATAGAGATAGGTTATGCAAGAAACAAGAATAGAAAAGATGTAAGATTGAGCCATAGAGTAGGGCATGATATCCATCAAAGCGTAAAGGATTTTTGAAACTCTACCATAAATATAATTGCCACGTGTTTGATCAAATCAGTAACTATCTAAAAAATTGAAACGCTAGGGAGAGACATTAAATGTGAAGAGGATTAATGTGCATGGAGATTGTTAAGTGCATATCTGAATAAATATTTTATTGTAATCTTTATGTCAGTTTAATTTGTGTGCAAGATTTACCCTCTTTGGAAGTTGCCATACCATTCAAATATTCATGTATTGGGACCTAATTGTGAAAGTTTGAGGTCAATTGCGAAAAAAGTTGTCATTTTGCCATGACAACTTTTGCATTTCTTGTAGTAACTTCTTAAAAATATAGTTGGAAAGTTATTTTATGGTGGTTTGAGGTTTTAACCCACTTGGATGGTAAAAAATAGGCCTTTGGCATGCCATCCAAGAGTTTTGCTTAATGAAATTGGGGTTTTTTAGTGCATTTTTGGACGTTTCGATCTAATTTTCTTCGTTTTTCATTATAAAAATCATCATAATTTGATGGTAAGTCAATTGGATGTGGTAGGGAAGTGAGTTAGCTTCATTTTGTCTTTTTGTGGCATTGAATTTCATCGTGTTTTAAAGATATCATAGTTTTTCCAAAAAATGTCAAAACCTTGCCTAGTGTTTAACGAGAGGGGTAAATAATGTATAGTTTTGTTTCCCATGCATATAAATTCACCCAAATGTGTGGGAAGACTTGTGTTCATGATATGTATCATATTATGTTGGGTGCAGAGCTCCAAATTAGATTTGGTATGTGTTTGGGCATAAGGACAGTCTGATATCTCTATGTATCAGATAGTAAAAGGCAGTAAGAGTGAAGAATTTGGTGGGAGGACCAAGCGATTGGTATTTTGAAGTGGTTGATGATAGAGAATGGGGTGAGGGGACCCTATGAAACCTTTGGAAGGGTTTGTGGATCAAAACCAAATGAAATAGATTAAATTTTTATGACTGTCCTAAGGGTATTAATTGTCACGGTCATAGTTTTACTAGTGATATTGTTTTTGTTTTGACAGAGTTGTGTTTGTAAACCCAAGTGTGGACATGTAATGGAGTCATGAGATGTCTTAAGATAGTGCTAGGTGAAATTTATTTAATATATTAGACTTACAGGGACATATGGGGAAGTTTGCATGTGTGATACAAAAGGTTCCAGGTACTTTAAAATTATTATTATATATAGTCTAATTGTAATTTACTTTTTGATCACTCATTTTGGACTAATGATCCCATGAATTTTTTGTAGGAAATGATATTTAAAATAAAATCTTAATGACATTGCATTGCAGATATTTGGGCCCACCATAGGTAAAAGGTGGAACATCATATATGAACTAACCCTAATCCACTATTTTGATTTCATATCATTGCTAGAATAGTTTTCCTTTGATCCATTTCTTGAACTATAATAAATGGAGCTTCAGTTCATTTATGAATCTAATAGGTTTTTTTTTGCTTTACAAGGTGGAATGACCAAGAAAAAAGGTTAAAAGATGAATTGACAAACTGTATGGTTGAGTTGTTTGGAAATGACACATTCAACAAAACCAAGCTCCTTGAAAAAGCTGGCACATATCTAAAGTATGTGAGGGACCAATACAAGACCCATTTAGAGAAGAACGTAAAGTACGAGCGTCCCCCCATGATTCCAAAGAGGGAGTGGAAGGACCTGATTTTGGATGCCAAGGAGAGAATTGAAAGGAAAAAAGAAAATACACCAACATATGCAAAAAGAAGGTATGGGATACTATTAAGAATGTAATTATGTACTAATTAATTACTCTTTATATTTATATAATCTAACATATTTCAAACTTTTCATAGACTGAGTGACACGTCAAAGGAAACCAAGGCAAGACAAGAAAAGCATGAACAACACAAACTCGGCTCTCGTGGTTATATGAAACTTGCCACATGAATTGTAAGTATCAGTAAATGAAATATCACATCAAAATATTTATAAATTGCAATCAATTTTTTTTTTTATCAAACAATGCAAGCAAAATTCACAATACCAATGAAAAATATAGGGCTATGATTTCAATAGAGTGCCCATAGAAGATGACAAGAGAATTGCCTACCAGCAAGGCTATACAGCCGTGGTTGAACGGCTACAAGAATTGAGTGGATAAACACAAGATTCTGGTGCATTCGTCACACAGGTAAATAAGTTAAATGAAAATTATTTCAAATTGAATACTTTACCAATAATCTAATTGATGTTGATGTTCCAACATAAAGTGACTATATATGTTTTAAATAAGCAAGCAATGATAACAATGCACATGGCATTGGAATGCAGCCTGCTGATCGTGAAACACGACCTACACACGAAGGTCCGGATGTGCATCCCAGTAGTGGAGGTATTCATTTGCTATTAAAATTTATTTATGTAATTATTAATAAAATTAAACATCTTAAATTGTAATTAGTGTAGTAATTAATGTAACCTTTTTTGTTAATATTTTAGAGCATGTAGTTGATGATGGCCAAGTGGAGCATGATCTTGGTACACAACATCAGGAACGTTGTTCACCCCAACAATAAGAATAATAACTCTTATTGAAGTCTCAATCCAAAGTTTGAAAATTCATTTGGTAAAGTCACTATTTCCATAGCTAGTGTTCATTTTATTGTCAACCCAGGGACGTAGTACTTGAAATGGGTCTGCACTATATATGCACTAAGTTCCTGTAACAACTATTTTGCATTACTGCAACAACTAACATTTTGCGGAAAAAGGTAAAAGGCTACATGAAGAATTCTACATAAATTCTTAAAAGTAATGCTGGAAAAATTCAATATGGATAAACAGGAATTACTTTGTTCTATTTTGGCTGTAGGAACAGTCAATGGATCTATTTCCAGTGGTTGTAGGGATAGTCAATGCAAGAACTTCTACCGCTGCTAAAGAAAGAAAACTATTTTTAACAAACACATAGGATCACTCGCCAAGTGGGCCCCCTTGGATGAGTGATACCAGGCTTCCCGAAAAACAACTCTTAACAGATCAGAATAACATAAATTTTATTCATCCTTTTCTAAAAGTGATTACATAGTTTTAAAAAGAAACTCAAGAATGACTATCAAAAATTCTTTGCTCTATTCTTTTTTTTTTTCTGTCTAACTCTTGGGAAGAAGAAGAGCTCTTTATTAAAAAGAAATTAACTACAAAAGACCACACAAATCATGCCTAGAAGAAGAGGCGGATGATTGACTGATAAAGAAGATAACTGGAGCTATGCTGCAGGAAATGTGGATCTAAACCGCACCACAGTCTTTACATGCCCTGACGGTATTTGCAAATTCAATGCCCACTAAAGTTAGACATTGGTAATGTCACTTGACTGCTCTACTTACGGTGTACCTTGCGGTTGCTCAGGTCCTCAATAGTTTGATCTTCAGTTATCTCATACGTATCCTTTCCTTCATCAGGCGCGATAGGAGAACATCCATCGTGGTATCATTTATTACCTGCACTACAACAGAAATAACATACAAGGACATACATATGCATTTTATCGAATTAACACATCTATTAATTCACATATGATATTACCCTAAATAATCCACATGGCTACAAGAATAAATCACATGTCTACAGGAATTAATGACTTGGCTGTAGGAATAGACTGGCAAAGGTAGAACATGATTTAATAAGTTCAAGCTTCACATATGGAATACATATAGTCAACTTCCAATAAATTACTACTAATATGTAAACCAAAAGATAACAAAAACTCAAGAGTTCCGAGGATAAAAATATAACAAAGTATCAACTCATCATGCCCCCCAACTTTAAGAGCCTGCTGATCCTACAACAAAAGGAAAATTTTTGACTTTTGCACTAACTCTCAAATCACCAATGGTGCCCTGACCTATCCTCCCTAAAGCCAAATTCCAATAAAATCCCTTCATTTTTTCTAGCCTGGACCATTTGTATGATTCTTCTGTGAGTGCATCATAGGGCTGATCTGTAGGCTGACATCCCAATAGTGGCCACATGAGAATAGGAGGTTGAAAGATCAGTGGTAGCCAGTTGTTGGTTTTCTCTCTGCCTAGTTGTATATATCTGGGGGCTCTTTGCATAGCTTCTTGAAAATTTTGCAATGAATAAGGTTCCCCCTACTTTAATTGATCTGGTAAGTTATTCCAGTGTTGAGTTAACCCATCTATTGCAGCTGCTCTATCGGTCTGAACTAGATGCTCATATGCCTGATATATTTCTTCTCTCATTGGAAGCACTAGTTTTCTAACATCATCCCTCACTAGTAATTTATGCCATTAATAATAAAGAACTCTTGGTTATTTTGATTCTTTCCTTAATGGCAATGGACAATCAAATTCTAAATCCTTATATGTTTTGGCTTGTGTCCCCATGCTGATCTCATTCTGGATCCATGACATTAAAGATTTGATATGGATATCTCCAATATATAATAAAGGGTTCCACTCACTATCTGAGGATACACCATAGTTATGTAAATAGAATTCACATAGCAAATTCTTCACAGTTGGTGGAGAGGTTTGGTAAGCATAAAAGAACTCTTCAGGGGTTTCTAAAGAGGGGCTAAGATCCCTAACAATGCGGTTCAATTTGAAATTTAAATACTGCTCCTTCAAATGCACAGAATAAACCCTTGGAGGTGCCCTACATTGCATCAATTCGGGGACCATACTAGCACTTGTTTCAACTTTAGCCTCTAATTCCTGAATTTTTGTATCCCTCTTTTCAATTTCTTTTTGTTGTTTATCAATAATCCCTTGCAACCTAGCCCTCTCTATTTCCCATTGTCTATAAAATGTTAAAGCAATGGATAAACTACTTAGGGATGAAGAAGGTCTAATAGGTGTTACCTTAGGTTGTGGGATTTCTTCAATAAATTCCTTAATCTGTGCTAGAATCTCTCCAATATTTTCCTCAAACTGATGTGAAGTGTCTCCACCAGTTTCTTCAAACTGTTCTGGATTCTCTTCAATAGTTTCCTCTAAATGATGTGAAGTGTCTCCACCAGTTTCTTCATTAACCTCCTCAAGTTGTTGTCCCACAAAAGCAAGATTTGTCAATCTCTCTTCATCAGCTTCTACCTAGATTTCAGCATCCGCAAGGCTTCCTTCTTCTGATGTTTCCATTGCAATAACCTCTTTTGGATCACCTGATGGATGAGCCTTTTGGGTCCTACTTCGTGTTCTTCTTACATAAACTTTTGGAGTGACTGCATGAGTTTTTCTTTTTGTCCTACGTCTCTTGGCTGCATGAGAAATTTGCATTGCCTATGGCTGCATCATGGGTTCTTCATCTGTTTCATTCCTTTCCAACTCCTTCCCTTTTCTCCTATAAATTGGTGACTCTCTTTGAAGAGAGGTAGAGGGTTGTTCTACATTCATTTCGACCATCTCTTCCTCCATAATAACCACAACTCCTTCAGCAACAAGCAAATCATCCTTTGCAACAACTATAGGAGAAGAGGGTTCTGAAACATTTTTGTCTTCAGTCGGCGGATTCTTTGCAACAGGGGCATCTTCAACCCTAAACTATAGTATATCCTCAAATACTCCCCATTCCATCTGTGAAACATCTCTAAGGGAACATTCTACAAGCAGTTTAAGCAATCTATGATGGCTAACGGAACGATTTCCATTTTTCCGTGTCTCCTTAGCGCTTCTAGAAATGAGGTGGTACAAAAAATTAGGGACATTCACCCTTCGGCCATGCCATAAATGACTAAGTAATTTAAAATGCGGTGAATGTAAATTTGAATATCTCCCTTCACAAGTAATGTATTTCATAACATACAAAGCTACCTGAGGCCACTCTGCTGGTAGGGAAACCCTTATAGTTCCTTGCTTGTCCACCATTAGAGGTCCATCCATGGGAATTGTGAACTCTGCTCTGGCGTTCCTTGTGTCTTTTGATTCCGGAAATAGTTCCCCTTCTTGCAGCAACCCAGTTACTTCTGTTATTCGTTGCTCCGTTGCAATAACCCTTAAGCCTTTAACTGTACCTTCTCCTTCATTGAAGGAATGCATAAATTATGCAGCTATTTCTTCATTAAAGTCTCTGATTTTCAAGAAGTAATCCAGCCAGCCATGGTGTCTAAAATGATTCTCACAAAGAGCATCTTGCAACACTACCTTAGGAACTATTGGCTCATGGCGGATTAGATCACCACCCATCTCTTACTCTACTAGTAGGGAACACTATGCAGCTAAGAAACAGAGAACCAAAATATTCGACAGACTTGCTAAATTGAAAATTCCATAATATTTCAATTCTGGCGACAAAATTTATTATTTGCTTGCGTGAAATAATAACTTGATAAACAATGATGGCATACAATCAATTCTAAGTAGAAAAAATGGCGGATAATCAATAACTTTGGAAATCGAATCATAAAGCACCCCCCAACTTAACCTAGCACGTGTCCACACAAGCTAACGATATTTCGGGGAGTGTAGTAGATTTTTAAAAAGGAATAATCATAATGAAATAATAAATGCTTAATTAAAACAAAACACAATATGCACATACCTGCAGTTGTACGAAAAATGACGGCGAAATGAAGTGAAATGATAGATAAGAAAGTGGGATGGAATGACGTGGATAAAATTTTATTTACGGAGAAGAATATTCCCATTAAATATAGAAATATTTATTGTGGAATGATGCGAGAAGAATTATGAAGCGGCAAGCATGTTCACTGCAATGGCTGTAGGAACATCACCATTATTACTTTGCTCAATTGCAGCAGGAAGTTGATCAGTTGCTACAAGATCCTCGGTAGTGGTTGCAGAACCTTGTTAGTTGCTGCAGGAACCTTTGTTTTATCCTTTTGGTCAAATTGTTGCAGGAACTCCTCTTTAGTGGTCAGCTTATGATACAGACGCAGTTGGTGACCATTCACTAAAAGCTTAAACCAAACAGGATAAATTGTGGTCAAATGAACTACTCCATTATGGAGAACTTCTTCTATCTCATATGGACCTAACCACCTAGTTTGCAACTTCCCCATAGCATCTTTATATCTAGAATCATATAGTAGTGCCCAGTCACCTGCTTTGAACTTCTTTTCTTTGATATACTTATCATGCCACTTTTCTCTTTGATTTTGAATTAGTTCTGTTTGCTGGACAGCTATTTTCCTCCATTCATCCAGAGTATTCAATTGTTGAATACGTTCTTTCTGTGCTGTAGACAATGTCATATTTAATTGCAAAGTTGTCCTCAAAGTTTTATGCTCGAATTCAATAGGTATCATTGTTGTTTTTCTATAAACCATCTCAAAAGGTGTAAAACCAATTGGTGTTTTCCAAGTTGTTCTGTATGCCCAAATTGCTTCGGAAAGCCTATGAGACTAGTCTTTTATATGAACAAATACTATTTTGGTAAGAATAGCCTCAAGCTCCATATTTGTAACTTCTACCTGTCCATTAGCTTGTGGATGATACGGAGTAGATTTTCTGTGCCTTATATTGTATTCATTGACCAAAGCTGCTATTAATGTTGAAGAAAATTGAGGTCCCTGGTTCGAGACAATCTCTCTTGGTACTCCGTATCTTGTAAATATCTCTTCATAAAGAAACTCAGCCACCTTATTGTCTCTTGCATGTTTCATGGCACAAGCTTCCACCCATTTTGTTACATACTCTATACATACCAAAATTTAGGATTTGCCATTAGAAGGTGGATCAATTGGGCCAACAAAATCTAAACCCCATTTATCAAATGGTGCTACTGATATTTGTGGATATAATGGCATTTCATCAAATTTTTTAGGTCTTCCCATACGTTGGCATCTGTCACATTTCCTTGTATATTGTGTTGCATCTTTGTGTAATGTGGGCCAATAGTATCTTGTATTTAGTACTTTCAGTGCTATCCTTTTGGCAGCAAAATGTCCTCCACATGGCTCACCATGACATGCATGCAGGATATCATATGTTTCATCTTCTCTCACACATCTTCTCATGACTTGGTCAGGCCCAGTATAAATCAAACAATCAGCAATCTATGAGAAGTTAAAACTTTTTTCAACTAACAATCTTCTTTCCTTAGGAGAGAAATGAATTGGCATTTTAGCAACAGCTAAATAATTGGCAATATCAGCATACCAGGGAGTATGAGCTTGGATAAGAAATAAATGTTCATCTAGAAAAGCCTCATCTATCACTGTAGAATTTTCTTGTAACTGAAGTCTTGAAAGACAATCTGCAACCACATTAGACTTCCCTGGCTTATCAACAACTGTGATATCAAATTCCTGCATCAACAACAACCAGTGAGCCAATCTACCAATTATTAAAGGCTTATTCATGAGATATCTTATTGCAGTATGATCTGTATGCACAAATATAGGATATCCCATGATATAGTGCCTGAATTTGTTGAGTGCATATATAACAGCTAACATTTCCTTTTTAGTGACTATGTAATTCAACTCAGGTCCCTATAAGTTCTTGCTAATATAATATATTGCATTTTACAATTTGTCAATCTTTTGTCCTAAGACTGCCCCTATTGCATAATCAGATGCATCGATATGGATTTGAAATGATAAAGACCAATTTGTACCTTTAAGAACTGGTGCTTGAGTCAAGGCATGCTTGAGCTTTAAGAAAGATTCATTGCATGTTGAGGTCCATTTAAATTCTATATCCTTGGTAAGTAGTGAATATAAGGGACTTGCAATTTTGCTGAAATCCTTGATAAACCTTCTATAGTATCCAGCATGACCAAGGAAACTTCTTACATCTTTTTGCTTCACAGGGGCATTGATATTTTGAATGACTTCAATCTTTGTTGGATCCACTTGTATTCCTTTTACAGAGCTATGATGACCAAGGACTATTCCTTCTTGCATCATGATGAAGCATTTCTCACTATTTAATGACAAACTATAGTCTCCACATCGCTGCAAAACTTTTTTCAGGTTCCCTAATGCTTGTTCAAATTCAGAACCATAAGTTGTAAAGTCATCCATATAGATTTCCATAATGTCTTGAGAAATATTAGAAAAGATATTGATCATTGCTCTTTAAAAAGTGGTTGGAGCATTACACAACCCAAAAGGAAGAACATAATATGCATATGTGCCCCAAGGATAAGTGAATGTTGTCTTCTCTTGATCCTCGGGGCTATCTAAATCTGATTATAACCACTGAATCCATCAAGGAATGAAAAGTATCTTTTGCCAACCAAGGAATCCAATACCTGATCCACAAATGGTAATGGAAAATGATCTTTTCTTGTTGCTAAGTTCAGGGCTCTATAATCAACACATACCCTCCATTTTCCTCCTTTCTTAGGGACTATGACCAAAGGTGATACGCATTGGCTATCAGAGGTATGATAGATAAACCCGACCTTTATCAACTTCTAGAATTCTTCTTTAACGATCTCCTTCAAGGCAGGATTAATTCTTCTTTGAGGCTGTCTGCATGGGCAACACTCTTCTTTTATATAAATACGGTGGGTGCAAACTATTGGATCTATTTCATGCATATCCTTGTAAGCCCATGCAAAAGCATTTTTATGACATTTCAGCAAGTCCATAAGGGCCTCTTTTTGAGTATCTAAAATATCTCTATTGATATTCAAACATTTATTCAAATCAACTTCTTCTTGATAGTAAGATCAATCTGGTTTATATCAGAAAAATGAGAAGAAGATACTTCCTGCGGCAACAAAGTATGCAATATATCAGTGGTTGTAGGAAAGTCCAAACCTGCAATATTCAAAACCAACTCATGCAATTGCTGTTCTTGTATCAATTCATTTATCAAAATTTGATAAAGAATTGAGTCCTCATCATGTAATTGCATGAATGGCCCTTGATTAATCATCATAAGATGATTAATAGAGTCAACTCTCTCTGATTCTTCTCCTAAAATAGGCCAAATGGCTTGTTGTTGATCAAGCTGGGGTTGTGCAGGAGAATACAAGGCTAATGTTTTTGTAGAATTCCCATCTAAAATAGTCATATCTCCTGATCTACATCCAATATATTCATCAGCCGTGGCAAGCCAAGGTCTTCCCAAAACCACCGGATATCCTCCCAATGTTGCTTCTGGAGATAGAATCATAAAGTTTGCAGGGTATTCCCATGAATCCAAAATAACCACTACATCCTCAATGATACCATCAGGTCTTACTGTAGAACTATCAACAAGTTGTAGAACTGTGGGTGCAGGCCTTAGACTATTGATTTCAAGTTGTTTCATTACTTCTCTTGTCATCACATTAATGGCTTCCCCTAAATCAATTAAAACATTTCTTATCTGGTTGCCATTAATGACTATACTTACAATAGGACTACCTGGATCAGAATATTTTGGAATTGCAACCTTTCCTAACATAATATCTACCAATTGACCCATAACATGCACTGTTTGTGGATCCTTCCTCTTCCTACCAGGTTTTTTTAAACATGCTTCTCTCAGTGCCTTACCATATAAGGGAACATCTTTTATTGCTTGCAACAATGGAATTTTGACACAAATATGCTTCAGTTGATCTATAATATCAAAGCCTTGCTCTTGTTCTGTGCGAACTTCCTTTTCTTGCAATCTCTGGGGAAATGGCAGTAATACCTGCTTCTGAGGGATCACATCTGTTGGATCAGAGATTTCTTGTTCATCTTGTACCTCAGTGATAACTAGAGGAGATGGATTAGGCAGAGTTGTCCCAGATCGGAGGTGAATATCACTTGGAGATAGAGAATAGGCCGAGTATTGATTAAGATCTGCTGAATAAGCTTGTTGTTGTTGCTAAGGCCTAATATTAGGATTTGGTAGTGGTTTAGTAGGCAACTACATTGGCTTAGGTGGGACTACAGTGGCTGTAGGAGGAGGCATTATTGCAGGAGGTTGTGGCTACTGAATAGGCTGTTGATAATCAAAAGATTGGGCATTCCATGGCTGACTCCCCCTCCATTGAGAAGTAGGTTGCCAATTTCCTTGAAACTGACTTCCTTGGCTTTGAGGTGGATACCAATTCCCTTGTGGTTGCTGCCACTATGGTATTTGATTACCAAAATGTTTCCCTTGGGCTTGAGAACCATACCAATTTTGATAATTACCAAGATTTTGAGCATAATGTGGTTGCCATTGATTATTTGGTACATAAGAATTTCCACTATAACCAGAAAAAGAAAGTGGATCCAGAGGCATACCTTGTCTTTGGAAATTTGACCTTCTTTGAGAAACATAGAAGACTTGCTCATCCTCACCTTGTATTGGCTTGAAGTCAGGAACTTCCACATTTGCAACCATTTTGCAACGACAATCCTTCTTTCGCTATCTATAATGAGGGCAAAATTCTGCAAGAAACGCATCAGATTCTTCATGCTTCTTCTTAGCTGCAAGTGTATCCAACTGGGTAGCCATATTATTTATAATGTCCTCCTTAAAGTCCTTCAATAAATGGCTAAGTTCCAATCTAGAGACTCCAGTACTAGATGCCAATGATGGTGCTCCTGGTTTGAAATGTATGTTCTTCATAGAAGCAGATCTAGAATACTTCTTACAAATTTGTCCTGTTTCAGCCCAAGTGGAATGTGTAATGTCACCTCCTCCCATAAGATCCAAAGAATCAGTGCATTTATCATTGATTCCCCTCAAAAATATCAACATGAGGGAATCTTCATTGAGAGTACTATGTTTACTTTTTGACACTAAACAGGAATCTTTCCAGATAATCTTCAAGACTCTCATCTTCTTTTTGTGTCATTCTAAAGATGTCATCCCCATGACGATCAGTGCCTCTACAATAATCTTTGTATTTTGCAAGAAACAACCGTTTCATCTCATCCCATGTATTGATTGTGCTACTAGCCAAGCTCATAAACCATCTCAAGGAAGACTCCTTCAAGGTGGCAGGAAAATTTTTGAGTCTATGGGAATCTGTGGTATAGTCAACACTCCTACAGAGAACATCAAACTCAAACAGAAATGTGTCTGGGTCCTCTATCACCAATCCATAGAATTTAGGGAGGGAAGAAGCGGGAATGTTCTTGAGATTGGCATTATCATGCTGATCAGATATGGGGAACTCAAATGTTGGGTCTGGTTGTGGTGGTGGATTATTTCCACCAGGAGGTGGGTTTCCTTGCATTGGACTTGTGGGGGTTGTTACTATATGAAATTCTTCTTCTTGAGGTCCAAAGAGGAAATGAAGACTACCTTCTGTGAATTTCGATTCAGGGTTATTCAAATTCTCTGGGGTTTGATAAAGTTCAACAAAAGGATTTATATCTGAGGAATTATTTTCTGCATGACTAGGATGACTGAGCATAAATCTACCTAGAACATCTCTTCTTCGTCTATGCATGCAGATTCATGAAATTCTTTTTCAAACAGTCAAGTATGCCAAAGGAACAATTAACTAAAAACTTAAAAGATAATAACCATAACACGTTCTTAGCTTGACACCATTCTCGGCAACAACGCCAAAAATTTTCACCCCAACAATAAGAATAATAACTCTTATTGAAGTCTCAATCCAAAGTTTTAACATTCATTTGGTAAAGTCACTATTTCCATAGCTAGTGTTCATTTGATTGTCAACCCAGGGATGTAGTACTTGAAATGGGTCTGCACTATATATGCACTAAGTTGCTATAACAGCTATTCTACATTACTGCAACAACTAACATTATGCAAAAAAAGGTAAAAGGCTACATGAAGAATTCTGCATAAATTCTTAAAAGAAATGTTGGATAAATTCAATATGGATAAACAGGAATTACTCTATTCTATTTTGGCTGCAAGAACAGTCAATGGATCTGTTTCTAGTGGTTGTAGGGACAGTCAATGCAAGAACTTCTACTACTACTAAAGAAAGAAAAATAGTTTTAACAAAAACATGGGATCACTCTCCAAGTGGGTCCCCTTGGAAGAGTGATACTAGGCTTCCCGAAAAACAACTCTTAACATATCAGAATAACATAAATTTTATTCATCCTTTTCTAAAAGTGATTACATAGTTTTAAAAAGAAACTCAAGAATGACTATCAAAAATTCTCTACTCTATTCTTTTTTTTTTTCTATCTAACTCTTGGGAAGAAGAAGAGCTCTTTATTAAAAAGAAATTAACTACAAAAGACAACACAAATCACACCCAGAAGAAGAGGTAGATGATTGACTGATAAAGAAGATAACTGGAGCTATGTTGTAGGAAACATGGATCTAAACCGCACCACAGTCTTTACATGTCGTGGCGGTATTTGCAAATTCTATGCCCACTGAAGTTAGACATTGGTAATGTCGCTTGACTGCTCTGCTTACACCGTACCTTGCCCTTGCTTAGGTCCTCAATAGTTTGATCTTCAGTTATCTCATATGTATCCTTTCCTTCATCAGGCGCGATAGGAGAACATCCATCGTGGTATCATTTATTACCTGCACTACAACATAAATAACATACAAGGACATACATACACATTTTATCTAATTAACACATCTATTCATTCACATATGATATACCCTAAATAATCTGCATGGCTATAGGAATAAATCACATGGCTGCAGGAATAAATGACTTGGCTATAGGAATAGATTGGCAAAGGTAGAACATGATTTAATAAGTTCAAGCTTAACATATGGAATACATATAGTCAACTTCCAATACATTACTACTACTATGTAAACCAAAAGATAACAAAAACTCAAGGGTTTTGAGGATAAAAATATAACAAAGTATCAACGCATCAAACGTGATGTTCCCCAATCAGGTAAAGAGGACCACTATTATTCCTTTAAACAAATTTAATTGCAATTGGTGTTCAACAATAATGTAACCTTTAGTATTTCAACTCCAAAGGACCTAGAGGGTGTTCAACATGTTGAGGTTGAGGCTAGACAAAATGATGTGGCCCCATTAGGTAAAGAGTGCCATAGTTATGTTATTTAATTTAATGAAATACTTGTAACAATAATAATTTTGTTTTTGAATTTAACCCATTTCTTGTCAGCATTCTATTTTTGGCACTTAGATGTTTTTCCATCTAGTGTTGCCATCAATGCCAAAGGGGGGAGATTGTTGGTATTATGGATGACTTCATCATGTGTTGCATTGGTTTTTTCATTGATGTCAACACTTATCTTTTTGGAGGTCTACATTGTTGATTTGGCACTCTGGTTATATTGGTTTGTTGAGGAACCGGCACATTGTGATCCCGGTATGTATATTGGCTTATGCACAGTTACCGGTATATGTTTCACCAGCAGCTCAAGAAGTTGATGATGACTTGTTATCATCTGGAGAGCATTTGGTTATGTCGAAGACATGGATTGGATGTTTGCATTCGGCATTTTTCATATTGAACTGATCGGGTTCACATATTTGCCTTAACATACAGATAGGTCTAAGTTATGAATCGGCATAAGAAAACATGTTTCAGATCAGCATAACATGTTTTGGAAATGATTTATTGATTGGATAATGTGTAAATGTATCAAGGCTGACATATTGTATTGCACCAAGACTTATTTTGGAATTGATTTAAATGTAATATCTTTTGGGAGCCAAACTAATGGTTAGGTCTTAGGTTTTGTATAAATAATTGTAAGATCTTTTTTGGAAGAAGTGTGCGTATGTGTTGAGATTATTGTGAAGAGCAAAAATAAGCAGATCCTTGTGTGAATCACGTAGATATCATCTGAAGGTTGATGGAAATAATGTTAAAGGTCATGAAGGTGTTTAGTCCTCATGCACAAAGCTTAAACTGGTACTGAATCTAGCATTGAAGATGCTAAATTGAAGCAGTACATTGATTATTGGATTTAACCATCCAACTGTGTAGTCAGTGAGACTCCTAATTTTGTGATTAAGCAGTGAGCTCTAGATGGTTGGCCTTTCTGCATGTGCAGACCCCATTATTGTATTCACATACTATCTGCAGTAGTATCATCTGATTATGGGTAAGGTTTCCCACCGTGGTTTTTTCCCTTACAGGGTTTCCACATCGAAATCTATGTGTCATGTGTTGTGGATGTTGTTTTGCTTTCTGTTTCATGCATTAAGTTGTACCGGTATTACTATAACTATTAATTTATTTTATCAGCACTGAGTTTTAAGTTTGAGTAATTTGTTTTGGGTTGCAATTTATTGACAACTGATTCACCCCCCTCCTCATTTGTCCTTCCCGGTTCCTAACATTTCTTTGTTATTGCAAAGGAACCCCCTTTGCTTTAGTGTCCTCGTCCTCAGTATAGGACTAGGCATACATCAAGATCACGAGCAGAGGGCAAAACAACTGAAGAGGGGGGAAATGATGAAGATATCGATGCTCCAATTATTCTTTACATATCTTCAAAGAAAAAATTAAAAAAGAAATGATTGTTATCTAGCTTATTTCATAATGACTGATTTGTATGAGTTAATGAATGTAATTATATTCTAATGAATGGTTATGAATGATATGTGTTAATTAATATTGATGAATGTTGCGTGTTAATTAATGTTAATGAATGTTATGTGTTAATGAATGTTATGTGGTATTAATGAATGCATGTTATATTTTATTATTGGTAGAAAGAATGAATGAATGTTAGATGTTAATAGGGAATTTAGAGTGATGTTAGGGGGGTGGGAGGGGCCAAATGAGCTTCCACCTTCATGTGGTTGGCCTTGTTAAGTAGAGAATATTAAACTATTCTCGAAACCAAGTGAAGCTCAATAAGATAACACACTTTTCAATATCTCATTATGTTGCACAGTTAATCTGATTGAATAATGTATATTGAATCTTAATTGCAGGGTCCAACAGAGCCAACACGAACAACAACACCACAAGTTGCTGGGTATAATGAACTCCCATATTGTCTTGTATGTACATAGCAATATGAGTTTCTTCTAGTGTTGATATCCATCGTAGAACTACAAAAGTTATGAATATGCCTCATCATTTTAAGTCTAACCACTTTTATATGGAATTTATTGTTCTAGTTTTTTACCATCTGTCAGACATTATTGATATAAGGACTTGCATTGCATCTACTTTTTCAATTAGGTATTATAAAGGGTAGGTTGTATTTGTAAATGTCTCTTTGAGTTCATCCAAATTTTATAACTGTTACCTCACATCTCGTTATTGCTTCGTATCTCTATGTTCTATGAGGAGAACACCTATGTTTTTCTTTGCCAATCCTCTAAGGCATTTTATGACTGCTAATAATGTTAGGATAACCGGTGAACAACGGAGGGGGGGGGGGTGAATCAGTTGTTAACAAATTATAACTTTTAATCCACAATATAACCTTAAACAGATCAAGTACCGGTAAAGCACAAACAGATGCCGATAGAAACAAATATCGATAAACAATACAACTTAACAATTAACCAGATAATCAATGCAAAGAAACCATGCCACATAACACCATGATTTGTACATGGAAAACCCATAAAGGGAAAAACCACGGTGGGAAGCCTACCCATAGTCAGATGATACTTTTGCAGAATGTATGTGTTATAATGAGGGGTCTGCACTTGCAGGAAGGCACACTGCCTAGAGCATACTGCTCATTACAAAAGAGTCTCACTGACTATAGAGAGGCTACAAGCTTCTCAAGATAAATGGACAACAATCCAATAGAGTGAACTGCTGGGAATAACATCTATTATTCCTGATTACAGTCCCGATTAAGCTCAATGTCGAAGGACTAAATCCTCTTTTGAATCCAATCCAATCACCAATGATCGATCAACTCCTCTGCTTGAATGATATTACAATATTCGCACATTACATTCCTTGACCATGACCTTTCCAATAACCATGATTCTTTTACAAAGAGTTTCTACCTCTTATTTATACAAACCCTAAGGCCTAAACCAATTAGGTCGGCCACCTAAAGATGTTATAATAATATCATTACATAATTCCTTATTACAATGATATGTCATGTCGGCTTAAGACCAAAACAATAATAACAAATCCATAAAACATCTTGAATCATCCAGGTAACGTGTAGATTACATGCTAACATGATACCGGTCCATAACCTATATAGGTACCAGACCTATTCTGGGTCCACCATGCCAAAGCAATGTCTTCAAGAAATTGAAGCATGATTGACGAACATCTTTAGCATCCTGAAATCCTCGAAGAAGCTGCACTAACACAAATTGTGCATCCTATCATGATTCCTCAATGAAAGCTCTGCCGGTAAAGCCTTAAACCAGTGTCGGTAAGGGTTTACCAAAGTGTATGATAACATCCAATTACCAAGCCAATACCAACTGACCAAAACATGCTCATGGAGCATGTAACTCATGAAATCTAATATACTTCACTGATCCAAACATGTTAGAAGTGTCCAACAAATAATCTCTTATGCTGGTAACACTAGATCTTCTATCCTTAACCAAAACTTGTCTGCCGATAACCATCCATATCAGCTAGTGTTGACATCAATGACAAAACATCAATGTAACACATAATCAATTTATTCATAATGCCAACAATCTCCCCCATCGACATTGATGGCAACACTAGATGTGAAAAATATTTAAGTACAAAGAGATGCCAAACAAGTCTCCCCCTATGGAAGACAACCAATAAATCAATAGCTCTCCCCCTGTGAATGATATCTATGTAAAGTTTGGAATGATTTTTTACATTATTATCTCTCCCCCTTTGACATCAATTCCAGAAACCTGACAAAATATAAAAGCAATGATATAAACCTCTGAATTTCAAAGCTAACTACTCCCCCTGAGTAGTAGCACCACTCATCAGTGCCGGAATGAATAATGTTTCTGACAATACATGTCAGACTGATGAAAAACTTCATCAATCAAGTCTCTGTCGGAGGGGCAGAAACCCTTAACCTGTCTCTCAAATACTTAAATGATTCTTTAGACAATGGTTTAGTGAATATGTCTGCAATCTGTTCTTTAGTATTCGTATAAACCAATTTGACTTCTTTTGCTTCTACCTTGTCCTTCAGAAAGTTATACTTTATTGAAATATGCTTAGTCTTAGAGTGAAATACCAGATTCTTAGAGATGTCAATAGTTGCAGAGTTATCACAGTAGATAACTTCCGGTTCACTACAATTTACCCTGATATCCTTCAACATTTGCTTCATCCACAAAACTTGAGTGCAATTAGTTGCTACTGCAACATACTCAGCTTCTGTAGTAGATAAAGAAATGCATGACTGTTTTTTCTTATCCATGAAACCAATTTCTTTCCAAGAAAGAAAGCGCCACCAGAAGTGCTCTTCCTATCATCAGTATCATCAGTTTCACCTTTAATGTGAACTTTGTTCAGTGTGTAGACTGTTGTACTCACTGCTTCTCTCCAGTAGATATGAGGCAATTTAGCTTCCATCATCATAGATCTAGCTACATCCAAAATAGTTTTGTTCTTCCTTTCAACTACTCCATTTTGCTGAGGAGTCCTAGGTGCAGATAGTTGTCTCTGGATTCCGTTTATCTCACAATAGTTGTTAAATTCATGAGAAGTGAACTCACCACCATGATCTGATCTTAGACGTTTAATTTTCAATCTAGTTTCTATTTCAACCTTCGCTTTAAATATCTTGAATTTCTCAAAAGCTTTAGACTTCTGCCTTAGAAAAGTCACCCACATCATTCTAGAATAGTCATCAATAATCAACATGAAATACCTGTCACCTTAAAAGCTTCTAGTCCTTGTTGTACCACATAAGTCAGTGTGAATCAAATCAAGTACATCATTAGATTTATCATGTATTCTCTTAAAAGAACTTCTAACTTGCTTACCCAATTGGCATTCCTTACCTATCAGATTATGAGGCTTCATAATCTTAGGTATATATCTAACTGCCTTAGTTGAATTGATCTTAACAATACAATCAAAATTAATATGACACAACCTTTTATGCCATGGCCAACTCTCATCAATATGAGCAATAAAACATGTCTTATTACCAATGTTCAGGTGAAAGATGTTACTTCCTGTCTGAATATTGGTTGCAATCTCCAAACCAGTCTTTTTAATGATTTTGCATTTTCTATCTTTAAACTGAAGTTGAAAACCCTTATCAACTAATTGACCAACACTCAAAAGATTATTCCTTGAACCATCTACATAATAGATATTATCAGTGTTATGCTTGCCATCCAGAGAAATAATACCTCTACCTTTGATCATACATGCCTTGTCATCTCCAAATCTGACTTGACCACCATTTTATTCTTGCAGGGACACAAAATTTCTTTTCTCCAGTCATATGATGTGAGCATCCACTATCAATTACCCATTCATCCTTATCTTCAACTTTTGTTGCCAAGGCCTTCTCTTCATTTTTGATAGCCAGTTCTGGTTCATCTTCCTTCAAAGCATAGAACACCCATTCCTTTCCATTTCCAGATCCACTAGCTGAGTCTTCTGTTGGTTCATCTCCAGAGTCATCAGATACTCCTTCCTCATCTGCTATGTAGCATTGTTTGTTTTTCTTGAATCTATATATGTTTGGGTTAGGCTTAAAAGTTTTCTTAACTCTTTCCTCAAACCTTGCATTCCTTTCAGGACATCTAGATGCAAAATGACCAATCTTATTACATGAAAAACATTTAAAAGGTGCTTTTCCTTCATACTTACTTCTAGTTGGACCTTTAGGTACTCTTCTAGCAAATAAGGCTTCAATTTTCTCAAGCTCTTCATCTTCTTTCCTCATGTCTTCTAATTCTTTTGCATATAGGTCTCTCCAATCGCTTTTTTTGGTAGATGTAGATGATGATGCATGAAAAGAAGGTTCAGACTTTATAACTCTAGAAGATCCAAATTCTTCAAGCTCAAAAGCAGATAATTTCCCAATCAGAATGTCTCTGTTGACTGAAGTGTTTGCCATTGTTCTTAGCTCATTAATTGTAGTTGCCTTCATCTCGTAATCCGGTGGAAGGGCTCTCAAGACTTTGGAAACTATTTCATCTTCACTTAGAAATCCTCCACAACATTGAATTCCCATAACAATCTCATTTACTCTTTCCATAAACACAACAATTCTTTCATTTTCTTCCATTTTCAGGTTTTCATACCTTACCCGATAACCATCAAGTTTAGCAATTTTGACAATAGGGTCACCTTCATTCAGAGTTTTTAATTTGTCCCATATAACCTTAGCTGATGATTTGTCAGTCAATCCCATAATCTGTTGATCAGCAAGTGCACACAAGATTGTTTCTTTAGCTTTGCAATCATTTTCAATATTCTTGTCCAGGTCTGCAATAGCAGGATTGCCGGATGTCAGATCATAAGGTGTGTATCCTTTCTCAGTGATCTCCCAAATACCCTTTCCAAGACATCTAAGATGAGTCTTTATTTGAATTTTCCATATCCCATAATTTGTTCCATCAAGCTTAGGGATTTCTCTTTTCAAAATAGTTGTCAGTGGATTAGAAGTGTTAGCTGCCATAGGATCTACCTCAAGCGGTTAAGCTTCTGCAAAAGAGGACAAAAGCTCTGATACCAATTGTTAGGATAATCGGTGAACAACTAAGAGGGGGGGGGGGGGGGTGAATTAGTTGTTAATAGATTATACCTTTTAATCCACAATATAACCTTAAACAGATCAAGTACCAGTAAAGCACAAACAGATGCCGATAAAAACAGATACCGGTAAACAATACAACTTAACAATTAACCAGATAATCAATGCAAAGCAACCATAACACATAACACCATGATTTGTATGTGGAAAACATGGAAAGGGAAAAATCACAGTGGGAAGCCTACCCACAGTCAGATGATACTTCTGCACAAAGTATGTGTTATAATGAGGGGCTTGCACTTGCAGGAAGGCACACTGCCTAGAGCATACTGCTCATTACAAAAGAGTCTCATTGACTACAGAGAGGCTGCAACCTTCTCAAGATAAATGGACAATAATCCAATAGAGTGAACTGTTGGAAATAGCATCTACTATGTCCGATTACAGTCTTGGTTAAGCTCAATGTCGAAGGACTAAATCCTCTTCTGAATCCAATCCGATCACCAATGATCGATCAAGTCCTCTGCCTGAATGATATTACAATATTCGCACATTACATTCTGTTGGGACTCATTAAAATTGAGTCAAGTTTTGAGGCCCAATTCAAATTTTTGCTTTGCATTTCGAAATGAGTCAGTTTGAATGGCCTAGTTAGAGAGAGGGCAAAATGGAGCCAGTTGATTTTCGAAGGGTAAGGCTCGGGAGACATGTCCTACATCTTTCATTTGGCCTATTCAGTGATGTGCAACTTTTAGAATTCAGTTTGGATAAGTTTACCAGGTACCCATTTCAAGGGGTGAGCTGAAAGTGCATTTTAGGCACAAATGCAGATTTTATTAAGTAGCCTACTTTGAGTGTTTATATCTTTTTCCCTGTTGATCATCATGAAGAAATTCAAAATGGATTGAATTTTATGTATAAATATGAGTTAGCATGCAAAATTTCAAGTCTTCAAGAATCCATTTTCTTAGTTTACCAAGCTCAAACTGTTTGCAGTTTGCATGGTTTGACAAGTCTCTGTTTCAGTTGCTAGTTGGAGCCCTGTTTTGCATAAGTGTAAAAGTTGCCTCACTGAGTGTTATGCCAGAATGTTTGTTCCGAGCTATTTTTGGTATAAGTGATGAGTCATGTTTCAAATTTCAAGCCTCTGCCAATCCATTCGATCGGTTTTCAAAAGGGTCTATTGAGCCATCTTTTTCAGTTATCCGTATTTTTGTTGCCGCATCAGTTAAAGTAGCCATTTTCATGAGCGCGCCATTTGTACCCAGTCAGAATTTTGATCGAACTGAGAATTCTAAGTTTTAATATGCACTTCAAGGTACCTATGTTTCAAATTTGAGGGCCTACAGAGGTCGTTTGATATTTTTGAGAAAGGCATCATGTGTTGCTAGAACATTGACTTCATCAGATCCGCAGTGTTGACAAAGCCAGTTGGTCATTTTCGGAAATTAATATCTCTTCACTCGGGATTTGTCTTGGAAAACCATTTGGTAGAGTTCATCCTTGTATATTAGAGTACATGCCTGTCAGATGGCGAGTTCTAGAAAGGTGTTTTGACAGGTTTGAAAATTACGTCTTCACGATTAAATGCGGAAATGTGGCGTAAGTGCCTTAAAGTTGCAAAACTCAGTCTGATGATCCAAAAATGGTGTTGATCATTTCCAGAGGTATGTTTGAGGTACGTGAGTCATTTCAAAGGTCAGTTGAATGAAAACAAATTTTTTTTTAGCCGGACCCACTTTGGGGCCTGACCTGGCTCATGCTCGCGGATTGATTTTATTGGCGACTTGGTTCTCTGAGAGAATTTCAGAATATTTAAATAGTTGTTCATTGGTAAATGAAGTGTCCAAGGTAGTCTTTCTAGAGGATTTTAAATTGTTCAAAAAAAGGAGAGAGTGATAGATCTAAAACAAATGCCTTTGGTTGGTGTAAAGCCAAATTCCACAACCTTCCCAACATTCTCCTTGTTGTGTGTGATGTCTCGGAGTGCAATTTTAATTTAAAACTTCCATTTCAAATGCACATTGGAAAAGGCATTGAAACCTCCAACAACAAGGGCAAATGAAAATGTGAAGCATCCTCTTTTCTCCTCCTTGCTGTGGTTGGGTGTTGAAGTTAGCAGCTGCAGAAACCTCCAACAAATGCAACAGCAATCAAATCTAGCTCCATGTGACTTTGCCAGCATTCCTCTCTGAGAAAAATGTTGAAGGAGGCGTGAAAGGCATAGAGCAGCTTTGAAGTCAAGTGAATGCAAATAGAAACATAATTTTCCTCCTTCCTCCCTGCGTGGCTATTTGGAGGCACATTAAACTTTATCGCAAAAGGTAATTAGTAGAGCAGCCTGCAAGCTAATGCTGGACGTGGGTTTTAGGGGCTGCAGTCAAGAGCAAAGCATGCTCACATGATTTAAAAATAGGCTCCAACGTGGTGTTTGGAGGCCACACAAAGGATTTAAAAAAAAAAAACCAAACCAATACAAACAGACTTCAGCTGGTATCCTCTCCTCCCTCATGGTGCTGGTTGGGTGTTGAAGTTTGGAGGGCTCAAAAACTTCCAAATTAATGCAATTGAAACTCCCAGCAAAATGTAAACAGCAGAAACTTTCAGCAAATGTAATTGGCAGCCATAATGCCAAATATTCCTTGTTGTGTGCGTGGATTCTCAGGTAACATGATGAAAGGCATTATAAACTCCAACAAATCCACCATGCACCATTAAAGCTCAGGAAATTGCTAAGAAAACACAGTCCCAGGCTAAATGCTATTATCCCACATTTGCTGGGCAAAGGAATTTTTTGATATTTATAACAAATAAGACACCCATCTAATATGTCAAAGCCACAAAGGGCTTTTGACGCAAGGTGCTAAGGGCGCCCAAGGCGGACCCCACGTGCCTGGGCATCGATCCCAAGGCGACTAAGGAGGCTGACTAAGTGGCGACAAGTGGACCCCACGTAGGCACGGTTCTCGAGGTGAGCAAAATTTTGCAGAGAAGGAGCAAGTTGCAGGAGATCGACGACTGGCGTGACTTCGTGAAGGAGAGATGCAAGCCAGTTAAGGTCCATGAAATGGTGAAAAGCTCAGCGAAGAGAGTTAAAGATCGAGCAAGTCCGGAAAGATCCAAGATACTCACCGGTTAGCCATTGCGAAATGGCGAAAGCCAGGTGGCAGGTCCAGTTGGCGGTCCAACAAGCGAGTCCCATCCCAATGGCGCATAGGTGACGCTGAGGTGGCACACAGGTGGCAGACACATGGTGATGACATGGCCACGAGCAAGCAGCTTGGTGGCAGACACGTGGCGGAGTGATGAGATGTCATCCCAAATGGTGCCCAGTGGACCCCATCGGCCAATCAGAGACCACCACGTGGCAGGGCGTCAGGCCTAAATTAGAGCCAAAAATCAAAGTTAAAATCAGATTAAATATATAGTTGAGACTATATAGAAAATTGAAAAATTTAAATGATTGTGCACACATGAGTGATTAATTCGCTCAGAGGCTTATGTTTGGCCAAAATATGAAGTATTATATATTGCCGGAAAGCTCTTGAGATGAGGAATGCAGTTATGGAGTAAGTTTCAACAGATATGAGATATTTTGAGAGCAGTTTCCATGGGAATGAAGAAGATATATTTACAGTTAGGGACAAAGGAGACACTTGGCAATTTCGGTTGCAAACCTAATCTTTTCCCTCTTCCTTCTTATTCCAATTTTCTTCTCATTGTAAGGGTTCCAAAATTCTGAGAGAAAGGCTCCATATTTTCTTAGTTTCCAGTTCTGGCATTTTCTCAGTTTTGCAAATAACAGTGTGTTTTCTTCTGGATTTTCAGTGTTGTCTTTACTGTAAGTTTTGTTTCAGTTTGCAGGTTTACACATATGCAAGGCATGTGTGAGTTCCCACAAAATTGTCTCCAAAATACCATTCAAATTTATACAATTTCATTTTATCAAGGGTAATTTGGATTTGTTTCTTTCAGTCTTCTCTGAGAGTGTAATGTTTGTCTTTTGGGTATTCTTCAAGGAAGGATTTAAATCCTGAAATCCAGCATTAGTGATTTTGAGTGTGTATATTGGATATATATGAGTATGGTTTTGTGATAGAGTAGAGGATTGTGTTAATGCAAGGCATTAATACATGAGATCTTAATATGGAATTAATACATGAGAATTTAATATGGAAAATAACTTGTAATTGAGATCTCTCTTTCAATTTTATGCATGACTCTGTGGCTTGGATAAGGCACTGGTCTTTTGTAACATCAAAGGATTGTCAGAACATCATAAATAAAAAATCAAATCAGAATATCTTTTTATGTTTTATGTTGTGTGGAAGTGTTCCACCTATCTCATGTTCAAACCTGTTGAGTTGTCAATGCAAATTTAGCCTATCTGTAGTACCCTCCCTGTGTTTGAACCTTTCATGAGATCTATCTGCTTCTGTTGATGCTATCATAGGTGTGTAATGGGTTTAATTTTAAGCATCAAAGGTACACCCACCTAGGTTTTGTAGAGCCTGAAGAGTAGAAGGATTTAGGTCCTTGTTATGTTGTCCAAGTCCTGAAGTGTTTCATTGATTGAGATTGGCTATCTCATAGATAGATTTGCAGGTGATCTTGGGTTAACCAGATTTGGTGAACAACACATTCCTTGATCATGACCTTTCTAGTAACCATGATGCTTTTACAAAGAGTTTCTACCTCTTATTTATACAAACCCTAAGGCCTACACCAATTAGGTCGACCACCGAAAGATATTATAATAATATCATTACATAATTCCTTATTACAATGATATGCCATGTCAGCTTAAGACCAAAACAATAATAACAAATCCATAAAACATCTTGAATCATCCAGGTAACATGTAGAGTACACGCTAACATGATATCGGTCCATAACCTAGATAGAACCCGGACCTATTCTTGGTCCACCATGCCAAAGCAATGTTTTCAAGCAATTGAAGCACAATCAACGAACATCTTCAGCATCTTGAAATCCTCGAAGAAGTTGCACTAGCACCAATTGTGCATCCTGTCATGATTCCTCAATGAAAGCTCTGTCGGTAAAGCCTTAAACCAGTGTTGGTAAGGGTTTACCAGAGTGTATGATAACATCCAATTACCAATCCAATACCAACTAACCAAAACATGCTCATGGAGCATATAACTCATGAAATCTAATATACTTCACTGATCCAAACATGTCGGAAGTGTCCAACAAATAATCTCTTATGCTAGTAACACTAGATCTTCTACCGATAACCAAAACTTGTCTTTCAGTAACCACCCATATTAGCTAGTGTTGACATCAATGACAAAACATAAATGCAACACATAATCAATTCATTCATAATGCTAACAAATAACTATATATTTTGATCATTTTATATTGTCTCAGACCCATGATAATAGTGATCTTTTTTGCCCTTATCAGTGTATTTGTTATAAGGCTATAGACTGTCCATGAAGAATTGTTGTAGTAGTATTTCATTATTCACTGTGTTGGACTTTAAACTATCCTTAGACTGCTAATCCTATGTTGAAGTTGCTCCTTTGAAGGCATTTGAATTAAAATTATAATCATGATCACTATTCTACTACAATAAAACACTGTGACAAACTCTTTGATGGCTATCAATACATTATTCATTCTTGTTATATCATATGACTGTGAAGGTTACCTCCATGATGGTGACTTTTGATCAGTTATAATGCTATATATTCCAATGTCCTCATTAATATCAAGATTCCTTTCTAAGATTGTATTTTCATTGTATTTACTTTGATGCCACTGTCTTGATGAATGGAAGACCGTGCTTTGCATCTTAAGTCATTGTTTCTCTCTTGGTTGTTTTCTAGTGAATGGACTATGACCTTTTGTACAGTGATCATGATAATGGTGTTTGCACATGATCCTGTATACATTACTGATCTCCTGGTTTCGGGACCCTTAGCCACTGTAACTACTGCTTTTATGCTTTTTATGTACCCGACTTTGGGACTGTCCTTGAACTATTAAGTGTGGGACTTTGTTTTCACCATTAACTGTCAAATGATCTAGATAACATTGTGCTTGTGATACTGCCATGATTGGGCTCTAACCCCGTCTTTTTAAAAAAATGCCTTCATGATTGTATTCTACCTCCAAGGTATGGCTTTTGTGCTGCTCTACAATTTGGATGACCATCTTTTTGGTGTTTTCTCACTCTCCAAGGCACTTATTGTGACTCATAACACTGTATTTTGCCTATGAATTCTAATGCTTGTGAAAAATATACATTCTACGATGATCTTCCTTTGTGTTTGGGCTTATACTATCCTTTGTGCCATTGATTTCTATGAATGCTCCTCATGCATGATCTTTTCATTGGCATTGTGCTGATACTGGTACATTCACTATTGCATGCTCTTAATCTAGTATGACTGCCCTATAGCATCATTCAGACTATTATAGCTTTTTAATGTTTTCTAAGGTTTGCTAAGGTTTCCTATTTTTAAAGATATAGATGGCACCCTTAGATAGCCATAGTGGAAGAGAGTCCAGGAATCCTATTATTAGAAAGTATGGCACACTGAGTTCAAAGGCAATACTGGTGGTGTGAAATTATTGTGGCTTTCAAATAAGAGGAAGCATTGATCACCTCGAATATTACCTTGCACAAATTTCTAGCCATGATGCCTAGTACATAATCAAATGCATCAATCTAAATATCAAATGATTTTGCAATATTCACTAGAGTAAATGCTAGCACAAAGTAGAGGTGTTGTTTGAGGCCATTAAAGGCATGTTTTTTGTGGAGTCCATAGCAATGTTTTCTTGCTGGATATAACCTTATAACCTTGTTGAGTGATCAAGGAACATGTGAAAATCCAAGGACTAACCTTTTATAGAAGTTCTCAAGTTTGAGAAAGCTGTGCAATTATTTGAGTTTGCATGGGTATGCTAGTATCATGTCACCTTGATTTTTTCAATATCAATTTGAATGGGAGAGTGGTTGATAATGTAACTAAATTTGCATGGTGCCAAAATTTCATTTGTTGAGGTTGGTTTGCAACTTGTGTTGGCATATCATATGCGGTACATATGCAATGTGTAACATATGTTCTTCCAATATTATATGGGATAGGCTAGTATTTAATCACCTTGATTTTCTCTAGATCAACATGAATGCAAGTGTGGTTGATTATGTAACCAAGGTGTTAATTTTGTGTGGTGCCAAAATGTGTTTATCAAGGTTAGCTTGCAACTTGTGTCGATGTAGTGTATTTAGTACTTGTGCAACATGTAGCATGTATTCTTTTAAGATCTTGTTAAAGATTAGGATGTCGTCCATGTAGACAATGATAACATTTTTTTATCAAGCACGAGTGTCACAAGAGCATTAGAAACTTTCAAAAGGCATAGCCACCCATTCATAGAGTCCTCACATTTTGAATATAGTTTTCCAAAAAAAAATTTATTGGATCGAAACTTGATGATATGCTGATTTGGTTTAGTGTGCCTAGAGATGACCCAAGTGATTTTTGATGTGTAGAAAGAGATGCATTTTCTTCATTGAGATCTTGTTGAGACATAAGAGTCAATGCAGAGTCACCATATGTTGTCTTTCTTGGGTGCAAGCATAATCAAACTACCACAAGGATGAACTTGACTTGATACTTCTTGTATTTACTAATTTTTGGACTTTGTGTTGATTTTAGTCTCCTAAAATGTTGTGTTAAAGATATATTTGGAATAAGAGATTTGAGAATCAAGTCAATTTTGTATTGTATGAAGTAGTGCATAGGAAGTTTTATTGATAAAATATCAATGTGGCTTCATGTGGGATTCCAAATGACATTGAAATTCATCCCAGTATACTTGAAATTGAACTACTAGGGTCCATCTAGTAGGACATGCTAAAAGGGAACCAACAAGGACCATTGTAATTAGCATGCATATTATTTATAAAAAAAAATCACCATCGGAATTCCGACATCGTCCCAACTTTGCACCGATGACCAAACCATCAAAAAATAGCATCCTTGTCGATGCATAGTTCCTGGAAGATGTCGGATTTTGACACCAATTGAAGAAACATCTGACGAGGATGTTGTATGTCCGACGATACTTTATTTTCAGATGCTCTTCATAATCGTCATCACTGCAAGTTCCTGGTAGGTGTCAAAATTATGATGTCCATCCAACGAGGATGCTTTATGCCCGACGACATTCTTTGGTTGGATGAGCGATCATGGCCATCGTCGGAAGAGTTCAGGATGTCATCGGAATTCCAATGTTAGATGGCACCATCGGAATTACCGACGATGAGTTTTTGACGACTTCATTTATCGACAGTCCGATGAACAATAGTCAAAATTCTGACGATAGGCCGTCAGAAATCAGCCCCAAATGTACTAGTGTCACCATTCCTAGGGGATAGAATTGTAGATTGTCTCATTCCCCTTATAGATGCATATTATATACCATTTGATGATGATTCTTCATATGAGATTGAGTATATTATATGTCTTGCATGTTTCAATGGATCAAAGGCTTATATCCCAATTCCTAATCCTCACATTGAGATCCAATCTCCATCTTGTGTTGTTCCTAATTAGCTTGGTACCACCACATATTTAGCCCCCATTTATTTAGTAGATCAGGACATTCATCTTCTTTTAGATATACCTACTTGGGACTCATATATTGCAAAAATATCATCCCTGTTTATGGAGCTTGTAGATTTGGAAGATTATTTTTAGGGCATTCATCTCCTCTTTGGTGATATTTGCATCTTCGTTGTTAGTCCACCATCTTCATTATCCTTGAAATATGTTCTACATCAGTATTTACATGGTTTTAGATTGACACTATCTCATAATTACATCAGGACATTTGAGTAGTTTTTAGAGGCACATATAATTTGGATTTGGATCATTGATTCATCAAGCTTATGGCAATGTCTTTTCCAATCTCTAGTGGATTTTTTTCTTCCTAAGGGGAGAAATGTTGTTAGTAGGCAATAGATCGTGTTTTGTCTCCGAGCTTTCATCTTTAGCATACGGGTTATTCCTATCCTCATATTCTCTCTCTTATTGGAGAGACATTTATTGTACTTGTTTAACAAAAGAAAATATTGGGGAGCCACATTGATTCCTCCTATCCTTCTTTCACTAGTATAGTTATTTCTTTTTCTCTCTTTTGGAGAGAAGTTTTTTCTGTTGTTGTTTTCTCCCTGTTTTTTGGTTATGAGAGATTTCATTTGTTTGTGCATGGGTACTTGATCATGTCTTGTAGTTGAGACCCATCAATGCATCCAACATTGCATTTATCATTAGAGTTTTAGCTTCTCCATAAGTTGAACTTAAGGGGGGTTATTAGAGTAAATAGATAATCACCTTAGTAATTAATTAATCAATCATTAACTATTTAGATCCCATATTACTTTACTACACTTAAACTAAACTTAAGAGTTTTTTTTCTATTATTAAATTGAGCTAATTATAGGTCATGTTTTCTCAACTGATAAGATGATGACACTTATCATGATCTAACTAAATTCTCACCTAAGATTTTCATCTAGAGTTTTATCTTTTTGCTTTTGTAAGCATTCATTGTTTTCTATCCACACTTATTCAAGTTAATCTAAATATCAAAGTCTCTCTTGGATCAATTATCTCTTAAAATTGCATAGCACATAATCATGAATTTTTCTCCTTAGATGCGATAAGCATTTTGATTGTAGGTGATGTCTTAGAATTGTGGAGTTCACTATCAACTGCAATAGCAACAACCAAAACACAATCCTAAGAGTTGCTTCCATCATCATTATCAAAAGCAATTTAAAAAGCACTAAACTACAAGAGTGTAAGGTACACTTATTGTCACAAAAGTTCACCCGCTTGATGAGCAATCCTGGTCATCAACCTTGTGCAACATGGAAACAACCTCCAAGTGTGGGACTTGCGTTGTGAGGTTGAATCTCCAAAAAAGGTAGGCTTCCTCTTCAATCTGATGCAAAGTGTTGGACCAACCCAACACAAATAAAATCCTAATCTATTGATCTGACAAGGAAAAGGGATAGAAGGAAGGGATATTGAAAGAAAGGTAAAGGGGATTTTCACCCAGACTGAAATGATGATCTCCCTGCCTATGGTTGCACAAAATATTCAGAAAATTATCCAAGGTATGCATAATATTCTATCCTGATCAGTTTCCAAGAAGCAGAGTGAAGGTTGAAAAAAGAAATACAATCACCTACAACTAAGCAAAGCAAACAAGAATATATTCAGACCAGGAGGTAATCAAGCTACACAAATTGTAAGAACCAAATACATGTAAGAGGGACAATTTTATAAATGAAAGGGCAAGGCAAATTTTTTATAAGTGCAGAGAACATAGTTTCTACAACAGAAAAAGAGAGAAGATCCCCTAAAAGGGTTACAAAATTTGCCATTATAGCTCGGGCATAACTCAAAATTGATCTCAGCTAGAAAACCCTAACCTCACCCGAAGGTCAGGTTACAAAAATTTTAGAGGGAAAGAAAAACAAACCAAAAGATTTGATGGCATGAATAAAAAACCTCCGAGAACATCCTTTGTGGCATAAGGAAAAGCAAAACCTCCTCGCAAGGAAGATATATCTGCGTGGAATGGGTCTGAGTACCTTGGTAGAGCAAAAGTCTTCATAGTGCATTAATTGGGCATGGGAGGCATTTGGAAATTGGCCTACAGAAGTCACCCTAGAGTAATGGCAATCGAAATAGGCAATTGGATGCAAATCTGATCGAAAATCGGGCCCTAATCGCTAACTTTCGTGGTATGCGCTTTCTACTCCTGCAGAGCATTTAAATCTTCAACGACCCCAAGAAGTTTAAAACTCAACCATCGGATTTGCCATCTCACATGAAGATGGACGCGCAAGGTGGCACCACATAGTTCCTCACTGGGTCAAAGAGACTTTAGAACATCATCGTTGATTGGGACATCTAAGTGAAGATCTACATCAGCCTGTTTTTGACGTGGCATCCTAGGCCCATGCATTTACCTTGATGTTGACCACTGAGCCCTATTGACCTCTCACCAAGACATGGCCTTTCAGCTAGACAAAAGATCACCTCAATTTCCCCTTGGAAACTTGGCCAAAAAGGGGCATGTCGCTGAGAGAAGGGTCTTCGACAAGACCGAAAATGCACCCTATCACCTAGAAGGTTAGGCCGAAAAGGGGACATGTTGCTTCACCTTGTGGGATAGCGAGATGAACACCTACATCTTGTTTTCTCTTATCTCTCAACAATCATTTTTCCTTCCCTTTGACCATGGGGGGGAAAGAAAGGAACTGGCTTCCTTGTCTTCCTGCCATCCTGCGCGGTATGGAACCTGAGCCCGCCAAACACCTAGCCAACTATGTTGAATCTGGTTGTTGAATAACACGGGATGTGAATAACAGGATGGTGAATAACATGACATGTTAATCTTATGAGGTGTTGGTGTTACTATAAGGCACGGTTCAATAACCCTCATGTTATATGACCTTGCATAACCTTCGTGTTATGCACTTTCTGAAAAGATTGAAGAAGTAGCTAACTTTGCAGAGTATGATAACATGATGTGTTATCCGCATTGTATTCTTACGTCTTCAATCTTTTTAGAAAGTGCATAACACGAAGGTTATGCAAGGTCATATAACTGATAACACAATGATGAATGGATAGTACCAAACCGGTACTAAGAGGGGGGGGTGAATCAGTATAGACAAAAGCACAATCTTAAACCGGTTTGTCAGTAGACATTGTGCATTGACAGACAAACAGTAACATCGGTCCTTAATTAGAGTACAACCGGCAAAACCCAGAATAACTGAGACAAGCATAAACCGGTTAACACTTATCTTCTCATACAATCTAACACTTCATTTCCATTTCACCCTAATGCATGAATAGGTAATCTACCATCAAAGATATACATATAAGCAACTAGATCAACATGATTCACTGGTTGACAGAAAACAACATAGCATCACATGAAGAAGACATCACACATGACACACGTATTTTTCACGTGGAAACCCAACTGGAAAAAACCATGGTGGGGATGGATACCCACAAGCTTGTTTTTGAACTCTTTAGAAGTTCGCTCTATTAGGAGCCTTGTCCGGTTAAAGACTGATACAATAGGTACTGTTAGGAACCGATCCTGTTAGGGATCACCCGGTTAAGGGATGGCTACAATACCCGGTTAAGGGTTAAACCTTGTTAAAGGTTACCTTGTTAGAGGATTTCAAGAACTCAATGGTTTTGAGTCACCCTATTAAAGGACTTATAGCAAGCCGGTTAAGGCTACCCTGTTAAGGGAATTTCCAACTGTTGAGGTGGTTAGAGATCAATAGGTATTACAATGATCTGGTAACAACACTCAATGCCAATGCAGATCCGCTTAAGCTCCTCTTCACCTTCTGCACTTACACTCTGCAGGTATCACTTCTCTCCTCCAGTCTAGCAAGAATCGTGTATCTCTTCTCTTGGATACACACACACAACTTTTGCCAACAACCTCAAAAAGAATCACAACATTGACCTTATAGGAAAATAGATAGGTTGGTAGCATAAACCCTAAACCCTAAACTTGTTAGGTTAAGGAATTCAAATGGTTCAATCTTGACCATTGAGCACATTGCATTAAATGCAACAGTCTTGATCCAATCTCAAGACATTGTCCATCGTTCGTTTTCCACCGATTTCATGGTGGCTGATAACCCATCACACGCTATCACTGTTTACAGACTTCGCACATTCCTGAGGTAGATAGGAACAATCTCCTTCATGCAAGATCCTTCACGCACACAAGGCTTATGTGGCAACATGATCTGTTCTTCGTTATCATGCTGATCCATCACACAAAGTCACCCATTGAGCCACACAGGCTTGAAGCACTTCAACCGGAAACCCTGAAGTTGAGACTACCAATTGGTAGTCATACAACACTTCCATGTGCCGGTTCCCATAACCATATGCGGGTTCACCTTGAACAAGCACACCGCTTCACTTTGGCATAAATGTCGGTTCATAGTGTTACATCGGTTCTCTTCTCTTCATCATATTGACATCAATGACAACACACAATGTCATTATGTCCTCATACTTGTTCACATAATGCCAACAATCTCCCCCTTTGGTATTGATGGCAATATACAAAGATATCTCTCCGCTTCACATCTTCTCCCCATTTTCTGCA
Source organism: Cryptomeria japonica (assembly GCF_030272615.1). Lineage (NCBI taxonomy): Eukaryota > Viridiplantae > Streptophyta > Pinopsida > Cupressales > Cupressaceae > Cryptomeria > Cryptomeria japonica. The sequence goes on from NC_081407.1 coordinate 913,343,802, forward strand.
AATATCTTCTCTGCTTCACATCTTCTCCCCCTTTGACAACAATGCCAAAGTGGAGGCACAAGCTTCCCTATTCCATTATACTGCTCCCCCTGAGGAGTAGCATCCTTCAACACATCAATCTTGAAAAAAAAAAATTGACTATGCAATACCTGACTGATGTGGAGCATATGCTTTTAGTTTACCTCCAGAAGGGGCAACACCCCTAATTCACCTCTTAAGTACATAAATGTAGCCTTCGAGAGAGGCTTGGTGAATATGTCTGCTAATTGCTCCTTACTGGAAACATGTTCCAGTGCAATCTCTTTGTTCTAATCCTTTTCCCTCAAGAAATGATACTTAAGCTCAAAGTGCTTGGTTCTAGAATGTAAAACCGGATTCTTGGAGATATTAATTGTACTAGTATTGTCACAAAATATACTTACCGGTTCAGATACAGGAACTTTGAAGCCATTTAATACATGCTTCATCCAAATTGTCTGTGTGCAGTTCATGAAAGCTGCAACATACTCAGCTTCCACTGTAGACTGAGAGATACAACTCTGCTTCTTACTCATCCATGAGACCATTCTACCACCGAGAAAGAATACACCACCGGTTGTGCTTTTCTGGTCATCTACATTACCTACCCAATCAGCATCTGTGTACACTTTTAAGTTGAAATCCTTGTTATATGGATACCACAATCCATAATCAACAGTTACCTTCAGATACCTAAGAATCCGCTTGACTACAACCAAGTAGGATTCTCTTGGGCTTTTCTGGAACCTTGCAGTAATGCCAACTGCATGTGCAATATCTGGTCTGCTATGCACTACATAATGCAACTTACCAATCATTGATCGATATTCCTTCTCATCAACCAATGCTGAGTCATCTTCTTTGGATAGTTTACAACCGGTCACCATCAGAGTACCAACCGGTTTGCTATCTTCCATGCCAAAGGTCTTCAACACCTTTTTGACATACTTGGACTGAGTGATAAAGATTCCATCTTTCATCTGCTGGATCTGTAGTCCAATGAAGAACTTAATCTTCCCTATGAGTGACATCTCAAACTCTTTCTTCATCTCATCTGCAAACTCATGACTCATCTTGTCATCTCCACCAAAGATAATGTCAGCAACAAATACCTCACAGATGAGGATCTGATCTCCTTCAGACTTCAAGTAGATATTTCTATCTTCACTTGTTCTCTCAAATCCAATCTTCACAAGATGGGAATGCATACGTTCATACCAAGCTCTAGGTGCCTGCTTTAGACTATATAAGGCTTTATGTAGCCTACATACCATGTCACTGTCTTCAGGCAGGGCAAACCCATCTGGTTGCTCTATATAAACCTCCTCTTCAAGTACACCATTTAGGAATGCAGATTTTACATCCATTTGATATACTTTGAAACCTTTAAAAGCTGCATATGCAAGAAGCATACGAACTCTTTCCAATCTAGCTATAGGAGCAAAGGTTTTTCCATAGTCTTCTCCTTCTTCTTGGGCATATCCTTTGCACACCAATCTGGCTTTGTTCCTAATCACTGTGCCATCCTCATTCAGCTTATTTTTGAAGACCCATTTGGTACCAATGACATTTTTATGCTCCGGTCTAGGTACCAAAGACCATGTACCATTTTTCTCTATTTGGTCAAGTTTCTCTTCCATTGCCTTGATCCAGTCTTCATCTTTATGTGCCTCTTTGAATGATTTTGGCTCCAATTCAGATATCATACATGGGTTTTCTCTGACCTTTCTTCTTGTAAGGATTCTTGCATCCTTATCTCCTATGATCTGCTTAGGATAATGATTCAGCTTGACATACCGAGGAATGGTCTTGATAGATTCCTCTTTCTTTTCTTCTTCATCCTCATCTCCATCAGTATCAGCATCTACATCTGCTGGTGTAGGAACACTGTTACTGGTACTCGGTTGACTGACCACCGGTTCCCAGAAGGTTACAATCGGTTCACTTACCGCTTGCTCACTGTCGGTTTCCTCAGTTTTCTCAGAGGTTTCATCAACTCTTACATTGATGCTTTCCATGATTCTCTAAGTCCTATTATTGAAACACTTGAGAGCTTTGCTCTTGGTGGAATACCCTAGGAATATTCCCTCATCACATTTTTGCATCAAATTTGCTCTGGTGTTCACTCCTCTTGATGTAAAATTTGCTACCAAACACTCTAAAACAGCTAACCACAGGTGTCTTACCGGTCCAATACTCATAAGGAGTTTTATCCTTCCCTTTCTTGATGAGTACCCGGTTCATTGTGTAGACTGCAGTGCTCACCGCTTCTCTCCAAAAGGTGTGGGCTACCTTTCCTTGAATCAACATAGTTCTAGCTGCTTCAATCACAGTCCGGTTATTCCTCTCTGCTAGGCCATTCTGCTGTGGAGTCCGGGGGGCAGACAATTGCCTCTTGATGCCATGTTCTTCACAGTACTTGTTGAATTCATCGGAAGTGAATTCCCCTCCTTGATCAGTTCTTAGGCACTTGATCCTTTTACCACTTTCCTTCTCCACTAATTCTCTAAAAGCTTTTAACTTTACAAAAGCTTCAGACTTATCTTTCAAGAATGTGACCCACATCATTCTTGAGTAGTCATTAGTGAGAATCATGAAGTACCTATCACCCTGCACACTCCTAGTTTTCATAGGACCACACAAATCAGTATGCACAAGATCAAGCAAATTGTCAGCAGTGAAAGATTTGCCTTTGAAGGTGGAGGAAGACATTTTCCCCAATTGACACTCTCTGCACAAAGTATTATCCAGTTTTCTTAGCACCAGCAACCCTCTAACTGCCTTGATCTTACTAGCCTTCACAATTTTATCAAAGTTTACATGGCAGAGTCTCCTATGCCATATCCAGCTATCATCAAATTTAGCCATAAGACATGTACTTATATTTGCATTCAGCTGAAATAGATTACCTTTGGTCTGCATGCCGGTGGCCACCAATTCACCATTCTTTCCTTTGATTCTGCACACTCCATTCTTGAATTCCAGAGTGAGACCACTGTCGTTCAGCAGGGCAACACTCAGAAGCTTGTGTCTGAGATGATCAACCCAGTACACATTGTCAGCACTACTCTTTCCATTCAGAGAGATGGACCCTCTGCCTTTGACCATGCATGGTGCATCATTACCAAAGCGAACCACAACACCATCATACTCTTCCAAGGATAGAAAATTGCTCCGGTCACTAGTCATATGGTTGAACAACCACTGTCAATAATCCACTCATTGGAATTATCAAACCGGGAGACAAGAGCCTTCTTGTCTAACACATCTTCCTTGACAACAACAAACACAATGTCTTCATTTTCTTCATCTTCTGATTCTTCATCTGTGACACCTTCATCAACTGCCACAAAACAGTTTCTCCGGTTTCCTCCTTTGAATTTCTTGAACCTTTCCGATTTGTCCTTGTTGTCGCCATTAGGATATATTACAGCAATATGTCCTATCCAGTTACAAGAAAATCATTTCAAAGGAAGCTTACCTCTATATTTGCCGGTTCCTTTAGGAAGTTTCCTGGCAAGGAGAGCTTCAAATGCCATCAGAATCTCCTCATCATCCATTTCTCGGCTTTGTCTTGGTTCACCACTGGTGCTAGCTTCTTTTCCTTTTCTGGATGGTACAGCAGAAGCTTTAAAAGATGATTCAGTCTTTTGAACACTGCCATCAAATCTATTTAGCTCATAGGCTGTCAACTTTGCAATGATGGAGTCTAGGGATACCTTAGTCTTGTCTATTGATCTTAGCTCCTGAATAGCAGCAACCCTTATTGCATAGACCGGTAATAAGGATCTCAGGACTTTGCTTACCATAGTGAAATCTTCCATTTTACTACCTGCACTCTTGATATCTCCAACAACGGTTTTGATTCTTATTCCATGTTGTTGAATGGTCTCACCTTCAACCATCCACATGTCTTCAAACTTCCCTCTAAGGATTTCTTCCTTAGCTTGTTTTACATGCTCATCACCACCATAGATATTTTCAAGAGTATCCCATACCTCTTTGGGATTTACCTTATCTTGGACATCAATAAAATCAATGTCAGATAAACTACTAATTAGGGCTTCCATGACTTGCCCATTCTCCTGCATCTCTCTCTTTTGGTCATCGGTGAGAGTACCAGTAGGGGCAACATAGGCATTCTCAACATAGCTCTAGTGTTGAGCACCCATGCTTCTAATGTATATCTTCATTTTGTCTTTCCATATACTGAAATTTTCTCTGTTAAACTTTGGACCTTCCCTCTTCATCATTAGATTGGGATCTTTACCTCAAGTGGTTAAGCTTATAACACAGAGGACCTGGAAGATGCTCTGATACCAATTGATAACACAATGATGAACGAATAGTACCAAACCGGTACTGAGAGGGGGGGATGAATCAGTACAGACAAAAACACAATCTTAAACTGGTTTGTCAGCAGACACTGTGCATTGACAGACAAACAGTAACACTGGTCCTTAATCAGAGTACAACCGGCAAAACCCAGAATAACTGAGACAAGCATAAACCGATTAACACTTATCTTCTCATACAATCTAACACTTCATTTCCATTTCACCCTAATGCTTGAACAGGTAATCTACCATCAAAGATATACATATAAGCAACTATATACATATAAGCAACTAGATCAACATGATTCACCGCTTGACAGAAAACAACATAGCATCACATGAAGAAGACATCACACATGACACATATTTTTCACGTGGAAACCCAACTGGAAAAAACCACGGTGGGGATGAATACCCACAAGCTTGTTTTTGAACTCTTTAAAAGTTCACTCTGTTAGGAGCCTTGTTTGGTTAAAGACTGATACAATAGGTTCTGTTAGGAACCGATCCTGTTAGGGATCACCCGGTTAAGGGATGGCTAGAATACCCAGTTAAGGGTTAAACCTTGTTAGAGGATTTCAAGAACTCAATGGTTTTGAGTCACCCTGTTAAAGGATTTACAGCAAGCCGGTTAAGGCTACCCTGTTAAGGGATCTTCCAATTGTTGAGGTGGTTAGAGATCAACAGGTATTACAATGATTTGGTAACAACACTCAATGCCAATGCAGATCCGCTTAAGCTCCTCTTCACCTTCTACACTTACACTCTGCAAGTATCACTTATCTCCTCTGGTCTGGCAAGAATCACATATCTCTTCTCTTGGATACACACACACAACTTTTGCCAACAACCTCAGAAAGAATCACAACATCGACCTTATAGGAAAATAGATAGGTCGGTAGCATAAACCCTAAACCCTAAACCTGTTAGGTTAAGGAATTCAAACGGTTCAATCCTGACCATTGAGCACACTGCATTAAATGCGACAGTCTTGATCCAATCTCAAGACATTCTCCATCGTTTGTTTTCCACCGATTTCATGGCGGCTGATAACCCATCACACGTTATCACCATTTATAGACTTCGCACATTCCTGAGGTAGATAGGAACAATCTCCTTCATGAAAGATCCTTCACGCACAAAAGGCTTACGTGGCAACATGATCTGTTCTTCGTTATCATGCTGACTCATCACACAAAGTCACCGGTTGAGCCACACAGGCTTGAAGCACTTCAAATGGAAACCTTGAAGTTGAGACTACCAACCGGTAGTCACGCAATGCTTCCATGTGTCGGTTCCCATAACCATATGTCGGTTCACCTTGAACAAGCACATCGCTTCACTTTGGCACAAATTTCGGTTCACAATGTTACACCGGTTCTCTTCTCTTCATCATATTGACATCAATGAAAACACACAATGTGATTATGTCCTCATACTGGTTCACATAATGCCAACAATAACATGAGGATTATTGACCCGTGTTTTATAGTAACACCAACACCTCATACGAATAACACATTGTGTTATTCACCATCCTGTTATTGATATTGTGTGTTATTCGACAACCAGATTCAACATAGTCGGCTAAGTGTCTGGTGGGCTTAGGTTCCATACTGCATGAGATGGTGGGAAGACAAGGAAGCCAGTTCCTTTCTTCCCCACCACATGGTCATAGAGCAGGACAAATGATTGTTGAAGGATAAGAGAAAACGAGATGGAGGAAGTCATCCTACTATCTTGTAGGGTGAAGCAACATGGCCCCTTTTCGGCCTAACCTTCCAAGGTGATAGGATGCATTTTAGATCTTGTCGAAGACCCTTCTCTCAGTGACAAGCCCCTTTTCGGAAACACTCATGCCTTCTCACAACGAAATGACTTTCCGGCCAAGTTTCCAAGGGGCAATGGAGGCGATCTTTTATCTGGCTGAAAGGCCATGTCTTGGCAAAAGGTTAGTAGGGCTCGATGGTCAAAAGCAAGGTAAATGTGTGGGCCCAGAACACCACATCAAAAAAGGTTGTCGTAGATCTTCACTTAGATGTCCTAGAATCAACGACGATGTTATAAACACTTTTTGACCCAGTAAGGAACTATGTGGCACCACCTCGTGCATCCATCTTCGCGGGAGATGGTGGATCCAATGGTCGAGTTTTAAAATTTCAAGGGCCATTGAAGATTTGAATGCTTCGCATGAGTAGAAGGCGCATAACGTGAAAGTTAGCGATTAGGGCCTGATTTTTTATCAGATTTGCATCCAACTGCCTACTTCGATCACCATTACTCCAAGGTGACTTCTGCAGGCCGATTTTTGGATTCTACCCATGCCCAATTAATGCACTATGAAGACTTTTGCTTTGCCAAGGTACTCAAACCCATTTCACGCAGATATATCTTCCTTGTGAGGAGGTTTTGCTTTTCCCAATGCTATAGAGGATGTTCTTAGAGGTTTTTTAATCATGACATCAGATCTTTCGGTTTTATTTTCTTCCTCGCTGACATTTTTGTAACCTGACCTCCTAGTGAGGTTAGGGTTTTTTAGCTGAGATCAATTTTGAGTTATGCTTGAACTATAAAGGCAAATTTTGTAACCCTTTTAGGGGATCTTCTCTCTTTTTTTGTTGTAAAAACTATGTTCTTTGCACTTGTAAAAAATCTGCCTTGCCCTTTCATTTATAAAATTGTCCTTCTTGCCTATATTCGGTTCTTACAATTTGTTTAGCTTGCTTACCCTGTTGTCTGAATATATTCATGTTTTCTTTCCTTAGCTATAGGTGATTGCATTTCTTTTTTCAACCTTCAATCTGCTTCTTGGAAACTGATCAGGATAGAATATTGTTCATACCTGGAATAAATTTCTGAAAGTTTTGTGCAGCCATAGGCAGGGAGATCATCATTTTCGTTTGGGTGCGAACCCGCTTTCCCTTTCTTTCACTATCACTTCCTTCTATCCCTTTTCCCTGTCAAACCGATAGATTAGGATTTTTATTTGTGTTGGGTTGGTCCAATACTTTGCATCAGATTGAAGAGAAAGCCGACCTTCTCCAGAGATTCAACCTCATAGCACAAGTCCCACACTTGGAGGTTGTTTCCATGTTGCACAAGATTGATGACTAGGATTTCTCATCAGATGGATGAATGTTTGTGACAACAAAACTTTTAGTCAAGCTCACTAGCTTCTATATAAACATATTATTGATAAATTTAATGCAGATTTTGTCTTTTAAAGAGCATACAGATCCCAAAAATGTGATTGCTTTTACATTTTCATGATTTGTCATTAATGGTAGTTAAGATGTCAATCTCCTATTGAAAATCTAATCGAGTATCAATACACATTTTCCATAATTCATTGGAAGAATGGTTTTTGAGTTAATATGATGCAAAGTTCCATTATTAGCCATCTGCTACTCATTCTAGCTAGTCTTTGTGAGATTAGACCAACTACAAAAAAACTTGAGCATATGAAGTCAAAATTGGGCAAACGAGACATCATTGAAAAGTTGGTTCTAAGCACTTTTTAGTGGATGCGGCTAAACTAGCTCCAAAACAGGGTTATAAAATTCGTGTGATTGACTTTTTCAAAATTTTTTGAAAAATCAAAACTGCAACTAATTTTGCTAATCATGATCAATGATCTATAATTTTTGACAAATTCTGTGTTATTTACTTTTTATGTCGTTTTGGAGCCAGTTTAGTCGCAACCCTTTCTAGTGGTGCAGGTCTTATTATTATATTTTACTGTTGGTTAAATTTAATCAAGCTACCAAAGTTTGATCATTATTTTTTATTTTTGAGCTCACATTTTTTTTTTCTATATCTTTGATTTTTGTGATTCTTGGGGTGTTGTAAAGATATTTCTATCTCTTTACATCTATCCGTACAATTTTCTAGAATCTAACTAAGTTACATTTTATTTAATTTTTTGTGATTTCACTTTATGGTGAATTATAGATATTCTGGCAACTGAAAGATATCTGTTTGCATGAGATGACCTCATTTGATCCACTTTACATGCCATGAGGTTATTGGTCTTTGAATTTTTCATTTGAAGTGGTATAATGGGTGTTGGTGTAATTATTTATTCATCTTGGATATAATTACACTTTACTTAAGTTTAGTTAGGATAATGCATTTCATAGTAGTTTGGGTATGAGACACTTGGGTTTTTGTGCCATGTTGGGATAGTGTGCACGAAGGAGAATTTCCACCTTTTGTGGTCTTATCTTGTTGTTAAATTCCACATTCGGTGGGTGATCCACCTCATGTGGAATATTATATTGTTTCTCCTACCTGCCACACCTATTTCCTACCTACCCTTGTTTCTCATTGAGCCACATGTCATGTTTGTGTGCTCACATATCCATATAACCTTGCCTATATAAGTAGGCTCATATTCATTGTATGTAACGATTGATTTGCTTGATGATCTAGTTTATCAGTATTTTCATCTTGATAGAATACAGTTTATTCCTATCATCTATTTTGTCTCTCTATTATAATTTTCATTGAGCTCTTGATCTTGGAAAAATCTCACAATGGGTTTTTGTGTTCATTATTATTTTATTATCATGAAAAAAGGATAATATCAAGTCTTGGCAAAATGACATCCTAACGCATCTCAGGTGACTTGATATTTTTCCTTATCTATATGGACTCATTCACTTGAACTAGCCACTCTGAGGAGTAGATCGACTTAGGGTATTATCAATGATCATGTTGTAGAGTGAATTATTTTAGTGTTGATCCTGACATTAGATGTGTTATATTAAACATTGATTGTTTCCACACATTTTGGACTAGAATTTGGGAGATCCATGGGGACCCTCATATCTCTCCATTCCTAGAGCATAATATTGCAACTTGTCTCATTCTCCTTGTAGATGTATATTGTATACCCTTTGATGATGATACTTCAAAGGAGCTTGAGTATATCACATATATTACATGTTCTGATGGATCAAAGGCTTGTCTCCCAATTATTAATCCTCACATTGAGAGCCAATCTCCATCTTATGTTGTTCCTAATTAGCTTGGTATTGCCACATCTTTAGCCCCCATTTATTTAGTACATTAGGATATTCATCTTCTTCCAGATATAGCTACTTGGGACTCATATCTTGCAAAAATATGATTCATGTTTGTGAGTCTCATATTGCAAATTTGGAAGACTATTTTGAGGACATTCATCTCCTCTTTGTTGATAGTCACATCATCGTTATTAGCTTGCCATCTTCATCATCTTTCCAACTTGTTCTAAATTAGTATTTATAGGGTTTTAGATTGACACCATCTCATTACATGAGGACATTTGAGTATTTTTTAGAGGCACATATAATTTGGATTTGGATCCCTGATTCATCAAACTTATGCTAATGTCTTTTCCAATCACTAATGGATTTGTTTCTTCCCAAGGGGAGAAATATTGTTTATAGGCAATGGATCATGTTCTATCTCCAGGATTTCATCTTTAGCACAAGAGCTATTTCTTTATGGGGGATTCATATCCTCATATTCTCTCTCTTATTAGAGAGACATCTATTGTACTTGTGTAACAAAAGCAATTCTTGGGGAGTCAGATTGAGTCCTCCTATACTTCTTTCACTAATGTAGTTATTTCTTTTTCTCTCTTTTGGAGAGAAGTTTTCTCTATTGTGGTTTTCTCCTTTTTGGGGGTTGAGAGATTTCATTTGTTTGTACATGGATACTTGATCATGTCTTGTAGTCAAGACCCATCAACACACCCATCATTGCATTTATCATTAGAGTTTTAGCTTCTCCCTAAGTTGATCTCAAGGGAGGTTGTTGGAGTAAATAGATAATCACCTTAGTAATTAATTAAGCAATCGTTAATTATTTAGATCCCCTATTACTCTATTATGCTTGAACTAACCTTAAGATTTCTTTTCTATTATGAAATTGAGTTAATTACAAGTCATGTTGTCTCAAGTAATAAGATAATGACACTTGTCACGATCTAATTAAATTCTCACCCAATATTTTCTTCTAGAATTTTATTTTTATGCTTTTGTAAGCATTCATTGTAATCTATCTACATTTATTCAAGTCGATCTCAATATCAAATTCTCTCGAGTCAATTCACTTTTATAATCATAACTTTTTTTGAATGTGATAAATATTTTGATTGTAGGTGATTTCTAAAAAATGTAAAGTTCACTATCAACTCCAACAGTACCAACCAACACACAACCTTGAGAGTTGCCTCCGTCATCATCAAAGACAATCTGAAAAACACTAAAGTACAAGAGTGTAAGGTACACTATCAGTCAAGCTCACTAGCTTCCATATATAAAATTTAATTAATGAATTTAATGCAGATTTTGCCTTCTAAAGAGCATACAAATCTCAAAACATGTGAGTGCTTTTACTTTTCAATGATTTATCATGTTGGTGTAAATAAATATTCATTATGGATATTATTACACTTTACTTAAGTTAACTTAGGATAATGCATCTCTTCGTAGTTTGGATTTGAGACACTTAGGGAAGTGTGCACATAGGGATATAGCTTGTAGGAGAAATTCCACCTTTTGTGGTCTTATTTTGCTGTTACACTCCACATTCGGTGGGTCATCCACCTCTTGTGGAATATTATATTATTTCTCCTACCTACCCCTAGTATTTCTTACCTACCCTTGTTTCTCATTGAGCCACATGTCATGATTGTGTGCTCATACATCCATATGGCCTTGCCTATATAAGCAGGCCTATATTCATTGTATTGGTGAATCTAATTGATTATTTGCATATTGATGAGAATACAATTTGTTCTTGTCATTCTTTTGTCTCTCTTTTATACTTTTCATTGTGCCCTTGATCTTGGCAAAATCTCACATGGTATCAGAGCCATTGGGGCTTCATTGATTGGTTTTTGGAGACATTTTGGAAGGCTTCTATTTTTGGATCTAAGGAAAAAGTGTTTTTTGGAGGCATCTTGGAGCGTTTTTGACCTCACCATTACATCCGGGAGGCTGTTTCCATAAAAATCGAGTATAAACTCGACCTATTTTTGCAAAAAATCAATTTTTGGGTGTGGAGGAAATTTTATGCCCAATTCAGGGGGTATGGTATGGAATTTTCGGATTTTTTTTCAAAAAAAAAAAAAATTGAAATTTTTTTCTTGTTGAAATTTTTTTTTTGAAAAAAATAAAATAATTATTATTATTATTTTAAATTGTTTTTGGGATCCATACCTTCTGTCCAATTAGCAGCGCTCAGTCAGCGCCCAGTCAGCAACGCACAGTTAGCGCCCAGTCAACATTTTTTGAAAAAAAAATTAACCCCTCTCTGTTGAGCAATTTGGTTTTTTGGGCCAAGTTTGGAGGCTCATAACTTGCTCAATTTTGCTCCCTTTCGGGTGTGATTTTTTTTTTATTTGGGCTAATTTTGCGTGCTCTTCACAGTGGTGTGGTTATTTTCTGATTTTGGTTCACAAATTTTTCGGAATTTTTAGATTCTCTCAGTTGTACCTGTCGAATCCTCAATTCTGCAACTTCAAAGGCCTCGTTTGAGCTCATACGACCTCCTTTTGAGGTGCTATTTTTTTGAAAGTGCATATTTTTTTGTCTACTTTCATAATCTATAATCAGATTTCAGAGATTTTAAGTGAAAATTGTACTTTTAGATATTGGTCTTATTTGGCCTATTTGGTACTTGTAAATTGCTTGGATCTTAGTTTAGATCGCTTGCACTATTAGTTTGAGTCTCTTTTGGCCTTATTGAGGTAATTGTAAAATTAAAATCAGAAGTCCACTTTGCCATTTTTTGTAAGTGGCCCATTGTACACGCACTAAGTATAAAGTGCCAAATCATCACGTTTGGGGGGGTTCTTTGATTGAGTGAATTTGGGGGGGTGTCTTGTGTGATTGTGCCTTTCTTTCCTTGTGTTCTTTCATTTTTGTTGCAACGAGTCCTCATAAATTTTCACCCTTAACTCCACATAGTTATGCATCATGGAAAATTAAAGTATGGAGCAAATTAATGGAAAAAGGTCTCACACATTACATAGATGGAACAATAGAAGCACCACCCGATCCTAAGGTTGATCCTAATGATCAGTTAGAATGGCTCACTAAGAATTGTATGGCTCTTGGAACTTTGCGCAAGTATGTATCAGATGACCTCATCTTTCATATTGAGAAGTGTACTACAATCAAAGATGCTTGGGATATGTTTCAAAAATTGTATGGTCAAGTTGATGAAATTAGAGGTTATAAGATTGACAATGAGCTCACCAACTTGGATCCCAAGAGTTTTGATACAATCCAAGATTATGTCACCAAAGCAAATGAGCTAAGAGCAAAGCTTAAGGATTGTGGAATTGACAAAAAGGATGCTCAGCTGATATTCAACTTGTTGGACAAGCTTGCACCAGAATATGCAGCATTTGTGTCTAGCTTCCAAACTCATCTTTGACAGTGGGGAGTTCCTATGTTATGCCTTCATTTGATGCTTTCACAGAAATGTTGATATTGGAACAATCTAAGTTGTTGAACATGGGGCTTCTCAAGTCTTCAAAGTCCCAGGCTTTGGTGGCTAGTCAAGGGAATCAAGGAAGTCAAGGCAAAGATTCCAACAAGAAGAAGAAGCACTCTACGTCAAAGCCACATCAGGAAAAAGGACAATCATCCTCTCCATCACAAGGCAATTTTTCATCCTCTTCCAAGAAGGGGACTCCACCTAAGAAGGATAAACCAACTTGTGCATATTGCAAGAAGTATGGTCATGATGAGCATCGATGCCACACCAAGCAAGTTGATGAGTTGATAAATCTTCTCAAGAAAAACAACATCAACTTGCCATCCACCTACACAAAGAAGGATTCAACTCCTTCCTCTTCCTCATAGTCTAAGGGAAAAGGGCAAGCATTTGTGGCTACTATAGGTTCTTCACAGCAGTGGATACTTGACTCGGGTGCCTCTTATCACATGGGTTCTACAAAAGAGCAGTTCTCTTCATTGGAGCCATCTAAGGTACCTCACATTTACATAGGTGATGATACACAAGTAGAGGTTGAAGGGAAAGGTTCATTTGACATGGATGATGGAACATTTGAGAATGTTCTCTATGTTCCTAACTTGTCTACCAACCTTCTCTCCATCTACCAAATCACTCACTATGGGAATGGGAAAAAGGTTGAGTTTACACCTGATTTAGTTGTGGTAAAGGAACTTGATGATGATGCCTTGGTAGCAGTGGGACAAGTCAATGACAACTCACGGCTTTATTCATTCTCCCACTTTGTACCAAGTTCTCCTTCTAGAGCCTTGCTTACTCATTCAAATTCAGAAAGTAAGCTATGGCATGAGTAGTTTGGTCACCTCAACTACCGCTATCTTCAACATCTCAGCACTAAAGATATGGTCACAGGTCTACCTTGAATCAGTTTTTCTGAGGGTGTATGTTCAGGTTGTTCCATGGGCAAGCATCCTAAGGAGAAGTTTGATAAAGGGATAGCTTGGAGAGCTTTGGAAGTTCTTCAGCTTGTTCACAACGATGTAGTAGGTCCATTTCCAACACCTTCATTTAGCAAGGCCCGCTATGTCCTCACCTTCATTGATGACTATTCCCGCTTCACTTGGGTCTACTTTCTCATTCATAAGAGTGAAGTATTTGGCAGATTTCAGGACTTCAAGACTCGTGTGGAGAAGCAATCCGGGAAAGTGGTCAAGATTCTTCGTATAGATAATGGAAGGGAATATGTGAACAAGAGACTTGAGGATTTTTGTACATTTGAGGGGATTGATCTTCAACATTCTGTTGCATACACTCCACAGTAGAACGAAGTTGCAGAACGCAAGAATAGAACTCCCAAAGAAATGGCTAGTTGTATGATACATGCACGTTCTCTTGATCCCGCTTTTTGGGCAGAGGCTATCAGTTGTGCCACACACATCCATAATCGGGTTCCTCACAAAGCTTTGCAAGGTATTACTCCTTTTGAGGCTTGTGCTGGTAGGAAACCAATTGTGAGACATTTCAGAGTCTTTGGGTGTCTAGCATGGGCTCGCATACCTCCGTAGAAACGCAAGGCATTGGAACCTCAGAGTAGGCCTTGCATATTTGTTGGATATCCTGAGGGTGTTAAGGCATATAGATTGATGGATCCTGAGACACATGAGGTGTTTATTGAGAGGAGTGTTCACTTTGAGGAAAGCTCTCCTAGCTTAGCCTCTCTACCTCCTTCACCTTCCTCCATTGTGGATAGTGATTTAGATGATGAGACTCCTTCAACTCCGACTCATAGGGTTACACCTCCGCAAGGTTCACTTGTAGTTGAGGAGCCTCCTTCTCCACCTCCACCTAGACCTCGTTGGGCTTGACAGACACTTGAGTCTACGGGTTCTCTTGTTGGGGATCCTTCAGATACACGGAGAACTTGATCACAATATCAGGATCTTCCACATGCATTCATTGCTACCGCTTTCGATCCACAGACCGGGAAGCACCAGGGGTTCCTGAGTGGGACCAAGCTATGGAGGAAGAGTATAGTTCCTTGATGAGGAACAACACATGGGATTTAGTCCATCTTCCTAAGGGGAGAAAGATGGTTCAATGTAAGTGGATCTATCGAACCAAGTATGCAGCGGATGGTAGTGTGGATAAGTATAAGGCTCGGCTTGTTGTG
Source organism: Cryptomeria japonica (assembly GCF_030272615.1). Lineage (NCBI taxonomy): Eukaryota > Viridiplantae > Streptophyta > Pinopsida > Cupressales > Cupressaceae > Cryptomeria > Cryptomeria japonica. Next base: position 913,358,802 of record NC_081407.1, read on the forward strand.
AAAGGTTTCTCTCAGGTTCCAGCTGTTGACTATACTGAGACCTTTGCACCCGTAGCCAAGATGAACTCCATTCACTTGACGCTTGCTATTGTTGCAGCTCATGGTTGGGTTGTACATTAGATGGATGTGAAGAGTGCTTTTCTTCATAGGGATCTTGATGAGGAGATTTATATGGAGCAGCCACAGGGTTTCATCTATGACACTTCCTTGGTTTGCAGACTAAGGAAATCTCTCTATGGCCTTAAGCAGGCTCCCAAGGCTTGGTACGCCAAGATGGATTCCTTTCTTCTCTCAGCAGGGTTCACCAGGTGTCATTTTGATCTGAATGTCTACATTTTGCGACAGGATGACTCTCACTTGATACTTGTGCTCTATGTTGATGATTTGATCATTATAGGGAGCACCACATCCATCATTAGCAGGGTCAAATCTGCTTTGCATGACAGATTTTCTATGACTGACTTGGATCTTTTGCACTACTTTCTGGGGATAGAGATTTCATAGTCACCTTCCGGGATTACACTATTGCAGCCCAAGTATGCTCTTGATCTACTTGCACACTTTCATATGGCTGATTGTAAGCCTGCCTCGACTCCCTTTCTTTCAGGAGTCAAGCTTGAGGCTCAGTGTTCTTCTCCACCAGTTGATGCCACATTGTATCGTCAGCTTGTGGGTAGTCTCATCTACTTGACTCATACACGCCCTGATATTTCATTTGTAGTTGGCATGGTTTCCTACTTCATGCAGGAACCACATGAGCTTCATTGGAAAGCTGCCAAACACATCCTTCATTACATCTAGGGTACACATCACTATGGGCTTCACTATGTAGCAGGCACAGGACTTCGCTTGGTTGGTTACACAGACTTTGATTGGGTTGGCGATCTTGATGATCATAAGTCTACTTTAGGTTACAGTTTTCACCTTGGTTCAGGCCCCATTTGTTGGCAGAGCAAGAAGCAGCATGCTATTGCTCTCTCTTCGACTGAGGCTGAGTATCGAGGAGCTATTAACACAGTGACTGAGACCATTTGGCTTCAGCAGATTTTTACAGAGTTTGGGTTCACCACTCTATGACCGACAGTTCTACATTGCAACAATCAGAGTGCTATTGCAATCTCGAAGAACCGGGTCCAGCACCAGCGGACCAAACACATCAAGATTCATATGCACTATATCTGAGAGCTGATTCAGGAGCAGGTCATTGATTTGATGTATTGTCCTACAACGGAGAAAGTTGCAGAAATATTCACCAAACCTTTCACCGAGAGTAAGTTCCAGTAGATGCGAGCTCTCTTGGTGGTGCGGGATGTGTCATTAGGGGGGTTAGTTGACTTCTCCTTCCTCTCTTATGGGAGGACTTTTTCCTCTTTGAGGTTTTGTCCTTCTTCTTTGAGAGTTATTTTGTACATTCATCTCTCTTTTGGGGGGAGTTTTTTCCCACTAGGTTTTCTCCCTTTCTCCGTTTGTGAGAGATTGCATTGAATAGTTTTGCTTGCATTTGCATTTTGTACATGGGTACCTATCATGGCCTAGTAGCCAGGACCCATCTTGCATTGTTAACTTGAGTCTTCATTCCCCTAAGTTGCACTTAAGGGGAGGTGTTGGTGTAAATAAATATTCATTATGGATATTATTACACTTTACTTAAGTTAACTTAGGATAATGCATCTCTTCGTAGTTTGGATTTGAGACACTTAGGGAAGTGTGCACATAGGGATATAGCTTGTAGGAGAAATTCCACCTTTTGTGGTCTTATTTTGTTGTTACACTCCACATTCGGTGGGTCATCCACCTCTTGTGGAATATTATATTATTTCTCCTACCTACCCCTAGTATTTCTTACCTACCCTTGTTTCTTATTGAGCCACATGTCATGATTGTGTGCTCATACATCCATATGGCCTTGCCTATATAAGCAGACCTATATTCATTGTATTGGTGAATCCAATTGATCATTTGCATATTAATGAGAATACAGTTTGTTCTTGTCATTCTTTTGTCTCCCTTTTATACTTTTCATTGTGCCCTTGATTTTGGCAAAATCTCACATATCATTAATGGTAGTTAAGGAGTCAAACTGCTATCCAAAATCCCATTGAGTATCAATACACATTTTCCATAATTCATCGGAAGAATGGTTTGAGTTAATAGGATGTCAAGTTCCGTCATTAGCCCCATGCTACTCATTTTGGCTAGTCTTTGTGAGTTTAGACCAACTACAGAAAACTGAGGCAGATCTACTGTCATAATTTATTATTCACAGATTTTCTTATAGCCTCGAAGAGTAATCTCAGCAAATGGTGGTGTTGTAAACTTAAATCTTAAAGTTCGAAAGATACACCTGTTACCAAAGTTTTTGCACATGCTAAAATTGGTGACCTAATGAGGCCTTGCTTTAAGGAATTCTCTTCACGGTTTTTGTTTTTATGGTAAGGCAAGCGCATTATTGTAATTCGTATTGAACTTGAACCCTTGAACCTTTTTGGTTCAAGGTTCAAGGTTCAACTGGTTCTCTTGCATGAATCGTGGCTTTGTAATGTTATTTAATAAGCAAGTGTGAATGTGTTAAGTGAGTTTTGAACCATTTACAAATCGGTTGAAGGTTCAAGATTCAAAAATTTCCCTTTCTGTTTGTTAAAGGTTTTTGCTCGTTCCTGGTGTTGTGTTGAGCTGCAAGTTGAGAATTCTTTGTCATGTCTCCTCGAATTGAACTAGAATCATTGAACCTAATGAAAAGTGCCAAGCAAATCAGCAAATATCAGGTCAAATCATTAGCAAGAAATGAAAAGAATACATGTTTTTGTTTAACTTGTTTCCTTCATGTGCAGACACAGGGAAAATAACTTTTTGTTCATTGAATTACAGCATGTGGGTTAAAATGTGGCTCCCACGAGGGTTGAGCTCAGCATGCTATAGATTACATAAATATTTATGCTCCATTGCAGATGAAATGGCGTGGCTTATCAAACTTTCAAACGAATGCATTATTGCCAGGCGTGAAACCGAAATAACTCTTGCCAAATCCTCCCTGCTGCATGATGAAATATCGACAAAGAAGGGACTCAGAGGGTTTTCAAGCAGAGAGCCATCAGGTATCGACAAGAGATTTTCCATGTAACTCCGATGACCCGATGAGCCATTAGGTATCGACAGGACTAGTCGCATGCTACCTCGGTGACCCGATGGGAGTTATCGGGTATCGGGAGGAGATTGTTCTTGCAATGCTGATGACCCGATGGGAATGTGCTAGCAAAGGAAGATGTTATCGAGTATCAGGAGGAGATTGTTTTTGATGACTCGATGACAAGTTACAAGTGAAGGAGGTAAACATCGATGACGACATTGGCCATCAAAATAAAAGATTGTGGTGCTACCTGATGACCCGATGGAAAGGCCCAAGAAGAAACATTTGTCCCACATTGGCCACAGGGGGGGGGGGGGAGCATTTCAGTATTTAAAGGCAAAGCTACATATATCCTTAGTGTCAAAGCTTTTGTGCTTTTGACAAGGAGCAACTCAATGTTGGTGGGTCCCCCACGTGTGCGCGCATCTCAGAGCGGCCAAATTCTACAGTAAAAGGGCAAATTAACTAGCGATCAGGTTGCAGAAGATCAAACAGTGGTGCGAAGGATTTGACGGCCGTCGCAATGTAAGGATGGACCTTGGTTTATTCCCGCGACTTGGCGACTGATGAGATGGCGAAATGACATGGCAAGTCAGATGGTGGCGGACCCGGTAGCATAAGTGAGTGGCCTAGGCTAGGTAAAGATCGAGCAGATCACTGAGATCCAATGGCAGATCAAGGAAAGATCGGACAATGGAGTGACATTCCGGGGGTATCCATAATTGTCGTTGTACCGCAGTTGTGATATGCCCGAAATGAATACCCTCATGACAAGTTGCGCCGAGGTGGACTCTAAGAAAATCACAAGGTGCCACGTGGTGATGACGCGGCGGAACAGGTGGCATGTCATCAAAATGAATGTCGAACAAACCGTGGCCGTGATGGATCCCTAAATGGTTTCACCGAAAGCATCAGTTCCATCGATGAAACTAAGGTTTCGATGAGACATGTGAGCAATTTTTCGAGGGGGGAAGTTTGGCCGAAAGAATATTATCGAACGAACTAAGGCAAGCCCAAGACCAGTGGCAGGTCCAAGTAGCGAGACAGGCGAATCTCATGAGCGAACCAGTGGCTGACATGTGGTGACACCGTGGCATAAGAGAGAGTCACTTAGGGTGTGTTAACAGGCATGTAGGTTTGGGAAAATCAATGGTGATCAGGGAAGATCTAACGACAGTCGCTATGTCGCAATGTAGAGGTGCTCGACCTGTATTTCCCATGACTTGGCGACTAATGAGGTGGCAGTCCAGTGGCTGATGAGGTGTCGTCCTGGTGGATCTGCAAGCCAATTAAGGGGTGCCACGTGGTAGATTCGCTAGAAGAAAGAGTGGCCCAGGTGAGATAAGGGTCGTCCAATTTGAGCAGATCAACGACAATCACAGAAGATCCGACGGTGGTCACCAAGTCGCGGTGGAAAGGTGCTCGCGACCCAACGACTGAGGGTTTGGAGCGCGCCATCGGGTATCGGCAAGACTAGTTTTTGTGTCGCCCGATAACCCCATCGAATATCACACTGTTGGGAGCGCGCCATCGGATATCGGCGGGAGTGTTTTGACACTACGTCGATAACTCGATAAGAAGGTGCGCGAGTTGTAAATTGTCTGCAGACGAGTGACTCAGTCCAGGTGAACTTAGCGCGAAATGACGAGAAGTCAGCAGTTTTGGAGGAGTTTCTCTCTCAGTTAAGCCCCCGATTTTGAGGAAAGGCTTAGAATTGATGATAGCTGATCCATCTTGGAGCCAAAAATTTCAAATTTTGAATTTTTGCAATCTTTTGTATAAGTGATTGTTTTTCACTCTTTTTTCTCTAGTTCGAGAGTTGGTACCTGTTCAGTAGCAGAGATCTTTGCTCTTGTAACTCAATTTATTTTATGAATATTTTCAGATTTTCATGAGCATTATTCAAACTTTGTAATGAGAAATACTCCTTGTTTTCAATAAACAACTGAAATCCTTCTCTTATTTTCTGTGTTCTAAATGTTGTTGTGAATATTTTTTGGATGAATTAGTTGTGATTATTATGAAATAATTCTTCATTTTATCTATATTCCTTTAATGTTCAGTGTATGGTTAAGCATACTACAGTGCAGATCAGTGTTTGAGTTATACTTTTTTGGTAAATGAAGTTGTGGGAACTATCTTTGTTCTCCTTCACAAAAATATCAGAAAAACTGAACCTTTCACATGAGGCATTTATGCAAAGTATGCAATCTGGAATTGTGAGTGTTTTAGTTTTCTTTATTGGATTCTTGTGAGTTCCTTATCATTGAAAGTCATTTTCAATCATTGGTGGATCACCTAGCAATAGTTAATTTTCAGTTTTATGCATATCCTTCTACCTCTTTTCCAGTCAAGAAGTCATTAGTTTTTAGGTGATCAAATACAAAGCCGGCCTATAATCCGGAGATCTGCTCTCATAATAAGATACCCACAGCCTCAGAGCAATCCAATGTATCACTGCATTGTAGAAATTTCAAACTTGCATCGAATGCAAATCCATGTGACAACAACACCATCCCATATTTTAAAACATTTTAAATCTGCTTCCGGATATTATTTTAACCAACGAGAACTTGCTCGTGATTTGTTTTAGCTTCAGATGACATAGGACAAGCCTTTCTCTCGATGAAAACCATGATAAGCTGTAATCAGTCTCTGTTACGAAGTTTAATGCTATTCAAAATTGATATTCTGATGTACTAAACTATTAAAGCTTTCTCAATAACAGTATGACAGTGATACATTATCTTAAGAATTCTACAATAATATGACAAATCCACACAAGAATTCTACAATTATCTTTCAGTCGTGTAAAATGAAAGTGTACCCTTCATCTAAACTGTACAATTACAAGCGTTTCGGCTCTAAACTTTAGAGTTGCAACCAATGGCACAGGTTCGACTCACGGCTCACTCAGCCAAACAAAACAAATACAGATCGTGTTGGAGATAAAGACCGTTTGCACCTCACACTTAGGAACCTTAAATTTGAATTTTTGTATTTGTTAGAAAAAGTGGCCAATTCATGCATTATTTATTTCTGCTCTTGAACCGCAGACTAGTCTCCAATGAAATTTTAGGCTAATTGAATTTGGGACTAAGGTAGTATTTGGGATCATTGAAGAATTTGACAATCTTTTCTGCTTTGGCATCCGAAAGATCAGTGCTCTCCAATATCTTTTTCTTGGATGCCTTGGAAATCGCCTCAATTGAACCTATGCCCTGCATCAACTGGAAATGGAATATTGCACTTGAGATAAAATAAAATAAAATATAAAATAAATTATACTATGCGTTCTATTATACGATAATAGTATTACCGTGTGAGCATCATGAGTATCAATCCCAGGAATGGCTGTTAACACTTGAATGCAAGCCTCCACACTTTCAAGGAATGTCTTCCGCTTCAAAAGCAGGACCGAGGTAAGGGTTTGTAAATAGATTTATACAAATACAAATATGCAAACTTACTCACCTCGGTTTGGATCTTTGCAGCCACATCGTGCCGTTTAATTTCTGAAACAAAGAGCACAAATAACAGTTAAAGAGATAATCATGAAAATCCATGAGGCAATAGAAACACAGGGGAGTAAAGTGCGTTGCCTCCATGAATAAGTGCCAATTTCAGCATCTTCTCAAATCCCATGCACGGATCGCGCACTGCTACGAATGCAGGCTTCTGTAACGCCACACCTGACCTGAACTTCCAAAAATTAAAAAAACCCTAAATATTTCAAAACTTTCATCACAGACGAAAAACAAAGCGCATCGGTCACATTTTCTATTTGCCTTACTTGAAATAAGAACGTATGAAGGCCTGGTTGTCCTCCTCTGTACAAATGCTCGCAATCACATACAAATTCCCAAATTGACTTCTCATCTTCTCAATTCTGTCAAGAAAAGGATTAATAAAAGGAATCCTTACAAATAATCAACGAAGATGTGCAGAGAAGATTTTACCTGTTAAAAGTTTCTGTGAAATGTCCGGATTTCCAGCTTGAGATGAGGATGAAAGCGACTGAAACCCCCGCCGTATTGAAAATGAAGTCCTTGTAAAATTTAAGCATGGCTTAATTAGCGTATAAAGGTTTTGGAAAATTAAATAAGTGAATTTTAGGGCACTTACAGGCGCAATCTTGTTGAAATTAAGTGTGTAATTAGCTGCCCTGAGCAGGGAAGAGAGCGGATGTATGAGCTGAGGATTCTCATCTCTCCATTTCGTATTTATGATACAAACTCCAACCTTCTTCGCTGCTGCCGCCATTTCTTCTTCTCTGAACTAAACTTCCTTTGCAGTAAGATTGAAAGCTATTCAAATTCTTACCAGTTATTCGTCAAAATTAACGAACGAATTATGTTTTTGACGAACTGAACTAATCTCTAACTAGTGGATTATGCAAAGATTATCATCGATTCAAGTTCTTGAGGTGCAGGGTGAGGCAGATTCTCTGTTTCCGCTAAGAGAGTTTGAAAGATCATTTAAGGCCAATTCAGTGTTAAAATTATTTCAATAGAAACAATCAATGTTAAAACCTTGATGATAACACTTTTGCCTAAACTATATGTTGTCATAATTAGGTATGAGCACATAGTATGCTATTAAATGTAAGGATTGTCCAAAACAAGTAATTTTGAGAACTTAAATGTTCATTTGATTACATTGATCATTCGGTTTTGTTTATGTTATGACGGTGTGACGATAATCTTGGTTTTAGTTTCGATAATCTAAAATAGGGAGTAATACTAAATCATTTATATATATACATATAAAATAATATACATAAAATTAAAGAGAAAAAATAAAAATAAAGTAAGAATTATATTAATCAATAAGAAAATAATAATAATAAATTAAAAGGGTTCATTTTCATCAACCATATTGGAAAGAAGAAACAAACAAACAAAATGAATGAACGAAGCAAAGAAGAAGATGCGATGGGAAAAAAGGTGAGCAAGAAAGGGTTACGACCTAGTTGTGAGGGTTGATAAAAATAACAAATGGCCTCGTTGATCTTCTTGGTGATGACACTTAGAGGAGGCCATGCCATGCCATTCAACATGTTTGTATGCCTTGAGGTGGATGAAAAGGAATTGATTGGGCACAAATGATGACGAAAGGAAGAAAGAAATGGGGGTTTCACTAGTTGAAATAGGCACATTTGTTAGGAACAAATACAGGGGGGTGTGGAAGAATAGAGATGCACACTTTTTGGATGGATTGAGGTTCCTCTAAGTGCCAAGGTTGAGTTTGAACATCATTTATAGGTTCTTATAGGTTATTTATCCTCATTTTTTGTGTTGTGTTTGAATAAAATAAAATAAAAAAGAAGCTAGCACATTGGCCATTTCCTTCAAATGTCTAGGATTCTAATTTGACTATGGATTTTGGACATTATGCGAATAAAAACTATCCTCTTCTCTTTGTTACTCGTTATTTTGGTTTGAATGGGGTTTGTTATTTGGATTCAAGACCACTTTGAGGGTTTATTTGTGTTAGGTTTTCAAGCAGATCCGAAGCAAATATGAACAAACAATTATATGCAGATTTAAATACAAAAGATAAAGGAATAAAACAGGACACAGATAACACAGAGATTTAACGTGGTTCACCCAGAATGGGTTACGTCCACCATACACAACCGTCCAATCTTTCTTATTATCCAGCAAAAATAGTACATCAACATCACAATGCCTTAAGCATCCCAGCCGCTTATAACATGCGTTTTTAGGGCACCAAACAAAGTCATTCTTTTTAGGTTTTATTACAATGTCGATTTTCATCAACAAAAACATCCAAATTTTTTTTCCTGACGAGGATACATGCTAAGTGTACAATACTTTGCTGATAAGTCGCCACATATCAACAATTTGTACATTACATAAACCTACATACCATATTAGCTTAGTTCACCTATTAGTAATTGATGCTCTGCAAAAAGGATTAGAAAATCTGTTTGATGGCAACACACACAAGAGCACAAGAAACAAACGTTAGTGTTAGCAACAAAAGATTATCCTAAATAGGCATATCAAGAGAGATATTAAGCATGAAATAGAAAGCATATAAACATAGAATAAAATAGCTAATCAAGATGCTCATAGTTGCTCCTCCCTTGTTCCTCTCCTCTCCAAGTCCCAAATGAGTGTAGCTCTCAGCTTTTAGCACTAGCCATGGATGCCATATGGAGATTCAAGATAGTTGAATATGATAAGCAAATGCTATGCAAGTGTAATAGTGATGCTATGAGAAAGCTCTATGCTAATGCCAGTATAACAACAATACTCTAAAATGCTTTCTTTCTTTGCTTGAGGAGAAGGGTTCTATTTATAGAAGAAATGGGGAAATGAAGGGTTAAGATTGAGCAATCTTAACAAGGGTTAGGATTGAAAGTTGGGGATCCATGTGCACAATTGGCACCAATAAAATGGTGACAAGTGTCGACATAGGATTGGGTTGAGAGAAGAGGTTGGAGGCATTAAAGGCCTGAGAAGACCTCATGGTTATCTAGAGGCTAAGGGTCAAGTCCAAATTAAGATTACCCATTGGATTAAGAGTTAATCCAAGGATAAACCTTTGTGCAAATGTTTAAGAGATAATCATGGTCAAAGCATTAATGGCCTGATGAGACCTTTGGGTTGGGTAGAGGTTGAGTCAAAACAAATGTTTTAACCATGTGGGAGGGTTTGAGGTAACCATTAATGGTTATTGGAGACTTTGGGGATTAAGTGGTTGAAGGTTGAAAGCCTTCAATGGTTATCAAAGACTTTGAGCCATTTAGTGGTTGAAGGTTGAAAGCCTTTAATGGTTATCAAAGACTTTGAGCCATTTAGTGGTTGAAGGTTGAAAGCCTTTAATGGTTATCAAAGACTTTGAGGGTTTGAGAAGTGACTTCCCTTTTGCTTAGGAATGTGACAAAGTTTAGAGAAGGGGTTAGGTTATTTAGAAGTGATTAGAAAATTCTAGAAGGGGTTTAGGCATGCAAGTGGATTTTGTAGGAAAATGCAAGTGGGAGAAATTTTGGTATTTTCAATTAAAATAAAATCATTTATTTCAATTAAATGGTGTAATTTGCATTTGGATAAATATTCAAATAAATATTAATTTATTTAAATGAGAAAAATGAAGATAAAACATTAAAATGCTTGAAGACTTTGAGGGAAACCATTAAAGGCTTGAAGACTTTAAGGAAAACCATTAAAGTCTTAAGAAGACTATAGAAGGAAGCCATCAAGTTTGAAGACTTTAAAGCCATCAAGTTTGAATACTTTAAGGGAAACCATTAAAGGTTTCAAGTGGGTGAGGATAAATAGGATTTTAAATAAATAATTTATTTAAAATAGTTGTGCAACTTGCTTTTGTAGGAAAATACAAGTGGGTGGAGGATAAAGGTGATTTAAATAAATTATTTATTTAAAATAATTGTGCAACTTGCATTTGTAGGAAAATACAAGTGGGTGGAGGATAAAGGTGATTTAAATAAATTATTTATTTAAAATAATTGTGCAACTTGCATTTGTAGGAAAATACAAGTGGGTAGAGGATAAAGGTGATTTAAATAAATGTTAATTTATTTAAATGTGAGAGGTGGGATTTTGGGGGATCTAAATAAATATTAATTTATTTAAATGTGAGAGAATATTTAATTAAATAAATATGATTTATTTATTTAATTAATGGTCTGAATTTGGTTAAGTGAATTAAATCAAATAAATTGAATAATTTATTTAATTAATAGGAGAAGAGGGTTAAGATGAATTAATTAAATATTAATTTAATTAATTATTAATTGATGGTTAAATAATCAAATAAATACTAAGTATTCATTTAATTAAGTGGACAGATTTATGTGACTACATTTGCCCCTCTTTGAGACGGTGCAGTTTTATCGCGTCATTTCAAAGAAAGAAAAATAGGTGTGAAGAAATGCCCCATAAAATGTAAATTTAATGGGTGGTATGCCCCTTGAGAGATGGGCCAAATTTTTTTTGAAAAATCGGGCGATCTCTCGAAAAAGAATGAAAAGTGGAGGGGAGGTAGAATAGAAGAAATTAGAACTAATGATGAAAGAATGGGAGAAAATGGAGTGAATATGAAGAAACAACAAGCTAACGAGTACCCTGAGGTCATGCAACAGATACATAGCAGATGTAGTGTGGGGTTTGGATTGATGCTATACAATTGATCAAAATTGGTTAGACAATCTGGTGCAATCGGTTTAATTGCCCCGGTCAAGTCAAAGCGTGACAGTTGATGTCAGTTGGTCGCTTGGACATGATAAAGTCTGAGTAAGTGAATCAAAGTGACCTGATGTGACTTAGACAATTGATGTAATTGCTCGATGAAGTCAAGGTATATGAAGCAAAATACTCGTTGAGACTTAGACAATTGATGTAATTGTCCATTGGATTGTGTTTGATTGGTTGATCAATTGATAGTGTGTGCGTGGGATGGATGATTGTGGTGAATCATAGCAGCCCCATTGAGACTAGGTCATTATGATAAATGCCTGATGTAGTCTAGGATTACCATGATCGATTACCTGTTGAGACCCGAAGATACTTGATCAGAGTATCTGTTGATAGTCTAGGTGTGTGGGAGTCGATGTATCTGTGCAGATAGAGTAACTTTCTTGACTTATTGGATGACTTAGGATAGGAAACACAATCCCTCCTATTTAGAGATGGACGGTGATGAACGTGGCTTGATTAGGTTGATTGGGACACGATGTAGGGTATGTGATGGTGATTATCGAGATGGGGAGGGTGGGGAGGGGTTCAATGTTAGATAGAAGAAATGGAGGACCTATTACATTCCTATGGAAGAAGAGGAAAATAGAGTATCCATTGTCATTACTATGTATGAATGATATGCAGCTATTTATGAATGTATGGATGGATGGAATGCAACGGAATGCAATATATACAAATGAGATGGAATGATGATCCATGGTGCTTTATTTTTCATCATTGAGCTTTAAAATGTTGTAAGAAAATATAAGCAACTTGACATAAAGATTCAAGATGACCAGTGTATTTCTTACATGGATTTTGATATAGCAAGTTAATACAAGCAACTTGATATAATGGATCAAGTTGACCTGAGTATTGCTTGCGGAACAGACAAGGATTATCTCTGTTCATGCATGACTTGGATCGTCCTCCTTGATCTTAGGCTAATCATATCCTGAGACAAGTGCATACCATACTAAGAGATAAAAACCTTTATCCAGTTTGGATGAGGTAGGAAGAACCAAAGGAAGAGCATTGTTCCTGCAAACAAACAATATATACATAAAGAATAAAGAATAAGCATCCTTGGTAATGGTTCATGCTCATATGGTCGAGGTATACGCTGTAGTCAACAAGCCGTAATGATCTATGACTGTATTTGGCATAAGATCACGTAGCTTGGTGAACTTCCCATGTAGACACCATTAGTACATGCCCCAGAACTTCATCGGAATAATGTGCAAACGATACAAAACAATGCTGCAAGATCTTGATACAGATAAATGAACGATTGTACTCCCAAATCAACCAAGTATTTGATAGCTTAACATAATTTTCTTGTCAAAGAAAACGTCACTTTTGTCTTTGTTTTGGTAAGGAAGGATGCATCCTTGTTGAAGACAGTTTGATTGTTGATGTTGATTGTGTGGTTGATTGGTAAATGGTCATTGTGTGAGTAGTTTGTCAATGTTTATTTTGGTATCTACATGGATGGGTATGTACAATGTGTTGCCATGTTTTTTTTGTTTGATTTTTTGATGTTTTTTGATGTTTTTGGATTTTGTGAGACCTTTTTGAATGTTTTTGTCAATGAATCACCAGTAATGTAGAATCCACTTCCATCATCTAGATTTTTTAAGGGTATTGCCCCCAAGTGTAGACATGACTATGAAAAAGTGGGATGCAAGACGCATGAAGTACTATCTTTGATTATAGATCAAATAACAAGCCATGGTTTGGATGGATGGATGTGTGTATGTATGTGATCGCAACGAGCCTGAAAGATAGTGGAGCCATTGTCTTTACGAGTGGCACCTGTTTGCCAGGTTTTCAGCATTGTACTTACCCAAGGTGCCACCGGAGTGGTTGTTGACCGTTTGGATGCATGATTTTTCTTTACTTTTTTTGAATGTTTTTGTATTTCTTCAGGATATTTTTCTGAATTTTTTTTGGTATTTTCTGGTATGCAGGGGAGCCTGATGCTCTGTATAGCTTAGGTATAAAACCGTTTTAGGTGCATGTTATTGATTGGATCTGCGAGCGGTTCTCCTTCTGATGTAGCCAACTGATATGCCCCGGACCCGAATACAGCAGTGACAACATATGGGCCCAGCCAGTTTGATTCAAACTTGCCCTGATGTTCTCATTTTGGTTGGTTGCGAGGATTCTCTCGTAGAACAAGATCACCTACCTCAAATGTACGAGGTCTAACTCGGTGATTGTAGCTTCTGCTCATGCGCTGCTGATAGGCTTTGAGGTGATTGTATGCAGCTTGTCGCTTCTCATCAAGTAACTCTAAGTCCTGAAGACGTGAGACTCTGTAAGCTTCATCATCAATGAGATTGTGCAAGGAAACCCGTAGTGACGGTATCTCGACCTCAATAGGCAAGATAGCTTCTGCACCATAGACCAATGAATAAGGAGTTGCACTTGTAGGGGTTCGAATGCTAGTTCGATATGCCCATAGCGCTGGATTTAGTTGAACATGCCAATCATGGCCGACATCATTGACTGTCTTTTTGAGGATTCTTAATATGTTTTTATTGGATGCTTCGGCCTGACCATTGCCTTGTGGGTAATAGGGGGTGGAAAAGCGGTGTTGGATATGAAATTTCTCACAAAGTTCACGGACATCCTGATTTTTGAAAGGAAGACCGTTATCTGTGATGATAGACATGGGTACACCATACCGGCAGATGATGTAGTTGAGGATGAATGAGGCGATCTACTTGCCGGTGATTTGGGTAAGTGGAACAACTTCGATCCACTTTGTGAAATATTCAGTGGCGGTAATAATGAATTTATGGCCATTGGATGAAGATGGATGGATTTTACCCACAAGGTCAAGACCCCATTGACAGAAAGGCCATGGTGTTGTGATTGGTTGCAGTTCTTGGGCTGGTGCATGTATCAGGTCACCATGAACTTGACATTTCTTGCATTTTCTGACAAAGTAGTAGGAATCCTTTTCCATAGATGGCCAATAGTATCCATTGCGCAGGAGTTTCTTGGCTAGTGACGGACCACTTGAGTGAGTCCCACAAATTCCTTCATGGACCTCTTCCAAAGCCTTTGTTATCTCACCTTGTTCCAAACATCGAAGGAGAGTACCATCAAGACCGCGTCAGTATAGGGTTTCGGCAATAATGGTATATCGAGTAGTTTGGCGAATGAAGGTTTTTCGTTGGTTATTTGATTGGTTGGGAGGAAGGGTATGATCGCGAAGATAGGTGTAGAATTCACCATACCATGGGGATTCAAAACCGACAAGGCGACATATCATTTCGGATTTAGGGATATCATAAGCGGGAATCCAAAGCTGTTCTACCAAGAACTCGTAGCGTATTGAATTCTGTGGAAGATCTAAGAGAGATACGATGGTAGCCATAGCGTCAGCAGCTCGATTCTGATCTCTTGGTATCTGCTCAAAAGTGATAGTAGTAAATGATGCCTTTAGATTGTCCACCTTTTGCTTATATGGCATGAGTTTATCATCCTTGGTCTGATATTAATTTGTTGCTTGTCGAATGACTAGTTGGGAATCGCCATATACTTGCAGTTCTTGTAATTTCCATTGTACGGCTAACCTGAGTCCTATGATCAAGGCCTCATACTTTGCTATGTTGTTTGTGCATGGAAATGTGAGCCTGTAAGACTTCGGGAGGCTATCACCCTGAGGTGTGATAAACAGAATGCCTGCCCCCGAGCCATGCCTAGTGTATGAACCATCAAAATATAGTTTCCATGGTTGTGTTGTTGTGATCATGAATATCTCTTCATCTAGAAAATTGGAAATGAGAGGATGATCGCCTATGAGTGGTGCATCGGCCAACTGATCTGCAATAACTTGACCTTTGATAGCTTTACGGTCCACGTACTCAATGTCAAACTCACTTAGAATCATCACCCATTTGGCCAAGCGACCTATTAATGCTGCTTTGCTGAGTAAATACTTGAGTGGATCAATCTTTGTAATGAGTTGTACCTTGTGTGTCAACAGATAGTGCCTCAGTTTAGTGGCTGCTAAGATTACTGCTAAGCAAGCTCGCTCAATAGGCGTGTAATTGAGTTCATAGCCCACCAGTGTGCGAGAGATGTAGTAAATAGCACACTCTTTTCCTTCTGCATTATGTTGTGCCAGTAGTACACCCAATGCTGTACTGGTTGCTGAGATATAAAGTAACAACGGTCTACTTGGATCTGGTGGGATCAGCAATGGTGGATTCATGAGATAGTTTTTAAGCATCTGAAATGCTTGCTGGCATCGGGCATCCCACTGAAAGCGGATGTTCTTGTGTAGTAGGTGTGTAAATGGGTGACACTTATCAGCCAGTTGTGCAATGAATCTTCGGATGGATTGAAGTCGCCCTTGTAATGTCCTTAGTTGACTGATATTCTTTGGAGGTGGCATGTCCATGATTGTTTTTACCTTTGCTGGGTCGACCTCAATACCTTTGCTTGAGACAATGTATCCTAGAAGCTTCCCGGAGGTCACTCCAAAGACACATTTCTTTGGGTTGAGTCGAACATGGTATTGTTCCAGTCTATCAAAGATTTTATCTAAGATGTGGAGATGTCCTTTTCTGGTGAGTGATTTTGCTAGTAAGTCATCCACATAATCTTCCATCATGGTATGCATCATGTCATGGAAGATGGTGGTCATTGCTCTTTGATAGGTTGCTCCTGCATTCTTGAGACCGAAGGGCATTACATTCCAGCAATATGTGCCCCATGGACATGTGAAGGTTGTCTTATGTTGATCTTCTGGTGCGATCTTTATCTAATTGTATCCTGAAAAGCCATCCATGAGTGAAAGCATGGCGTGTCCTGCTGTTAGATCCACTATGATGTCGATATTTGGTAGGGGGAAGTCATCCTTAGGACAGGCCTTATTTAGATCTCTGAAGTCAGTACAAATGCGGATGCCCCCTTTTGGTTTGCCAACTGGCACAATATTGGAGATCCATTCTGCATAATCAATTGGTCTAATGAAACCAACATCTAGGAGTTTCTTGAGTTCTGATTTGACTAGCATTGCAATCTGAGGATGCATCTTACGAAGCTGCTGCTTGACAGGTTTGGCTCCTTCTGCTATGGTGAGGTGATGCATGACTAAATCAGGATCAAGCCCAGGCATGTCTGCATATGACCATGCAAAGTTGATTTGACGCTTCTGGAAGAACTCTATAAACTTAGGTTGTTCCTCTGGAGTGAGAAGAGATGCTAGATGTATGAGATGAGGATTTTCAGGAGACCCCACATTGTATTCTTTGGTTTCCTCAATGAGAATCGTTGATCATTCCTGTTGTGTACTAGCAGGGAGAATGTCAAACCCTTCATCCTCAGGTGCCTCAGAGAGGTTTTCACCATTGGATACACTCTTTCTTTTTACTTTTGTTGGATCAAACAGTGCCACAGTGTGGTTTTCACTGGAATATCCATGTTTTAGTGTTATATTTTTGCAGCTGAAAGGTTTGGCATCTGCCCCGAAGTATGCTGCGCTATTAAGTTCAATGGCAAATCCAGCTTTGTGATCCGCGCTTGGTAGGTTATCCCTTAATTCCAAAAAGTCAATGATAGCTTCATCGTTTTGGAAGAAGTTAAGACATGGGGGATTTGGTTGGTTCCATTCGATGAGTTCAGGGTGGATAATGGGCATTACTTCATCGATTAGGTTAAGTGTGTTAGATGTATCAGTGAGGGTTAAGACATTATGGTGAAGGTCGTTAATGGTACTCTCCCTGTCAGAATCAGGCGTAGGATGAAACGTAGGGTCTGTGGAAGACGTTTCCAGCTCAGGAACCCAAGTGGTCTTTATCTGTGCTTCTCCGTAAATAGGGATATCTTTGCGTGGTGGAGGTGGTGATGTGTCTTCCTCATCTGAAGTGTTAATCTGTACAGAATCAAATTCCCACTCATGTGAGTCAGTCTCTGAATCACTTTCCAGCATCCGATTACTATACCATACTGGGATGTCCTTTGAGTTAAATACCGCAGGTGTGATTGGTTGATGTACCTTTGTAATGATCGGTGCTGCAGGGCGATTGAGGGGGATCAAGGAATCTGGTACAGGGAGTATCGGTAATATTGACTCAGTGGCTTCTGCTGGAACTGCTGGTGCTATAGATGCTGTTGCGGGTTCTGATACAGTTGTTGCTGCTAATGGTACTATGGATGTAATGACTGTTGCGAATGGGATTACTGGTTTGATTGGTGGGATGATTGGTATTGTAGATGGTTGTGTTGGGGTTGTGAGCCTCGATGGGGCAGTCAGGATGGTGCTTGAGGTTGCTTTAATGATGAAAGGTGTCCTTTTTGCAGTAGGTGGACAAAATTGTTTGCTAGGTTTTCCTTTGAACTTGAGTTTAGGAAAGATCTCTTTTTCAAAACCGAGGCCTGTATTACCTTTGGGCTTGAATTCTGGTAGCAGGGGTTCATGTCATCCTTGTTTGCAATATCCCAAAGCACTCTGACCATCATACCCCATTCATTGCATAATGAGGAGACCTTTGCCATACTGATCCGTAGGAAGTTTAACTTGTGGTAGATCAGTGGTGATGGGATCTTTATAGATCCATTCCGCCAAGTCCTCATCTTGGGTTTCTTCTTCTTGACTCTTTCCAAGGATGAAAGGCGTCAAAGCACATGCTAGCATGACTATGGGTTGTTGGAGTAACTGCTATGGTTTACCATGTGTTCGAGGAGAAGTGGGCATTTTTCCCACACAAAAGAGTTGACTCAAGTTGTATTCCCCAGAACCTTCCTCTGCTATTTTCATCTTAAGCTTTTCTTGCTTTGGTATAGTGGTGTTTGAACTGGCAAGAGAGGCAGGACTTATATATGATGTGGAGGAAATGGCTTCTCTATTATTAGGAACGGTAATCTCTGGCTGATGGCTGATATTATGGCAGTACGCAAAGGGATTTGCATCACCTAGGATTGTGATCTTTACACCGTTATGTGGGAACTTGATACATTGATGGTAGGTAGATGGAACGGCTTGCATGGCATGTATCCAAGGTCTTCCTAACAATAGATTGTATGGTAGAGGAAGGTCCAAAACCTGACAAATGATGTGCTTTACCACGGGGCCCACTCGGATTGGTAGTACCACAGCTCCTTTGGATGAACGCTCTGCATCGTCATAAGCTTTGATTGTGATCTTTTGATGAGGATCCACTGATTCGACCGCATAGCCCAATGCTGTGACCAACTGTAGTGTACAAATGTTCAGGCCTGCTCCATTATCTATCAAGACTCGCTTGATCCTATGCTGGTTAATAAATCCTTCGATGTGGAGTGAGGCGTTATGCGGTTGCTGGAAGGAAGAGTTGTCACTTTCGGAAAAAGTGAGACAAGGTGATGACTTTAGATTTCCAACCATGGCTTGAAATTGGTCTGTATTTAGATTTGCAGGGACTGACGCCTCTTGGAGTGCTTGATCCAAGATAGTTTTATGAGATGGCGATAGACGCAAAAGCTCTAAAATGGATATAAGCGCAGGGGTTTTGTCTAATTGTTCCACAAGATTGTATTGCTTTGGGATGGAGGTGGTGCCTTGTGGAGCTGCCTTTATGGTAACTTTGCCGCGACGCGTAACAACATTGCAATTTGAGTTGGGATTTTTGAAGGTTATTGTCGCAACTTGTTCATTGGCATCATACAGGTGATTTACAATGTAATTATACGCAGCCTATGTATAATCAGTGGTATCAGTGCCTCGCCTAGAAGTGGAAGGACCCCTTTGATCTTGTGATGGAAGTGGATTTTTGAACATCAGATGATCATTATTTGTTGTTTTTGGGTCATGTCCTTCAATTTCAATTTCTCCTCGATCAATAAGATCCTGAATGAGATCTTTCAATCGGTGACAATCACTTGTCTTGTGCCCTCTTCCTTGATGGAAATCACAGTGTTCAGTATCTCTCCACCATGCCAGTTTGACCTGAGGCTCATAGTTTGATAGTTTAGGTAGAGTGACCAAATTTTGAGAAATGAGTTGTCGCAATACTGTTTCAATGGGTTCCCCTAAGGGAGTGTATGTGCGTTTTTGTTTTTGCTGACGAGGTCTAGGTTCATCATGAGATGTGATGCGACCTTGATTGGACGGAACATTTGTGTTATTCTGAGGTGGAGGATTTTGTCCTGCAAACCGAACCACAGGTTGTGCATTTTGGATAGTCTTGGCATCCACAACCCCATCGTTGACGATATTCTTGTTTTTATTCCAGAAGTTTGGTTTATCACTGTTGAAGCGTGGGTGAGGACCATCTTTTGGTTCGTTAAAGATTTTTATGAGTCCTTTCTTGATGAGTGCCCTTTCACATTTCAAACCCTTGGTGATCATATCATTAAAAGAGTCTTTGTCTTTGACATCCAGGTGAAATTCCATTTCTTCGTTTAAGTTGGAAATGAATATTTCCACTAGTTCTCATTCAGGTAACTGAAGAGAACGTCTGCTAGACATTTGGCGCCATCTTTGCAGGAATATTGAGAATAGTTCACCTGGTTTTTGTTTGGTGTTGCATAGATCAGCCATGGTGACATTGCGTTCAATGTTATGAGAGTAATGAGCTAGGAACTTCTGGATGAGTTCCTCAAATGTTCTAATGCCACCTGGTAGTCGGGAAAACCATGATGTGGTTGTTCCTCCCAAGCTTTGGGGAAAAAGGCGCATTAGGTAGGTGTCTTCATATGCCACTTCAAGACAAGCAGAATGAAATTCTCGGACATGATCGCGGGGATCCCCCTTTCCTCTATATTTTTCAAATTTGGGTGTTTCGAATCCTCGTGGAAATGGTGGCATGTAAAGATTCCTATCAAAAGGATAAGGACAAATGTCATTGAGTGAGAATTGGTTAGTCTTGACACCACTATGAAGCTGTTGGGCGAGATTCTCGACTTGTTGCCGCAACATCTCCATTTCATTTGGAGGAGGAGGTGGTGGGTTACCTCGAGGAGTGTTATATCTGATGGGATCTCTACCTCTTTCCTCTTCATGGCGACTTTGTCTTTCTAATGCTTGTCTTAATTGGGCAAGATCAAAGTCAGAGGGGAGTTTTGCTCCTTCTTGAGCGAGTCTTAAGAAGTGAGCATCCGCATTGCTCCTGAGTATTTCGTCAAAAAGTCTGTTAAAGAGAGGGTTATGCTGAGCCCTTTCTATTGTTGCAGGAGTGGGAGTACTTGGTTTTTCGTCATCTGCATTTCCTCCAAGTGCTTCTTGAAATTCATTGAGATTTTCCTCTTCTTCTTCTTCCCTTTCTATTTCTCGTTGCCTGGACTGTGATCGGGTTTGGGCCATTTTGTTTATAAGCTTTTTGTTGAAGTTGTGTGAAAATGATGATGAGTTTTGTTGAAATGAGAGATTGATGGTTGGTGAATTGTATTGCACGTGGATCTCTAGCACCTTTAAGGTGGATGTAACCGAAATTCCTTCTTTGAATTGCTTGTTTGTTTGATAAGTTTTGATGTGATAAGGTGTAGAGAAATCTGAGATGTGTTACAGATTTAACTACCTAGTAATGAGAGGATTCACTCATGAACTAGTTTTAACCTACGAAGATGTGTCTCTTAGGATGAGCTTATCCTAGATGTAGAAACAATCTAAAAAGTGATGTGATGTGTTTGATTTCAAGCAATATCTAAAAGAGAACTTGGGACAAGAACCTCTTAATGTTTTGAGAGTTGGGACGGATTGATGATGAAGTGATGATGTATGAGTGAGATGATGGATGAAAATGTTTTCAACTTCAATAAAAACTTTGTGTTACAAATGGGACAAACTATATCTCTTCCCTTTCGGGTGTTGGTGGTATTTCTCGAGCTGTGTTGTATGTGATACAGACGTTTGGGAAGAAGTTGGGATTAATCTTTCCTCCTTGGTTTTTGTGATAACTCAGAGCTCTATATTGCATAAAAGCTCTGCGGTTCAATGATTCGGAATCAAATTCGTTTGTTTTGCCTTGAAGATAGAGACACATGTGACGCAAGAAAACTCTATGGGAGACAAAGATTTGTCTATTGATATAGAAGAATTTCCTTCGTTTGATCAAAGCCTTTGAGCTTAATTGTCTTCTTTTCAGGTTGATATTTTGATGATGCTTCTTCTTTCGCAAGATGTGAAGAATGGTCATAAAATTTTTGACTCTTTTGTTGTTTGCACTTTGTTTTTGATGTTTTTGGTTGTTTTTGAAAGATGTTTGGTTGGATGAATACTTTGTTTTTGGGATTGATTTTCTGATTTGATGTTTCTTTGACAAGAAAACAAAGCAAGCACACAAACACCAAAATGTTGCCTAAAAGGCACAAATGAGTATGGGTCTAGATCAACCCAATCTTTGGACTTGTATATGACCCTTCCTTTAGATGTATTTTAAGGTGTATTTCCAAAGCCTGAAGTTGGCTCAATTTGTACTTGGTCTTTAAAACGAACACACTTCAAACACTTTTTATCCCTAAGGTCAAATGGCCAGTTGTGATAAATTTAGCCCACATCTTGATATTTCTTCGACTTTGGTACTACATACCTTATGAATCCCGCCTTGGTAGGTAAGGATGTGATATACTAAGTCTTGCACGAGCATAACAAATAGATGATCCCTATGATGGGGGAGTCACCACTTTTATCAAGCCACAAGTGACTTTTCAAAAAGCTATGTTTCTACTCAAGGAAATATGTATGGTGAGTATCTTGGGAGCAAAACCATCTATGCTCTTGCACTAAATTATATCGCAAATATCCTCAATCAATAGAACAGGTGGGCTACTACTTAAAGGCGTTTAGTCATGTTCGATGTTTTTGGACATAAGTTCATTCTGCAGTGACTCACTTAAGAGCCTTGTAACTGGTGGTGGGGCCCATTTGTCCTTTTGGGCAGTTACACTGTAGGAACAGCTATACCCAAGGCTACATCTTTCGCTCTCACCTGATTTCTATAGCGGCTCGAAAGATTTACCGCTCGAGGTCGTTCCCAAGAGTATCGATCCCTTGGCAGGCCTCTCTTAAAAAGATAAAATTTTGAGTGTTACTAACACTTTTCTCTTGCACCTAGGACCACGAAAGCCAAGGGA
Organism: Cryptomeria japonica; assembly: GCF_030272615.1. Taxonomy (NCBI): domain Eukaryota; kingdom Viridiplantae; phylum Streptophyta; class Pinopsida; order Cupressales; family Cupressaceae; genus Cryptomeria; species Cryptomeria japonica. The sequence continues at coordinate 913,381,227 of NC_081407.1, forward strand.
GAGGATAGTGTGTGTTAGAGGTAGGACCACTCGACTGACTTTTTGCACAAGTGTGCCAAGTACGAAAGACACTTGTTCTTTTTAATCCACCATTACAAATGTGATCTAACTATTTGGAGATGTTGCTCCAACAGCCATGGTGTTCTTTTTAACTTCAAAGGCAATGTGTTTTGTAACCTAGAATTCGAAAATCCTGGTCAACTTAAAGAAAAACACGTTTGCTTGAAGTAAAATTTGTTTTTGCAAAAATCAAAACAAGTGGATTGTTCTTTTTATTTGCCCAAAAATTGAAGTTCACCAAATGATGCTCTGCAAAAAGGATTAGAAAATCTGTTTGATGGCAACACACACAAGAGCACAAGAAACAAACGTTAGTGTTAGCAACAAAAGATTATCCTAAACAGGCATATCAAGAGAGATATTAAGCATGAAATAGAAAGCATATAAACATAGAATAAAATAGCTAATCAAGATGCTCATAGTTGCTCCTCTCTTGTTCCTCTCCTCTCCAAGTCTCAAATGAGTGTAGCTCTCAGCTTTTAGCACTAGCCATGGATGCCATATGGAGATTCAAGATAGTTGAATATGATAAGCAAATGCTATGCAAGTGTAGATAGTGATGCTATGAGAAAGCTCTATGCTAATGCTAGTATAACAACAATACTCTAAAATGCTTTCTTTCTTTGCTTGAGGAGAAGGGTTCTATTTATAGAAGAAATGGGGAAATGAAGGGTTAAGATTGAGCAATCTTAACAAGGGTTAGGATTGAAAGTTGGGGATCCATGTGCACAATTGGCACCAATAAAATGGTGACAAGTGTCAACATAGGATTGGGTTGAGAGAAGAGGTTGGAGGCATTAAAGGCCTGAGAAGACCTCATGGTTATCTAGAGGCTAAGGGTCAAGTCCAAATTAAGATTACCCATTGGATTAAGAGTTAATCCAAGGATAAACCTTTGTGCAAATGTTTAAGAGATAATCATGGTCAAAGCATTAATGGCCTGATGAGACCTTTGGGTTGGGTAGAGGTTGAGTCAAAACAAATGTTTTAACCATGTGGGAGGGTTTGAGGTAACCATTAATGGTTATTGGAGACTTTGGGGATTAAGTGGTTGAAGGTTGAAAGCCTTCAATGGTTATCAAAGACTTTGAGCCATTTAGTGGTTGAAGGTTGAAAGCCTTTAATGGTTATCAAAGACTTTGAGGGTTTGAGAAGTGACTTCCCTTTTGCTTAGGAATGTGACAAAGTTTAGAGAAGGGGTTAGGTTATTTAGAAGTGATTAGAAAATTCTAGAAGGGGTTTAGGCATGCAAGTGGATTTTGTAGGAAAATGCAAGTGGGAGAAATTTTGGTATTTTCAATTAAAATAAAATCATTTATTTCAATTAAATGGTGTAATTTGCATTTGGATAAATATTCAAATAAATATTAATTTATTTAAATGAGAAAAATGAAGATAAAACATTAAAATGCTTGAAGACTTTGAGGGAAACCATTAAAGGCTTGAAGACTTTAAGGAAAACCATTAAAGTCTTAAGAAGACTATAGAAGGAAGCCATCAAGTTTGAATACTTTAAGGGAAACCATTAAAGGTTTCAAGTGGGTGAGGATAAATAGGATTTTAAATAAATAATTTATTCAAAATAGTTGTGCAACTTGCTTTTGTAGGAAAATACAAGTGGGTGGAGAATAAAGGTGATTTAAATAAATTATTTATTTAAAATAATTGTGCAACTTGCATTTGTAGGAAAATACAAGTGGGTGGAGGATAAAGGTGATTTAAATAAATTATTTATTTAAAATAATTGTGCAACTTGCATTTGTAGGAAAATACAAGTGGGTAGAGGATAAAGGTGATTTAAATAAATGTTAATTTATTTAAATGTGAGAGGTGGGATTTTGGGGGATCTAAATAAATATTAATTTATTTAAATGTGAGAGAATATTTAATTAAATAAATATGATTTATTTATTTAATTAATGGTCTGAATTTGGTTAAGTGAATTAAATCAAATAAATTGAATAATTTATTTAATTAATAGGAGAAGAGGGTTAAGATGAATTAATTAAATATTAATTTAATTAATTATTAATTGATGGTTAAATAATCAAATAAATACTAAGTATTCATTTAATTAAGTGGACAGATTTATGTGACTACAGTAATTATTATCACCCAATAGTTTCTTAGGCCTATCAATCTTGTTATGGTATGCTTAGTGTACTTTTTTAATTGGTTAAAACCTTGGATGATTATGATAGATTTCCATGTTTTGTTCCTCTTCTTTTACTTTGTTTATAATCTACCAAACAAAAGTTGTGCTCAACTTCACTATTTGTAATAGATTGACTTAGACCCTAGCGGTTTATTTGAAATAGAACCCCATCATTCTCCTATCTTAATTTTCAAGGAAGTATATCAACTATGAAAAATAAAGGAGAAACTAAGTTTGATTTTCTTACAATGTATCGATATCTAAAATGATTTATCATAAGATGGTGCATGTTGTTGATAAAGTTAGTGTTATGTTGTTGAATCATAAATAAATGTTTATACTCTTTTGATGTTCAAGAAAGAGGGTTATTTTAGAGGGAAAAATGGTGAAAAATAATAATTAAAATTTATAATCTAACTTAGATCTTTGGGACAAGTAGGATCTATTGTCCAATATAATTATAAATACTCAATATTAAGCAAGACAACAATAACTCTCAGCAAGTTGCACACTTTACCCATTAAGTTCTAGCTAAGTGGAGTAGCAAAGTCTCCCATTCAATTCTAATTGCTAGTTAAATTACCTTACCAGCCCTTGCTTGAAATGCATTGGTACCTTCCATATGTTGAGCACCAATTCAAAAGGTGGATCTAGAGAATGTTAAGACTACCATGTTCCTCTTTTCAAACCAATCCTAAATATATAGTATGACCATAGATGTTGTACGTCCTAGGACCTTGGTTTCAACATATTCCTTGCAAAAAGTCCCTTTTCTTAATTATAAAGCTAATCCTAGTACAAGAGATAACTTCTAAGGAATCAACAGGTGGTAGGAGTAAATGAATTTACAAGGGAAGAGGTAGAGGGTTGTACACCTCTTAAGATATAGCTTGTTTATCTCCTACCAAGATGATCACTAGTTGATAAATCTTATGACACACATAAGATAAGCTTATTGATGCTCCATTTTGACAACAGTTAGTGAGCATAATTTATTTGTAAAATATTTAATTGTATCCCAAAGATAGCTAGTTTTTGGTAGTGACATGAAATCCATAGAGCTAATAACATGCACTTGTGATAGATGTGTCATGCCCAAAAAATTGACCTTTGGACAAAATGCAACAAACTACTTTTTTTTTTGAATTTAGTTAAACTTCACTTATGTATCTGCGAATTAGCTAACCATACTTGTGTAACAATGTTCATTTGATAACATTATCAAAATAATATGGTCCAAACATGTCGCAAGAATTGATAGAAAGGATCACCCAATGAATGGTGTAGGTCATAACTTGCACACCTTGTGGTGACAATAGATACTAAGAGATGACACCTCTATAGGGTACACCACTAGAGACAAACTTCAAAAGGTACAAGCTTCCTATAGGCTTCTAGTTGTTGGGGATGAGTGACTATGCTATCAAGGTATGGCCCAAGGCCTACAATAATTCAACTTAGCTAAGTATTTTTAAATGAAGCAAGTAACTAAGCTAAAGTAGGTTTAATTGCATTAAGCATATCATATTGATGCATCTATTAGGCTAAGTGTGCTTATTAATATGCTTGAATATGATACTTGGAATTGCAATCCCATAAAAAGGATCAATCTTCAACCTCCCAATAGTTATATACATTTACATGTTACTATGTTAACTTTTTAGCTAAAAAATCTAACATATAACCTATAAATGATTGAAAACATTTCCTTATAAAAAAATGGTTGATAATTTCACTAAAACTATGTTATTATTTTTTTAAATTTTTTTTTATTCAATTATTGTCAAAGGGAACAACTCCCTTTATATTGAAATAAGGAAAATGGTTACACTGCCTCCCTCTTAGTTAAGGATGAAGACTATGATGCAAATTCCTTCAATGCATTTGGATTTTAGGTGAAGATGATGTTCTATTTTCATCCCCCTGGAGAAGTTCATGACTTTTTTCGTAATGATATCACATCTCGATTTGTAGGAGAGTCTTTTCTCCCTGCATGTTAGAATCAAATTAAATTATTTCATTAAGATATTTCTCAACCCACCCCAGTCCTTGATCCAATCCGAAATCTTAGCACATTCAACATGGTCAATCCAATAACTTAATTTTAAAGAAGATTAGCAACATGGTTGGTCTCTCAGTAAATGTGTTTTATTGAGTAATAATACCTGATTTCTTCACAGAGTACCAAGATTTGATCCAATCTCATTCCAAGCCTCCATGATGTTCTCTTATTGATGACTTCGTACACAATTATCAAAGAGTCTCCTTCTACCCTTAAGTTCTTCCAAATAAATTTGTAAACCTTCTATCTAGCTCAGATGATCATGGTGATTTCTTATGATAAAACCAATGTTGGATTCATATGGGTTGCTACGTGAGGCACCATCAAAATTCAATTTCAATCATCTTTTAGATAAGAGTAGTCATTTGGCATTCCACTCAATGTTATTTTCAATTTACTACCATGGAATTTTCAAAAGTATTCAAGTAGAAAGCATGTTGTTATCCCAAAGTGTGAAATTCCACTTTTTTATTTCTTTGAACTCTCGTGTTTTGGTACTCACATGTGGCAATCTCAATTAAACCTAGATTATGCCTTTATTTATTTAAATTAATTACTTGATATATATTGGTTAAATCAAAAGTGGTCGATCTACAATTTAGTTTATTTAGCTCAACATTTTTTTGCTAACAGTAACTTGCTTATTCTACAAACCCCAATCATTTGAGTTGGCTAGGTCTACTAACAAGTATGGACTTATTTGATCGAATCATATCACTTCAACATTTGGATTTCTATTTTTCCACTTTTTTTGACTAAATTTGGACTCTTAAACGTTGAAATTATTATGTGATATAAAATATATAGCCTCCATAAACATAAAAATAATAATTATTTATTGTTGAGATACTTGACATGTAGATTTAAATTACTAATTTAAAAAAAGAAGATAAAAACAACTAAACTAACTTCACGATATTAATTCACTATGTAATAGAATGTAATAACTCTGTGACTTGAATTCCTAACTTTTAAATAAAGTAACATCCAAAATTGATAACTCTCCTTAATAAATGTAACAAGTTCTTCATTTTTTTCAATTTAAAATAATTTTCATTAGAGTAATTAGTAGATTTTTTAATTTTATTTTAAAAGAAGTGTACTAGTCTTATTATTTTAAAATTCCAACTTTGAGATAAAATGGTATAATGATATCATCTAAATTTTCTATCTTTGTATAGAAATGTAGTAGCCTTTTAAATTTGGAAACAACGTTTAAACCAAGTTATTTTATTTTTTCATTATCTTGGTAGTCTGATAACTCTCTCCCATAATCTATGGTAAATAAATTATGATTGGCTTTTGAACTTTCTTATCATAAAATATACAAGTGTATTACAATATTATTTTAGTCCTAGTGTTTGGGTTTTCTAAGAGAGAATAATCATGATTTTTTTTAAAAATATTTTCACAAAGGATCTCCATTGGTAGGATGTCCAATTAACATTGGAAGATATTATTAAGGATATCATTCCAAGAAAGGTTGATTTTGAATATATTATATTTCTTGATCAAGATATTGTTGAGCACCTTTAGATGCTAAGAGTGGGATGGGGTGAGGGAGGAGAGGGAATCAACATACAACATTTTTTATCCATTCTTTAACTTTTAGAGCTATTAATTCAAATAAAAAAACAAGAAATGAAGCACAACATCCACAAAACTAGAACACCAATATTTTTTATGTGGAAAACCCAAGGAAGAAAAAAAACAATGAGGATTAACTCGCAATATATGAAACACATTTTTACAAAGTTTGTTTTAGGCTCATTGCTCCCCGAATGGACTTGCAGGCTAAAACACACTTCCCTAGGTCAAGATACAATGCTTGCAGTTTGAAGATCACTTCTATAGAGCAAGGTACAATTAAATTAAAATATTATGCACAATGTGAACTATTGTAGAAGGAGCATCTGACAATTGTCTGTTGTGCAGTCCTCTTTGTAGCCCAAACTATTTATGTCATACAAATTCAACACACTTCATAGTTATCTAAGATATCATTGATATATTTTGTACATCATAATACTTCACATCCTCACACCTCTCGGTGCATGATTTGTTCCTTCTTATATATCCTCTACACCATCCAAAAACATCTCTTAGGTTAGCTCAATTAGGACCTATCAAATGAAATATGTAACCTAGATTAGGTCGGATCCAAACATGTACATTAACCACAAAATTAGGTTGTAGATTAACCTACCACATAACTAAGCCCTAATAAAAGTATAACACACCTTTCAAAATTAATGAAATAAGTCTAAATCAATCACAAATGAAGGAGCATGCCATGTCGACCAATTATCAACACCACTACCATGACTTCTCACTACCAAACTCTTTACCTTCAAGAATAAAATCAAAACATCATGTAGACCAAGAACAAAGCATTGGAGACCTTCTAAAACCTTCCTACAACATCTATTGAAGAGAACAAACATTGCATGCTAGTGTAGAGGAATGCCATCACTGAACTGGTAAGTACTATGTAGACTTGACCAATTATGTGAAGTCATCATGAAGAATACCATGCACCAAAGCACCAACAACATTGAAACTCTTATCACAAATCCAATAAACTATCCTCAACATCCTCTAATAATCATAAGGTAGATGAATAATGATGAACAGTAAGTACTCAAAAGATACTGAGAGGGGGGGGGGGGGGTGAATTAGTATAGACAAAAACTTCCTTAAACAACTTAAACTGGAAAGACTGCACAAACTGGTAAACAATATCACCGATCTAAATTAGGGCACTATCGGTAAAACATAGTCAGACTATGAAAGACATAAATCGGTAACATCTAGATCATCACAAAACCTAATATCTCATTTCCACTTCACCCATATGCTTAAACAATTAGTACATCATCATAAATATAATGACCATTAGATCAACATGCTTTACTGCTTAACAGAAAACACTAAGACATCACATGAAAAAGCATCACACATAACACACTTATTTTTCACATGGAAATCCAACTAGGAAAAACCATGGTGGGGATGAATACCCACAAGTTGTTCTTGAACTCTTCTGAAGTCCGCTCTGTTAGGAGCCTAGTCCGGTTAAGGACTTTACAACAGGTTCTGCTAGGAACCGATCCTTCTAAGGATCACCCGGTTAAGGGATGGCTAAATACTCGGTTAGAGGTAAAAACCCTGTTAAAGGTTACCTTGTCAAAGGATTTAAAGAACTCAATGATTTTGAGTCACCCTGTTAAAGGATTTACAAAAAGCCTGTTAAAGCTACCCGGTAAAGGGATTTTCCAACTGCTGAAATGGTTAGAAGTCAATAGGTAAAACACTGATCTGATAACAACACTCAATGCCAAGGCAGATCCACTTTAGTTCCTTTACATCTGTAATCACACTCTGCAAATCTCTAATCACTACACCGGTCTGGCAAGAATCAAGTATCTCTTCACTTGGATACACACACAACCATTTGCCAACAACTTCAAATGAGAATTATCATCGACCTTATAGACAACAATTAGGTCAATAGCCAAAACCTAAAATCCTAAGCATCTAGGTTAACAATACAGTTGGTCCAATCCTGACCGCTCAATCACATTGCATAGGGTAAAACAATCTTGAACAAATCTCAAGATGTTGTCCATCATTCATTCTTTTCCACTTTTGGAAGCTAATAACCCATCATGCGCTCTCCACCATTTACTGAGACTTCACACATTCCCGAGGTAGATAGAATCAATCTTCTTCATGCAAGATCCTCAAGGAAATTCTTCACATGCACAAGGCTGTCGTGGAAACACGATTTGATCTCCATTTCAATGCTAACCCATCACAAGATGTCGTCAGTCGAATCACACAGACTTGGAATGCATCAACCGGAAACCCTGAAGCTGAGACTACTAACCGGTAGTCATACCAAATGAAACCCCAATACAAACTTTGCATATATCGATTCACATTCCAACATACCGGCTCACCATTTCACATATACTGGTTCACATCATCATACCGGTTCACTTCATACCATCATACCGGTTCTCTTGCCAGTTTGCTTTCTTCAATATACCGGTTCATACTTCAACATATTGACATCAATGACAACATACAATATCATCATGTCATCAAACTCTGCACATATTCCAACAATCTCCCCCTTTGGCATTGATGGCAATATACAAAGATATCTCTCCGCTTGACATCTTCTCCCCAATCTCTTCCATATTATGTGTTCAAAATTGCAGACATCTTCTCTGCTTCACATCTTCTCCCCCTTTGACAACAATGCCAAAGTGGAGGCACAAACATGTTCCATTATGTTGCTCCCCCTGAGGAGTAGCATCCTTCAACACACCAATCCTGAAAAGATTTGACAATGCAATACTTGACTGATGTGGAGCACCTACCTTTAGTTCACCTCTTGAAGGGGCAACACCCCTAATTCACCTCTTAAATAGGTAAATGTAGCCTTCGGTAGAGGCTTGGTGAATATATCTGCTAACTGCTCCTTACTAGAAACATGTTCCAATACAACCTCTTTGTTTTGAACTTTCTCCCTCAAGAAATGATACTTGAGCTCGAAGTGCTTGGTTCTAGCATGCAATACCAGATTCTTGGAAATATTAATTGCACTTGTGTTGTCATAAAATATACTCACCGGTTCAGATACAGGGACTTTGAAACCACTTAATACATGCTTCATCCAAATTGTCTGAGTGCAGTTCATAAATGCTGCTACATATTCTTCTTCTGTTGTAGAATGAGAGATACAACTCTACTTCTTACTCATCCATGAGACTAGTCTACCACCAAGAAAGAATGTACCACCAGTTGTGCTCTTTTGGTCGTCCACATTACCAGCCCAATCGACATCTGTAAATACTTTGAGATTGAAATCATTATTGTATGGATACCACAATCCATAATCTATAGTTCCCTTCAGATATCTGAGAATCCGCTTGACTGCTACCAAGTGGGATTCTCTTGGACTTTTCTAGAAACGTGTAGCAATGCCCACTACATGTGCAATGTCCGATCTGCTGTGTACTACATAATGCAACATACCAATCATTGACCGGTATTCCTTCTCATTCACCAATGCTGAGTCATCTTCTTTTGACAATTTACAACCAGTCATCATCGGTGTACCAACCGGTTTGTTGTCTTCCGTGCCAAAGGTCTTCAAACCTCTTTAACATACTTGGACTAAGTGATAAAGATACCATCTTTCATTTGTTGAATCTGTAGTCCAATGAAGAACTTAATCTCTCCAATTAGTGACATCTCAAATTCCTTCTTCATCTCATCTACAAATGCATGGCTCATCTTGTCATCTCCACCAAAAATTATGTCATCAACAAACACTTCACAGATCAGAATCTGATCTCCTTCTGACTTCACATAGATATTGCTATCTTCACTTGTTCTTTCAAATCCAATCTTCACAATATGGGAGTGTAAATGTTCATACCATGCTCTAGGTGCTTGCTTCAATCCATACAAGGCTTTATGTAGCCTACATACCATATCACTGTCTTCTAATAGGGAAAACCCATCTGGTTTCTCTATATATACTTCCTCTTCAAGTATTCCATTCAAGAATGCAAATTTCACATCCATTTGATACACTTTGAATCCCTTGAAGGCTGCATATGCAAGAAGCATTCGAACTCCTTCCAATCTAGCTACTGGAGCAGAGGTTTCTCCATAGTCTTCTCCTTCTTCTTGAGCATATCCCTTACATACCAATCTTGCTTTGTTTCTTACCACTGTGCCATCTTCATTCAACTTGTTTCTAAAAACCCCTTTGGTGCCAATAACATTTTTATGCTTAGGTCTGGGTACCAAAGACCATGTACAATTCTTTTCTATTTGGTCAAGTTCCTCTTCCATAGCCTTAATCCGGTCTTCATCTTTGTGTGCCTCTTTAAATGTTTTAGGCTCAAATTCAGAAATCATGCAAGAATTTTCTCTGACCTTTCTTCTTGTAAGAATTCCCGCATCCTTATCTCCTATGATCTTCTTTGGATCATGATGTAGCTTTACATACCTAGGAATGATCTTAATTGATTCCTCTTGCTTTTCTTCTTCATCCTCATCTTCATCAACATCTACTGGTGTAGGAGCACTGTTACTGGTACTTGGTTGTTTTGCAACCGGTTCCCAGAAGGTTACATCTGGTTCATCTATCGCTTGCTCACTGCCGGTTTCCTCAGGTTTCTCAGAGGTTTCATCAACTCTAACATTGATACTTTTAATAATTCTCTGAGTCTTATTGTTAAAACACTTAAGAGCTTTTCTCTTGGTGAAATACCCTAGGAATATTCCCTCATCACATTTTGCATCAAACTTGCTTTGGTGTTCACTCCTCTTGATATAACATTTGCTACCAAACACTCTAAAGTAGCTTACTACAGTAGTCTTACTGGTCCAATACTCATAAGGAGTTTTATCCTTACCTTTCTTGATGAGTACCTGCTTCATAGTGTAGACTGCAGTGCTCACCGCTTCTCTCCAAAAGGTGTGAGCAACCTTCCCTTGAATCAACATCGTTCTGGCTGCTTCAACTACAGTCTGATTGTTCCTTTCTGCTAGGCCATTCTACTGTGGAGTCCGGGGGGCAGACACTTGCCTCTTGATGTTGTTCTCATCACAGTACTTATTGAATTCTCCAAAGGTGAACTCACCTCCTTGATTGATTCTAAGGTATTTGATCCTCTTACCACTTTCCTTTTCAACTAGTGCTCTGAAGGCTTTAAAATTTCCAAAAGCTTCAGACTTGTCTTTCAAGAATGTGACCCACATCATTCTTGAGCAATCATCAGTAAGAATCATAAAGTACCTATCTCACTAGACACTCCTAGTTTTCATGGGACCACATAAATCAGTATGCACAAGATCAAGTAAATTATCTGTTGTGAAAGATTTACCTTTGAAGGTTGAGGAAGACATTTTCCCCAGTTGACATTATCTGCACAAAGGATTCTCCAGTTTGTTCAGCACAGGCAATCCTCTAACTGCCTTGATCTTACTAGCCTTCACAATATTATCAAAATTTACATGGCAGAGTCTCCTATGCCATATCCAACTGTCATCAAACTTAGCCATTAGACATTGACTGATATTTGTATTTAACTAAAATAAGTTACCTTTGGTCTGCATACCGGTGGCCATCAGTTCACCACTCTTTCCTTTTATTTTGCATACTCCATCTTTGAATGCCAGAGTGAGTCCTTTATCATTCAGTTGAGCAACACTCAAAAGGTTATGCCTGAGACCTTCTACCCAATACACATTATCAGCATTGCTTTTTCCATTTAGAGAGATGGACCCTTTTCCTTTTACCATATAAGGTACATCATTACCAAATCAGACTACACCTCCATCATACTCTTCCAGAGACAGAAACTTTCTCCGGTCACCAGTCATGTGGTGAGAACAACCACTGTCAATAATCCACTCATTAGAATTATCAAAGAAAGAGACAAGAGCCTTCTTGTCTGACACATCTTCCTTAATAGCTACAAATACTATGTCTTCACTTTCTTCAACTTTTGATTCATCATCAGTGACACCTTCATCAACTGCAACAAGATAGTTTCTCCTATTTCCTCCTTTGAATTTTTTGAACTTTTCCAGTCTGTCGTTGTTATCACTATTGGGATAGTTGAAAGCAATGTGTCCTATCCTATTGCAAGAAAAGCATTTCAAAGGGAGCTTACCTTTGTATTTTCCAATTCCCTTAGGAAGTCTCTTTGCCAGAAGAGCTTCAAATTCCATCAGGATCTCCTCATCATCCATATCTCTGCTTTGTCTAGGTTCACATCTGGTACTAGCTTCTTCACCCTTTCTAGATAGTGAAGCAAATGCTCTAAAAGTTGAATCAATCTTCTAAACACTGCCATCATAATTGTTTAGCTCATATGCGGTCAACTTAGCAATGATGGAATCTAGGAACACCTTTGTCTTGTCAATAGATCTCAACTCCTGAATAGCGGCAACCCTTATTGCATAGACCGATAATAAGGATCTCAAAACTTTGCTGACAATGATGGAACCATCCATTGTACTTCTTGCACTCTTGATGTCTCCAACAACATTTTTAATCTTTATCCCATATTGTTGAATGGTCTCTCCTTCAACCATCTGCATGTTCAAACTTTCCTCTAAGGCTTTCTTCCTTAGCTTGCTTCACATGCTCATCACCGCCATAGATAGACTCTAGAGTATCCCATACATCTTTGGGATTGTCTTTTTCCTGAACATCTATAAACTCAACATTAGATAGACTGCTGATAAGAGCTTCCATGACTTGCCCATTCTCCTGAATTTCTCTTTTTTGATCATTGGTGAGAGTATCGGTAGGGACAACATAAGTATTCTCAACATAGTTCCAGTGTTGAGCACCCATGATTTTAATGTATATCTTCATTTTGTCCTTCCATATCTTAAAGTTATCTCTATTGAACTTAGGACCTTCCCTCTTTATCATTAGAATAGGATCTTTTCCTCAAGCGGTTAAGCTTATAACATAGAGGACCTGGAGGATGCTTTGATACCAATTGATGAATAGTGATGAATAATAAGTACTCAACAGATACTGAGAGGAGGGGGGGGGGGGGTGAATCAGTATAGACAAAAACTTCCTTAAACAACTTAAACTGCAAAGACTGCACTAACTGGTAAACAATATCACCAATCTAAATCAAGGCACTACTGGTAAAACACAATGAGACTGTGAAAGACATAAACCGATAACATCTAGATCATCACAAAACCTAATATCTCATTTCCACTTCACCCATATGCTTAAAAAAGTAATACATCATCAGAAATATAATGACCATTGGATCAGCATGCTTTACCGCTTGACATAAAACACTAAGACATCACATGAAAAAGCATCACACATAACACACTTATTTTTCATGTGGAAACCCAACTGGGAAAAACCACGGTGGGGATGAATACCCACAAGTTGTTCTTGAACTCTTTTGAAGTCTTCTCTGTTAGGAGCCTAGTCTGGTTAAGGACTTTACAACAGGTTCTACTAGTGTTGGCAGCACATATAAAAATTTCCATTCCATATGTCTCCTTGTTTGAGTTATGCCCCCATCGAGTCCGTTGGTCGAGTCATTTGCTTAAAATTCCCCATGTTGTCTGGTCATTGCTATCTTGTTTAAGTTCCATTGTGTTGAACTTGAACCTTTTTGGTTCAAGGTTCAAAGTTCAACGGGCGTTGTGTTAAAAGTTTTTCCTCCCACGTGGTTTTAAGTCTACCTTAGTTCTTGTCGGTGTTTCGCATTCCTTGAACCTTGAACTTGAACCTTTTTGGTTCAAGGTTCAAAGTTTGATGTTTGTCATGTTTATGTTTTATGTCGTGATTATTTTGCAAGCTTCAGAGTTCGATGTTTAGGCTTCTTGGAGATTATGTGACTTGGCATGAGGTGGCGGCACGGATTTTAAGATATGATAAACGACGGCAGAGAAGAGGAATATTCTTTCTTTAATGATTTGAAATATGTCATTTATAGCAAGTGTGGGGTGAGGATCCACATTGTCAGATACAAAGTGACTTAGCATTTAAGGCATGCTCGAACGTGATCATTTCAGAGTAAGGTCGCACGAGTGAAGAGTAATGGGGGCAGTTCTTAGTAATCATGGGTAAGATTTTCTCGACTTTTAAATTGAGTAGTTGTCATGTCGAGATTATCATTTTTGGTTAAGTGTTAAAAAGAAGTTTTTGGAGTGGGAAGAAATAGACTGCGACAGGGGTTTGCAGATGATAGAGGAAGGTATGTTCAACAACTTTCCCAATTGTTGCAGTTTGTTTTAGAAAAGATCTGGGTATCTTGTTAGTTGTTTATTTCCGATTTCCCTTTTCTTCTTTGTTTGGGCTGATTGGAGAAAATCACGAGCTAAGCATGAGGCCCACTCTGCCCAAATTAGTGAGCTCTTCTCCCCTTGTAAGTTCCTTACCAGAGTTGGGTGATACATCTTTAGTTCAACTAGATTTAGATGATTTCCTAGAAAGAGTACGGAACCCAGTCGCTGATCCTATGATAGGAGATATCGGACATAGCGGTTTATTAGAATCAGCCGCATTTCCCACAGCTGCTATGTGCCCAGAAATGGTTTTAGAATGTATGAACCACTATGATAAAGGCAACAGATGCATAAGGAAAAATAATGGTGAGGTTTTGTTATCCATTGATAGACAAACAGTAATGACTGCCATGGGTATCCCACATCAGGAACCCTATGAAGATTGGACAATTGGAAAATCTTATGGAATCTTCTCTAAGAAAAAGCAATATTACAGAACTGTGATTGTGCGAAATTGGCTTTTGAAGTTTCAAAAAGGGGGCTCAAGGTTGCCAAGACCCTTAACCTGTGAGCATTTGAATTCTGCAATCAGAGATTTGGTAATATTGTTGAGCACAGTTAAGGGAAATTTACACTCCTATTGGGAAGACTGGATGTATTTCTTCATCCAGGTCACTCTAGACAAAAATTGATTCATTGACTAGGGAACTGTTATTTCAGAAAGGTTGCACGAGGGTTTGAGTAATTACCCGGGAATGTCAAAATTTTATATGTCTTCATACCTGTTATATATGCTAGCTTGTGTGAGGGAATGGTCTGGATTATTCCATGCTAAATGGGTTCAAGGCATTAAAATTTATGAGTATCACCCCCATTTGACTTTAAAAGGGCATGTTGATGATTATCTTCGCTGAAATGACATTTTTGCTGGGAGATTGACCTTTGAATTACAAGACAACTTGCATAGGAGAATGTCTACAGAAGCGGTTGAACTAGTTAATATCTATGGCAGTTTCTTTACACAATTTAACCACTTCACTTACATAAGAGTTGGAGGTTTTAAAGGTGAACCCTTTAGGCTACCTAGGTATGTTTCAGACTCCTGCATTTTGATTGCAATTTCTAGGCAGTTAGCCTATGTTGCAAAGGATTATGGTGAAAACTCTAGCACAATTGGAATTTTTCCCATCGATTTAGGCCATTACAGTTGTAGGTTTGTCTCTGACGCATTAAATCTTGAGTTAGAATTTAAGAGATTTCATTTGAAAACCTTTGTGAAAAGCGATAAGTTTGATAGTAAAGGTTTTATTACCCAGTATGTGAAAAAGGTAGTGCTTGATCAACATGTGTTCCAGTTGGAGGATTACTGGGTGGATTGCCCAGATGAATTTGAAGTGAAAAAGAGGAGTTGGTCCAGGTTAATTTTGAAACAGATTCATGACATGAAATTGCCAATGGATACTTTAGGTGTCACTACTGATAATGAAGAGGTACTAGATTCAGAGTTTATGAAATGGGTACATAATGAACCTCTCCCAGAAGTTGACTGGAGTAAAAAGATGGAAGATAGCATTCAAACACACACTTTTAGTGTAATTCGTAGAATGGAAAATTGGCTTAGGAGTTGTCGATTTCATCCAGCAAGAGCAACTAGTTCAAGAAACAAAAATGGAAAGAAGAAGGCCGCAAGTAAAACCTCTATTTTAACTAACATCCCTGTTTCTGTTGCAGGAAAAAGGCAGCCAAAGATTAAAGAAGAGAACCTTGACACCGAGGCTACACTTTCTATTGGTGGTCGGGTTACCAGGTCAAGATCCAAGAAGAGTTTTCAGCTGCCGGTTGCCCATCTCATTCTTGATTTGGACGCAGACGAAGTACCATGAAAAATGGCATCCCCTGTTTCTGATGCAGACAAGGTTTCAATTGACACAGATGCTACTATCTAGGACTCAGGGACGCTTGATATCCGTTCTCACACAGATAGTGCTACACTGTCACCCTCAGAAGGATCTCCCCCCATGTCATCTAAGGAACTGACTTTGACACCTAAGTGGTTAAGTGACTCAATTACCAAGAAAAGATATGTGGTTCCTATTTGAGTGTCAATCGAGGATGTTGTGAGTAAATGTCTGGGAAAATCCACGAAGCCTAAAAGGCTAAAAATGGAGGCTATGATTGGTTATGACAAAGGTACAAAGCATTGGACTGCAGACATTGCCAAACCCACATCTGATAAAGATGATGTTACTGCTTTAGAGGCGGATTATTCCATTGAACGAGTTGATTTGGGGGTTGGAACTAGAGCAGTGGATGTGAAGCATTTGGAGACTTCGACCAAACGAATTATCTCTCGCACTTGGAAGGACGAAAAAGACAAGGCTGAATTGAAGCAAAATTTAATGCAAATGGCTCAATATATCCATGCTCTGCAGAACAGTCCATTGTCATTGTCTCAAAGCTCAGTGCCCTTTAGTTCTAAATCACCAGGTAATTAGAAATTCTTTGATGAGGTTCAAGGAAATAAGATGATTGCCGAGGTTTTCTCAGAATGGCTCACCTCGATCATGCATCAAGGAACCAATTACATAACAAATTTAGCCCAGATTTTCAAAGATGCTAATGAAGTTACCAAATAATTGGATGTCGACCTAATCTCGTGGCAAAAAGAAAAGACTAAATGGGCAGTGATTTCGAAACAAATGCGCGATATTTAGCATTATGGCCTAATGAATTTTCTTACTGAAAAACAAGTGCCAGGGTTAAACGAGGATGTAATGTTTATTTGCAAAGAGAGCATTGAGTGGCCCAACCAAATCATTGAATAGGGTCATAGTAAATCAGCCAGTCTACGAGGCGAACTAACAACCTTGAAGATGACCATGCAAAAGGATTTGCGCTCCGTAGATGTCCAATTGCTTAAGGAAGATAGCCAAACTTTGGAAGATACCGCAGAGATGATTAATCAGTTTAGCAGCCACATTAAACAAATCAAAGTGGAGAAATATTTGGTTGTGGAAGATTTGACGAGGATTTCCAAAGTAGAATTAATGCTCATGGTTTGTTTGGATCACTTGGATTCACACAGGGACAAAGTGCAGATGGTGAAGAGAAAGAAAGAGATTTGGAAGCAAAGAGTAATACACATTAGTCTGCCGCATGTAACTGTAATTCAGGAATTTTCAAAGGTGCATCGGGAGTGGAGTGCAGCAAAGGCAGGTATGGTGTCTATCCAAAACAACAACCCGGGCAATCCGGTCGAGACCGAATCGGCGACATGACTAGCACTGCTGGCAGTTGTTTCTAGTTTTAGTTATATAGTTAGGGTAACCTTTTATTAACTCTTTCGGGTTAATTTCACCTATGGTTAAAAACTATTGGTCTGGCGACCTATTTATATGTTTTGTAATGACTTTGTTGGGGTTCACTAAGTTTTTGAAAACTATCTCTTTAAATTGGCTGAAAAACTTTATGTATGTGGAAGGTAGATGATCATCAATGAATGAAAATCTTATTAACAGTTATCTTTGACTTCAAATCTGTGTGTTTGATGTTTGGAATTTTATTTATGTGAGAATCTATTTCAAAGAAAGATCTATTACAACTTTCTATGTGCACAGAAAATTATCAGCGAATTTCATCTTTTAAGTTTTTCATTTTGTTTTAGGGTACATATGAAGTCTGTCGACTTTATGCAAACAATTATATATGAATCAGTGCTTGTGTTCATTTTGTGTTGACTGGTGAATGCAATTACCTTTTTGTGCTTTCTAGTGAAAAGCATAATATTGATTGTGTGTAATTTGGAGCTGATTGAATATTTATTAGGGAGTTGTACCTTAATTCAGAGGGTAATCAATATAATGATTATCCAACTGTTTGGTGGAAAATTTGTCTTTCATTTCTCAAGCTATAGAGTATACGGATTAAATAAATAACAGAAGACAAATTTGTTTACCAACAGCTAGGAACCGATCCTGCTAGGGATCACTCGGTTAAGGGATGGCTAAATACCCGGTTAGAGGCTAAAACCCTATTAAAGGTTACCTTGTCAGAGGATTTAAAGAACTCAATGATTTTGAGTCACCCTGTTAAAGGATTTACAAAAATCCTGTTAAAGCTACCTGGTAAAGGGATTTTCCAACTGCTGAAATGGTTAGAAGTCAATAGGTAAAACACTGATTTGATAACAACACTCAATGCCAAGGCAAATCCACTTTAGTTCCTTTACATCTGCAATCACACTCTGCAGATCTCTACTCACTACACTGGTCTGGCAAGAATCAAGTATCTCTTCACTTGGATACACACACAACCATTTGCCAACAACTTCAAATGAGAATCATCATTGACCTTATAGACAATAATTATGTTGGTAGCCAAAACCTAAAACCCTAAGCATCTGGGTTAACAATACAGTCGGTCCAATCCTGACCATTCAATCACATTGCATAGGGTAAAACAATCTTGAACAAATCTCAAGACGTTCTCCATCGTTCGTTCTTTTCTGCTTCTGGAAGCTGATAACCCATCACGCGCTCTCCACCATTTATTGAGACTTGACACATTCCCGAGGTAGATGGAATCAATCTTCTTCATGCAAGATCCTCAAGGAAATTATTCACGTACACAAGGCTGACATGACAACACGATCTGATCTTCATTTCAATGCTAACCCATCACAGGATGTCGTCAGTCGAATCACACAGACTTGGAATGCATCAATCGAAAACCTTGAAGCTGAGACTACCAATCGGTAGTCATACCAAATAAAACCCTGATACAAACTTTGCATATACCAATTCACATTCCAACATACCGGTTCACCATTTCACATATACCTGTTCACATCATCATACCGGTTCACTTCATACCATCATATCGGTTCTCTTGCTAGTTTGCTTTCTTCAATATACTGGTTCATACTTCAACATATTGAAATCAATGACAACATACAATATCATCATGTCATCAAACTCTGCACATATGCCAACAAAGGTCATATCAATCGTTGTGGTAGAATGCAGAGCATTCTAGTGATCCAACTTAAGCACCTAATATTGACAGACTGTGAACCAAAGATCCAAGACATAACATTTTCTGTAACCTAGAAATATGCATAATGGTGCCTAGCATACTTTAGAGGTGTCAGACATACTTTAGAGCATGACTTCAGAATTGCACATCAAAGTCATGTAAGGCAAAGGAGTGCAAATAAAAATACCAACACACAAACATAGGGAGCCAAATTATTTTATACTTGGAAGAAATCCCTCAAGAAACCAATCAGGGTATTGCACACAAACATCATAGAATTCTCACCTAGAGCATATAGAGTTCAACTAAGACAACCACAACATATAGACAAATCAAATAAGCCAATACATACCACCCGCTCCATGCTATTTTTTCTGGACTAGTATAATATCATTAGGTAATTCTTTGGATTGTCTTCTACATTTTTTATCATTGGCACAGAT
This sequence comes from Cryptomeria japonica, assembly GCF_030272615.1. Lineage (NCBI taxonomy): Eukaryota > Viridiplantae > Streptophyta > Pinopsida > Cupressales > Cupressaceae > Cryptomeria > Cryptomeria japonica. The sequence goes on from NC_081407.1 coordinate 913,400,788, forward strand.
GCTCTCGAATATCTCCAACACATCCATGAACCATCAAATATATCAATGACTTTCAATTATACTCCAATTAACTCCTCAGTGACAATACAAAATGTCACACATCATGTTGACATCAATGATAACACATATTGCCAACATATCTTTCTATGGAGGATTTGGAACATGTTGTGTGTTCAATAACCTCTAATAAAAGTCTAGGGATTGATGGGTTATCTATTGAATTATACCAAACTATGTGGCATCCAATTAAGGAAGATATTTACCTTGTATATCTAGAAGCTTTGAGACAAAGTTTGTTATGTCTTAATGTTAACAAAGGCTTAATTAAGCTTCTTCCAAAAGGCAAAATTGAATATCTATCTCTAGATTGTGTTTAATCACATTACTCAATAAATCTTATAAAATCATTGCTAAAGCCCTATCATCAAGTATCAAACTAGTGGCCATGGGGATAGTTAGACCTAAACAAACTAGGTTCCTAGGTGGATGATTTATTCTCAATAAATTGATTCTTGCCTGGGAACTTGTGAGTAGATGCATCAATTAGGGTAGAATTCTTTACTTGTGAAGCTCAATTTTTATAAGGACCATGATAGAATGAGGTGGATATTTATTATCAAAATGCTTCAATGGTTGGGGCTTGGCCCCAAAATTTGTAAACATGTTCAAATGTTATTTCAGGATGCAAATTCCCATCTTGTGATCAATAATTCTCTAAGTGATTTATTCCTTTTACAACATTCCATCAGGAAGTGTTGCCCTTAATCACTGTTTCTATATCTATTTGTTATTCATGCCCTTGGTTATCTACAACAAAAATGAATTTAATATAGGTGTTCATATTCCAAACAATCCAGTGGTGCTTAATTCTCTTTTTTTTTATGAGAGTTTACTCTTTATTCAAAATTCTAAAAATAAAAAATAATAATGTCTTGGATATCTAAACATATATTTCTCTATTTTGGGATTGAGATTAGCCCAACACAAAAATAATTTTCTCATGATCAAATTTGGTTTGATTCCTTATTGGATCCCCAAAGAATGGAAGTAAATTAAACATGGACAAATTACTATTTGGATTGGGGGTCACTCTTTCTCACATGTAGAATTGGTTCATATTCAAACTAAAAAATAAGATCTATACTTGGGGAAACAAATATCTATCACCTGCCCAAAAAAATTAAGTGGTTAACTGAATTTTTTTGGCTTTTCATTTTTACTACTCTTGTTGGATACCCTCCAAAAATGGATATAATGAATTAAATAAAATTGTTTGAAAATTATTTCAGACTAATTGGGATGGAAATTTAGGTTTTGAAGCTTCCTCTTGGTTACATACAACCTAAAAATAAGGGTGGGTTGGGATTGTTGGATCCTAAGATTCAAGGGTCTTGTTTATAAAAAAATAAAATAAAAAGAGTCGTGAATGGAGAAGATCCTTAATTTTTTTTGGTTCATCATTGTATTACTCTTCCTACTATAAATAATGAATGTCAAGGTGTTGGATGGATTGATAAGGTTTTGATGGATCCCTTATTTCGTATAAAGTCTTCATTCCCATTACAATCTATTTGGAAGGACTAGCAATAAGCTCACAATTTTTTGAATTGGAAGGATCCTCTACAAAATGGTTTTAGTTTCATTACTTCTTCTATTTGGTGGAACAAACTAATTTAATGTCATGGCCAACCTCTTTTAGTTACCTTCCCGAATAAGCTCATTATTTTTTCAACAAGGTGTACAACACTTTAGCAATATTTCAGACTTCAATTCACTTGATTGGGTTGACTAGCAAAGCTCTAAAATCTCTTTCAATTTAAATAACAAGTCTAAAGGGTTTATCTCATTTGTGAAATATTTGGTTCCTTGGACCTTCTTATGAAAATGCATACTCCTCTTCAATGCAATATCTTCAATGATTGGCTTTGGCTTCGAGAAATCTCCTTTTTCTATTTACTTTTGAAGAATATTTGCTTAAAAATCCTTCCAAACATGAAACTAATTCAAGGTTTAATACACAACGAGGTTGTAAATTTGAAAAGAAGTGGAGGAATGCAAGTGCTCAGATTTGGAGGTCTACACCTAAGGTAAATGTTCGAATTATGACTTGAAAAATCTTGCAACTTTAATTTCTTGTTGGGGATTGATTAAAATATTTATAAATTCTACTAGTTAAGTGTCATTTTTGCCAATGTTTTGAAAATGTAAAACATTTTTTTTATGATTGTTTTTGGGTTAAAAATGGATTGGAATATTTGACCATTTTCTTGCTATATTTTATCATGTGTTGGGTTGGAAAAAAGTTGTTTTGGGTATTGGGTCTCAAAAGAATGTGGTTGTGGACTCAATGAGACAAACTATTTTGTTTAATATTTAGAAAAGTAAATGTTTAGCTGTATTTTCTAATCATATTGCTCATCAAGAAGTAGAAATACTACAATTTTTCTATGACATTATATCACAACTCACTTCTTTGTGTTCTTAGCTGAAAAAGGAGGCTACATACAACAAACTTTTGGAAGAGATCAAATATCAATTTTTTCAACTATATGAAGGGGGTGTTAGATGTTCCAAATAGCTCCAAAAATTCTTTCAATTTCAAGTATAATTTACATTCAACTATTGTTGTATAGTTTGTTGCTTCTTTAGTTTATTGGTTTTATATAATTGGGTTATTTTTATGGCTGGAAGAACTATTATTAATATTAGCTTTGTTTGATTCTAGTGTATTTCATCTTTTCCTATATTGTAATTAGCTTTGCTCGATATAAAAAAGATGAAAATCCCCAATTGTAAGTAGGGCACCCCTCTCTCAACCCTAACTTGGAAATATTTGATTCCATCTTTATTTATTTTTACATGGCTAGGGGAGGACAATAGGGCCAGTTTCCAAAGGAATTAAGGGTGAAGCACTAAGTATGGTAGTGGAAGGTGACACCTTTAGTACTCTATATATCAATTCTAACAGGAGTAGTTAAAAAAAAAGAGACTTTGATTTAAATTCCTTTTCCCCTTTTATTTTCTTGTCTTAGCTTCATTTCTTTCTCTGTTGTAGGGGCACAAAATAGCACCCCCTTGGCCACTGAACATAGCATATAAAATAGTGTGATTTTATTTTTTTTGTCGATAAAAGTAGACATGCCACTAAACTATATTTTATTAATATTCAATTTTTGTTTACAACGGGTTCAAAGGGCATACCGGTAGGAAATAACCCGCAAGAAATCCTCCAGTTGCGGCCCAAAAAAGAAAAAATTAAATAACCCAAATATCTCATTTACAATATCAGTCTAAAATCGACCGCCCATTACATAGCTTTAGAGATATACATATCATGTGTCCAGATTCCAACAAAAATTGGAGAGAACCACACTGCCCCAATAGGCCATGAAACCACAAAATTTGAGACTATAGAAGCAACCTCATAGCAAATAACCAAGCCGCATCAAAACCTCTCAAGATCACAAAAATTCAAAATGTTCATGAGTTAGAAACCTGCATCAAAAATATATCAACCAAAAAGATACCTGCATAGTGTAATCAAGTCAAAAACCAAGAGCTTGAGCTCTCATCAGGAGGCTCCCTGTCCTCTCTCAAAGGAGGAACAATCTGCAAGGGGAATTCCAGCCTTGGAGGTGTTGAAGCCAAAAAACCAAGAGAGAGCAGCGAATGTAAACCCATAAGCACAACCAAAGCCTTATCCACAAACTAAGGAGAAACCCATTTTAATAAGATTTCAAATGATTTCAAAGTATCCCCCAATCTATCACATATTAAACCCATTCTCAATTCAAACAGTAATTCCCGACATCGCCCATTGTCCAAAAGACCAGAACGAGGAAGAAAGCCCCCATAGTAAAAAGAACCAAGCTCAAAATGATAGCTATCCAGTGCAGACCTATATAAGTGTTGGCATTACAGTAAGAAAGATTGTTGGCATTTCAATATCCGGAGATTGTTGATATTCAGTAAGGATATTGAGAAGGTTGTTGAAAATTATTGATATAACTGAAGAAGGATGATAACTATCTTTATAACATTATTTTATCATTGATGTCAAGAGATTGATTATCTGATTCAGTATGATGTTGCTATATCTTGAGAAGATTGATTTGAAGAGAATTAAGATGTCGGTAAAAGACACATAAAGAATGTGATGAATAAGAGGAGAAATAAGTTATTCAATGGGCAACTATTACTGAGTTAGACAATGATGAGATCATGATGTTTTAGATTGTTTTGATATTCTACATATGTTGTTGATTGTAAGGTTAATACTATACTATGTCACCGAGCAAAGAACCTGGTCGGTAAACCCTAAGGAACCTAGTCGGTAACCCTAAGGTTATCGATATCGGTTAATGAAGGCGAAATGTCTACCAAGTAAAGTTTAGTATTTACCGGGTTGCAACCGAGTTATGACAGTGCGCATGGGATGGATAAAAGCATTATTTAATGAAGGACAATGATTAGCTGGAAATGTATAAATGATTGGTATGTCGTGCATGAAGTTTGTTAAGGATCTATGATAAAGGAAAATCGGCAGGAAGATCTACAACACAGATTGAACCGCAATAACCTTGTGCAAGTTCCAAGAAAGGACTGCAAGTCCCGAGGTAAGGTAAAACGTTTTCAGATCGAAAGGATACATTGAACCTAGTCAAGTTTGAAGATCTGATGGCTAAGATTGATCATGGGAAATGTGATCAAGGAGATTAAGCGGTTAGCAATTGTTTATAAATAAGGAATTGTTGATAAACAATGTATGAGGGCAAGTGTATGCATAGGGATGCTACATAGTGATTACTGAGCACAAAAGCTTGAAGACTTGTTTGAATAACAGAGTAGAGAGCCCAATAGAGGGACAAGATAAGTCCTATGACTAGATTGTTTTGAGCAAATAAGAATCTGCTTTAGCATTTTAGATGTGAAGTTGCAGATAGATTTGTATTACTGTTATTTTGTAAGTGACAGAAAATCTCTTAACTAAGTGGACTTAACAGTCTTATATGTAAACCCTCTAGCAAGGTAACATTCTAAGTGAGTGTTTGAAATCCTTTAACAAGGTCACTTCTAACAAAGTGAAGATCCTAACAGATTTGAGGGAAATCCCTTAACCGGGTCACATCTAGCAATGTGTTTGTAATCTTTAACAGGATTTTCTTTTAACCGAGCATACTCTAGAAGAGTATATTTTTTAGTGGGTCCGAAATCCCACAGTGGTTTTTCCCTATTTGGGTTTCCATGTTAAATCTGGTGTTATGAGTGTTATAACGATTATGTGTTCATAAGTTTGTATGTTTGGCAGTTTTGGTTATATTGCTAAAGTATAAGTTACCGAGGTTGAATCTATTGTTTTTATGGAAGATTAAGTTTGTATGATTCACCCCCCCCCCCCCCCGCCCCTCTCATCTTGTTAGCTATTGGCATCTGTACTTACATTAAGTATCAAAACTGTCATATAAGCTCCCAAGTGCATACCGAGGGAGGTATGAACGTAGAAACCAAGAGTTGGATTAAACCCTCACTAAGAAAAACGTCATAGCAAACAGTAAGAAATCGAGACAAAATATTAGAGATAAAAAAATGAGAACCAGTCTACAACCAGAGACTCCCCACCAACCTACGTACCTCAAAATCCACCTGAGGAGAAAACAAACGAAATTTTTTTCCAAGCATCTCTGAACTACTTCCCAAATCCTCATTGGAGACCTCAAAATGGCATTCAACAATAACCCTGTATAGTGAAAGAGCAGAAACATTTGACATATGCATACCCAAGAAAGAACTAGACAAAGCCTAGTGCAAAATACAAAAATGATGTCATCTTTTAAAGACATCTGCAAACAAAAACGTGAGCAAGAAGAGCCAACACAATTCATGATTACAAATGAAGGCAATCAACAAGTTTAAAGCTCGTGAGAGATATCTTCATAAATGAAAATAATAATAGCATAATATTTCTTATGGTACTGGCGGTAGAAAAACATTACATGAAACCCCATCAAATGCAACTTAAAAAATGCTTACCCAGTCATGATCAAAGCACAAGTACCATGACAGATAAATTCGAATAGGCAATCCTTCCGTACAACACAAAGCAATCAAAGCACATAAAACACTCGTGCACATGCAAACTGAAAAGACCATGCCCAAAAATGAACGATGACAAAACGCCACCCTAAAACCATGGAAGGTAGCCACCCTTGTTGCCTATGCCAGATCGTAACCATACTTAAAAAATGAAAATAATTTCTCACCTACAAAGCATACTTGCCACCTAAACATATCCAGCAAACATGACTGCCTCCAAAGGAAGAAGGGCAGGAAAAAATTAAAAATTACCATATAAAAGGAGGAACCCCAAATCTTAGTGTAGATATTCCAGAACCGAAGTAGGGATCTCTTCCATACTTACATTACACAAATTAGCATTACTGTCTATAGCTAGATTAGTCAAGAAATCCGCAATTCTATTTAATTCTCTATAACAATGAGAAATCAAGAAGGAATAAAAAAACTCTAACTGCTGTAAAATGTGATCTAGAACATATTGCAATTACCAACAATTAGACCTTTTCTTCAAAACACTTTGGATGATCACCATCGAATCCCCTTCTATTACAAGATCCTTAATTCCCAAGGATATAACCATATCCAAGCCTAAAGACATGGCATTAAAATCTGCAAAATTATTAGTCTTATGCCCAATGGCATGACACCTAGCCTGAATAAAGTTTACTCGATGATCAAAGGTCACCATACCTACCCCTACCAAATCAGGATTCTTGCGAGAAGCTCCATCAAAATTCAATTTAAAATGGCCATGAGGTGGGGGCTTCCAAATAGCCAAATTTCTCTTGTTTAAAGCATAATTCTTTTTCAAAATTGACTAATGAGAAGGCAGGATAGATAACAACTTCCAGACCCTAGACACCCTACTATCCCAATGCGAGAAAGAGGTAAGATTTTCTAGGTTCTTGTAAATATGAGACAAGGCAACTTCAGAAATGGAAGATTCAATTTTCAATTAAATCTCTTCAAGAGAAGAACTTATTTTTTTTAAAATCCTGTTATTTCATTCTAACTAGATATTCCAAGTTAAAATAGATGGAGAGACAGTCCAAAGGCAAGCATAAAAAGATGAGGCAAACAGGAATGACCAAGATCTAAAATGAGAAATAAGATCTTTCCCTATGACAAAAGCCAAATTTAATTTATCAAACAACCATTGCCAGCATTGGTATGCAAAATCACAATGAAGAAATAGGTGGGAGGAGGATTCCAAATTTTTATCGCATAACACACAAGGAAAAGCAACAGTGATACCAAGTGTATCGAAACACATGCCTGTAAGGACCCTATCCTGAACTGCTAACCAGGCAAAAGCACCAGCTTTTGGCAGACAAGCCAAATGCTAAAAAGCTTATGTGGCCAAGAAGATAAATCTTTCACAGTCATAAGAGAATTATAACCATCTTTGACTGTATATTTACCAGAAATATTCTTTGTTCAAACAAGTTCATCTTCAGAATCAGAGAGGATAATCATTCTTTCTCCCAAAACCTTTGCAAAATGCATTTTTAGTTCTTGATCAACGTCCAAAAACTCAATGGATTTCCACTTTGCCATCCTAAGATTACCACTGTATACTATCTCAAAATAATCTGCCACAAAGACCCCCCAAAGGGAAGAAAGAATAGATATCAGAGGGGACCAGTCCCTTATATTTAGTAATGGAATGTGACCATTCCACACCTCTTCCCAAAATCTAACCTTCTTCCCATTATGAACAATCCAAGAGAGATGTGGCAAAATAACATTCCTGCACTTGCATATGAAATTCCAATTAGCTATGGAAGTTCAAAGCCTAGATGAAGAACACCCCTCTCTACAGTGGATTTGGGACTACCGAGCTTTCCTAGGTCATCGTCGAGTTTGTTACCAAGTTGGTAGCTACATGTTGGAAACTAGGTTCAAGTCCTAGATTATTTTTTTCTTTCCCATTTTTATATATTTTTGTAGAGGAGTGTTTGATAACCTTGTTTATTAGAGGAAAGTAAGAAACATTCAGTTGTAGGTCAATGCAAATTATTTTTTAGTCATTATTATTTTTGTTTTGGTTTTGAACTCTTCCATAAAACCCCTTCCAAACACTACCATAGACCCTATCAGAGGTCAATTATTTCATGGAATTTTTAAATAAATAAATGTGTAAATACATAATGTATTATTTCATTGGTTCAAAAATCATATTTAATCATTTTTATTTTGAAATATTAAAAATTTCATTCAAGTAATTTAGCACTTGCAAAATATTGACAATAATAGCAATATTTTAAACATAATTTTATTTCAATCAATCAATAAACAATAATAACAACTTCATTACATTCTCTTACAACATTTAAAATATTACCTTATCAAATAAGTACAAATTCTATCTTATGAATATATTTAGAAAGTGCATCCACAACATAATGGCTAAGAAAAAATCACAAATAGAGAAAATGAAGCGCAATCTTGACTAAGATAGCTTCCTTACATTACAAATACTAGGTGGCTCACCTTCTTGAAGTAGTTTGGGCATATATGACTTTGTGGGAAAACACAACAAGTTTCACACCCTTCAAGAACTATCACATCCTTCATCTCAATTAAATTTTTAGACTCGACACAACGCATAGAACCACTAATCGAGGTGCATGTCGTTGTGGTAGGTGTAACCATTGGTCAATGACCTTATTGTGGATGCATGATATCCTTGTAACAATAATACATGTAGTTGAATTCCATGAAACGTGTCACCATGGCACTTCCTTGGCTATCCATGCAACCATTTCTTGATGTGACTACATTCATGTATCCCACATCCACTATCACCTCAACTCATTGACATCATTCAATATGGAACATCCTACCACCAAATTTCATATTAACATAGTAAATATCACTTCATTTCCATATGCAATATCTTCATTATTGTATACTACGATAAATAAATTTTCGATAATCCATCTATTCATGCCACAATATTTTCTTGTACTACAACCATTTCACCCATCTTTTCCACATTCAACACACAATACTTGTCCTTATGATTTCTTATTTTTTCTTAATATTTATCATGCTTTGTTAATTAATTAGATATAGACTATATACTTTTCATAATCATCCTAATTATTCCTTAGTGCTTCATTTAGTAACCCACTTGCCATAATTCCAAAACCACTTGCCATTTGAGGATAAATATACACCTTTTAGCTAGGGAGAACATAATTCTATAATTTGATATGTGTCACCATTATATATTTATTATAGTCCACCACCTTATGTTTATATTTTTTTTTCCTCAAAGAATGCCTACATTTATTATCAATTATATCTTTTTTCATCTTGTTCTTTTGAATTATACCAAAATTCATACTTTAATAAAAAAAATATTTCTCATTTATCTATAGCCAACAAAGATAACAAACTAGTAGTCAATGTGAACAAGATGAATTTAGCTAAAAGATGTAAAGGATGTGGAGATTATTATACAAATAGAGGGTGAATACTTGACAAGATTCATAGATAAAGTTACATTGGGGATGACCTATTAATTCATAGTGAACAATATGATCAAAAAGTCATTCTTTGCAATCAAGATTGTATGCCCATATTTTAATAGGTCGTGTGGCTAGAATATTTCTAATAGTTTACAATATATGAGGAGGGATGGACCAATAGTTTTCTCAAAATTTGATAGATATTGCATCCATTGTAAAGGAACACATATAGATTATTTAGAGGATTCCATTGTAGAGGATACAAGACCACCCATAATAGAAGAATTTCCATAGCATACTAATTATTGTATCCCAAATTTTGTTTATCATTCATATAAAACAACTATATTTCTCCTCTCAAGGTACTTAAAACCTCTCCCTTCCTTGAAATTGGGCATGTGTAATATGTATGTTATTGGATATTTAACTTGTGAATGTAGAAATTCCTATTGTGCAATGCCCACTTTTAATTGCTTAGTCACCTATATCATAATAGACTGTGAATGTTCCCAATTATTTGTGACATATTAGCATACATGAAAATTAAATTTAGAAAGAGGAAACCCTTTATATTGTCTCATCATTGTTTAATTCAGTTGTTAGGAAAAAGAAGTTTAAACATTTTATTGCCAAACTTGTCTTGAGATGATTTGATGTAGGAGCATCCCCGGTTCACAACAATCTTGCATCAACCAAAAACATTTTCTTTTCTATTTTGTTTGCAGTTTCAGTTTTCTTTCTGTGTGTCCCAGTTTTGGCTCACAGGATCCTGTGGAGTTGGATTCTACTTGAAGACTTGTTCATCTTTCTTGCTTTCAAACCACATCTCATTTGGATAAATTTCCGACAAGATATCGCTATCAGTTTCCATGACAGTTTCTTGTTATCGGTTGTTCCTTTGTTACCGGTTGCTTGAGACCTATTCTGGTGATCTACCAGAACCCATTATGAAGCTTGCAGAGTCTTGAGCGTTGATCTCAATGTTTCTTGGCATGTGGTCAACCTTCTACATTTCATCCTTTGGATTTTCAAGAGGAATCTCTTGGCAGAGGTCGACCTTGTTCATTTTGCACGTTAGGTCTTGTTCTTTGGGGTTTGATCCCTTTGGAGCTGACTGGATCCTTTGGATTGATATATATATTTTTAATCATGTTTTAGAATGTAATCAATAGGAATCAATCCAAGTATCAGATAGATAGACTATGCCTAGAAGATAGATCTTTCGATTCAAGGTCCCGGTTGTGACCTATTCTACCAGGCCTGTGTGCCGGTATGTTGTAACCCAGTTGTTACCGATTGAATGTAATCAAATTTCAAGCAATAACATTATCTATTCTCCATCATATCTGTGTGTTTTCATTGTGTTTACTCCTGTTGACCAGTCCGAACTGATCTCCTTGAGGCCCCTCCTCATCAATGACTGCTTCATGATTTTTTACTCTTAAATGATGTCAACCATAGAGTGAATGTTGTGCCTTAAAGTAGATGACTAATATTTAGGTGAATTATGATAATTATATTTCAAGAGGTTGAAGAAGGAAATAAGACAAGAAGCCCCAACAATATACATCCTATTTGATTCACGATACCTCTCCTAAGCATACAACCTCTTTCGAACATGTAGCCTCCCCTAATGAGAGTTCTCCCACTTGTATCCTTAGTCTAGGGCATGTGCCACAAGCTCCATGTGCAACAAATTATAAAAAATAGCATCCCTATTAGGGAAATTATTCTTGAACATGTGTCTTCATATTCACACAATATGTCCTTTTAAAATGCAGCCATAGTGTCACTTGCAATGAAGAGAAGAAGAGAAACTCCATCATCCAACAAGAATAAAAGGAAATAGGGGATTCCTTCAAAGTCCCCTAAGTGATCACATCACCTCAAAAGAAGAAAACCAACCATATGAATGGCCTCTCAGAAGTCAAACTTAGTTTTTTACAGACTTAGATACAAGTTTTAATACATGATTTTTTTCATCAAAATAAATCAGCCAAGTACACATGTCTCCTCTTATATACTCTCAATGAGGATTCAATTGGAAAAGTGCAAGGATGTGGAAATAATAAACCACTTGGAGGAACAAATTCATCTTTACCAATAACAAAAGAGCATATTGGATCACTTGGTGTAAATGACAAACATGAAATTCAACACATGGGAAGAAATTAAACAAGCTCAATAGAAACACTTGTAGCTAATATCCCCAGGATTATCTTAGCCAATCATCACTAAGTAGTTATGGAAGCAAGTAGAGTAGGCTAAGTTAAAGGAACAAAGTGGAATGAAGGAAAATAACAAATGAAATAAAATAATGAAATATAAATGAATAAAAAATATGGAAATTAAAAGGATAAAGAGAAATGTGGACAAATAACTACTATTGTGCCTCAAATAGTCAATTATATGCCACTAACTAGGGTCTATGCATGATTTTTTAGAGATAATTTTTTGAGTTTTGAGTTCATACAAACATGTTGTGAGCTTCCATCTTCCATGTCTACCCCTAGAACTTTGTTTTTCATCGTCCAAAAATCTACCCAAAGCTGCATAACTAGTTATGTGAATTATATTTGCATGAGTCTGCTTTGTCATATCAAAAAGAATGGAATTAACTTCTATATTTAGGTGATCTCTAGTTAAAAAAATTGACATCATTTAAGTAGAATGAGAAGAATAGGGGACAAAAAATGTAGTTGTACAAGGAGATATCTTCATTGAATCTTAGAGAAGAAGCAAAGGATCCAAGGTAGTAACAAGATAAATGGTTTACACTCCTTGGGAGGCCTAAAATTGAAAGAAATTTTTTTCTAATAAGAAAATTAGATTACAAAATGTTTGGTTAGTAGGTCCAACAAGCAAGAAATGAAGCACTAGTTGGTCAATGTGGGATGTTCTAGTACCTATAATGTTCCAACCGCTTTTCCCTCGGTATCCAATACCACACTAGAAAGGTAAAATTCCTTATAATGAAGCACAAGAGAACACCATGTGGGAAATGTTAAAGAAAAAAAAAAGATTCTATATGGAGCAAGGTGAAGAAAGGACATTCTAGATGACTTTAGATCACTAGTGCTTATGTACAATCAATGGCCTTTTGTTTCTTCAAGACAAGCAAGGATTGAGATGGGGGAGTGATGGGTCTTATAATTGAGACCATTATCTATTTTTCCTTCCTATGTTATGATGTTGTTTGTAGATATTTTTATACTATTTACATACATTTCCAAATTCTATGTTTAATTTATAAAATACTAGACTTAATTATTAATAGTTTGATAAATACTTGCGTGTATAGATGATTATTTTAAAAATGTGATATTATGTTATGATGAAAAATGTCAATTGTAATATATAAGTATTTTGTGGTAGAAACTAATTTGTCATGGAAGAACAGGAAGTAGAAGCATGTAGCTAGTGGATTGTCAAGAATTGGTACTTGCAACCAAAAAAATTGTGTATCTATAGCAAAGGAGTGTGCTCCTATAATTGAGTAAGTTGCATCTAGCAGTATTGAAGAATGCAATTCCAACCATTAAAATCGATGATAACTTCTATTGTTAAGATTGTGCATGACTCTTTGATAGAAGATAATGTCAAGTATTCTTTGTTGCGTGTCTTTGTTACTTGGTCATACACACTTGAAAAATTAGTTTCTTTCTCTTAGCTAGAAGGAATATATTAGGAATTTACTTCTAATTTTATATTTCATATCTTTATGATATAATAATCACCTTCCTATTCCTTAGGAATGAGTTGACATTTGTAACTAATGATTTTGATTTGTTTTTACTTGTTAGGATTAGCTAGTCTATATATTATAGAATCTGCAATAAGAAGGTAACAAATTTAATTTTTTAGAAATTATATCATTTATTTCTCAAGACTAATAGAATAAATTCTTATATCAAATAGTATTGAGTTAATTGTGAATGAATAATTTATTGATTGATAATTCAAGAGTTTTAAGAGAGCGTAACTATGCAAGCAAGGCCCCACTTCAAGCATGTTGCCACTCTACCAAGTTAATATTAGTAATCAAGTTAATATCTTGCATTAGATTGTTAGTTAATTACTCAAGTAGCCCATGATTATCACTCATAGAAACCACTAATCAATTTCAACTATAGAACCTATATCTTAGAAATAATATAGTGTAACCCATAGTATAATTATAGCAATATTTCTAAGTTTTTCTTAATTATGAATTTCCTTTCAGTCTAATATTTAATTGCTATATTCACTTTCCTAGGAAATTCCCAAAACTCCTTCTATTTGTAGATATACTATTTCTATAATCTTAATAAACATGTCCCTAGTTTGACATTTACATGTAATCTCTTATGAGAGATAGTTTCTTAATGACAGATGATTCAATCCATCAAGTAGAATTGCATGACTTAGCTACTCCATACTATTAGTTAATAAGAGAAGGCATATAAATATGGATTTTTCCTTAAATTTGAACATGGAGTTTAATATCTTATGGTGCCATAATAATGTCATCAAATATATAGTTCTCTTTCATAAAAACTCTTTGCTTAGGGTAAAACAAAGAGATCAAACACTTCTTCAACCACTCTTCAATAATATTAGTTATTTTCTTGTAGGTAAATTGTAAAGTACAATAGGGAAGATAATTTCAAAGAATAATCTCCTTATTTTGATAATTAGAGCAAGAGAGGTAGAATAGATGGCTTTGAGCATTCACTTATTATTATGGGACTCTTGAACCACTTCTATCTAAAAGTTCCCAAAGTTCCTAGAAAAATTCTACTAGGAAACCATCAAGTCTAGGAGACTTACCTTTCTTCATATGAATAATAGACATCTACTCCATTAAGATGGGTTCTAAGAGCATTTAATTCATTTCCTTTGAAACTAGGGGAGACACAGAATCAAGAAAGAGTAGATCCTTATATACATCCTAATGACCTTGCTCAACAAAAAATGAAAAAAAGTACCAAATAGATTTCTTAGAAATATCTCAAAAAGAAAATAATTATTCTCCTTGAGCTTAATTGAGAGAGAATAAAATATTGCAACTTATGCACTCCATCAAATTGGGAAAAAAAATGGTATTCTTGTTACCTTCCTATATCTAATCAATCCATTTTTTTTTGTTAATATATCTCCGCCTAAAGTTCCCATTTTGAGTTACTTAGCATAAATATATTCTTCCATCATAGTTTTGTATTCATTCCTCTATCTTAAATTTGAAAGATGAGTCCCTCCAACTTCTCTCGAAGGAGCACTTTAATTTGAAAATTATTTCCAAATAAGTCTCTATTCTAATTTTTAACCTTAACTTAACAAATTGGAGTTAGTTAAAGGAATATATGGTCATACCAAACATAGGTTTCCCTTCCATCTACCATACCTCTATAATATTCTACAAATATAGGCCACAAAGCTACATTAGTTGGAATTTAAAGTGAGGATTTCTTTTGGAATTGAGAGATTTGATTCATAGAATATAATAGACCAATGGTGAGATCCTTTCCACCCTAAAATCTTTGAAAATGAATACCAATCATTTTCAACCCCAAATTCTTAGAAAATGATTCTATCTAGCATTTCTAAGATAGAATCTATTTCATACCTATGATTATCTATAGGTCAAAATACTATTTCTTTGCATCACATCTACCAGATTGAGATAGGGAATGTTATCCCTCAAGAAGTTATAACCTGGGATAAGATGTCTATCCTCCCCTCTTTTCTCATTTGGGCTAACAATAACATTAAAATATGTAGATAAAATATAAGGAAGAACAAGGAAAATAGAATGGTCAAATAAAATATGAGACTGGAGTAAAATATTACTTGCCAAATTAGTGGGAGCACAAGCATTTAGTGGGAGCACAAGCATTTATAAGCAAGATAGATACTCCAAATTTAAAACATGAAGCAAAAATAGAGATTGATTTTATGCTCCCACCACTAATAGGCCTAGAAACAAATAAGAAAGAAACAAAAAATTATCTCCAAACCCACATAGGCCCACATAGCTACAATAGTAGCAGCCAAGGCCACTCAAATGCTCGCACTCACAATTTCTCTCATTGCACCTATTCATTCTCTCACAAACAAGTTTCTTTTTAAACATATCTAGGTTGTATAGGTTAATGTAATCAATAAACACTAATTTCATCTAGATTAAATAGATGGAACTCATAATTGGAATAAATATACAAATATTAAATATGATGGATAAGAGTACTTAGCTCTAAAATCAATTAGGGAAGAATAATGCTAATGTTGTATAGATTTAATTTACCATTATAAAAAAAATTCACTACTTTCATTCTAATCATTGTTTTTAAAAGATTTATATTATCTCATAAATCTATGTGATTCAATCCCAAGTCTTGTGGATTTGATCTTGAGCTATGTAAACTTAATTTGATGCATGAGATTGACTTGCACACCACACAAGAATGCTTTGACACAATGTGTACTTAAAAAGTTACTTTCCTTGACATTCTTATTGTTTGAAATTGTAAAGGAAATGTCAAATGACATCTTATAGAAGTTCATTGACTTGATAGATGAGTGAAGTCTCCTAGATCAAACCCCTTTAATAACAAAAAAAATTATCACTGATCTGAAATATTCTTCTATCATATATATAATTATTAAACAAATACAAAGTAATAATAAAAATAAAATCTATTTGTCACATCTATAAATTTATATTGCATACATAAATACATACATATTCTTTAGTCACTTCCTAAATAATCTTACAGTATATTTATATATTCTTGGAAATATTTATATATCCTATCCTTATTTATACACAATATAGGAAGTGTTTATAAGAATTATATTCTTACATATATCTACTTTTAAATATTTATTTCCTCTTATATAAATTCATATAATTTTTTATATCCATATGTTATATATTTCTATTTTATGTTTTATATAATATATTTTCTTTTTATTGTTAAGTTTTTATTTTTCATTTTCAAATACATATAGATGCATTGTTATATTTTCATTTAATTGCATTCATTCTTTCATTTATCTTAAATAGGTATATTGACATTCATTTCAATATATACATGAGAATAGATCATATTCAAAGGTTTGTATTGTTTATAATTTTTGTTTGTCTTAATGTTTAATCATTTTTTTAATTTGTGTTGCTTTTAATTTGAGTTTGGTCATGCTTGTGACATATTGACGTCTTCAACCATGTGCAATCACTTTTTCCCCTCCCCTTCTCCGCTTCCCCCTTCCCCCTTCTCTTTCTAGTCTATTTTGGTTTGTTTCTTCTCTCTTCTTTTACTCTTTCAACTCTTCAATTATTTATCATTTCAATGATAGATTACAGAGTGTGATCTAAAACATTGATACGAATAGTTACACACAATTTAATCCAAAAACAACAATTATCTATAATATAGATTGTAAAAATCCAATATTCTTAAATGATGTAAAATATCAAAGATAATATTCACCAACATAAAAATGACCTATATATAAATATAAGTCTTATTTTTTTAAAAGTACAACCTACTCTTTCACATTCATATTCTTCTCATATCAAATAGAACACATTTTTATTAAATAAAACTTATTAAACTATATTTAATTAAACAACCATATAAAAGCACTCTATAATTCTTGGTTTTTAATAAATAAAAAATTAAGGGATTTCTTTCTTTGAGTTTACGTTGAGGGTCATGGTAAACAATTTAATTTAATTTAGTTTAGGTGGGGATTCCACATAAAATAAAATAAATCTCTAATGAAGGGACAACTTAACTTGGCCATGAGTGCAAAAGTTGAGATGAGTTAAGTGATCGCCATTTGGATGACTCATCAACACTCCATTAAGTGAATTATTTATTGATGAATAAGTGGTCTAGTGATTAGTTTTATTATTATTATATATTTAAAATTTTTATAAATAATGATGAGTATTTGATTGGTTTAATTTTATGTATATTTTGCTTAAAGAAAAAGTATATTAATAATATATATATTTTGTACATTTTATCATTTATGAAATGAAATTCTATTATTGTTAAATATTTAACAATCAATTTTGATTCTTTTGTTGTACATTCTATTTTTAAAAGGTTATATGTTTAAAAGAGAAAAAAGAAAGAAACTATAAATTAATAGACAAGTAACTTTTTAATTATAGATATCTTATAATAGACAAGATAGAGTTCCACTTGCTTCAATAAATTATAGAATACGTGAGAATAATTAAATCTTTAAATGGATCTAATAATCATAATGGATAGGAAAATGAGAAAACATGTGTAATAATTAAGAATAATATATAAATTCTAAATTAAAATTGAAAGTACTAAATTTGTTGACAAAGAAGTAAATTTGGAATTATAAATAGCAAATATTTGAACCATGTTAAACTAGCAAACCATCTTTTCAGATGAAGAAATGTATTACCAAGAAATTGAGGACCTCCCTGGAGAACTTTGGTGATGTTCATAATGAAATTCAAGGAGAATAAAAGGTGCCCATTCAACAAAGTTGTCATATGAACAAAACCTAAAGCATACCAACATTCAAATGCCTGATTATGAATAAGATCAATATTAGTTCTATGGCCCAAGAATCTTCCCATAAGAGTAGAGTGTAAGTTAGTTGCATCTCTATCCACCCACTCATTGTGGATACTAAAGATAGGGTTTTGAAGAACATCTCCACAAACAAGCTATGTTGGATAATAGTTTCAACAATTTGAGTAGTAGAGAAAGGAATGAGAGACAAATCTTGGGTATGCATACCCTTGCACATATCACCCTTGAAATAGGAAGAGGATCCAACATAATACTCAATCACATAAAAAACTAGTCAAGAATTACTAGGTTCCTAGACCTCGACATGGGGGGAAATGATACCATCCCTTCAAATACAATCTTGTTGGCCCACAACACAAAAATGAGGCTTTAAAGAGGGCTATGAAGGTTTAAAAATTCAAATTACTAAGTAGTTGATTAAGGAACGAGGGAAAATTATAGGGTAGGGAGCTGCTTACACAGGTATCCCTTGAAATAGGGAGAGGACCTAGGCTCCTTACTAGCATTAATAACCTAGCTGAGAAACACAAACTTCTTGGCCCACATTACTTAAAGGGAGATTCTCCCACAACTCATATATGATTAAACCAACACTGGGCCTAAATAATGTGAGCCCCTAAGAATTTTTTTTTTTGGGGGGGGGGAGGCCAACATAAAGGGAAGGAAGCCCCTGCATAGACCAAAATAAAATGAGAAGGTAGGTTCATCTAGATCTAGAGCAACATTAGGGACAAAAGAAGTTCCTAGGAGCCTAAATTAAAGAAATATTTCCAACAAAAGATCATTATCAACCACATCATCCCAAAGAGCCTCCCCATCCACATCAACCTCATCTAAAAATCCATCTCCATCCTTCACTTTAGACAAGATGCCCTCGCTATCGCTCAATCTTTCACTCTTGTAATACCCATCCTATGTAACATCCAAGAAGCTCTGTGCATGCAGGCCATCTTCTAAGAGGATGACTAAGAGCTTCTCATCATCCTTGACTAAAAATGCTACCCCATCATTGTCTCCATCTTCTAAACTACCCTCACCATCCCTGCATAAGAATAATTGCCTCCATTGTCGAAGTAGGACCCTAGGGTTTTCATCACCATTATTCTCCATTAGAATTCACAAGTATCTATGTTTGTAGCATTATAATAAAAATATTGTTTTCTAGTTGACAAACAAGTCATGTAAATGATTCAAACATACGCTAGATAACATTTTAACATTAATAAATTTGTGCATGAGGTAATCCCACAATAATGGGTTACAAACTTGGGACATCTTGACTTTTGTTTGAAATCACATATTTTTTTAGAAATTATAATAATTTAAGCCTTGAGAGGTTCCATTTGAAGGATTTTAATTGAAGAGGGTTAAATCAAAACCTCTTAGATCAAAACCCCTTGGATAGAACCTCTTTAGTCTCAAATATACTTGCAACGAAGTGTCCTTTGCACCTATCAAAATGCTAACAAAAAACCACTTTTACTTTACCATTTGGGGGGTCAAATGAATTTATTTAAAAGTTATGTTTTGTTAGTATGTAGCCCTTATTATAATATTTCCAAAAAGTATAATTTTGAATCTATTAATTTCATTGATATGTTTATTTAATTTTTTTCTTGCGAATGCTAGTTTTTCATCAAACATTAAGGTATTTGTTTCCAACATGTGAAAAAATAGGAAAATAGATTTTTTTTTTTATAGAAAATATCTAATTTTAAAAATCTTTTCTCTAGGTATTAATATCCTCATTTCAACGAAAAAATAATAAGTTAATTTAAATGAATACAAAAAAGTTATTCATGATGGCATACACCTCTATCAAAATTATAATTGCATTGACTTAAAAAATGAACTAATTAACAAAAAATATATATGCTACAAAAAATTATGAGAAAATATTCATGCTAGATATTGGTGTGACAAAACTATATTCTAAAATTTAAAATTTAATTTCTCTTATGAAAAAAGTTGTGCACAATGACATAAACATCACTTTGAAAATTGTTAATTACCATAAATTTTTTTATTAAAAGTTATGTAAAAATATTCACAATTTATTTCTATTTTTAATAATGTACATGGAATCTACACAAAATATCTCACAAATCAGCAATTTGCTTCATCTTCAAATTCTTAATGATTCATATGCTATAAGTATTAGAAAGTGAAGATTTGGCACAAAATGCTCATTTCAGTGTGTTGATTTGGCCAAAAAGTGCAACCACTATGTAAGGAAGTTAAGTAGCAGAACAACTTCCTACACTAACCTTGAGATGAGGTTAATATAAAACTTTTTCAGATTGTTACAATAGTTATAGAAACTTAACAAAAATAAACATAATATCATGCATACCACAACACAATGATATATGTGGGGAAACCCTTTCGCGAGAAAAACCCCACACTCCAAAAGCAACTCAATATTTTATTCAGCAATCAATAACAAATTACAATATACTTGCAGAGCAATCTCATCATATGAGTACCACTAATCAGAGATTCAGAGGTAACTCAATAACCATAAGACTCATACACAACCTCTATCTCACACTACTCATATATAGGAGATACAATACAAGAAGTTGTCAAACGGTATTACAAAACCATGTGATAAAACCACCCAATAAAGTAGAGCTAACCTTATCTCGATTCTAGATGCCCTATGACGTGTCAAAACACACATCAACACATGTTCCTCCCTTTTACAACTCACTTATGTGTTTGATGCATTTTATATTTCCTTTTTAAAGAGTCCAAACTTCTGGAGGCCATAACTTGTGAACCGGGTGTCCAATTGATGAATCATTTAATGCACCAGAGACCTCACGAAGTGATTTATCACCTTATAACCTACTATGCTAGATATGTCCACTTTTTAAGGTTTTTAAGAGGGTATAAAGTCCTCAAAATTAAATTTAAACCTTGCATCCCACCCTTCAAAAACAAAAACTTTAATATCTTCAAAACTAGCTACGATCTTGCAATGAAAATTTACCAGCATGCTTATGTAGCCAATGTTAGGTCTCAGAGGCAACTAAGAGGGGGGGGGAGGGGTGAATCATTTGTCTATTAATTTCAAACCAGAACTCACTTAACCAAACTTAGTGCATAATATCGACAAACCAAACTTTAATGCCGATAGACAGTTTAGCAGTTAATAACAGTATCGGTGAAGTTTAATGCATGAAACAAAAAGACAAATAACATACACAACACATAACACAGTTATTTGGACGTGGAAACCCTGTAAGGGGAAAAACCACGGTGGGAAACCTTACCCACAATCAGATGATACTACTGTATATAGTATGTGTGTACAAATGGGGTTTGTACATGCAGAAAGGCCAACTGCCTAGAGCTCACTGCTCAATCACAAAATGGGAGTCACGCCGACTACAATTGGATGGTTAAATCCAATCATAATGTACTACTCAAAATAGCATCTTCATATGATGGATTCAGTATTGGTTAATCTCTGATTGTCTTCTTCAAAAGCCTCCTTGAATCTTCAAATGATATCTGCGTGTATAGCTCTTCTTATATTCGCATATACCTTATTACAATCGTTTTTCACACTCTCCTCTACTTCTACATAATCTCACAAATGAGATCTTACATATATACCAAAACCTAAGACCAAATGTGTAGGTCGGCTCACTAAGATATTACAATAGAATCAATTACAAATGAATCAATATGCGATGCATGATGTGAGCTCAATGCATTTACAACAATAACAAATCGTCTCCATAACATGTTGTGCTGATCTGGAATAGATAATGCTTGTCGGTCCATAACCTAGACCTATTTGTTGGTAACAACAAATATGCAAACTTGATTGTACCAATGATCAAATCACCAAAACCAAATGTCCAAACAATGTCTTCAATATAACCAAGTAATCTCCAGATGATAACAGATCATTCTCAGTGCCGGTGAATAATATAACCTATAGGTGAACCAGATAGCGATGACTGTGCATAAGTCATTGAACATGCTGGTGAACATAACCAAAGATATCCAAGTGTTCTCAAGTGTTAACAAGTGTTGACAAGTGTTGACATCAATGACAAAACCAATGCAACACATCCATAATACCAACAGCCAATCCGAAGCTTTGGGGAGAATTTCGCACCATTTCATTCTCAAATGAAAACTTACTATAAATAATAACCTTATGTAAATGCAAGGTTGAGATACCATTTTCCCAACATTCTCCCACTTGTTGAACACCTTGCAAGAGCAAAGGGAGTATCAATACAATAAATTAATTGCTAGGGACCATGAGGTCCATAGACTCTAAACACTATTTGAACTTCTCTATGCTCACAAAGTTAGTTAAAGAATCTGCAACATTCATCAAAGTCTCTACTTTAACTAGCTTTACCCTACCATCTTCGACCATATCTCTGACAAAATGATATCTGTATATGGTGAAAATGGATAGCAATAAACAACAATATTGAAAGACTAAAATGGATTCAACCACCAAACCCTAGCCTAACAATGAACAAAGATCCACCATAACATATGAAGATAACCTAAGACAATGCAAAATAACTCAAAAATCACAAAGATTATACCATCACATGTCCACTAGGGTTTTGATCTCCATTCTTCCTATCTCCATTGATCTTGTTTGATATGCTTGCTCTCATATTTTTGTATGCACAAGAGCTCAACAAAGAACGGAATGTGGTTGCAAGTAGAATTGTAGTGTAGTCAATTGATCCAGTAGTTAGGGTTTGGTAATGAAGAAAGCATCTCCTTAAATAGAAGACACAATAGAAAATGGAGGGTTAAGATTGAGAGGTGTAAAAAGGAGGTCGGCTAGGATTAGAGGGTAGGTATAAGAAATACCAAAATAATGAAAGGGGTAGGTAGTGTAGGAAATAAGAGATGAATGACATGTGTCATGTGTAGAAAAAGATAATGAATTAATTAAATAAATAAAGATTTATTTAATTAATAGAAGAAGTAGGGCAATTAAATAAATAAAATATTTATTTAATATAGGAAAGGGATAATTTAAATAAATAAATGTATTTATTTAAATGAGAAATAAGGCTAGAAGAGGATAAATGAATTAATTAAATAAATAAAGATTTATTTAATTAATAGAAGAATTAGGCTTAGATAATTAAATAAATAAAATATTTATTTAATTAGACATGACAATTTTGGGTGTCTACATTTTGCCCCTCTTTGAGACAATGCGGCTTGTCGCGTTGTTTCAAAGAAGACAAGATGAACTGATACAGAGTTGCCCCAGGATGGGAATGATATGCCCCCTCGAGAGATTGGATGAAAAAGTCTGGAAAGATTGCAGACAATCTCTCGATAAGAAAGATGGGATAGAATGGACTGATTGGATAAAGTGACAAAGTCACGGGATGAGGAAGACTGACTCGGGAAATGAGGGCGAGGGCTAGGGTAGGCTATAAGATAGACCATGGGCAAAAGACATCCTCATTGTCATCCACACCCATAGAAGATCACAGTGCAGAGCGAGAAAAGAGTAGCAGCAGTCAGCAGCGATGGCATTCGTTCATAGATTCGACCGTGTCCGCCGATTCCAGCGACCAGCCGATGCAGGAGAGCCGGTAAGTACCCGAAAACCTCCTCGTACTTTCACGCATTTCGAGTTTTGTCATTAATGCATGTTTAGGAGCAATAAATGCGCTAGGAATAGGATAGTGTAGAAGTGCAAAAACGCGCAACCGCGTCTGTGTCAGCGCCAGGCGCGTTTGTGTCCAACAGGCGCGTCTGTGTCGGGTCCAGGCGCGTCTGTGCCTGGAACCGCGTTTGTGTTGATTGCGGACGCGTTTGTGAAATTCAGCAGCATCTGTGATTTTTAGTAGCGTTTATGTCATGCAGGGACGTCTGTGTTCCCTGGTCGCGTTTGTGTCTGGCATAGGCACGTTTGTGTTCATAAAGCGCGTCTGTGTTGCAGAGGCGCGTTTATGCAGTCTATAAGCGCGTTTATGGGTTAAAAGCGCGTGTGTGTTGAAACAGTGCGTTTGTGTGTTTAAATGCATGGTTTTAGTCCTTTAGGTCAAATCGGCAGTTCTGTGATGAACATACGCTGTCGATTGGATAAGCTGCTGAGAGGATACACTCAAGCAGGTCCTCTGGGAAGATTAGGATAGATCAAGGCACTTTGTGATGAACAGGGAGCACCAGGATATGCAGCACTTTGTGATGAACAGGGAGTGCGAATGTGAGTGACACTTTGTGATGAACAGGGAATGTCACACACGTAGTACTTTGTGATGAACAGGGAGCACTACTAGGATAAATAGCAACACTTTGTGATGAACAGTGAGTGTCACTAGGGTAGATAGCCATATGCATTTAGGTAGCAAGTAGCATTTTGTGATAAACAGTGAATGCCACGATAACTGACAAGATTGATTTGCTTGACTGCAGGAGTATTTGCCGATGTTGGAGTCACGGGAGAGATTCCCGTCGACACAGAGACTGCGACCAGAGTTGTCTATCCAGGACATGATTTCCATTGAGGAGATGGGTCTCACACATATGCTCTATGTGCCCGAGTTTCGGGCAAACATGGGGTTGCTGACTGTGTTGGCCGAGAGATGGCACCCAGAGACATGTACGTTTCACCTGCCGATGGGTGAGATGACAGTGACACTGGAGGATGTATACAGGATATTACATGTTCCCATTGATGGAGAGTTGATCCCCTACGACCGTGATGGTGACAGGGAGGCCTTGAGACGGGTCTTTCAGGATCCTGAGTTGGAGATGCGAGCAGGCCATGTAGCTTGGGACACCATGACTGCCACAGGATTAGCATTGCCGGCAGTTGTTGGGGGAGTTATCAGTGGATACTTGTGTCCAGACAGGGCCACACGAGGATTGGCAGTAGGCTGGGGAGGGGCCTTGGAGACGCTGATGGCAGAGCACACTAGGTATGCATGGGGGCCATGTGTCCTAGCACATTTGTATTATGAGCTGCATCAGTTTGTATACCATGGATCAGTGGGGTTGGGCTGCGGTGTGACTCTCTTGCAGGTGTGGGCCTATGAGCACCTTCCCATCACACGGCCTATTCATTTCAGAGGCAGAGGACAGGGACAGAGTTTTGTGCACCTATATGCGATGATTACATCCCAGCCTCGGATTGGGAGATTGGAGCACTGGAGGAGAGTCATTGATGACATTGACATGGTGATCTGGAGGTCGTACCTGGGGTGCGAGGAGTGGGAGGACGATGCACTAGAGCTGCCCTACACCTTCCGGAGCAGGTACCTGATTGGGCGGACGCCCTATATATTAGAGAGACAGCTGGTGGACAGGGTATGCAGGCAGTACGGCAGGATTCAGAGGATGCCCCGAGGCTCGGGCATGTATGCCCGTACGGTCAGAGATCAGGTGCAGTTTGGCCCAGTGCTATCATATGATCAGGCAGTTATGCAGCTAGCGGAGATGATGCCGATGCCCTGGGACATGTGGCCAGAGGTAGATGATGCAGGGATGGACGCAGAGTACTCTGCGTACTGGGCAGATCATCCCTTTCCTAGGTTGACAGATCCAGCAGAGCCAGTGGATGGAGAGGGTGGAGGAGAGGATGATGAGGGAGGAGGGGATGGAGGTAGGGGCCGGCGGAGGCGGAGGGGAGTGGTGGGAGAGAGGCGGGTAGCACCTCGGAGGGAGGGAGGACAAGAGAGAGCAGCTCCAGTGGTAAGAGGACGGGGTGGACTGCCCCTACAGGTGCCAGCAGCACAGGGTCCCAGAGAGGGACAGAGACAGGTGCAGCCAGAGGGACAGAGACAGGTACAGCCACAGGTACCTATACAGGCACAGGGACAGGTGCAGGCAGAGGCACAGGGACAGGCACCTGTAGAGGAGGAGCCACAGGCAGGGACGGAGAGCGGAGACTCTGAGGAGGATGAGGTGCTTAGGCTGCGGGAGATCTGCCAGGGCCAGGCAGATGAGATTGAGGATTTGGTTCGAGAGAGGAACCACCTCAGGATCAGGGTCCGAGACACAGAGCGGGAGAGGGATCAGGCCATCCAGAGATACACCGAGGCCGAGACAGCTCTGAGGGCAGGGAGGCGGGCAGCAGAGGATGCAGGGGCAGGCTACGCATATGTTTTGCAAGCCGGAGAGGAGATCGCCTACTGGAGGGATCTATATTATGCAGCCGTGCCAGCAGATCAGCGGGCTAGGAGCTTCCATAGATCGTCGCGCACAGCGACGGCTACGGGAGGGAGCCGCAGGAGACAGGCATCCAGCGGTGGGGTTATGGGGCCTCCACCACCACCAGAGAGACAGGGGGATCCAGGGGCGGGTCCATCTATAGCTCAGACTCCGTCGAGGCGAGGTGGCTCCGAGGGAGGGAGTTCCTCATAGCTATAGTGGGCTCCCATTGTATCAGTATATGTACCATTATTGTATTGTAGACACCTGCGGGTGATTCTTTTGTAGCCATATGATTCTTTTGACATCATTGTATTATGACACATTTGATTATATATGAGATGATTCATTTTTTTGCGGCAGCTATATGCATGTGTACCTTATGTGATGAAATGTTCTTATGTGATGTTTATGATATGGATGCAAATATGTATATGATGCAATGCAATATATTTTTTTTTGTTCTTTTATGTTGTATATGTGATGCAAATGAATATGATAATGCAAATGATTATTTACTTAATGAGAATGTGAAATGTGTTAACATGTGTTGTATGCAGGATGTGATGCAGTGGTAATATCTATATGTATGTATGAAATGCTTATATGTGGTGATGCAGGTGCAACTATATGAAATGCAAATGTTTTTTGGTGTGTCATTATACTCAGTCATGTGATAGCGGGCTACACGGACTCGAGAAGGACGATGGAAGTCAATCAAGAAAGGGGGATGAAAGACAGAAGATATGAACGTGAAAGAGCTTCTTGTGCGTTATCATCATTGAGCTTTATTATGGCAGAATAGGTTATGACAATCGAGGCATTTGTTCGGCCCAAAAAGTCATTGTACCTGTTTGCATGGAGATAAGACAGTCACAAACAAGGAATGCCCCAGTTCATACTAGACTCACAGTGTCCTCATATCCTTGGACAAGTCATAGCATTACTAAAAGACAATCCAAAGACAGCAAATGCAAATAGGTGACGATACCCCATCCTCGCCTTTCTAGTCAAAGACATCCTGGAGATAGAATCTCTAGTCAAAGACATCCTGGAAAAGCTAAAAGACATGTCACCAAAAAGATAAAACCAAAAGAAAACCAAGACTCGACACCAACATCCACTGTAGTCCTCAAGTTTAGTGTCTCTTGTCACTTGTATAAGTCTTATTTTGATTGTGGTCACAATGTTCACTTTCACAAAAAGGATAGATAGCACTGAACCATAATGTTGTCCGAGTCTGTTGAAAGATTTGATTTTGTTGAAGCTCATTGTTGCTGCTGTGTCTCATCTGAAACTGACTGAATCCATGAAACTGATACTTTATTGTGGAGAAGATGAAACTTTATTGCGGATTTGCGATGCAAATGTTGCTTTATTGCGGATTGCGCGCGGATAGACTGAAGAAAACTGTACTCCTCGAAACATGTGATGTTCTCAGTTCCACACCCATTACTAGACGTAGGAATTGGCCGTAGTCACAGATAGGATCTGATTTATTATGGATGGAAAAGGGAGTGAAAAGGGAGGGTTTATTATGAATGGCTAACCAATCTTGGGT
The DNA here is from genome assembly GCF_030272615.1 of Cryptomeria japonica. Lineage (NCBI taxonomy): Eukaryota > Viridiplantae > Streptophyta > Pinopsida > Cupressales > Cupressaceae > Cryptomeria > Cryptomeria japonica. The sequence goes on from NC_081407.1 coordinate 913,428,633, forward strand.
AGATCAATAACAAGCCATGATGGGAATGGGTAAGTTTATTGTGAGTGAATTGGTCGTGAGTGTGTGCGAAGTGAAAAGATGAAAGAGAATCCTGAAAGAGGGAGGAGCAAAGTCTCTACGCATGGCGCAGGTGACCCAGTTTTCACCATGGTACTTGCCCAAGGCGCCACCGAAGTGGTTTTCACTGTTGGACGAAATTATTTCTCTTTACTTTTTTGGATTTTGCAATTTTTTTGTTGTCACAAGGCGCCTGTTTGCCAGGTTTTCACCAAGTAACGATTTTTTTGTTTTATAATTTTTTGTATTTTTGAATTTTTTTGATTTTTTTGTGTTTTTGCATTAGGATACTCAAAAAGAGCTTATGTGTAGAACCTGCAAAGGTGCATGCTGTTGATAGGATCCTCCAAAGATTCCCCTTCTGTAGTTGAGAGTTGATATGCCCCAGATCCATATGCTGCTGTGATGATGTAAGGACCCAGCCAGTTGGGTTCAAATTTGCCCTTCTTTTCTCTGTCTTGTTGATTCTTGGGGTTCTCTCTGAGGACTAAGTCACCTACCTCAAATGTGCGAGGCTTGACCTTGTGATTGTAACTGCGACTCATTCGTTGTTGGTAAGCCTTGAGATGATTAAAAGCAGTGTGTCGTCGTTCCTCCAACAGTTCTAGTTCTTGTAAGCGAGAGACCCTGTAGTCTTCATCGTTGATTATGTTTCTCAAGGAGACCCGTAAAGAAGGTAACTCGACCTCAATAGGCAAGATGGCTTCAGCACCGTAGACAAGTGAGTAAGGTGTAGCCCCTGTAGGTGTGCGGACACTGGTACGATAGGCCCAAAGTGCGGGATTGAGTTGGACATGCCAGTTACGGCTAGCGTCGTCGACTGTCTTTTTAAGTATTTTGAGAATTGTTTTGTTAGACGCCTCAGCTTGACCATTACTTTGGGGGTAATATGGTGTGGAGAAACGATGAGAGATATGGAAGCGCTCACAGAGTTCACGAACATCCTGGTTCTTGAAAGGACGCCCGTTATCGGTGATAATGGAAGTAGGAATCCCGTATCGGCAAATGATGTAGTTCAGGATGAAAGTAGCGATTTGTTTCCCAGTAACTTGTGTGAGAGGCACGGCTTCAATCCACTTTGTGAAATACTCTGTGGCTGTGATAATGAATTTATGTCCATTGGAAGAAGGAGGGTGAATCTTGCCTATGAGATCGAGTCCCCACTGACAAAAGGGCCAAGGAGGTGCAAGTGGCTGTAGTTCCTGTGCTGGTGCATGTATGAGGTCTCCATGAATTTGACATTGCTTACACCTCTTGACAAACTGATATGCATCTTTTTCCATAGTAGGCCAGTAGTATCCAGTCCTGATGAGTTTCTTGGCCAAGGTAGGACCACTAGTATGCGGACCACATATCCCTTCGTGCACTTCTCGTAACGCAATCTGAGCTTTGTCACTCTCTAAACATCTAAGAAGGGTGCCATCTAGACCTTGTCGGTATAGGATATCAGCTAGGATAACGTATCGGGAGGATTGGCGGATGAAAGTGCGGCGTTGGTTGTTCGATAAATCGGGAGGTAAGATGTTGTCGCGAAGGTATGTGAATATGGAACCATATAACTGGGATTCAGGACCAACCACACATATCATTTCCGTAGGAGTGATCTCATATGACGGAATCAGCAGGTTGTCAACCAGGAACTCATAACAGGTCTCATTTTGCGGTAGGTCAATGAGCGAAGCAATTGTAGCCATGGCATCAGCAGCACGATTCTGTTCTCTTGGTATCTACTCAAACTCTATCTTTGCAAAGTGTTGTTTCAGATCATCTACCAGTTGTTTGTAAGGCATTAGCTTTTCATCTTTTGTTTGATAATCATCAGTTGCTTGACGGATGACAAGTTGAGAATCGCCAAAAACACGAAGTTCCTGGATCTTCCACTGAACTGCAATTCTTAACCCAGTTGTTAATGCCTCGTATTCCGCTATATTGTTGGTGCAAGGAAATGATAAGCGGTATGACTTTGGTATAGAATCACCTTGGGGAGTTATAAAGAGTATACCCGCTCCTGCCCCATGCTGTGTGTATGAGCCATCAAAGTATAGTTGCCATGGCTTTGCAGGTGATATTGTTAGAATGGACTCATCTGGAAATTCTGACTGTAGAGGAACATCATCTATCATGGGAGCATCTACCAGTTGATCTGTGATGGCTTGTCCTTTGATTGCTTTTCTGTCCATGTATTCAATGTCGAATTCACTCAAAATCATTACCCACTTGGCCAGTCGCCCAGTAAGTGTAGCTTTGTTGAGCAGATATTTTAGTGGATCAATTCTGGCAATCAACTTGGTCTTGTGAGTGAGCATATAATGTCGTAATTTTTGTGAAGCAAAGACCACAGCGAGACATGCACGCTCAATTGGTGTGTAGTTTAGCTCATATCCCACCAATGTGCGACTGATATAGTAGACTGCTTTTTCCTTGCCGTCAGATATTTGCTGTGCTAGTAGTGCCCCCAGTGCTGTTGGAGTAGCTGATATGTAAAGTAGCAATGGTTGATCCGGAATTGGTGGCATCAAAACTGGCGGGTTCAAAAGATAGTCTTTAAGTGCCTGAAAAGCCTGTTGACAGTTCTCATCCCATTTGAACTTAATGTTTTTGTGTAGCAGGTGCTGGAAAAGATTACACTTATCTGCAAGTTGTGCTATGAATCTTCGTATGGACTGGAGTCTCCCTTGTAAAGACCGAAGCTGACTGATATTCTTGGGTGGCGGCATGTCCAAGATAGCCTTGACTTTTGCTGGATCCGCTTCTATTCCTCTTTTAGACACAATGAATCCTAGGAGCTTCCCGGAGGTTACTCCAAAGACACATTTCTTTGGATTTAATCTTACCTTGTATTTTTCCAGCCTATCAAAAGCAACTGATAGTATGTCCAAGTGTGTATTTCTGTCTATTGATTTAACCAAAAGGTCGTCAACATAATCTTCCACCGTTACATGCATGAGATCATGGAAGATAGTAGTCATGGCTCGTTGATACGTGGCACCTGCATTTTTCAGCCCAAAGGGCATGACATTCCAGCAGAAGGTTCCCCATGGACAAGTGAATGATGTTTTATGTTGATCTTCAGGTGCAATCTTGATCTGATTATATCCAGAAAATCCGTCCATTAAAGATAACATCTCATGGCCTGCTGTGAGATCAACAATTAAATCAATGTTTGGTAATGGGAAATCGTCTTTCGGACAAGCCTTGTTGATATCCCTAAAGTCTGTACATATTCGGATGCTGCGATCTGGTTTGCTAACAGGTACTAAGTTGGAAATCCATTCGGGATAATCAATTGGGCGTATGAATCCGACATCTAGTAATTTCTCCAGCTCTGCCTTGACTAGCAATGCCACCTGTGGATGCATTTTCCTCAATTTCTGTTTTACTGGTTTTGCCCCCGGTTTGACTGTTAAATGATGCATTACTAAGTCGGGGTCTAGTCCAGGCATATCAGCATAAGACCATGCGAAGTTGACTTGTCGTTCCTTAAAGAAGCTTATGAACCTTGCTTTCTCGGCCTCTGTCAATGATTGAGCCAAAAATATGTTGTGTGGAACCTCTACTGTACCAATGTTTGTCTTTATAGTCTCCTCTACCAACATGGATGATTTTTCCTCGTATGATGCTGGGAGAATGTCAAGCCTTCCATCTTCGGGCGCCTCAGAGAGGTTTTCACCCTCAGATACGTCCTTTCTTTTTACTTTTTTAGAGTCAGAGAGCGCCACAGTGTGGTTTTCGCCATAAGACCCTTGTTTTGTCTTTATTTTCACATTTTTGCGACTAGAAGGCCCGACACCCTCACCAAAGTATGCCATGTTATTTAGCTCTATGGCGTATCCTGCTTTATGGTCTCCAAGAGGAAGATCATCGCGAATGCCAAGATAATCAACAATAGCTTCGTCATTTTGAAATGTATCAAACTGTGGTGGTCCCTCCTGATCCCAGTCAATGAGTTGGGGGTGAACGAGGGGAAGGTCTTTAGTGTTTTTAGAGTCCGCAAGGCTAATAGTGAAGATGTGGTTATATTCAGGTATGTCAAGGTAGTCATCGAGGTCGTCAATGGCACTCTCCTCATCAGTGTTGATCGTGAGTGAGTCCAAATTATCATCACTAGTAGCACCCTCAGGGACAGGTGTCCTCATCCTATGTGATCCTGACCTAGGGCCCTGAAACAAAGCTTGTGCGGGATCCTTATGGGTCGGTTCTTGACCAACTCTGAATTTCTTGTAAAACTCCTCCTCCTCTGTAGGTTCATCTGGCTCTCTAAATGTCTCATTAAGTTCATAGTCGCTGGAGGATTTGTCTGAACCCCATTCCCACTCATTGGAGTCTGTGGAATAATTATCCTCTTGTTGAACTTCAGCCACTTTGACTCGCCATATCTGTTTTGTTCTCTTGTTTTGAATCTTGGGATTTAGAAAACCAAGCCCCTTAGAGCGTTCCCTTCTTGTAGTTAGCTCAGGTTGTAGAGGCTCCATGACACCTTCTTTGCGTAGTCCGAGAGGACTTTTTCCATCATACCCGAATCTCTGCAGAATTTTGAAACCTTTACCATAGTTTTCACAAGGTATTATAATTTGATCATGTGTATCATCTTCAGCGTCCTTATATAGCATTTTATATAAACTTTCTTCCTCTAGTTCGCCCCATTTTTTAAAGACGGTAGGATCCCATTTGAGGAGCATGATGGAGATTTGCTTATTAGGATGTGGTCTCCCATATTCCTTGGGGGAGTTCATGACTTGTCGTAAGAACATTGTTTGATTCAGAGTGTATTCTCCCATGCCTTTGTCTTGAAACTTGGCTCTAAGTTCACCTTGTTTGGATGTCGAGGGCTTTAATGACTCAGGATCAATATATGCTGAAGAAGGAGTAGCCTCACGATTGCTGGGAATGATAATCTCAGTATGTGATCTCAAGTTATTGCAATATATGAATGGATTTGGATCACCATTGACCGTTACCTCGACTCCATTATGAGGAAATTTTATGCACTGATGGTACGTTGATGGGACTGCTCTCATTTCATGAATCCATGGACGTCCTAGCAATATGTTATACGTGAGGTCTAGATCTAGGACTTGACAAATCACGTCCTTTGTGACTGGCCCTATTCTTAGTGGTAAGATGACTGTGCCCTTGGACGAACGCTCTTCATCATCATAAGCCTTAATAGTGATTTGGTTTGTAGCATTCACAGCTTTGTCAGAATATCCCAATTGTCTGATGGTGCTCAATGTACAAATATTAAGACCTGCTCCTCCATCTATCAGGACTCGTTTTATTCGGTGTTTATGTATGAAGGCTTCAATATGTAGAGGTGCATTATGAGGCTGACTTATGGAGGCGTCATCGGCTTCTGTGAATGTGAGGGAGTGTGGAACGGATAGGTATCCCACCATGGCTTGAAATTGATCCACGTTCAGATCAGTAGGGACAGCAGTATCTCTCAAGGTTTTGTCAAGGACAGCTTTATGTGCATGAGATATACGTAAGAGCTCAAGAATAGAGATGAGTGCGGGTGTTTTCCCTAATTGCTCTACAAGATCGTACTCAGGCTTAGTTGACGAAAGATTGGTATTCTTAGTAGAGGTACCTGGCAATGTGATCTTACCTCGACGGGTTGTAACATGACATTCAGAGGTAGCTTCGGATGAAGATCCCACACCCTTTAGGACAATTTTAGGTCGTTGAGGAGGATTCTCAGGATTTTTATTTTTGATAGTAATGGTAGAAATATGATTGTCCATTGAGATGTGATTAATAGTGGAATCATAATTGTAAGATGTTCTGGTGTAATTGGCTTGATCCTCTGTGACTTTGCCTTTTCCCTTGTCATGTTTCGGGAATGGTTCCTTAAACACCTCATGCTCTTGGTTAGATGAATGTCCCTCAATCTCAATATCTCCTCTGTCAATGAGATCTTGTACAATGTTTTTCAATCGATGGCAATTACTTGTCTTGTGACCCTTGCTCTTATGAAATTCACAATATTCATCATCATTCCACCAATTCGGTTTTACCTTTGGTTCATATGGAGGAAAATCTGGGACCGTGATCACTTTGTTTGCTACAAGCTTTTTGAATACTGATTCAAGTGGTTCTCCCAATGGAGTGTACTTCCTTCGTGGTTTAGCAGCCGTTTGATTGTTCACTTGATTGTTGGTAGAATTTGATCCAGAAAAGATGAACTTTGGTCTCACTGTGTTGGCATCAACAACACCATCATTAACTGTGTTCTTGTTCTTGTTCCAAAACTTTGGTTTGTCCTTTCCCTTAAAGTCCTCTTTGTTTTCTTTGAATAGTTTGATAACTCCTTGTTCAATCAAGACCTTTTCTGTTGCTAGGCCCTTTTCAATGACATCCTTAAATGTAGACAAACAAGCTTTTCTGAGATCATAACCAATAGCCTTGTTAACATTTTGTGTGAACATTTCCACCATTTGTTTTTGCGGGATTTCACAAGAGCATCTGCTAGCTAAGTTTCTCCATCTTTGTAAAAATGACGCAAAAGATTCTCCTTCTTTTTGTTTCGTATTGCACAAGGTAGTAACTGAGACATCTGTTTCAATGTTGTAAGAGAAATGTTGAATGAATGCCTCTGCCAAGTCGCCCCATGACTTAATACCAGGAGGTAATTGAGAAAACCATTCCATCGCTTGATCTCCTAAGCTCTGTGGGAACAACCTCATTAAGTATGTTTCTTCTGCCGCTACCTCAATGCAAGCTGTGAAGAATTGTCTTATGTGTGCCTTGGGGTCTCCTCTCCCTCTATATTTGTCGAATTTCGGCGTTGCAAAGTGCGGAGGAAACGGAGGCATTGGAATGCTCTTATCAAAGGGATAAGGGCATATATCTCTCATAGTATATGTGGGTTTTGATGTGCCCATGTCTTCCACTTTCTTTTGTAGATCTCTAATTTGTTGCTCCAAATTATTTTTGGGAGGAGATGGATTTCTTGTAGCATATCCCATGTTTGAAACACCCATTTGAGGAGGAGCTTGTTGCATATATGGATGACACTGATCGTAGACATGTCCATATGGAGGTCTATATTGTTGCGACATGTATGGAGCACTTGGCATAATTTCTTGTTGAGGGACCCCATATCTGTTTTGTGTATATAAACCATATTCAATGGGCCTTTCATTTTCCATTGTGTTGCCCCCAATTTTGGCATGAGGTCTTCTTGTGTCAAAATTTTGAGGAAGTCCTTGAGTATCCATTTGTCTTGGTTGACCCATATCTTGAGCATGTGTTTGAACATAAGGCCTCCATGATGGTCTTTGAGTGTAAGTATCATGCATTTGAGCTTGTGTATGTGGGATTGCTGGTTTCTGAAGCAAAACTGATGGTGACTCCGGCATCATATTATTGGGTCCTCCACTATTTGGTTGAGTTTGTTGTGAAGGTCTACTTTCCATAAGTTGAGATAAGTCAAAATCATGTGGTATTTTAGCTCCACTTTGTGCCATCATGTTTAGAAAGTATTGACGATCTCTCCTCATTATCTCTTCAACCAATCTATTGAATTGAGGATCCATTATAGATTCTTGTATGTCTGCTGATAGTATTGAAGAATTGTCAACATTGTCATTGTGTGTAGCGTTGTGTATAGCGTTTGCGCTTTCCATATTTGGATTGTGTCTATAAACATTCATGTCTGGTAATGTAGTGTGCTCAGGATTGTAGAAGACATCATTGTCATACTCATAAGAACTCATGTTTACGGACCCTTGAGCTTCTTTAGCTTTTCTCCTAGATTTTTGAAGACGGGTTTCAACCATGAACTAGGTGTTTAGCAATATGTGAGAGTCTTAGACGAAAATGACAAGAGTATGTAAGACCAAGAGTTGTATGGAGTGTAAATGAATCTGAAGTTTACTTGCAATGTCCAAAGTGTAAGACCAAGTATGTATGTTGTAGAGTAGGTGTGACTTCCAAAGAGAGGATAGTTTCTCTTGATGAGGTAAGCTGACCTTGACTCTAAGTAAGACCAAATGAGACCCAAAGGTAAGAAACCTTGATGAGGGACCACTTAGCAAAGTGTTGTAGTATGTAGTGTGTTGACAAAGTATAATGAGGACAAGCAAGTGACCTTTTGACTCAAGTTTAGACAAGTATGAATGTAAAATGAGGTATGAAGCAATGATGGACTGTGTAAGACCTTAGAACAGGCTGAATGCTAGATGAAACCTGAAGAGACGACCTAGGAAGCTCAAGTATGTCGAAACTGATTTCTTTGTTTGCTTGACTGTTAAACTTTTCAAATCCTGACACAGACGCCTCTGTATACTTCACAGACGCGGTTTTAAGACACAGACGCTATTCTGTTTGACGCAGACGCTGATTCTGAGATTTCCTGTTGATGTTTGCTGGGACTGTAACAGTTTTTTTTGCAATTGTGGACACAGACGCGCCTGTATAATTCACAGACGCGATTTCCAGACACAGACGTGTCTCTGTTTGACACAGACGCTGATAAAAACACAGACGCTATTCTGTACTTCACAGACGCGTTTATCAGACACAGACGCGGTTTTAACAGACACATACGCGTTTCTGTAACCTTAGTGTAATCTTTCCTATCTGTGAATTTGTTTTGCTGTGACCAAATCTGATTTTTCGACTGTTTTTCGTGACAAGAGGACACAGTGTTGATGACCCAATGTTTGCGGACTGTTTAGACTCCAAAAAGTGTGTTGTTTGATGTAAAAAGTTTTTGCATACACTTGAAGACACAAAAGACACAATGTTTTGCTGTTTTGTCTTGATTGTTTGAATGTTTATCATAAGTCAAGCACAATTCTTATGGCTGGCCAGGACAATAATTGTTGATCCCACGTGGGGTTTTACCCCCGAGGCTACGCTATTCAGAGCGGATACTTAGATGCTTGACCTCACTGGCTCCACCCTCGGCACTCACTTCTCGGGTCAGCCAAGCATCAGTCCCCATGAAAACTCCCCATGGCGAACTTTGTATCTCTACTAAGAACCGTATGTGTGTGGGCCGCTACCAGAGGTCCGACCTCCTGCCTCAACAACTAGAAGGATTTGGGCATCTAAAACAATGAGGTGCTAGTAAGGGCATCCGCTCGTGTGGCCATACATGCGGCACTTTCAGCTCTGTAAATACAGAAGGCTCCCAGCCGGTAGGGGTTACGCCCTACAAATGATCAAATAAATTTGATCAAACGGGTTTATGGGGAGACATAGTGTCGGTATGAACTAATCAGCACACGTTATTCATAGTTTTCACCATGAATACATTTGATTATAGTGGCTTGGAAGAAGATGGCTTTTCTTTTGCTACCACTTGGGTCGTTCTCTTCTCACTAGTAGTCCTAATGACCACACGGGAAGACAGGCCCTCTAAAGAATAAACAAAAAGAGCCTATTGCTCAAGACACAAAAGACAATGGTTCAATTTTAGTGCACCAATTGAAGTGTTTGCTAAGCTATGAAGACAAGGCACACAAATAAAATTACAAAACCCTAGCTAAGGCCCTGCAACAAAATTGTTAGTAGTTTGGATTGTTTCAAGTGATAACCCCTTCCTGCAAGCACACAAGTTAGGTAAATTTTAAGAAAACCCAAAAAGACTTTGTGAAAAGGGGCCTTCAACAAAACGTATTTGCCTCCAAAGCAAGCTGCACAAACCAGGTTAGCTAGATCTGCAAAGGTTAGCCGAAAATAAACCAGATCTGAAACCCTAAGTACAAAAATCCGAAAAGCCGAATCGAAAAACTTGAAAAATTTGTAAAACAGAATGCACAGACGCTGTTATACCAGACACAGATGCGTCTGTCCGACACAGACGCGGTTCTGTTATTCACAGACGCGGTCTCAGAACACAGACGCCTCTTTATTCTGCAGACGCGATCAGATGGTTCACAGACGCGATTCGGGATCACAGACGCGATTCGGGATCACAGACGCGACTTTCGGAAACCTGCAAAAATAGAAAATGACAGAAACACAGACGCGATCCAAGATATCACAGACGCCTCTGAAATACAAAAACGCGATCCGAACACTCGCAGACGCGGATAAAACCTAAAATGTCGTCGAAATCGTCCGATCTGCAACTTCAAAAATGCAAAATCTGCAACAAAAATGTTAAATGCAAAGGGACAAGGGTCCCACCGGGCGTGCCAAAATGTATATGGTGAAAATGGATAGCAATAAACAACAATATTGAAAGACTAAAATGGATTCAACCACCAAACCCTAGCCTAACAATGAACAAAGATCCACCATAACATATGAAGATAACCTAAGACAATGCAAAATAACTCAAAAATCACAAAGATTATACCATCACATGTCCACTAGGGTTTTGATCTCCATTCTTCCTATCTCCATTGATCTTGTTTGATATGCTTGCTCTCAGATTTTTGTATGCACAAGAGCTCAACAAAGAACGGAATGTGGTTGCAAGTAGAATTGTAGTGTAGTCAATTGATCCAGTAGTTAGGGTTTGGTAATGAAGAAAGCATCTCCTTAAATAGAAGACACAATAGAAAATGGAGGGTTAAGATTGAGAGGTGTAAAAAGGAGGTCGGCTAGGATTAGAGGGTAGGTATAAGAAATACCAAAATAATGAAAGGGGTAGGTAGTGTAGGAAATAAGAGATGAATGACATGTGTCATGTGTAGAAAAAGATAATGAATTAATTAAATAAATAAAGATTTATTTAATTAATAGAAGAAGTAGGGCAATTAAATAAATAAAATATTTATTTAATATAGGAAAGGGATAATTTAAATAAATAAATGTATTTATTTAAATGAGAAATAAGGCTAGAAGAGGATAAATGAATTAATTAAATAAATAAAGATTTATTTAATTAATAGAAGAATTAGGCTTAGATAATTAAATAAATAAAATATTTATTTAATTAGACATGACAATTTTGGGTGTCTACAATATCAAACATCAATGTGTTTGGTCCGGGCATGAAATGTCGGGTTCTTAGCTAGGCAGATCACACTCTAACTGTCACAATAAATTGTCACCGTACCTTATTTTATTACAATATCTAAACACGGTATTTTAAGCCAAATGGATTCTATACAAGCATGAGTAGCTGCTATATACTCTGCTTCTGTAGTGGACAAAGCAACCAAACCTATTTCTTACTCATCCAACTAATTGCACCACCAAATAGAGTAAACACATAAGCACTAGTTGATCTTCTGCTATTAATATCACCCACCCAGTCTAAATCCATATAGATATAAATATAAGGGGAAATCACGTATCCAACCAAATTACCATGATAACACAAAGAATACTCTGAGGTTCCCTTCAAATATCTGAAGACTCTTTTGAATGCATCCCAATGAAGTATACCACTGATTAGACATATATCTGGAAAGAACTCCCACTGCTTCGACAATGTATGGTCTAGTACAAACCATAGCGTACACCAAACTTCCAACTACACTCTGGTAAGGAACTCTGCTCATCTCTTCCATCTTTGATGGAGATGTAGGACAATCTGAAATAGATTATTTTGTTTCAACTGTAAAGGGAACACACAATGGTCTACAATCCTACATGTTGAACCTCTGTAAAAATGAATTCACATACTTACTCTGGCCTAGCCATATATTTTTGTTCACTCCATCTCCTCTAATTTCTATCCCAAGAATGTGTTTTTCTGCACCAAGATCTTTCATTTCATATTTAGAAGCAAGTTGATACTTTAGATCTAAAATCATATTTTTCCCTTTACCAATGAATAACATATAATGCAATGTATAGGAAATAATCACCATTAGATTTATAATAAACATAGTGATTTGATTTAGAACGTTCAAATCCCAAACTTAACATATATTTGTATCAAATTTTTGGTACCACATCCTAGGACTCTGGTTGAGGCCATACAAAGATTTCTTCACTTTACAGACCAAATTACTTTTACCTTTTACCACATAATGCTCTGGTTGTGTCATATAAATATCCTCCTCCAAATCACCATGAAGGAAAGTAGTTTTCACATCCATTTGGTCAACCTCTAAATCATAAGAAATAGTTATAGAAAGTAAAAATCTAATGGATGTCATTATTGCAATAGGAGAAAATATCTCACCATAATCAGCACCCTCAACCTGAGAGTGGCCTTTTGCAACCAACCTTGCTTTATACTTCTCAATGCCTTCGTCTGAACCAATATTTTTCTTGAACACCCATTTACAACCAACTAGTTTCCGTCCTTCAGCCAATGGTAGAAGATCCCATGTGTCATTCTTTTTCAAAGCTGTCATTTCTTCTTCCATAACAATCTTCTAGGATTCTGCATCATTCATACCTAAAGCCTCTTCTACAGATCTAGGTTCATCCATATTAGTATTTAAAGAAAAAATACATCTCCACTCATCAGGTGAATACCTTTTAGATGGTTGTCTATGTCTTGTAGACATTCAAACAAGCTAAGTTGGAGGGTCTTCCTCCTCTTCTGAAGATTTAAAGCTTGATGAGCTCTCCTTAACTTCTTTCCTATCAAGTGGTCTTGATTCAAATATTTGAAGCATAGATGGGAATTGAATCACATATTCTGGTTTAGTCTATTTTGGCTTCAATGTAACAAAAGGAGACTTAATTTCTCTAAAAACAACATGTCTACTATGAATTACCTTTTGTGCAACAGGGTCCCAAAGCTTGTATCCCTTCACACCATAACTGTAATTGATGAAGATACATTTCACAACCTTTTTCTCCAACTTTGTTCGCTTCTCCTTTGGCATGTGCATATGCATCACAACCAAAAACTCTAAGATGTCTCAATGAAGGCTTGTGACCCGACCATGCTTCCATAGGCGTTTTATCAACAAGAGCTGATGTAGGAGACCTGTTAATCAGGTAGCAAGCAGTGGAAATAACATCAGCCCAAAAATATTGTTTTAGACCAACACCACTTAGCACACTCCTAGCCTTCTCCATCAGTGTCTTGTTCATTCTTTCTACAACTTCATTCCGCTATGGAGAATACAAAGTTTTCTTCTATCTATTAATGCCATAGTCTTTACAGAATCTGTCAAAATCATTAGAGCAAAATTCACTGTCATTATCAGTCCTCAAACATTTAAATTTATTTCCAATATGGAACTCAATCATTGCTTTAAATTATTTCAAATGATCGAAAACTTCATATTTACTCTTTATAAAGTATACCCATGTCCTTCTACTAAAATCATCAATAAATGAAACATAATATGTGGATTTTCTAATGAAAAGAACATCTGCAGGACCAAACACATCAGAATGAATAAGATCCAAAACACCACAAGATTTACAAGAACTCAAGTAAAATTGAACATAGTTTTATTTTCCATAAATGCAATGCTCACTGAAATCAAAGTCAAGCTTACAATCATTAAAACCTTCAACAAGTTTTTTATTTTTCAAAGTCTTTAGACCCTTTTCTCCTATGTGGCCAAGCCTTTGGTGTCATAACATAGTCTTCTCTATAGGTAACTTTGCTTCAAAATAAAGAGTACTTTTAGGCACCCAAAAGCCATGTCCATCTACTAAAGGTGAAACCCTCAAATCTTTCGATGAAGTATCCACAAATTTATTTTGTACAGAAGTGCTATTACACTCAAAAGTGTATGCCTCTAGCTTATACAAAGTGTCGAACTTAACATAACACCCTTAATCATCTTACATCAGAAAAGTCTACCTGCACACCCGCATCTATCAGTTTGCTCACAGATAATAAATCATTTTAATCTAGGGATATGCAACACACCGCTAATCCTTTTTATTATACCATTAGGAAACCTGATCCTAAATTTACCATGACCAACAATATCTAAATGTGAATCATCACCCAAGTACACCTTACCTCTATTAAATTCTTCATATTCAGAAAACCAATCTCTATTGGAAGTCATATGAAAAGATGCACCTGAGTCAATTAACCATGCATCATTACCTGCATGAGTAGCCAAAGTTGCAATGAATACATCACCATCTTCCTTCTCAGACTTAGAGTCAAAATCGAACTTCTTCTTTTTATTCTTCTTTTCTTCTTTGTAGTCCTTACGGATGTGACCCGAATTACCATAATTCCAGCAAATGGCATTGGACTTTTTGGGAGATTTTGATCTCCCTCTGGATTTGTACTTATTGCGCTTCTCATTCTTCTTGCCTTTTTCCTTAGGTCTTCCACTAATAGTTAGGGCTTCCTTTGAACTGATGGATCCCATGATTTAGGCAAAGAACAAAGCAAGATTTGGTATTTCTCCTCCTCATCCATCTTAACACCAATAGATATCAATTGAGCCACCAACATATTAAATGCTTCCAGGTGGTCTATAATTTGTCCACTCTCTTCCATTATCAAAGAATATAATTTCTTCCTCAAGAAAATTTGATTCAATAAAGATTTTTCTTGATACATTTCACTAAGCTTAGTGCATAACTTCTTTGTAATGTTCTCTTCATGAATATTGATAAGAATAGAGTTTGCCAAGCACAATCTTATTAGACCCTTGTCTTTACGGTTCATAACATCATATTGAGCAGTCGTAGTAGGATCCGAGGGTCTTGAGACATTCGCATCAACAACATCCCATAGATCTCAAAATTAAATTTAGACCTTTCATCGCACCCTACAAAAACATAAACTTTAATATCTTCAAAACTAGCTATGATCTTGCGACAAAATTTTACTAGCATGCTTATCTAGCCAATCTAAAGCTTTGGGGAGAAAATTGCACCATTTCGTGCTCAAATGAAAACTTACTATAAATAGTAACATCATGTAAATGCAAGGCTGATACACCATTTTTCCAACATATTATTGTGGGTTGACTCCAAGACAAATGCCTCAAAATTTATTAGGTAGATGAATATTTGACATAGACAAAACTGGGGGGTTATATCAAACTACCCAATCTTGCAATATTAACATATCATCCAATTCAATTTATGGAAATAAAATCTGAAACATATCATAATTTAAACTTCCACTTGTACATTCATATAACAAACTATCTCAAAAAAAATAAAATTACATTCATTGTAGATCTGAATAAGAAACACAATTTAAGAATATTACAATGTTTTTAGGCACATCTTGCCTACAATTCTCCATCCTCTTCTCTTCACACATTCATGGCTTCACTCCTCATTTGGAGTTTGATAATTTTTTCATCCTACATCTCACATGGCTACTTTTAAAACCTCTAACACACTTGCAAAAATCTTCTTTCTCTTCTTATATCTCTCTCTTCTTGGCAACCTAATTGCCTACACTCTTCCTTAAGCGATTCCTTGGAGTAACCTACAAGTTATTTCTCCTACCTTGTTGTTATTGATTTCTACTTGTTAATACATTGAAGGCTTAATTTTATAGATATTAGAACCCTTGTGAGGCATCATAAAGAGGCACCCAAATCTTCCCTTTCATTTCCCTTCTATCGTCTTTTGAAATTCCTTTGCATTTGCTTGAAATTCCTCATTAAATTATTCCAAAATATTTCTAAGATATATCCAATTAATTTCTATTGTAAATACCATTAAAAAATGAATAAAAATAAGATCCAAGTTGTTCTCTTTGGGAAACTGAAGAGTCTTTAATTATTCTCTCAAAATTTACTTTTGTTTCCCTCCATTTAGGTACCCGAATTGGAAGAATAAGATAGGAATGAAATGTCAAAGGTTAATTTACTTATGAAAATTTCCATGGGAATGTAAATTGAGAATATTAATTTATTTCCAACTTATAATATTTCAATGCATCCATTCAACCCTTGAAACTTTGAATTTGTATAATATAATACTCTTTAAGACCTTATTGATCACCCTATTTGTCTCTAATTTTTTGAAATGGGAGACAACTCTTGATAAAAAAAAAATTGTATCCTTCAAAACTCTAAAATATTCTCTTAAATATCCATCCTACACCAAAAATGAAAACATGAACATAAATAAGTTTTTGGTGATGCAAGATTGCTTGTGAGTTTGAATGCTTCTATATTAGACACACCTGTAAGAAGTTTTTGAGCATGGGCTCACAACATGGATTGGATACTATAACTATTCTTTCAAGTTGTGAACAATTTTTAGAAAACTCCATAATTGTATTAGGATCATAAAAGGATCTATTCCTTTGCCTCTTCCAACATCTAGTTGGAACATTCAACATCCTTCTCGGCCATGTTTTCTCTTCAATCCTCTTCCACAAGATGGAATCTACTCAAACATAATCTAGCCTCTACCAGTTACAATTCTCACTCTTTTCTTCTCTCATGGGATCCAACCCACCATATTCTATCCACATCCACCAACTTGTATCTACACTATTCCATGCAACACCATGCATTTGTTTCTCTACATATAGATCAACACTAACAAAATCCATTTTTACATTCACTTTATTTTTCATCTCTACATTCGCTACATCATGATTCTCAACATATATTTTATCTTTAATAAATTCACTAAAGTATGGTCTTACCTCTTCCTTTGTTATCACTATGATATTATTTTCCTCATTATTTACTATAATGTTTGCATCTTCAAACAATCCAATCTATTCTTTGACATAAAAATAAAAAATGTTATGCATTAACTCTTTCTATTTCACTAATGCAACATCTTCTTGACTCTTATGTACACTTTCAAACACCTTCTGTTGGAATCAATGAACACTGAGAGGGGGGGTGAATCATTGTTCCGGTAATTACAAATGTATTAATCTGTTTCTTTATCCACCATATGCTTATAACAGAAACTATAATGCAGAAACACAAAGCAACCAAGCACATAACCATAACATCAAAAAATTTATGTGGAAACCTGAAAAGGGAAAAACCACGGTGGGATTGATTACCCACAATATTATTATACTATGACCAATAGTAAAACAAAATTACATGAGGGGAATGCACATGCATTCAGGCACACTGCCTAGAGCTCACTACTCAATTACAAAAGGGCTACAATCCGGAGGAAGGCTCACTGCCTTACAGGCTAATACAAAATGATTACAATGAGTAATGAACTGAATAAAAGCATCTAACTATGCCAAATAACAGTGTCGGTTAGGCACAAAGTGATCAACTGTTGTTGTTTTGATAAACTGCTTTGTTCTGCTCTGCCACTGATTACCTGATCAACAAAACTTAAGGTGTGCACATGAAACTGTGCTCAATCGCTCCCAAAATAATCTCCCATCTCATATCCTCTTCCAAAAACATCATCCAAGATTATCTTATATATCCACACTAACAAAATTGATCTCCCACAAGTCAACTTCTCAAAATATCAAAATATGAAACGTGTAGCTTCAAGCTCAAATCTTCAGAAGACCATATTTTGGATCCAAAAGATATGATCGCATACTTCCCATAAGTCTATCCAATTACCTTGAACTTACCAACAACCACCAGAATCACCTCAAAGAATCCGGTCCACATGATACACCACCGAAAATGAAGATAACCCTGTTTTACTGATCTACCGGATACCAGACCTTCTAATAAGCATAAGAATCAACACCGAATGATAGGATTGCGTGATAATATGCTTCTCATACTCAATCAACTTAACTCAAATCACTGAAACAAAAAATACATCACTGGAAATGAGAAATGCTCACTAAGATAGTACAATGAGTATCACCAACAGACTTATACCAAAACTTACTCAAGACATCTGGATATCCCAAACTCCATACCAGATAAGATCAATAGGATGAGTTGCTATCAATGGCAACTCCTAAGAAATATCATGCACCATACATCATCAATATTCATTGGAGCATCATAGGAATAGTGTCTTATGCCAACAATCTCCCTCGTTGGCATTGATGGCAACACTGTGGAAAAATGATAGGTGTTCCAAAACTCCAAAACTATAAGCAATCTATCCAGCTGAAATTTGTACACTCAACTAACTCCCCCTAAGAATGAGCAACATTTTTCACTTCTCTCAACTCTCTCCCCCTTTGACATCAATGGAAAATGGTAGGAATATGCCAAAACTTATGAGCAAATGAATGCAATAATTTACATGAATTTAAAAATGTCTCCATAGGTGACCTTCAAGGATTTCAATTACTCATTCCATCCTCTCAGGAAAAAATCTAAAACATTAATCAGAGCACTAAACATGTATGCATGAACTTCAACGCCCTTGAGATCTAATGGCACCGGTTTACCTAAAGCACTGACTGCATCCTATTGAGCTCCAAGTAAGGTGTCCATCCGGGGAGTGATCATAATTCTCAGTTCACCCACTCTACTTAACACTTGCTCTTTTTCTTTATTCAAGCCCTTTATTTTGTCAGTGAGATCCATTATTTGAGCTTCAAGGGAACTTGGAAAAACTGAATGAGGGGCAAATGAATGACCAATACTAGCTAGTTTCCCTTCAATATCTCTTATTTGCTTATCAATATCAATAACAAACTTGGGTAAAAAGAGACATGACTTGAATATTTTGTTGCCTTCATCTAATGCATCTTCTACACTTTTTACTGCGAACTTCAAAACTTCCCTATCAACCTCAATTATTTTCAAATAGGTTTGAAACCTCATCTTATTGAACTTATTCAAAACCTTTATATATGCAACTTTCTCTAATGATACAAAATCGGATTCTACTTTATTTAACATATCCTTAAGCTTAGCGGAGGGTGAGTCATTGGAAATATGCTTAGGGTTAGGCAAAACTTTCTCTAAAACTGCAGTTGCCAAAGATATCGCCTCTTTTTCTTCTGATGCAGACTTGAGTAAGTCCTCACTGGCCTTGTTCTTCGCAAGGGTGGCCAATTTTAGTGCTTGAAGAGGGGACATGGTACTTAAGTCTACTGGACCATGAGAAAGATCATCCTCAACTGCAATATGCTTTCCTTTATCAGGAACA
Organism: Cryptomeria japonica; assembly: GCF_030272615.1. Lineage (NCBI taxonomy): Eukaryota > Viridiplantae > Streptophyta > Pinopsida > Cupressales > Cupressaceae > Cryptomeria > Cryptomeria japonica. The sequence continues at coordinate 913,447,569 of NC_081407.1, forward strand.
ATGGCTTTTGTCATGGTTGCTGGAGCTCCATTTGTTTTCTCTTCACCCTTCTCCTTCCCAACTACTTCATTAATATCCTTTTCACCTTGTTTTCCATCATCTTTAGTCTTTCCCACTTCACCTAACTCCTCAACTATCATCTCTACTATGATCTCAATCTCTGGAGGATCCTAAGTAGCATCACTGAAGTTATCAACTACTTGATTATCATAGGCATCAACTGAAGCTTCCTGTTTAACTGGATCCATAAATGACTGATCTTGATGTCCATCGGGAACATTTGCAGGCACATCTGGGATAGATGGAGTATCCTTAGGCTTAGAGACTATTTCTTTCTCTTTCGGAATATTTTTTTCTTGAGAAGAGTCTTCTGGATTCACATCAACTCTCTGATCAATCAAAAATTGTTTCAATTTCCTTTATCATCTCATCTTTCTTGCCTATCATAAGTTTATTTATCCTTCTCTTGCTTCGAAATATATCCTTGGCAAGTTTTAGTAACTAAGTGACTTCATCTCTATAAATAACAGAAGATAGATTTACTAGCACATATTCTTTTATTCTCTCATCCTCAACTAAAGTTGTATGGTTCCTTGCATCCAAAATATCATACAGGCTCTCGAGGATAATAGATGATAATTCTATCAAGACCTTACTAAATTTATCCATATATTCTACAGTTCCTTCTTCAATAGCTTGCTGATCTTTTTCCTCAAAATTCTCATAATGTATAGAGACATTTTTCAAATTTCCATCTTTCCAAATCTCATCAATTAATTGTTGCAAAGTCATAGGAGGCACAATTTCATATGGGATTACCAGACTTAAGAGATTGATCTATCTCATATTTCTTCTTGTATGTCCTTGTCCTTATAGATGGCTCTCCTTGTGACTTAGCTTTCTTTCCAGGAGGAGCATCATTGGATGTACGCTTTCAAACTACTTGTTGTCACCAAGATTGCACCCAAGTGCTCAAGCTAAAAAGTTCAACAATCTTGTGAAACATTAGAATATTTCTAGGCATGTGGGTTTCCTATGGTGGAAATTGACCTCCAGAGTGAGTTGGTTCTCTCGGTGAAACCTCCTAGGAAAATAACTTGATGGGAAAATGGATAGGAAGAAAACTTGAATTGAAACCTATCCTAAGAGGTGATGCACCAAATATTTTATCTGAGTCTTGTAAACTTCTTAACTCACAAAACCCTTCAAGAAAATAGAATTGAATCTCTCACAGCTCAACTAAATAATCAGATGCATAAGTATTTCTTAGAAAGGACTAAATCCAAACCTTGCTTGTAGGAAAACAATGTGTTTTCACAGCTACAAACTACTAGATTTAGCTAGCACAACCGAAGACCCACACCTATCATGTATCTTCATACACCAACCATATTTGAATGAGACATATCAGAGGATTTAATACATAAACCATAGAAAAATATCAAATCATTCATCCATGAAAGGAAATACAAAGTATTAAGAAAGAATATTTCTGCTATTTTATTGAAAAATGAAAGAGTTTGTTGTTACAAAGCTCAAAAATTGAGCTACAATGATTCATGCCCAACTGAAAAGCAAAGACAGAGAGAAAAGCAACTAGAAAAGAAAGAGATGAATAGAACTCTTATAGAAGATAAATCCTTTCCTCTACTGAAATATAGAATTAAAAAAGAGCTCCACCTCTCCATCTTCTATCTCCACTCTAACTAGTTGCTTCCACTTTGATTTTATCTTCAAATCTGCATGATTAGGCTCGGGGTTGAAATTGAGGTAAAAGGAATGCAAAAGAGGAGTCCAAACTGAAATACACTGATTGAAGTTGGCCTTAAAAGGTGTCTAAACTGATGTAAGATTGCTTGTAACTGCTTAAGAACTCCTTAGTTTGGGCCTTTAGCTAAGTGATGCACCTGGAACTCCACCATTTACTCCTTTAATCTGATTATGAACTGATTGGTATGATGAGTCAACTGATTGATGATCCTTTAGAGCATTGGATCGAATTTGAACTAATATCATGCTCAAAAGGTCTAAAATTGCTTTCAATAGGTAGTTTTAAGAGTGCAAACCCTTCCTCAACTGATGAGTTATCCATATAAAGGCTTGAAGTAGTGTATAACTATCTTATATACTGTTGCTTTGCCATTATATAACCTTCTATACAAACTTCTGAGTGACTACAATCTCAGTCATGATTGTGCTCTAGGATTGTATAGGACAAATGAATCTATGACTGTCACTACTTGTGCCTGTGTGCCTTTCGGGACTCTGACTGAAACTCCATGAACATCCTCATGATTGCAATTTCTTGATGTAGAGAATTGTATCTAAGCTTTAAGATGTCAAGATTTATTTGTTTGATGCATCATCCATTCACTATCCTATGTTGCTTGGACTATATTTGATTGTGTTATCATTATTTACTATCTTTGAACCATGTTATGCACTGCCAATTTTGTATCTTTGAATGATACATTCATGGTGTTATAAGCCTATTGAGCCTCTTGGATGCATGCCTACCGCTATGCTTCTACTATATCCCTTGTCAAGATTGTTTGAGACTGCTATTACTATATTTTAGTCATCAAGTTGTTGTTACTGATCACTATCATGTTGTTCAACCACTACATCCATGACTCATTTTTTTTATTTTATAAGGTATAAACTGTACACCCATAAGTGATATGGCAGTCCTTCATGTCATAGATTTAGAGATTTCTCAATGGTTCTACTTGTGCACTTTTGCAATTGAGATCATTTTCTCATAGTTCATGCATTAATGGATACCTTTTGTGTGTATTTACTACTCTTGTTGATCTCTTTGAACATTAATCATGGCATGACTTTCATTCAAACTTCCAAAAATGAGACTGCCTTATGCTTCTAACTCATTATTTTTGAGGAACTGTTCTTCATACTTGAGGATTGCAAATGTTCTCTTGGTCTAAGATCTTTCCTATTAAAAGAGACTGCTCATGTAGCCTTAATACCGTCTTTTGATCTTTTGGTACTCCTCAAAACCCTCTACATGGACTTCATGGTTACTCCTTTGACTTTTAGGACAATAATTTATTCCCCTTTGGACTGTAGCATTTTCTTACAACTCATTTGTAATCTTCTTTGATAGTGACTGGTTCTAATCTCTCACATTTTTATTTACTATGATTGTGTTGTTACTTTTCACCCCATATAACCTTGTAACACTGTCTAATAATTAGAACCAATCAAACATGAAATTGCCTGATTGTTTGATTGGGTGAGTGATATGGATGCTGCTATATTTTCCAATGCTCCAGGCTCACTGTGAATGTATTCTTTTGGATTGTAATGTTTGATGCATGGTTTTCACATTCATTGTGTTCATGATTTCTCAAATTGCAAATAAGAGCTTTGATTTACATTGCTTCCCTAATCCTATGAATTCCCTTCATGAGCATGGATAACCGTTATTGAGTCATTTTCTTGAAACTGTTGTTGAATATTTATGTTCTTCCTTAGGAGGACTGTCAATGCTTCTTTGTCGTTGGTATATAAGTTTTCCATGACTGTCACCAACTTAGGATTGATTGTATTGTGCCCTTCTAGCTTTGAATGATTTCATTGTGCCATCATTCCAAGGGTTGTTACATAATCATTTTGGACTGCTTAAGTCTGAAGGCCTATGATAATTGGTCAGTTAAAGTTCTTTTATGGATTCCTATGACTAAATACACTGTCTTAATTTTATACTGATCTGATGGCTCTATCTCATATTTTTTGACCTCTACAAGTATCCTTTAACTTTCTCTATGGCTATCTTCTTTTGGACTGAGATTTGTGTTAATGATTGCTCTAAAGACTGTGAATAACACATTGTTGTCTATCCTTTTTTTTAATGATCTAGGGCTGCAACAATGTGACTAATCTTTTCTTCCTTATGATTGTAGATATGTCTACTCTATGATTGATCATTGTTTTAACAATCCCTTTGACTATCTTATACTTGTTAGATTTGAAGAGAAAGGGAGCCCATGCTCATTTACTAGACTACAAGACTACTTTTATGAAGATATTTACTGCTCTTAGAGTTTGTTGACTGTCCTATGATATCTGAGATCTTCATGGTCTGATTTAAATCCATCAATATACTTTACTATTGTATATTTGCTACCCTTTTACGAGTAAATTGAAATCACTATTCATTCTCTGTAAATTTTGATTACTACTTCTTAAAATATAGTGACATATCTCTTTGCTCTATTTATAGAGGGTTGTTCATTGTGACAATAGATAGAGAGGTCACGGTATTCTTACAAGATCATTACCCTGTCCTCTAGGTATGTCTTCCATCTTTCTTTTTTGCTAATACCTCTGTCTTGTCACTAAATAGTTGCATCTTCAATCTTGATTGAGTCTCTCTAATAATGAGGTTTCCAAGTCCTTACAAAAGTGTCATGTTGATTCCCTTGACTGTTCTTTATCATGCACAGGTTCTATATCATGCACAGATTCTTTGTAGGTTCTTTATCCCTATGACTTCTATTATGAATGCAGCCCACTTCTTGTATATCACATGACTCCTCACTTGATTGTGTGCTTAAGATTCATCAATTGAATCATTATTGTCATCAAATGTTCATCAAATCAAAGGAATTGAAAGGAAACCTTGTATTAAATGTATTTATGGACTGCACTTCTATCACTACCATTAAGGCTTTTACAACTCATGTCTAAGTCTGGGACTTCTCATTGGGTTTTCTAATGCATTGATAATTACCCATACATGCTTATTGTCTTATGACAGTGATAAGACTTATCCTCACTATTTTTCCCTTTTTATTGAACTTTCCATTGTATTTCAAACTTGCCTTGTGCACATTAAGTTAGCCAATCTCTTCAACTAAAACCTTAGTTTTGAATGCCATTTCATCATACTCTTATCTAATATACTTGTCAACACTAATGTTGCTATAGATCTTTTCTTTTGTGCTCTTGCTAACTTAGAGAGGTCTGTGCATTGGTTGTTTGATATTGCTTGACTGAGCCTTCTCATGCATGTGTGGTTGGCCTTCTATATCACGGTTACTATGTTTTGACAGTCCATCTGAGATTATTGTATTTTCTACAGTAATGTTCATGATGCATTGCCTTCATGGCTATTAGATATATGCTCTATAAACCCTTATCTTTAGTTGGGGTTCAAGGAAACAATGTTTCAAACAATTCTTAAGTGAAAATCCTCTCTATTGCATGTTTAGATTTTGACAATCAGTAATAACTCAGCATAGCTTTGAAAATCATAACTAAAGAAGTAAAAACCCTTGATAATCATGTAATAAATGATCTTTATTTCAATAAATACTAAGGAGGCGTGAATATAGTAAGGAGAACCTATTTGCAGCTTTGCATGATATATTTGTATTTGTCTATGTGACTTTGATCAAAAGATCACTTGCCCTATCTATGGCTTGATTTTAGGCATCTTCAAGTATCAAAGTGGAGGTCTTCTACGCAGATCATGCCATTGTTATTTGCATCCACATCCAAATCTCAAGTTTCAATCTCCTCATGGATTAAAACTAAAGATATAACAAGTGAATGCCCTTTCTTTCAAGCATATGATTGAAATACATGCAGGGACTGATAGTAAGAAATCCTTCAAACTTCTGTTAAGGATTACAAATACTTTCGGTGGCGATAAAAAAATCTGCAACTCAAAAGCCTATTCATGAAAACTAGGGCTTCTTGAAACAAACTCAAGTTTTCCATTTTCTAACTCGAGTTGTTGCATGGTAAAGAGATTGAAACTTAATTCAATTTCCCTCCAAACTCTTTTGTAACTATGTTATATGGTTTCATAAGGTTGCACGCTAATCTTTATTTTATTTTATTTTGTGAACCCTTTTTTTGGAGATCACTAAAAAATTTGACAAAGCAAAGATTAAAATCCCACAAAGTTGATTAATCAATTTTGACCCCTTTATAGTTATTAAGCACATGTACACTTTTCAAAGAAGACTTAGAACTTAGTATGCAGCTATTTTTATCCTGGAGCAAAATATAGGTAGCATTTTGGTGACCTCTCAGGGGTGCTTACCTGCTAAGAACATTAGACAAGTGGCCTTAAGCAATCCATTGGGCATAGGAGTCATTGATATTGTTTGGAAAAATCAAATTTAGACTTTGACTCAACTGCTAGAAGAAATGAACAACAACAAAACTAAACTACCAAATTGGAAAAACGAAACTAAAATATGTGTATCAACACTTAGAGGAATGACAAATCTGAATGGGAAACCTATTTTACCCTAAGCTAATCAAGAATGAAGCTTTCTCAAACAAATCTATTCACTGGTTTTGAAAAATAACATCCTTTCTTTCCCAACTTAGGACGTATTAAATATTGATAAACAACTAAGAAATGAAGAGATTTTTTACAAGAAATTGTAACATTGCTTCAATAAAGAAGACACAATGGATTACCTCTTATTTTTTCTCATGCATATTGTTGCTTGAAAAAACGTAGGCCAGCTAAGAATGATTCTCTTCATTTGAAGCTTCAAGCTTGGGTGTGAACTTCACCTCTGATGTCATTTTGGACTGCAAATGGACTAGATGCCTTATAGGACAGCCCCTTGTGTGAATGTAAGATGGTCTTTCCTTGCTGGTTTCAAGCTGATAAACTGCTTCTTCAACTTCATTATGTTGTATTTGAACCATATTTGTGCCCCATATGAATCTCTAGACCTTCTTCAACAACACTTTCCTCACTTGACTGCTCATGGATCAACATTGTGCCAATATGATTTTCATGCTCTTGCTGATCACAACTTGCCAAGTTTGTAAACTCATACATGCTTTCTTCATCATTACACGCAAACAAAGGAAATTCCCATATTAAATCACTTTCAACTTGAGAATCAACAACTATTTCCTTGATAATACACTTTTGTTCTAGATTTGCTTTCTCTAAAGATGAATGATTGACATCTAATTTATACACAAATAACTCAAGGTCATCCCAAAATGAGTCCTCCATTCTCATTTTCACTTTTATTATGGGTGAGGACTGTCTTTTACCTTGTAGCAGCTTTCATGAGTTGTCAAAACATCAAAATCTTGAACCTCTTTTTGTTGTCCTGAAGCTGATATAGTTGTGACCTGAGCTTTGTTATCTTCATCTTTCACAAACATCGGTAACTCTTCAAATAAATTAGTTATAACTTCATCCGTATGATCATTTCCTTTCTCTAAACTGTGTTTCTCTAGCCTGCTATGCTCATTATCACAACTCTTGTGATATAATAAGATGCACTAGGTTAATTTGTGGAGTTTGATGGGTTATTGGAAGGCAAATAAGTTCTTCGGGAGGCTTCTCTTGAGGTATTGCAAGCTGAACTTTCTCAGGTAGAAGCTCATTTTGCATGAAGCACATGGTGTTAAATTGAGGAATCTTTTTATCAAAGAATGGATTTGGAAAGGTAATGGGTAGATGGACTTCTTGTTGAAGTACATGTTCTTTTATTTGAGCCTCCAACTTGGTAAGCTTCTCCTCATATCTCTTTTTCTATGCAAGTAATTCTCTTGCAAAATGATTGGCAAACTCCTTACATTTTGTCTCTAATTCTTTCTTATGAAGTTGGGCTTGAAGAGCCAACTCTTTCTGTTCATGAAGATAGGCTTGATAAGCCCATTCATCTTGTTGCTCATTAAGATAATCTTGGAAATCTAATTCATTATGCTCATGTTGGCTCTTGATCTCTTCCATCTACTCTGTGAAGCCTTGCAATATACTTTTGACTTCGTTAACTCCAAAATCATCATTTTGAAGATGGTTAGGGTTGCTTGAGACTAGTTATAGGCTTGGTTAGGATGCTAATAAAATTGAGCAGGGTTGGGTGGTTGGTAAGTAGGGTAAACTTGTTGGTTTGCGGCTGTAAGAGGGTTATTTGGTTAAAACCAATGTTGTTGCTACTAGGATATGGTTGATAAGGAGATGTAGGAGCTACATTATCATGATATGGTGGGTAATGATATGGATTTCTATGAAAACTTGTCATCCTTATGCATTTAAAGAGATGGAAATTAGAATATAAGGATGTTTTTGAAACATACCAGCACTAAATCTGCTTGAAACCAGTGGTATTGAGCTCAGAGTCGCCATGTGTGTATGGATATTGCCTCCAAAGGCTAGAATCACTGCTACTCACACCAAAACAATAGTAAACAAGGAACTTTTATGAGTTGAGATAGCTTAATTTGTCCCACCAGGCGTGCCAAAAATAGTTGTCACCAAGATTGCACCTGAGTGATCAAGCTAAAAAGCTCAGCAATCTTGTGAAACATTGGAAGATTTCTAGGCCTGTGGATTGCCTATGGTGGAAATTGACCTCCATAGTGAGCTGGTTGCCTTAGCAAAACCTCCTAGAAAAATAACTCGATGAGAAAAGGGATAGGAAGAAAACTTAAATTGAAACCTATCCTAAGAGGTGATGCAACAAATATTTTATTTGAGTCCTGCAACCCGCTTAACTCACAAAACCCTTCAAGAAAATAGACTTGAATCTCTTACAGCTCAACTAAATAATTAGATGCATAAGTATTTCCTAGAAAGGACCGAATCCAAACCTTGCTTGTAGGAAAACAATCTGTTTTCATAGCTACAAACTACTAGATTTAGCTAGCACAACCTAAGACATGCACCTATCATGGATCTTCATACACCAACCATATTTGAATGAGACATATCAGAGGATTTAATACATAAACCATAGAAAAATATAAAATCATTCATCCATGAAAGGAAATACAAAGTATTAAGAAATAATATTGCTGCTATTTTATTGAAAAATGAAAGATTTTGTTGTTACAAAGCTTGAAAATTGAGCTACAATGATTCATGCCCAGCTCAAAAGCAAAGGCAGAGAGAAAAGCAACTAGAAAAGAAAGAGAAGAATATAAGTCTTATAGAAGAGAAAACCTTTCCTCAACTGAAAGATAGAATTAAAACTGAGCTCCACCTTTTCATCTTCTATCTCCACTCTAACTAGCTGCTTCCACTTTGATTTTATCTACAAATCTACATGATTAGGCTTGGGGTCGAAATTGAGGTAAAAGGCATGCAAAAGAGGAGTCCAAACTGAAATAAATTGACTAAAGTTGGCCTTAAAAGGTGTCTCAACTAATGTTCAACCATTGTGGAGACTTAAACTGATGTAAGACTGCTTGTAATTGCTTCAGAACTCATTATTTTGGGCCTTTAACTAAGTGATGCACTTGGAACTCCACAATTTGTTTCTTTAAGATGATTATGAACCGATTGGTATGATGAGTCAACTAATTGATGATCCTTTAGAGCATTGGGTTGAATTTGAACTAGTATCATGTTCAAAAGGTCTAAATTTCTTTCAATAGGTGGTTTTAAGAGTGCAAACCCTTCCTCTTAAGTGACCATTATCTGTATCTGTATCTGGAATACACACACATTACAAAGCGACCCAATGCCTTCTAGTAGATGTGACCCATTGACCAAAAATGTGTGTGTGAAAAGTGGACCTGTATCTGTATCTGGAATACACAACACTTCAATTAAGTCATTAGATGCATGGTTAGTAAATCAATAATCAATGAATAATAAACCATTACAAAGCGACCCATTGCCTTCTAGTAGATGTGACCCATTGACCAAAAATGTGTGTGTGAAAAGTGGACCTGTATCTGTATCTGGAATACACAACACTTCAATTAAGTCATTAGATGCATGGTTAGTAAATCAATAATCAATGAATAATAAACCATTACAAAGCGACCCATTGCCTTCTAGTAGATGTGAGTTTAGATTGCTCTCAGATTGCTAAGCTATCCAGTGACTAGACAACACCTAAACGAAGGATTTAATCTATATGAGTGTGAATTCAAGCTAGATGGATGCAAGATTAATCTAACAAGATTTAAGCAATATTAAGCTAAATGATTTAATCAATATGAAATAATTAATATGCAATATTCTCAATGAATCTAGAGCAAAAACAACATAATAACAATATATTCTCCAGCATCCTTGAATGAGAGATGAAGGCTTAAATTTATAGAAAATTCAAAAAGAAACCAAACGCTGAGATCAAATGATGATGAGCAGTCAAGATTTTCCAAGAGGAAGCACAATCTAGGTGAATTGATGTGATTAGATGCTTTTCTCAGTTTTAAAGGAAATTGAACTAAAATTAAGATAAAATCAAGAAAAAACTGATTTATTCTCTATTTCATTCAATTTTAATATTTAATTGTTTTAATTGCTTTCTTTGAGATTATTTATCAATTTTTAATTTGTTTTTCAAGATTATCTCCAATTGATTTCTTTTCTCAATTTTTAATTCTTTCTTGGTCAATTAATTCATTTTTTGAAGATTTGTGCTCATAATTTCCAATTCCTCTTTCTTGATTTGTTTCCTTTTTTGAAGATTCGTGCAAATTAATTTATTTAATTAAATATGCTAGGATATTTAATAAAATAAATAAGATAATTGTTTAAAAACGGTTTACTTGGAATGATCAATTAATTAAATAAATATTTAATTAATATTGAGTGATTAATTTTGCCATGTGATATTTGATGATTAAAGAATTAATTGTCTGCTCAAGATTTATTTAATTGCCTTTGGTTAGGACCTTGGTGATGTTGTCGAGATTAGGGGCTCACAGTTTAGATAACCATTTTTAGGGTATTACATTTGCCCCTCTTTGAATTAATGTGCGAGCAGTGCGTTGGTTCAAAGAATAGTTTATGTCTAAAAGATACCAGTTCTGAACTTGATTGATCATGAACTAGATGAAAGCGAGGTGTTTAGCTTGTTTCGAAGTGACGAAGCTAAATGAAGTCTGATTAAAGCGATACCATTCCCGAACTTGATTGAACTTAGGAATGATAGAAGACAAAGATACCAAACTTGAACTTGATTGAAATTAGATATAGTGAGTGATGATAAAAATTGATCTTGAACTTGATTGATCAAGATACGATGAGCGAAGATAAACTGTCCAACTTGATCCAAAGCGATGAATACTGAACACCTGCTTAGATTGAACGTGATCAAAGACACTCTTTAAACCCTTGATTGAGTTTAAACGAATAATCAGCTTGATGAAAAGCGATGAAACTGATTAACGTTAAGAGATTGATTCAGACGAAGACAAATATCAACTTGATATAAAGCGATGAAGTTGAGATGCCCTTAGCGCTGAGGTCTTATTTGATTTTCTTTAGTTGAAAAAGATGTTTTGCTCAACTTTCGATGAAGATTTGAAAATTTTCTCAATATTGAAGATGTGAGGTCATAAGGTCACAAGTATGCCCCCTCGGGAGCGAAATCGAAAGATAGCGAGGGTACATGATGATTATAGGCAATTTTTAGCGATGATAAGTTATTTTGAGCACAAATTGATTTAGAGGGATTTTTGAAAATTTTGCGTTGATTGATAAGAAATTGAGCGCAAAGTTGATCATAAAGTTGATGTGTAGAATGAAATTGAATTAAGATTCAGCATTAAAATTGAGCGCAATTTGAAGAAAGAATGAACATTTGATGAAAAAGCGCTAATTGGTCCAAACTTTGTGAAATTGACTAGCAAAATGATCTCAAATTTTGATTTCGATCCCAAAAATGGAATCAGGACTGTCAAATTAGCTAAGGGTACAATTTTCATGTCCATTGGAGCAAGTTGAAAAATTAGGGTTTTGGCTATATATGGGGCAAAAGTGTCATTTTCAAATCATTTTAACCCTCCAAAGTTTGAAAATTCAAAGAGCTTTCTGTGAGAAAAATGGTGGTCCCTACTCGTTAGCATCGATTTGAGCGCCAGAGACATCATAAACGACCCTGAAACTACAAGCCAGCAGTAAGTCATCGATCTTAAGCCTCTCTTTGTTTTCAATTTTGAATTTTTGTGTTCATTTTTCAAGTTTTTCGCATGTTTGGGATCGGGTTTTACGTTTTATCGTGCGAGACAGGATCTTGTCTCGTACGAGTAACTGGTAAATTTTCTTTTGTCGTTTGGGACCATTAGTTTTGTCATTCGGACCCTACCCTTGTGTCATATGACATGTCAGTAAAAAAACCATTTTGTCGTGCGAGATCTTATAATTTGTCATTTGGGAATGTTTTATCGTACGAGAGCCATTCCTGACTTGTATGAAATGCTACCCTTCTGTGTTGTGTCGTTTGGGAAAGTGAGCATTTTTTAAGGTCTAAACTTGAAAATTTGATTTTGCACTTGACTTAGTTGGATTTGCATGATGTTTTGTTTCTCGTCTTGACTTATTTGGAATGTTTTCTGATGTTCATTGTTGGGTTTTTTGTAGGTTTGATTACCTCCTGTGCTCTTCAGATGTGTATATCCTCCCACCATGGCATTAGTATGACATTTATTTGAGGTTGAGCAGGCTCAGGTTGATTTAAGTGGTTTGACTCATCTTTTGAGATTACCTGATATTCGTGTTAATCATGGTATGCTCACAACATTGGTTGAGTGTTTTCACTCAGAGCATAACACATTTCATTTTCTAGTGGGGGAGTTGACTATCACTCTCGAGGATGTGTACAGGATCCTTTGTATCCCTTTTGTTGGGGATAAGGTGGATTATGATACCGCACTGTTACCTGGAGTAGAGGCGATTAGGCATGTATTCATGGATCCGGACATTTTGACCCGTTCCATCAGTTGGGACATATTGATGGGAAGATACATCGAGGAGTTTCTGCTAGGATGTGTTCTAGTAGGTTTCATTGGTTGTTTTCTGATGCCAGATAGAGGTCAGCAGGGTTTCCAGTGTGGATGGGGTCGGATACTGGAGAGATTGGTTGAGACCCCTCAAAGACTTGGTTGGGGTTCTTGTATACTGGCTCACATGTATCGAGAGATGCATGAGATTGTGTACAGAGATGGTAGGAGCATGGTTGCAGGTGTCTATATTTTACAGGTTTGGGCTTGGGAGCACCTTCCCATTTGTCGGTCGGTGATAGATGATAGTAGAGAGCTTGGGCAGTCGATTATATACAGGTATGCTGGTTATATTACACAGCCCGATAGCTGTAGTGTAGAGACCATACAGGGGCTTAGAGCTATGGGATGACTGGCGGTTGGTTCGCAAGGACCTTTTTATTACGCGCCCTCTCATCGGAAGATCATAGATCATTGTTGAGCGATTAGTCATTTCATGGGTGATGAGACAGTACGGTCGGCCTCAAGGGATATCCTAGGAGTATACAACTTATGCACGTTATGTGGATGAGGAGAGACAGGGATGGTCTCCACGGTTATCCTATGCCTTGGCTATGCAGGAGTTGACTGGTCTCCAGTGACTTAGATGGGATTATTTGGACGATGTGGCGGATGCAGGGGTATTGCCCCAGTTCAAGGATTGGTTTCAGCAGCATACATTCCCTCGATTCACAGATCTAGCAGAGTAGGCTCCTCATATTGAGGATGTTGATGATGATGCCCCTGCACTAGCACAAGGATAGGGACAGGGCCAAAGGAAGGGACAGGGACAGAGAGCTAAGGCTTTGAGGCAGACAGGTGGTGATCTTGGTGCTAGCAGTAGAAGGGTTCTAGCTGAGGGTGGATAGCAGAGGGGTGAAGGCAGATCCCTTGGGAGAGTAGGAGTGAGATTTGGCAAGACTGAGGAGGAGCAAGCAGCTCCGAGACAAGTTCGGCAACGGAGGGATGAGCAGGGTGGAGATGGGGGTGGAGAGCCCGCTAGAGAGTAGGGGACTGACGCAGGGCAGTCGATGAGAGCACATATTGCAGAGTTGTAGTCACAGCTGACAGTGGCTCAGACTCAACTAGCAGAGTGAGATCGACAACTTGCCAAGGTGAGGGCCAAGCGTGATCGCCAGATCGCAGGACTAAGAGCAGAGATAGAGCCCTTGCGACAGGAGGTCCTTTACAAGACTAGTAGGGCAGCCTACTATGTTGCAACATATAGTGTTGCAGTTCCTGTTGCGCAGTAGGTGATACCCTACTCGCAGTATATGGCACGGTCAGAGGGAGATCGGGCACGTCGTTAGGATCCCGAGCATCAGGCTCCTCCTCCTCCACCTGGCGATGAGGGAGAGGGTGCCAGCTAGATATTTCTTTTTGTAGCTAGGATTTTTTTATTTATTTTTGTAGACACACCCATTTTTTGTATCCGATACGATTCTTGCTCCGATTGGAGTTTGTATATGTCATTGGACATCATTTTGTACTCTTAGACTTGATATGATATATAGATGAGATCCGATTTGAATTCATCGTACTTGTGTTGATTCGATTTTTGAGATGTTTTCTATATGCTTTATTCTACATGTATGCATTTCTGATTTAGTATGAATGTATGTAATGCAAATGATCATGGATGTCTAATTTTTCTTTCTTTTTATACGCAAATAAATGAATGTGAATGAGTAATGCAAATTTTTCATTTTTCTATGTAATAAGATGAATGCAAATAAGTGATAGTAAAATGTATGAATCTGTATAAAATACTTATATATGAAGCTAACATCTCAAAACACAAGTACTCGATTGGAGAAATGATGAAAAGAGACCACTTAGCGAAGAAATGATGATGCTTCCAACTCTCATTCAAAAGATAAAGAGATCATTGTTACCATACCGAAATCACTCTAAATTCACAAAATGCAGGATGAAATGCAAAATGATATGCAAAATACAACCTAAACCTAGTCTCTGGGTTTTGAAAAGCTTAATTTTCATCATTGAGCATTTTACAACCACAATAGGTAGATCAGAGTTCCTGGCTTTTCATGTGCAATATTAATTATCTTGTCCACAATGACCCTTTTTCCGTTCATATCCTTGGACAAATTACGCATGGACCCAGATTGCACAATAAAGAAATGCCCTCAAAATAGACAAAGAAATGATGGGAACCTCCCTGTAGCATTCAAATAAGTGGAGTCGAGGTATGTGAAGCGATTTCACCTTGATGTGAAGGCTCTTATCACAGACACCCAGCTAATTTAGATGTTTTCAGATCATTGGGATCATTCCTACAAGCAGAAAACAAGAAAATATTATTCCCCCAATCATTGCTTCTCTTAGTCAAGATAGACTTCCTTGAGTTACTTAGAGGAATAATAATTGAAAACCAATATAAAAGACAACACACAAAGAAAATTTCCATGCATAGCTCAAACTGTTTAGTGATTGTTTTCTGTTTTGTTGTTTTGCTTGTTAACTCAATGATAAAACTCTTCAATAGTCAGGAGATAGGTAGCTGACTCGGAGTGGATGACCAGGTTTCACTGATGTAAGTTTGACTTGGTTGATACTGCTTAGGACATGTAACGTGCTCTTGTCGATTACCTAAGACTAAGACAATGATTGGTTTCAAGCCATGAGGATTCCAACGAACTAGGATGTCACAAAAGTGACTGAAATATGTACAAGCGAAAGCAAATATGCAAGAAAGCGGGAATGCCAACGTTGTGTTGATAGATGGAGCACTTGAGTACAAGAGGATTTCTTTAGGACTTTTTCTGATTTTTATGATTTTTTCAGGACTTTTTCTGATTTTTATGGATTTTTTTTAGGACTTTTTAGCTGTATAGGCTGCGAAGCAGAGAATATTTAAGTGAAGAATTTATTCAGATGGATGGTGTTGATCATTTTGCGGAGTTGTTCTCCTTCCGATGTTGAGAGTTGATAGGCACCAGAGCCAAAAGCTGCAGTAACGATATAGGGACCCAACCAGTTGGGTTCAAACTTCCCTTTATTGTCTCGAAACTGTTGATTTTTAGGATTTTCTCTCAGAACTAGGTCACCAACCTGAATTCTTGGTGTCGAACCTTCTTGTTATATCCTCTGGACATTCGCTTTTGATACACTCTAAGATGATCAAACACCACTTATCAATGCTCATCCAACAATTTGAGTTGAAGTGGAATCTAGATATTATATATTCTTCATCAGTAACAAGACCTTGCAAAGAAACTCTTAGAGATGGTATTTCCACCTCAATAGATAATACTGCTTTGGACCCATACACCAGAGAAAAAGGTTTAGCCCCAGTAGGTGTTCTGATACTTGTTCTATAAGCCCACAATGCAGGATTGAGCTGCAGATGCCAATCCTTCTCAGATTTGTTCACTGTTCTGTGCAAGATAGTCAATAGGTTTTTGTTAGATGCCTCTACTTGTCCATTACCTTGAGGGTAATATACTAATGACCAGTGTTTTTTATTTTGAATTTCTCATAGAGTTCGTCTAGATCTTTGTTCTTGAATTGTCCTCCATTGTCAGTTATAATGGATGAAGGTATACCATACCTACAGATGATATAATTAAGAATAAAGAGAGTTAATTGTTTGTCGATTGCCTTAATGAGCGGAACCGCTTATACCCACTTAGTGAAGTACTCAGTGGCAGTGATAATAAATTTGTGTCCATTAGATGATGCAGGATATATTTGGCCAATTAGATCAAATGCCCACTATTAGAAGGGCCAGTGTGTCACAAAGGGTATGAGATCCCTTGCTGGAGCATGGATAAGGTGCCCATGCAGTTGACACTTTTCACAAGTTTTAGCAAATTTTATAGCTTCTTTCTCCATGTCTGGCTAGTAGTAGCCAACCCTTAGTAGTTTTCATGCTAAAGTTAGACCGTTCAAATGGAATCCACAAACACCTTCATGAACCTTAGATAATGCACATTGGGACTCCTCAATTTCTAGACATCTAAACAAAGTATTAGCAGGGACAACTTGGTCACACAAGTAAGAATAAATGTGGCTGTAACGAGATGAGTCATGTCCAATAATAGAACAGACCATCTGGGACTCGGGGGAATCATAGGCAGGGTAATGTAACTCTTCCACCAAGAATTCAAAGCGATAATTAGACTCCTGTAGCTGTGGTATAGATGCCAAAGTGGCCATCGCAACCACTGCTCTATTTGTTGTTTTGGGGATCTGTTGAAATGATACGAAGGCAAAGTATTTCTTGAGATCATCCACCATCCTCTTATAAGGCATCTGTTTCTCATCTCTTGTCTGATATAGATAATTGATTTGGTTGATAATGAGTTGAGAATCTCCATAGATGTGTAATTCAACAATCTTCCACTCGATGGCCAGCTTGATCCCATTTACCAAAGCTTCATACTCTGCAATGTTGTTTGTGCAAGGGAAGAGAATCTTGTAAGCTTTCGGAATTGAATATTTTTGAGGAGTAATAAAAAGTATTCCGACACCGGAACCATGTTGAGTGAAAGACCCATAAAAGAACATCTTCCATGATTGTTCAGTAAGGTGCATGATTGATTCATCTAGGAATTCTATATGCAGAGGTTGACTGTCTTCAAGTGGAGCATCAACAAGTTGGTCTACAATAACCTATCCTTTGATGGCTTTACATTCCACATATTCGATATCAAATTCTCTAAGAACTGTGACCCATTTAGCCAATCTTCCTATAAGCGTTGCTTTACTGAGAAGATATTTGAGTGGATCAATCTTAGCTACCAGCTTAATAGAGTGTACCAACATATAGTGCCTTAATTTTTGTGATGCAAAGACCAATGCCAAGCATGCTTTCTCTATTATAGTGTAGTTCATTTCATATGACACCAATGTTCTGCTGATGTAATAGATAGCTTGTTCCTTTTTATTGTCATCCTGTTGTGCCAGAAGTGCCCCCAGTTAAGTATCTGTAGCTGATATGTATAACATCAGTGGCTTACCTTGAATCGGTGGCATTAATATGGGTGGATTAGAAAGATATTCTTTGATTTGTTGTAAATGTTGTTCACAATCTTTATCCCAGTTGTATTGAATTCCTTTCCTTAATACCTTCGTGAAGGGTTGAGCTTTGTTTGCTAGCTGAGATATAAAATGCTTTATTGATTGAAGATGACCCTGTAAACTTCTCATTTGACTGATATTCTTGGGTGGAGGCATTTCCATTATAGCTTGGACCTTTTCAGGGTCAACCTCGATTCCTTTTTTTGAAATTATGTAACCAAGTAATTTTCCTGATGTTACCCCAAATGCACACTTTTTAGGATTTAACCGGATTTTGAATCTTTCCATTCTATCCAGTATGAGACATAGTTCTTTAATATGCATAGATCTCTTCATGGTTTTTACAAGGGTGTCATCAACATAATCTTCCATGTTTTTATGCATCATATCGTGGAAGATAGTGGTTATTGCTCTTTGGTAAGTTGCTCCTGTGTTCTTTAGACCAAACAACATAACATTCTAGTAGAAGGTTCCCCTTGCACATGTGAAAGTTGTCTTTTATTGATCTTCAGGTGCTATCTTGATCTGATTGTAACCAAAGAAACCATCCATTAATGAATACATCTCATATCCAACAATCATATCTACTATCATGTCAATGTTGGGTAATGGAAAATCATCTTTCGGACATGCCTTATTGAGATCCCTGAAGTCTATGCAAACTCTAATTTATCCTCTTCTAGCCTTATTTCTCATTTAAATAAATACATTCATTTATTTAAATTATCCTTTTCCTAAATTAAATAAATATTTTTATTTATTTAATTATCCTACTTCTTCTATTTATTAAATAAATCTTTATTTATTTAATTAATTCATTAGCTTTTTCTACACATGACACATGTCATTCATCTCTTAATTCATACACTACCTACCCCTTTCATTATTTTATTATTTCCTTTACCTACCCTCTAATCCTAGCCGACCTCCTTTTTACACCTCTCAATCTTATCCCTCCATTTCATATTGTGTCTTCTATTTAAGGAGATGCCTTCTTCATTATAAAACCCTAATCAAGCATCCTAATGACTAATCTTGAGGACTTGACTACATTACGATCCTACTTGCAACCACATTCCGTTCTTTGTTGAGCTCTTGTGCACATAAAATCTGAGAGCAAATATATATCAAGCAAGATCAATGGAGATAGGAAGAATGGAGATCAAAACCCTATTGGACATGTGATGGTATAATCTTTGTGATTTCATGTGATTTGCATTGTGTTAGGTAATCTTCATATGTTATGGTGGATCTTTGTTGATTGTTAGGCTAGGGTTTTGTGGTTGGATTCATTTAGCCTTTCAATATTGTTATTATTGTTATCCATTTTCACCATACACATTTTGGCACGCCCCGTGGGACATGGATTTTTCTTAGATCTATGTTTTTTTGCAGATTTTTCTAACCCTATATTGCTATTTTGTAAAACAATTTGGAGAATAACCTTGTGCAGCTAGGGTTTTGGACACAAAATCAAGATCTTGGAGAGATTCGATCATATCTCACAAACGGATAGGAAATTTTGCACCAAATATTTTTTGTAGGTTGAAAAAAGTATCAGGAGCTCTAAATCCAAAATTCAGAATTTTTGGAGCACATTTTCATTTTCTATGAATTTTTTATGATTTTTCATAAAAAATTAATTTTGAGAGCAAATGAGAGAATTTTTTGGATTTTCTTACATTTTTGGAAATATCTCATAATTATACATAGGATCTATTCTTTGTGAATTTAATTTTGATGCAAAATATTTCCCTAAAAAATCGGATCTTTAAAAATTAGGGTTTTTCTTTATTTTGATCAGATCTCACAAACAGCTTCAAATTTTGACATAAATTTTTTTTGTGTAGGTCAGGAAAAGTATCAGAAAGATTCAGTAAAAAATTCAGATTTTTTGGATCGATTTTGCATTTTATATGAATTTTTTATGATTTTTCATAAAAAAATTAATTTTGAGAGAAAATTAGCAAATTTTTTGGATTTTATTACATTTTTGGAAATCTCTCAGAATTATACACAGGATATGTTATTTTTTATTTTAAATTTGATGCAAAATTATTCTTCAAAAATTAGATCTTTGAAAATTAGGGTTTTGCATTATTTTACTCATATCTCACAACCTGCTTGGATTTGTTGCAGAAAATTTTTTATGCAGGTTTGGAAGACCATAAAGGCTCTCTAGTAAAAAAATTAGATTTTTTGGATCGATTTTGCATTTTATATGAATTTTTTATGATTTTTCATAAAAAATTAATTTTTGGAGCAAATTAGCAAATTTTTTGGATTTTCTTACATTTCTGGAAATCTCTTGAAATTTTACAGGTGGTCTTTTTTTATGATGAATCAAATCTTTTAATTGGTCAACAAAACGCATTGTTGAAGGCCCCTATTTCACAAAGTCTTTTGGATCTAAAATTTACCTAACTTGTGTGCTTGCAGGAAGGGGTGATTATTTCAAACAATCCAAACTACTAATAAATCTTTGTTGCAGGTCCTTGGCAAGGGTTTTTAGATTTTTATTGTGTGCCTTGTTTTCATAGACTAGCAAACACTTCAATTGGTGCACTAAAATTGAATCATTGTCTTTTGTGTCTTGAGCAATAGGCTCTTTTTGTTTAATCTTTAGAGGGTCTGTCTTCCCGTGTGGTCATTAGGACTACTAGTGAGAAGAGAACGACCCAAGTGGTAGCGAGGAAAACCCACCTCTTCCAAACCACTATAAACAAATGTATTCATGGTGAAAACTATGAATAACGTGTGTTGATTAGTTCATACCGACACTATGTCTCCCCATAAACCCATTTGATCAAATTTATTTGATCAGTTGTAGGGCGTAACCCCTACCAGCTGGGAGCCTTCTGTATTTACAGAGCTAAAAGTTCCACATGTATGGCCACACGAGCGGATGCCCTTACTAGCACCTTTTTGTTTTAGAAGCCCAAATCCTTCTAGTTGTTGGGGCAGGAGGTCGGACCTCTGGTAGCGGCCCACACACATACGGTTCTTAGTAGAGATACAAAGTTCGCCATGGGGAGTTTTCATGGGGACTGATGCTTGGCTGACCCGAGAAGTGAGTGCCGAGGGTGGAGCCAGTGAGGTCAAGCATCTAAGTATCCGCTCTGAATAGCGTAGCCTCGGGGGTAAAACCCCATGTGGGATCAACAACTATTGTCTTGGCCAGCCATTAGAATTGTGCTTGACTTATGTTAAACATTCAAACAATCAAGACCAAACAACAAAACATTGTGTCTTTTGTGTCTTCAAGTGTATGCAAAACAATTTTACATCAAACAACACACTTTTCTTGGAGTCATTGTCAGTCTAAACACTTGCAAACATTGAGTCCTCATCAACATTGTGTCCTCTTGTCATGAAAAATAGTCAAACATTCAGATTTGGTCACAACCAAAAAACTTCACAAATTGGAAAAATTTCACAGTCCAGCAAACAAAAGAAATCAGTTTCGGAATACTTGAGCTTCCTAGGTTGTTTCTTCAGGTTTCATCTAGCATTCAACCTGTCCTTGGGTCTCACATAGTCCATCATTGCTTCACATCTCATTTTACATTCACAATTGTCTAAACTTGAGTCAAAAGGTCACTTGCTTGTCCTCATCATACTTTGTCAACACACTACATACAACTACACTTTGCTAAGTGGTCCCTCATCAAGGTTTCTTACCTTTGGGTCTCATTTGGTCTTACTTAGGGTCAAGGTCAGCTTACCTCATCAAGAGAAACGATTGTCTCTTTAGAAGTCACACCTACTCTACTACTTACATACTTGGTCTTACACTTTGGACATTGCAAGTACACCTCAGATTCAGATTCATTTACACCGCCACAATGTGGTTTTCGCCATCAGATCTTTTATTTTTATTTTTCTTATTTTTGTGACTAAGATACTTGATATCTGTTTCAGTCATGTTTTCACTCTGTTCGCTGGTGGAAGAGTACATGGGTTCAATTGCATTGAGATAGTAGGCTAATGTATAGTCATTGGCAAAAGTAGGTACATTCAAGGGTTTGTTATAAAGAGTACAATCAATCAGTTCCGGGTGCATTAAGGATAAGGTTGGAATAGGCTCAAGGAAGTTCACAGTACTATCATCATGGCTTCGGACTGACCAATCGAGTTCCAGAAGGCTACCTTGCATATGTGTCTCGAGACCAGGAAGAGTTACGACATGATTATCGAAATTCATGTTAGTATTTATTGGACCTAACCCAACCAACCTACTTCTAGTGTCATCACCTACTTCAAATTGGACTACATACTATGGTGTGACAGTAACACGGTCAGCGGACAACATCTCAACATTCATGACAGAGTAGTCATAATGTGTTGTTGAATAATCATTGTTATGAATAGAGCTCATGTCTAAGTTATCAGAGTCATAAGATGAAGTTTCTGATTCATCTTCAAGTGGCTTAGTAAAAGTATATATAGTATCAACACCCACATCTTTGCTGCTGCAAGTTCCTTTGTGATTTGGTTCATTGATTGCTTGTATTTGACACACTTGTGGACATAACCTTGATGGTTCTATTAATCCCTGTCGCCTGTTCCATTCAGATTCCTCTGGACTGATGACTGGTTCTGTTTCTGTAGCTTTTGATTATTCTTTTGTAGTTCCATACCTGATTTTTCTTATCTCATAAGAAGGAGAGTTAGTAGGTGAAGAAATTGCTTCTATCCTTTCTTCCTCCATCTATCGTTCATAGTCTTCTTATCTTTTTAGTCTGATTTCTTCCATTTCCTTTTGCATTTTTAGGCATATCAGCTCTTGTGCATCATCTGTGATATCACTAGATTTTTCAGGGGTTTCTGTATTAGATGTATCTGAGAGATGGTTAGGACCCCATTCATACTCATTTGAATCAGTTTCTGAATCATCTACTTGTTGTCTGCCAGTATATGTGACCAGAATGTTCAGCGGTGCAAACAATTCTCTGATTTTGTATACTTCATCTCTCATATCCTTTGGGATTTCTACTTCCTGTGGTATTATAGCTGATATAACTAGAACTTGATTACCATCTGTTTCCTCTCTCTGGGTGGGTAATTCTTTTTGTTCACCATCACACTCTTGCTGAATTTGTTGAGTATTAATTTCTTGTGTTGTTAAAGGTAGTACCTTTTTCTTCCACTTACGTTGATGGTGGGGTGTGTGCTTCTGATCTGATGACTTTCTGGGATCATATCCCAGTCCAGCTTTATCATTGGCAGACTTAGTTTGTCACTGAATAGGTTCAACAATACCTTTTTGATGTTTTCCTAGAGGACCAGTACCTAAATATCCCATGCATTGAAGCATCTTATAGCCTAGACCATATTGTGTCGAAGAAATCTCACAATGTCGTATTTCTTTGTTTGCACTGTCTTCTTTGAAAAGTGACTTGAGAACATCATCCTCTTCTATTTTACTTGCAAGAGAAGTAGAGGAGTGTATAAAGAAACCATCGTAAATGACTTTTGGTGTTGAAGTTTGTGGCTTCATATCCTCTGATGGTTTTCTCGACTATCTTGGTGATGGAGGAAGAGACATCAGTGAGAGTATAGGCCCTATTTTGTAGCCGTCTATGCCAGTGTTTGTGATTTTTAGTTTCTTTTGTAAATCTTTAAGCAAAGATTCTGAACTTTTAGCTGTGGAGGCCGCTCTATTATGAGGAACAAAAGAATTAGCACTCTATGTTAATGCATTGCAGGTATAACTTGTATCGACAGAAATACTGACTTCAACTCCATTATAAGGAAACTTCCGGCATTGATGATACGTAGATGGTACTGCTTTCATTTCATGAATCCATGGCCTGCCTAGTAAGATGTTGTATGAAAGATGAAGATCCAGGACTTGAAAAATGACATCTCTTTCTACAGGTCCTACCCTGATCGGTAATTGCACCAGACCCTTGGAGGTTCTTTCTTCTTCCTCATAAGCCTTTATTGTTATTTTCTTTGTTGGATCAATAACATTTTCAGAAAATCCCAACTATGTCAATAGATTGTATGTATAGATATTCAACCCAATGCCTCCATCTATCATAACACATTTAACTTAGTGTTTATAGATCATGGCTTCAATGTGTAATGGCTGGTTATGTGGGTGACTCAGTGAGTTATCATCTTCTTCAGAGAAAGTGAGATACTGAGGTGAGGTCAAGTGACCCACCATAGATTGAAACCGATCTACATCTAAATATTTAGGGACAATGGTGGTAAGTAAATCCTTGTCCAGGACCTCTCTATGAGCAAAAGAGATATTAAGCAGTTCCAAAATGGAGATTTGAGCATTGGTTCTCTTCAATTGTTCGACAATACTATAACCAGGAGAAGACGATGAAGCTAGTTGTTTTGATTTGGCCATATTGTGTCTGTTTGTCTATTTGGTAGATTTGATGTTGTTTGATCAAAAGTTGAGGAACTAGGTCCTGGGAGAGTAATCTTCCTTTGAGCGCGAGTCATGGCATTAGCATCTTGTGCTTGACTTTGGTGATCCTGGACTATGAGCACATTGCAAAATTTAGGTTGAGCATATTCAATCATGTTGATCATATTATCGTTGTTAGTGTAGGTATAATTGACTCTAGCTCCTCCCTTGGATTTTGAGGAATCCCCTTGTTCATAAGTCAGTAAGGGATCTTTAAAGGCCTTATGATCAGCATTAGTCGTGTATTTCCAACAAAGATCTTGCTTGCGTCAATGAGATCTTGGATTTCATGTCGAAGTTTCATGCAGTTGTTTATGTTATGTCCCTTATTCCGATGGTAGTCACAGTATTCATTTTCTCTCCACCATTTGGGTCTAATTTCTGGGTCATATGGTCTAGAATTGTCTGGTAATGTTATCAAATTATTTGCCAATAAGGTTTTAAAATTGGATTCATATAATTCATCTAGAGGAGTAAAATCATGCTTAGGTTTTGAGAGCCAAGGCTTTTCTTTAAACCATTCTCTTGTTTTCTTTGGAGGATTTTCGACCGCACTTTCAGCTGCCTTGAGCACTTGCGTGCCACTGACCAAGTTAAATATTGTGGATTTTGTTTTTGCTTGGACAGTATCTACTGCTCCATCACTAACAATGTTTATGTTGTTATCTTTGTCATATTTCCAGTACTTGCTCTTTTCTTTAGAGCTAGAACCTTGCGATGTTTCTTTCCAAAGTGATATATCTCCCTTTTTTATAAGCACATCATCCATTCTGAGGGCGTTATTCACCATTTTGTTGAATGCAGGGTGTACTTGCATCTGGACACTATACTTTAATTCAGGGATTAGGTTGTTGTTAAAGATATCCATTTTCTCAAGATCTGGGATAGTCCGTGAATATCTACAGAACATCTTTCTCCATCATTGGAGAAAAGTGAGAAAGGGTTCTCCTGTCTTTTGTCTCATATTGGAAAGTTCTATCATGGTGACCGGGTGATGAATTTTGTATGAGTATTGTTGTAAAAATAGTTGGATTAGTTCTTCAAATGTTTTTATTCCTTTGGGTAGACTTGAGAACCATTCCATTGCTTGACCCCCTAAACTCCTTGGGAAAAGGCACATGAGGTACATTTGATCGTGCATGAACTCCATACAGGTGACACAAAACTCTATGACATGATCTTGAGGATCTGAGGTACCATCATATTTGTCAAATTTTGGGATCTCAACTCGTGAAGGAAATGGAGACATGTAAAGGTTTTTGTCAAATGGGAATGGGCATATTGTGTCTAGAGAATATTGTTTTGGTGTTTTATCTTTGTTTTGTAGTTTTGTGACTGCAATTTGTAATGTTTACATTTGTTTGCTTAGTTTTTCCCATGGTGTATCTTCTTCTTTAGCGACGAGAGCCTCCACATTATAACTAGTAGGGAGTTTCGTGCCTTGCTTTGCTAATTCTAGAAAATAGTCTTCTTTTTCCCTAAGCATGATGACCTTCATCATTTTTTAGAACTCTTTATCATTCTGACATCTATGTACTTCGGCTTTGGGAGGTTCAGGAAGCTTAGATTCAATCGATGAGGAACCATTGTCAGTGGCATGATTGCTAAAGTCGTCGTGAGTGTCTCATTTATTAGCTTCTCTTTCTTGTCTTTCCCCAGACATGGTGGGAGATAAGGGCTGACCAAAGATTGGTAGATCGTAAACTAGTATCTGTGATGAGGACGATTTATTGTACAAAGGGTTTTCCACAAAGAATGGATTGTCTTTTGACAAAAAGGATGTTTCTTTTTCTTTGTCTCTTTTGCTGCAAGAATTTCTGGTTTGAACAGGATTTTGTAACCGACAAGAACGAGAGCCAAATGTTTTGCAAAAGTCAAGATCAAATTGTAGCTAGTAGTTCGTTTAACGTAGTGATATAGAGAAGTAACTAAGATTAGGTCTGGTTTCAGGAATGATCTATCTTGTGTAAGATGTTATCTAAGTTGACTTAGGTTTGATAAGATATTTGTTTGAACTAGCTTAAAGATGATCAACAAAATCGTGCAATGCAATGGCAGAGGTACACTATCAAGGTTGTTTATGCTCCGGAGGATGATAACTAGTTTTAGGCTTGCTGTAGACTATTTTAGACATGTTTGACTATTATGGACTGGCAAAATTAGAGACCCGTACAACAAATTTTTTGAGATTGTACAATAGTATAATAGCTTCAGGACGACAATAGTTATGTTTCATACGAGTTGCTGCCTAGTACCGTACGACAAATGGGAAGGTCCTGAACGACAAAAGATTCAGTGCAATTATGTTTCGTACGACATAAGATTTAGCTTAAACGACAAATTGTTGGGTCTCATACGACATAGGACTTAGCTTAGATGATAATTTAGAATACTTGTACGACACAGGATATGGTGCAGGATGATAAATGATCAGGCTCGTACTACTGTTAACAGGACAAAGACAAGAATTCTGAGTTTTTCGATTGCTGAGTATGAGCAATTCTGAGGTGGGCTGATTTCTCACTAGGATAGACTAGCTTCGACACGGATAGAGTTTATCACTGAGTTGTTGATTTGTTTGATTTGTTTTCTCCAGTTTTAGTATTCCAGTTTTAGTTTCAGGAATGAAAACATGCAATATGAATAGTAACTCCAATCACAGCATGCAAACCCTATGGAAGTTCGCTTAGAGAAGAAAACCTTTGCTTTCTAACTTAGGTACACACCCAATAGCTAATCAGAATATGGCTGCTGAGTCTCACGCAATGGATTCTCAACGCCGTATTAGCCGACTCCAAATGCTAATGGGGGTGCGATATGGCAAGTGTCTTGGGAGAGTTACTATCTCTCTTGCACAAATATTTTCAATCTTTCGAAGGTGAATCAGGTAGCTTCTACTTTTAATTGGATCTAGTAAGGGTTCCGTTTGGTGCATCGAGGTATAAACTCAATTAAGAGGTCTCCAAGCCTTGAAAACCAAGGTTCAATATACCCGAAGGTACTGAGGAGAGCTATTATCGAGCACTGTCATTGACTTGATTTTCATCAAATCACATTTATTTTATAATGGGTTGGAGTACTTGGTGTTTAGTTGTTCCCACTTAGGTCATTCACCTCACACCGACCGTAACGACTTTAAGAGTTTTTCAACCCCTCGGGAGGGCAGGCCTGCTAAACATGTACAAATCTCAAACAAAGAAAAAGCCTCAAGGGTCTAGATTTCTGATTGTCTTAAAAAGACAAGAGCATACTCTCCTACCTCTCAGAATTTTCTAAAAACACAAAAGACAGATTTGTTCATTAACCAGATAGCAAGTTAGGTGCCTAAAAAATTAAAGAATACACAATGTTTGATTGATTTCTCTTTAGGCAACCTGCAAAAATAACATATCAGTAGTCATGTTGTTTTTATTCTTTGACAGGCGTATGTTTGATTGATAAATTCTTTGACAAGCATCCTGCAAGAAACTGGTTAGGCTGTGAAAATACCAGGCAGACAGCAGACAATTTAGGGTCAACATTAGCGTAATCAAAATTTAATTCAAGAAAAACCCCGAAAAGTGAAACTTGCTTTTAATCTAACAGAAAACAGAATCATATGACAATTCTCATAAAATGGAAGGACAAAAAACTTTTATCATACGAGTCAAAAATTAGCACAGGACGACAAAGGATAAAATTGAATAACCAAAAATAGTATGTCATACGAGTCCATATTCTGATTCGTATGAAAAATTATAGGATATAATATTATGTCATACGATAAACTACAGGCTTCAATATAATGTCGTACGATGCAGTGAAACTGCTAGTACGATATTTCGCAGAGATTGTACAAACGAAACCTTCAGGATAAAAAGTGATTTTGAGGCTAAAAAAGTAGTTTTCTACCCCACGGTGGGCGCCAAAAATGTGTGTGAAAAGTGAACCTGTATCTATATCTGGAATACACAACACTTCAATTAAGTCATTAGATGCATGGTTAGTAAATCAATAATCAACGAATAATAAACCATTACAAAGCAACCCATTGCCTTCTAGTAGATGTGAGTTTAGATTGCTCCCAAATTACTAAGCTATCTAGTGACTAGACAACACCTAAACGAAGGATTTAATCTATATGAGCATGAATTCAAGCTAGATGGATGCAAGATTAATCTAACAAGATTTAAGCAATATTAAGCTAAATGATTTAATCAATATGAAATAATCAATATGCAATATTCTCAATGAACCTAGAGCAAAAACAACATAATAACAATATATTCTCTAGCATCCTTGAATGAGAGATGAAGGTCTGAATTTATAGAAAATTCAGAAAGAAACCAAAGGCCAAGATCAAATGATGATGAGTGGTCAAGATTTTCCAAGAGGAAGCACAATCCAGGTGAATTGATGTGATTGGATGCTTTTCTCAGTTTTAAAGGAAATTGAACTAAAATTAAGATAAAATTAGGAAAAAAATTATTTATTCTCTATTTCATTCAATTTTAATATTTAATTATTTTAATTGCTTTCTTTGAGATTATTTATCAATTTTTAATTTGTTTTTCAAGATTATCTCCAATTGATTTCTTTTCTCAATTTTTAATTCTTTCTTGGTCAATTAATTCCTTTTTTGATTTATTTCCTTTTTTGAAGATTTGTGCTCATAATTTCCAATTCCTCTTTCTTGATTTGTTTCCTTTTTTGAAGATTTGTACAAATTAATTTATTTAATTAAATATGCTAGGATATTTAATAAAATAAATAAGATAACTGTTTAAAAATGATTTACTTGGAATGATCAATTAATTAAATAAATATTTAATTAATATTGAGTGATTAATTTTGCCATGTGATATTTGATGATTAAAGAATTAATTGTGTGCTCAAGATTTATTTAATTGCCTTTGGTTAGGACCTTGGTGATGTTGTCGAGATTAGGGGCTCATGGTTTATATGACCATTTTTAGGGTATTACAATGCACTTGGAACTCCACAATTTGTTCTTTTAAGCTGATTATGAACTGATTGGTATGATGAGTCAACTAATTGATGATCCTTTAGAGCATTGGGTTGAATTTGAACTAGTATCATGCTCAAAAGGTCTAAAATTGATGTCAATAGGTGGTTTTAAGAGTGCAAACCCTTCCTCAATTGATGAGTTATCCATATAAAGGCTTGAAGTAGTGTAGAACTATCTTATATATTGTTGCTTTTTCATTATATACCCTGCTATACAAACTTCTGAGTGACTACAATCTCAGTCATGACTGTGCTCTAGGCTTGTATTGGACAAATGATGCTATGATTGTCACTACTTGTGGTTGTGTGCCTTTTGGGACTTTGACTGAAACTCTATGAACATCCTCATGAATGCAATTTCTTGATGTAGAGGATTGTATCTAAGCTTCAAGATGTCAAGATTTATTTGTTTGATGCCTCATCCATTCATTATCCTATGTTGCTTGGATTGTATTTGATTGTGCTATCATCATTTACTATCTTTGAACTATGTTATACATTGCTAATTTTGTATCTTTGAATGATACATTCATGGTGTTCTAAGCCTATTGAGCCCCTTGGATTTATTCCTACCACTATTCTTCTATTGTATCCTCTGTCAAGATTGTTTGTGACTGCTATTACTATATTTTAATGATCAAGTTGTTATTGTTGATCACTATCATGTTGTTCAACCACTACATCCATGACTCATTTATGTTCTTTTATAAGGCATAAATTGTACACCCATAAGTGATATGACAGTCCTTCATGTCATAGATTTGGAGATTTTTCAATGGTTCTACTTGTGCACTTTTGGTATTGAGATCATTTACTCATAGGTCATGCATTAATGGATACCTTTTTTGTGTATTTACTGCTCTTGCTGATCTCTTTGCACATTAATCATTGCATGAATTTCATTCAAACTTCCCAAAATGAGACTGGCTTATGCTTCTAACTCACCATTTTTGAGGAATTGTTCTTCATACTTGAGGATTGTGAATGTTCTCTTGGTCTGAGATCTTTTCTATCAAAAGAGACTTCTCATGTAGCCTTAATACTGTCTTTTGCTATTTTGGTACTCCTCAAAACCCTCTACATGGACTTCATGGGTACTCCTTTGACTGTTAGGATAGTCATTTATTCCCCTTTGGACTGTAGCATGTTCTTACAACTGATTTTGTAATCTTCTTTGAAAGTGACTGGCTCTAATCTCTCACATTTCTATTTACTACGACTATGTTGTTATTTTTCAACACATATAACCTTGTAGCACTACCTAATAATTAGAACCAGTCAAACATGAAATTACCTGATTGTTTGATTGGGTGAGTGATATGGATGTTGCTATCTTTTCCAATGCTCCAGGATCAATGTGAATACATTCTTTTGGATTGTAATGTTTGATGCATGGTTTGCACATTCATTGTGTTCATGATTTCTCAAATTGCAAATAAGAGCTTTGATTTACATTGCTTCTATAATCCTATGAATTCCCTTCATGAGGATGGATAACCATTATTGATTCATTTTCCTGAAACTGTTGTTGAAAATTTTTCTTCTTCCTTAGGAGGACTGTCAATGGTTCTTTGTCGTTGGCATATAAGTTTTCCATGATTGTCACCAACTTAGAATTGATTGTATTGCGCCCTTCTATCTTTGAATGATTTCATTGTGCCATTAGGCTAAGGGTTGTTACACAATCATTTTGGACTGCTAAAGTCTGAAGGCCTATGATAATTTCTCTATCAAAGTTCTTTTATGGATGCCTATGATTAGATACATTGTCTTAATGTTATACTGATCTGATGGCTCTATCTCAAATTTTTTGACCGCTACAAGTATCCTTGAACTTTCTCTATGGATATCTTATTTTGGAATGAGATTTGTATTAATGATTGCTCCAAACACTGTGAATAGCACATTGTTGTCTATCCTTTTTTTATGATCTAGGGCTGCAACAATTTGACTAATCTTTGCTTCCTTATGATTGTGGATATGACTTCTCTATGATTGATCATTATTTTAACAATCCCTTTGATTATCTTATACTTGGTAGATTTGAAGAGCAAGGGAGCCCATGCTCATTTACTAGACTACATGACTACTTTCATGAAGATATTTATAGCTCTTAGAGTTTCTTGATTGTCCTTCGATATATGAGATCTTCATGGTCTGATTTAAATCTATCAGTATGCTTTAATAATGTATCTTTGCTTCCCTTTTACCAATGAATTGAAATAATTGTTCATTCTTTGCAAATTCTAATTACTATTTCTTAAAACATAGTGACATATCTCTTTGCTCTGTTTGTAGAGGGTTGTTCATTGTGACAGTAGATAAAGAGGTCATTGTATTCTTACAAGATCATTCCCTTGTCCTCTAGGTTTGTCTGCCATCTTTCTTTTTTGCTAATACCTCTGTCTTGTCACTAAATAGTTGCATCTTCAATCTTCATTGAGTCTCTGCAATAATGAGGTTTCCAAGTCATTAAGAAAGTGCCATGTTGATTCCCTTGACTGTTCTTTATCATGCACAAATTCTTTGTAGGTTCTTTATCCCCATGACTTCTATTATGAATGCAACTTGCTTCTTGTATATCACATGAGTCCTCACTTGATTGTGTGCTTAAGATTCATCTATCAAATCATTATTGTCATCAAATGTTCATCAAATCAAAGGTATTGAAAGGAAACCTTGTATTAAATGTATTTATGGACTATACTTCTATCACTACCATTAAGGCTTTTGGAACTCATGTCTAAATATTGGACTCCTCATAGGGTTTTCTAATGCATTGATAATTACCCATACATGCTTATTGTCTTATGACAGTGATAAGACTTATCCTCACTATTTTTCCTTTTTGATTGAACTTTCCATTTTATTTCAAACTTTCCCTATGCACATTAAGTCAGCCAATCTCTTCAACTAAAACCTTAGTTTTGAATGTCATTTCATCATACTCTTATCTAATATACTTGTCAACACTAATGCATTGCTATAGATATTTTCTTTTGTGCTCTTTCTAACTCAGAGAGGTTCGTGCATTGCTTCTTTGATATTGCTTGACTAAACCTTCTCATGCATGTGTGGTTGGCCTTCTATATCATAGTTACTGTGTTTTGACAATCAATCTGTGATGACTGTATTTTCTACAATAATGTTCATGATGCATTTCCTTCATGGCTGTTAGAAATCTACTCTATAAACCCTTATCTTTATTTGGGGTTCAAGGAAACAACGTTTCAAACAATTCTTATGTGAAAATCCTCTCTATTGCATGTTTAGATTTTAAAAATCCGTAATAACTTAGCATATATTTGAAAATCATAACTGAAGAAGTAAAAACCCAAGTGATAAACATGTAATAAATGATCTTTCTTTCAAGAAATACTAAGGAGACGTGAATATAGTAAGGAGAACCTATTTGCAGCTTTGCATGATACATTTGTATTTGTCTATGTGACTTTGATCAAAATATCACTTGCCCTATCTATGGCTTGATTGTAGGCATCTTCTAGTATCAAAGTGGGGGTCTTCTATGCAGATCATGCCATTGTGATCTTCATGCATGTCCAAATATCAAGTATCAATCTCTTCATGGATTTGTCATCTGTACCCAACAATCCTTCTTTAATTTGCATAGCCAACGGTTTGTCATAAGCCCGTTAGACTTTACCAATTTTGGGGATCTCATTCAAGAAATATAGAGCTAAGCACACAATTAAGGATCCAAACTTGAAGGTATATTTCTTATCTTGCTTTCTTTTCTTCAAGTTGCTCAACAATTCACTAAGGAGTACTGAACAAAGATCACACCTTTTATCCTCCTCGAGCATATAATATGCAGTGAATATGGTAATATCGGAGACTAAGTTCTACCTGCTAGATTGATAAACCTTGTAGCCCACCACCATTGAGGAAAATATCACATCATTGTTGACAATGTCGCTGATTGTCATCGACAAGTTGTCATATTGGGAACTGGTAACAACTGCCATAGTGGTGTTCTGTACTTTCCATAGACTAGGAATCTCACCGATTGAACTTAAGCATGTGACTGCTTGAATGGCTTGCTTTGTAATCTTATGTGGTCTTTCTAGCCATATGTACTCATCATGAACACTACTCAGAATGTACTGGACCCATTCCACTTTATCAAATACCAGGAAATGGATAAACTGTGTGAAACCCTTATCCTAAAGAAACTTGTATTCAGGCTTCAGATTGCCTAGACTATCTGCCATATGCTTGTTCTAGAGGGTAAGAATATCAACATTGCTAAGTTCTTAAATATCACAATGAATGTATGCCCTGATATCTTCATTGTGAAGAATGTCATACGAAATTTAATAAAATGCTCCTTCTGGATCATCTTTGATATATTTGAAAGGATTCCTTTTGAAAACGAGCCTTGCTCTATCAAAAATTTTAACTACCAGAGGTGTAGCAATACCAGATGCAGATGCCATGATGAATTTAGGGTTTTAAAATAGTTGGTAAACAAATTTGTCACTGCGTCGTTTACCTGAAACTGGCCATGTTTGCCCAATGAGCAGTGACAAATGTTCTAACAATTGGAGAGATTAGGATAAAACCACAATATTCCTTTACATTTGAGAGGTGTAGCTCCCTCGTATGATAGGGGTATTTAGGATTTTTGTGTACTTTTAACCTGAAAGTGCATAAAGGAGAAAACTTAAAACTAAAAAGAAATAAAGATAGAAACCCCAACAATAGACATACAACCATCAACTAAGATTTCTCAACATTAGCAACAAATTACAAGGGGAGTTTATAAGGTAATATGCTTAGCCATGAGATGACGATAAAGAAGAATGACAAATCTCAACATACAAAGAGATAACATACTTCAACACATTCAAACTAAGATACCAAAGGTTGCTTGTGCATCCATGTGACATGTGTAAGCTTAGCAGGTTGGCAAGATAAACATGTATAAGATGAGAAACATCTTTGAGCAATGAACCAAGCAACCATCTCTCATCATAAATCTGCAAGCTCTCTTGAAAGATTTGGGTACCACTTTGAACATTATTAGCAATTTGTGGAATATTCTCAAGCATACCCATATCCTCTATCTGAAGATCCCTCTGATAGTCTGGTTTGCAATAAATTAATCCATGAATTGGATAACCTTCATATAATCTGTAATGTGAAGAAATTTGAGTTGACACATCCATCGAATCTTTTTCATGACTATCATATTGAAAAAAACTTGTAGAAATACACTCACCTAAAAACAAAGGATTGAGGCACACACTTTTACCATAGAAGAATTCATCATTTGAAGCCTTCAAACACCAATCTGGAATACAATCGTTATGAGAATTAAATTCATGGGCTTCCTTCATTAGATCATCCATTACCTCACTTATCTCTACATTCTTGGTACAATTCCCAAAACCATCCTCTTTGATAAGGGTGTCTCTTGGTTTAAAGATTCAAAAGGAGGATTGCTTTGAACCTTGGAAACTTCATAAGGCATAGATTTCAATTCCATCGAAATAGGGACATTTGTTGATATACCTTCATAGATTTCATCTTCAACCTTCTCACAGACATCTGCATTACTTTTTGTGTTCTCTTGTCCCAATGATTCCTCTTCATCACACTCTTCTTGAAATTTGAAAAATTCATACTTAGGTGGCATGTATGATAAAGAGTGGATGATTGATGGTTCATCTTCTTTCACCTGGGATTGATCTAGGAGCTCAGTAGAGGTCTCCATTTTTGAAGATAAAGAATATGTTTGTAAAATTTTACTTTTGGTTGCTTCTTCGTTGGTCATATCCATACATGGTTGTCTATTAGGTATCATACCTTTGATTTCTTCAGAAAAGTTTTCATCTTCCACTGTTAGTGATGGATGAACGAGAATATCCTCTCCACATAGAAAGTCATCGTCAGAAGAATTGAGACACCAAGTTGGAATGAAAATTATAGGAGATTCTTCTTTATCCCTCTCCTCTTCAACATTTTCTTGAATCTTGGTCTGCATGGAAGTCTTGAAATCATTTATTTCTCCTTCAAGCTCCTTGTTTTTCAGGTTCATGGAAGACTTCATCCTTGCTATCATGATCTTCATAATGCTCATGACATACAGGAACACAATCTTCTTTTTCTTCCTCACACACTTCATCTTGGTCTTTCTTTTGACATGTATCCTTATAAGCTAATACGGCTTCACCTTACTTAACACATGCATAATGTGATGGATCTCTTTCAAAATTTGGATCACAAGACATCTCATCAGGAGTGTGCACATCTTCAAGAAAACAATTTTCTCCTTCTTTTTGTTCAATCTCTTGCAATGTTTGGAGCAGAGAAGAATGCACTTTGGCATGATCAAGTTTCCTATTTCCATAGAATCTTTTCAAAAACTTGATATGTGAATTAGTGAGAACTTGGTTTTGTTGAGAAATAGGTGAAGGAGAATGAGCATCATCATTATTATACATTGTTGATTCAAGAATACAATCACGAGCAAAAATTTGGTTCTCTCTTCCATCGTTTTCCTCAATCTTTTGCAGTGTTTGGAGTAGATAAGGATTAATTTTATGAGGATCAAGTTTCTTTCCACTGTTGAAACTCTTCAAGACGTTGACATGTTCAAGTTCATCATGACTTTGATTCACTTGAACAATTTGTATAGGAGAAAGGTCACTCTTGTCTGCATCTTTCTTGATTGTTAACTTGGGTAAATGATCACAAGTGAGAAAACCAATCTCCTTTCCATCTTTTTCTTCAATGTCTTGCAACACTCAACATAAGGAGGGATGAATCTTATCAGGAGTAAACTAAATGCCACCATAAAATTTCTTCAAGAAGTCAACTTGTATGGGCTCATCAGGAACTGGCCTCTTTGGATATATATAATCTTCATCATCACTTTCACTTTCACTTTCCAACTTTCCTTTGTGCCAAACCATTGTTCTAAATTCTATCTTTTAGACAAAGTCGCCAACCTTCATTCTAAAGAAGGTACCTTGAAATTTCTGAGGAACAAAGCACACTGGTAGTTCGCTCCCCAACAAAGTCACCAAAAATCTGTTGGTAAATAGATTTGTCACTGTGGTCGTTTACCTGAAACTGACCCTATTTGCCCGATGAGCAGTGACAAATGTTCCAACAGGTGGAGAGATTAGGATGAAACCACAATCTTCCTCTGTGTTTGAGAGGGACAACTCCCTCGTATGATAGGGGTATTTAGGATTTTTGTGTACTTTTAACCTAAAAGTACATAAAGGAGAAAACATAAAACTAAAAAGAAATAAATATAGAAACCCCAACAATAGACATACGACCATCAACTGAGATTTCTCAACATTAGCAACAAATTACAAGGGGAGTTTATAAGGTAATATGCTTAGCCATGAGATGACAATAAAGAAGAATGAAAAATCTCAACATATGGAGAGATACGATACTTCAACATATTCAAACTGAGATACCAAAGGTTGCTTGTGCATCATCACATCAATTGTACAAATTACATATGCATAAAAAGACTACCAATTTGACATACAAGAAATCAGCAATGATAACACATGAATACATTTAGAACACACGAACTAAGACGTATTCTTCATTATCCTTTTGGAAATATACAAGTCCAAAATCCTTTCTATACATAGTGCAAATCAAAATGTCATTACAAGTTTCTCCTAGGATTCCAACATAGTTTTTCCCCTCTGTAAAAAGTCTCCCCCCAACAATACAAATAGCCCTATATTTATAGGCTTCTAGGATAACTACCTTATAACCAACTTCAATACTGGGTTAATAACTAACCCTTTTCTACGTAAATTTCAATGAGTTAGTAACTTACACTTTTATGCACGGAAGAAGTGAACTTTCTAGCCTTTGGTTACAATAAGCGACATAAGTCACTTTTTACAAAAATAATTTCAAACCCATTACATTGAAGAAATAACTCATTTGTCGATTTTGTCAAGGTGGTCTCCATCTTCATTTTCTTCATTTGATCTCGTAATCATCTCACCATCTAGTCCATAGGTTTTTATCTTGATCATTGAAACAAATTATTCATTCACCAACATCTTTTGTTTGAGGACACACCCATTGTGATTACATCAACTAGAATCCTTCAGTGCCCTCTTTATAGATAATTCTGGATGCTCTCTTTGTAATTTCACGTTGTACTTATTAACTATGTTTGTCTTGCTGTCATTAATAAAGAATATATAAGGATGGTAATAACCATTGCCTTCGTATGAGGATTCTATATGTCTTTTGTAACAACTACTAGAGAATATCTTTCGGTAGAGCGTACACAACTGAAACCTCCATCCTTTCTTCTCAGGTATTTCCTTTCTAGTATCCGTAAATTGATAGACCCACTTGTCAAATTGTGGATACAACGGTCTGAGCACAACTGGTAGGTTGACCCTAATCTAAAGTACTTCAAGTTTTACAAAATCTCAAGGAAGACAGAAATGTCACGTAAGGAATTGCATCTATGCAAGTCCAAGCACTCTAAATTTGTCAAATTAGTAATGGAAGGTGGAAGGCTTTGAAAGATGTCACAACCAACCATCAGTAATGATTTCAGCTTGTAGAGGTCGCCAATGGTATCTGGAATACTCTTTAAATTGCAACAATAAGATAAATTTAGTGATCCCAGCTGCAACATCTTCCTAATGGTGCCAAGAAGTCATTCGAGCCTCCAACAGTTTGACAATACCAATGACTGCAGCGGTGACAGAGTGACTATTTTTGAGGGGATTTTCTCAAGTTCTGTGCAATATCTAAAATCCAAGATTTTTAACTCCTTGTTATCACCCAATTTATCAAGGACTCTACTTGGACACAAACAAGAATCTACCCTTAACCATATCAAATTTGAAGGAAAATTCCCCATAGTTATTCTTATTTATGTGGCTTCCAAGTGAAGATACTATAGTCTAGGAGTCTTCCACCACAAGATATCTGTTGTATTACCTCCATCAATATGAAGACGAGAGATCTTCATATTTTCATGGCAGTCATTGTTGAATAGGTTTTTTATGTTAGTGGCATTTGACAATCGGGAACGCTGGCGACCGCCATCTGCAATTTCTAGTTCAGTGGTCCTTATCCTCATTTGCATTTCACGTGGTATTGTTTCAAACATTCAACGTGCATTGTTTATACTTCCATATCTGCAGCTGCCGCATTCTGTCAAACATGTCATGTCATGAGATGACATCAATTTGAGGCATTCAATCGAACAATTTGCATGCAAGCTGATATGCTTTGATGGATGTCAATACCATGTTTCAAATTTGTTTTTTAAGAAATCCATTTTGTGGATATCCTACAATCATGCCGCGATTGTGCATCTATGAAATCACATTTCTATGAAGTACGATTTAAATGCCTTGGCTACACTACCACATTTTTGCATGCATGACTAAGTGAGAATGCTAGAAATTGTATTTGCTTGGAAGATTCCAAAGTGTTTTTAATAGATCTGTCAAATACATTGTGCATATGCCGCAATCATTACATGCAATGGGAGGACGTCGTTTGAGGTATCATACTAAGCATCAAACATGTGGTGCATTATCTATGCCTCCACATTCTGCATACATGTCTACCAGTGCAGTCGCAATCACAACATCTAACAAAATTCCTCTATCTTTATGCTTTGATGAATGTTCATATCCTGATCTTAAGCTCCCATTTTGACACAGATGAAAATGATGCTTGTAAAGGATTACAGAATTTGGCTTTATAATCACCAATTGCATCATGCATATCTTGCAATTTGTTCACTCCATTCCTTGAGATGACATCTCTTTGAAGTATTATATCAAACAAATCGCTTGCATTGTCTATGCATTCACTTTCTGCATCATACATGGCATTTTATCATGCAACTATGACATTGGGTAAGCTTCCACAATCTATAGTTATGATCACAGTGGTTCTTTCAAATAGCTGCAATGATACATTCTTACTTCTGTGATGTGCATGCATTTCAAACTCCACTATTTGGCAAAATTGATGTGTCCTAAACTTGGTTTGAAAATTCCATTTTATCGTTGGTAGGGAGGATGCTGGCAAAGGTTGTGGAAATCGACCTTACACTTGCAGATTGCACTTGCTTGATAGTTTCTAAATCATTTCAACCACAGATCCTGCACTATGAACGTACCATGAGACCACATTTCTTTGAGGGATTCTATCAAACAATTTGCATGTCGTGTTAAAGATTTACTCATCGCATATACATGTTTACTGCAGTATTAATATGGCGTTGGATGACGTAAGCTGGTGAAGGAGAATGAAGATTGCTTGTGAAGCTACTTGGGCGTTAATTTTGCAATCTCTGCTCACCGTAATGAAGTGACATCTCATCAAGGCAATTTAGTCAAATAATTCACATGCCATTAGTATGTTCCTCATTCTGCACACAAACCTCCTGAAACATCACGTGGTATACTGTATCTCAATCTGGTTCGAAGCTCCCATTTTGCACAAGCTAGGATGATGGAGTCAAGAACTTGACCAATTGCAAACATCTGCAACTACATTAAACACACATTGAAAACCTAGAATTTGAAGCTCTTTCCTTTCTCTTTTTTATTCTTTCTCTTTGCTAAAATTTATGTAAGAGGTTAAGAATGCTAAAAAACTGAGCATTTCTGACCTTCTTGACAAAGTGGGGCCCGCAAGGTTAAGAAATGAGGTTAGAAATGCTCAATTTTTGAGCATTCCTAACCTTATTGTGAAAGGTTAGAAATATGGGTTAAGAATGCTAAAAAATTGAGCATTTCTAACCATCTTTGCAAAAGGTTAAGAAATGAGGTTAAGAATGCTCAAAAAGTGAGCATTTCTAACCTTTTGCTCCAAAGACTATGATTTTGACCTCGGAAACCATTGATCACGGAGGGGGATCAAGGAGGATTGCAACCGATGTTTTTAGACAACTTTTTATCGCAAATGATCGGACATATTAAAATAATTTATTAAAATTAAATTTTTATTTGAAAAATAATTTAAATATTTTAAATTTATTGCTTTGGCTGGAGAAAAATGACATAA
The DNA here is from genome assembly GCF_030272615.1 of Cryptomeria japonica. NCBI lineage: Eukaryota > Viridiplantae > Streptophyta > Pinopsida > Cupressales > Cupressaceae > Cryptomeria > Cryptomeria japonica. Next base: position 913,487,842 of record NC_081407.1, read on the forward strand.
CTTTCAAACAGTAGGGAGTTAGGTCTTGAAATTTGAACCACGCATCAATGGTAGGGAAATAGGTCCATACAATTATTTACACCTCATGACAATTCTTGGGATGAGATATTTTAATCATTTTGCGGTGACAAACACCAAAAATTGAAAGTTTAAAATGTGACAAAATATGAACTGGGTTCAGGAGAAAATTGGCCACATGACACAAAATGATTCTAATGACATGCCTATGAAATGGTTTCCCTCAATTCTTGGTAATTTCCAAAATTCATCCATTTTTCATAGTTTAACTAGCAACAACCTTGGATTGTGTGTTCACTATTTATGCGTAAACACCTATTGATCATGTTGTAATTATTCCTCTAATTGATTAAATAGTTATTTAATTATTTAATTAATTTAATTAACTATTTCTTCTAATTTCATATTTCCTCATCATCTTACTAATTATTCTATTTTTTATTATTTCATCATTTAATCATTTTAATCATTTTCTAATGTTAATTAAATATTTATTATTTAATTAATTCTGAATAATTCCCCAATTTAAATAATAATTATTATTTAAATAAATTAATTCTCAATTTCTATCTCTAATCATTTAACCCTTTTCTAAATATTAATTAAATATTTATTATTTAATTAATTATGATTTAATTCATTTAATTCAAATAATCTTTATTATTTAATTAAATTCAATTTCTAAATAATTAAATAGTTTCTTTATATTATTTAATTAACTAATTAATTCTTCCATTTCCAAATCCCCAAATTCTAATTTCGTTTAATTTCATTAATTCTTCCATTTCTAAATAATTAAATAGTTTCTCTAAATTATTTAATTAATTAATTAATTCTTCTATTTTCAAATCCCCAAATTCTAATTTCATTTAATTTCATATTATTCTAATTCTTCCAAATTCAAATACATGTGCATGATTTCAAAAACCAAATTGAAAATCAAAGTCAAGTTCTAAATATATTCAAATGCTAAATTGAATTAATTAATTCAATTATTTGAATAAATCTCATGCAAAGATTAAATTGAAAATCTAACTCTAAATGCAAGTGCATGCTAAATTAATTGATTCGATCAATTAAATAATTAAAACATTTGTCTCTCCAATCTCTATTTCCATCTTTTAGTTAGCTTTTTCTAAATTAAGCTTTCTTTGTCATCCTCTTTATTTCCTCCAATCATTCTTTTTCTTCCTTCAGTCAGATTTTTCTCAATCATTTGACTCAATTAATCTATTCAATCTATTGAGTTTCACTCCTACAATCAGCAGTTCAACTATCAATTTTCATGTGAGATCACCTAAGTTCCACCTTTCAATCAATCTTCTCCAAAAATCTATAAATTGAGTATTCAATCTCCATTTTCAACAATCGCGAACTTTGAATCTTTGTGTCACTTGTAGGTTACCAATGCAATATCTGAGAGCCATCATACCATAGAGAAGAGAAGAGAAATGGAAGCTATATGCGATCTTGGAATAGGGAGTTTTATTGAATGATTTTAATTCCTATTTTGCTTGATTGTGTTATTTCATTGTTAGTTTGTTAGAATTCTTTGATTAGATAGGGATTCGTGATTTCTCTTTATTTCTAATTGATATTTGAATAAGATAAATTTTACATACGACATTTTGGTGAACCCGACGTGAACAACAGCTAATTAAGCTTCTTTGTTTTCTATGTGATTTTTGCAGATCGTACGGATTTATTTTATTTTATTTTTTGCAGGTTGCATGAATTTCGAGAATAGATTCTCCATCACGCAATCAAGTTTACATCATCACACAATCGCATAGACAACATTACACATTCAACCCCTCAGGGTCACACATTCGCTCTAACAAGGTTACGCAATCATCCTGTCCAGATCATGCAATCGCCCTATCCAGATCACGCGTTCGCAGGGAGAATCGCTTTCTAATTTTTTCTTCCGTCTGTCTAATTTTGTCTAAAATTGGGTTAATCTGGGATCAAATTGCTTCTATTTCATGATTTGATTATAATAGTTTATGGAAAGAAAAGTACAGTTTAGGATTTCAAGTGCAAGAAGGACGAAACAACAAAGAAGAGAAGCCAAACACTATCAAAAGGTTCTCCAGGACGAAAAATTAATACAAGATCCGGAAGAGCAACTAGCCTTTGATAGATATAATAGCTTAGTTCTTTCTTATCAAGTTAAATATGATCCAATCAATATTGAATGGATGATTAGAGATTTGGCTAGGGCTTCACAATTGGTTTTGCAGGTTTCTGATCGAGTTTAGTTTTCTTTTATTTTTAATTTTTTTTTGTTGTCTGCCTGTCTATCACGCAATCGACCTATTAGTGTTATGCAATCAATCAAGTATCATCACGCATTCGGTCTGTCATAATTACGCATTCTCTCTATCAAAATTACGCATTCGATCTGTAAGTATCATGCAATCGCATGGGTAAAGTTACGCATTCGCTTCTGTCAAGTTTTGAGTTTCTATTTTCTGTTAGTTTGATTTTACTACTAATCTCCTATTTACAGCCTATGGCAGATTTACAGAAAGGATTAGATTAGTATTCTTGCATGCATCACCTAACACTTCATCTTTTGGTGCTTAAAATCAACAACAGTTAAAATGGACATGCATGGATAATCTCACACTTCATTGTTTGGTGCTTAAAATCAACAACAGTTAAAATGGACATGCATGGATGTATCTCACACATTGTCTTTTGGCGCTTAAAATAAACAAATGGTTAAAATTGACATGTATTCTTTCATATTTTGATTTGGTGTTTAAAATGGACATGCACATGCGTATTCAACACCTAAATTTGGGGCTATAAAATGAACGTGAATCAAGCTACATTAGATTAAATCATTTTTATTTTTCTTAAGGTAAATAATTTTTATCGTGTTTGGGGTGGACCTATTGTTGCATTAACTAGCTTTCCACCCACCTTCGGGGTCTTAGGAGAAAGGAAGGAGGTGACAATGACATCCAATTTTTATTTCATTCTATGTAATGAGGGGTATCTTTGACTAGGGATTTCATCACCCCACAGAGGTACTTCAAATTGGGATGCATTGGGGATATCATCTCTCCTAGCATACTCTCGAGCGGGTTTTTTTGAGCTGCTATATAAATATACTAGTCAGGCAGCCATAGTGTTGAGTGAATTCGACGTATGTGGGGGCCTTCTCTGCACCGATAAGCTCAACTCAAGTCTTAAGTGGCTTGCTCTGAGAATCCATCGTTGGATCGGGACCCCTCAAAACCTAATACTACGAACCAATTTAGTTGCCAAAAATCCTACATTCAGTGATTCTGGGAGTGCGGATGGTACCCCATAGATACCCTTCATGTACCTTACACTATGATACAAAAATCCCTCGGCTATAAGATCTTCGGATCTTCGGGGTAAGAGAGACTGGCATGCCCGAGAAGTATGTGCCATGGAGTGGAGCTAGTGCTACCAAACTCTATATCTGTTCATTTTGTCTTGGTATTTCATAAGGGCCTCATTGAATGGTGTCCACTTTCCAGCCTAGGATTGTATTCTGTGCTTTTTTATGTATCGTTGTGCTAGACCAGTATTGAGTGAGTCCCTTAGGCTATTTCAAGCCCTATCCCACATATCTTTGAATTTTTCGAGATTGTATGAAAATTGAGTCAGTCAGCTATACATACCTCCCAGCAATTGTTCTCAGATTTGGAAAACTACAAAACTTGTCATATACACAAAGTTACCAAAAACAAAGTCCATTTTGAAACCAAAAACTTAAAGTCCTTACATATTTGTGACCCTAGGCAATCTTTTACATAGTCTCACTTACGTCCTCATTATCATCCTACTTCTTTTGCATAGTCCCACTTACATCCTCATTATCATCCTAAGTCCTTGCATAGTTCTCACTTATGTCCTCATTATCGTCCTAAGCCCTTGCATAGTTCTCACTTATGTCCTCATTATCATCCTAAGTCCTTGCATAGTTCTCACTTACGTCCTCATTATTGTCCTAAGTCCTTGCATAGTCCCCACTTACGTCCTCATTATCATCCTAAGTCCTTGCATAGTCCCCACTTACATCCTCATTATCATCCTAAAGTCCTTGCATACTCCTTACATAGTCTTCACTATCATCTTTAGTCCTTCCATTGTCCTTAGTAACATCCTCATTATCATCCTCATATACATCCTTGTCTAGACCTCATATACACCCGTCTTAGTTCATCATCATTTGCATAATCATCCTAGAAATTCATACCCCAAACGTCCAAAACACAATCAGAGGATCAATCAAACTCAACCTCAACTTAAACAAGTTGGTCAAGTTCAATCAAACACTGTCACATTCAGATAAATGGAGAAAATATCTTACATGTTGTGATCCTAGGTCCAAACCAAACAAGCAAACATCATGGATTGGAATTATACATTTCATAGGGAAGGTGGAGGATTCATCCCTTCCATTCCTATTCTATCGCCATTCATAGAAACATTAGCTCAACAAATCAAAACTTTGCAACAACAAGTGACAGACATGGCTAGTCTTGACAACCATAGGGGCTGGTTAGAAAATATGATGAGAGAAGTGATGACCACAAGCGGATCAGAATCAGGCCAACCTTCTTCTTCTTATGAGACCATTCAAACATGCCAACCTTCACTCTTCAACAAAATCATTCCTACCTTAGTTCAACCAACATTGGAGTCATGTAAACCTTCTTTTTCTTTCAACCCACTACATCAATCATACCAATCACATCAAACCCCTTTCATCCAAATTCCAAATGAAAATTCATATCAACCAAAAATTCAAACCTCTCTCAACCAAAATCAAACCCCTTTCAACCAAATTCCAAATCAAAATTCATATCAACCCAACAATCAAACCCCTTTCAACCAAAGTCCAAATCAAAATTCACATCAACCCAACATTCAAACCCCTTTCAACCAAAGTCCAAATCAAAATTCACATCAACCTAACATTCAAACCCCTTTCAACCAAAATCAAACCCTATTCAACCAAAGTCCGAATCAAAATTCACACCAACCCAACATTCATACTCCTTTCAACCAAAATCAAAACCCTTTCAACCAAAGTCCAAATCAAAATTCATTCAACCAAAATCAAACCTCTTTTAACCAAAATCAAACATCTTTCACCCAAAATAATACTCCTTTCAACCAAAATCAAATCCCTTTCAACCAGATCCCAAATAAACAATTTCTATCCACCATTTCATCATCCCCTGAAGTCACACAAGACCAATCCATGCCATCTCTATCTAATAACATAACCTCCCAAGGGGTATCCATAGCACTAAACCAATCCAATCCTAGTCATGATTTAGAGAGTCTCATTCAAAATCCTTCTTCATCAAGCCAAAGTGTTGAAACATTCCAACAATCTCGCATGCGTTTCCAAAATCCTTCCCCATGTCAAGACAATGACCCAAAATCAGAAGAAATGAGTCCTGCAACAAATAAAGATCAAGAACAACCACTTCCATCCTACCCAATTTTTGATCAAGATCCCACCGACCAAGAATCTTATGATGATCCCCTCACTCTTTTCTATTCCATTCATAATCAAACCCTTCCATCTCAAGAACAAAGAGTCCTTTCAAGTCCCATCCAACATCCACCTCCTAAACAAGATTGAGACATCCCTTCTATACTTCATAATAATCCCTTTAAAAACCAAGATCAAATCATACCTTTACCTTCATGTCCTAAACAAGATCCCATTATTTCTCCAAATCTTGATCAAGATCACTCCATCCCTTCATCTCCATGTCACAATCCTTCATGTTCTTCACAATATTTCCTCTCAAATGAACTTACCATTTCTCCCAGTGATCCCAATCCCTCTACACAAGTTGTTCATGAGCCTCTTATCAATGAAATCACCAATCTAGATCATACTATACATAGCAACTTGTCAACAATTGTATGTGTGCCATTATCAAATGCTAATGTAGTGACAAAAACAAGCATCGCACCAGCTAATGAAATCAACACCCAAATTGTTTCATCAACTTCTTCATGCACAAGCATAACACTAGCTAATGAGATCAACACCTGGTTGGCTTCATCATCCTCTTCAAGTGCATCAATAAAAACAAACATAACACCCGCGCATGTCACAACTTCAAAACTAGAATCTATTTGTCTCATACACCCACACCTGGAAGACTGGGGGCAAGAGAATATACCACAATTGGATGTCTTTGAAAATGATAACGCTATAGCTGAATTCATGGGTTCCAGAGCTAGATTTCCCTATAATGATCCACAAAATCCAAAAACTAAGGAAATAAACATTGAAGATGTTGAATGTGTACACTTAGTTGAATCCTTACATCCTATTGAAAAACAAATCTTTATCCGACTCTTTAAACAAAGACCAATGAACTACCTACACAAATATTATACCTAAAGGCTGGGTTAGTTTAGGTTTTACTTTCCACATTGCATATCATTTTATTCAAAGCACTGCACTACATATAGTTTCTTTCTAAGCACATCATATTCAGAAGTCGCATTCGCAAAATTTTTGCATTTTCATATAGCAACATCAATAAAACAAGGCAACTATTCAAGTTTGTCATCTGTTTGCATTCAAAAGAAACAAGGGTCATCTTTTTTCTTAGATATTCGGACATGAAGTCTTTTGAGGATCTAAGGTCATTCATTTGCAACGTTACCCTGTGATGGCGTTTTACTTATGGTTGGGTAGTGATTTCACTATTTGAGACTTGTTAACCCAAAATCTATCAATTGCTATATCTCAAACACAATAAATCTCTAATTTACTCGAGACACCTAGCTGATCATATGACTAGTGAAAAATCTAAAATTCTACTTCAGCGCCGCTGTAATTGTCACACCCAAGTAGGTTTCATTACTTACAAGTCAAGGCAAGAAAATAAAAAGAAAAAGAGCTATGCCAAATATTCATCTTAAGGAAAAAGATCAATGATATATAATTGGAATATCACGCATACGAGTGCGCCAAAAAGATTGACTATGGGAACATGCAAGTAACTCCATCAGGGCTATGGACGCCTACTAGCAATGGAGCAATATTTGAGAAATTATAGTCTATAACCTCATCGGAGCTCTCAAGGCTTGCTAGCAACGAGGCTCTATTCGGGATGCTTTTGAAGTTAGGATAATCCATGTAGCTAGTCATATAGGATGCTAAGGATCTTTAGTGAACACAAGAGAAGGAATTAACTCATTTGTACACACATGGGCAAAATAAGATCAAAGTTTCAAGAATCAATGGGGAAGTTTTCCGCATCTCCATTTATAAATCCTAGTCACTAAGTGTGTTAATTTGGATGTTCCAAGGGACCTTAGGGATCGATTGACTTCTTATCTATGAAATGTTTTGCACCTCCATTTCAGTTGGTGTATTACAAATGTTAAAACAAACACAGTCAACCTTGTTCGAATAGGAAATGCATCTTCATCATGCATATTGCATTAAGATAGGTCATACCAAAAATTGATTTGTCTCCACATGCATTCTGCAGATCATCATGTCATACAGGTCTGCACATGGGAGGCATAACTAAAAAAATCCAAAAAATCATATAAAGTCTTGAAAAAATCCAAAAAATCATATAAAGTCCTGAAAAAATCTTAAAAAATCATGTAACGTCCTTCGCAAATATTCAAAAACAATGAAAAACTCAAAATCCAAAAACATTGAAAAACTCAAACTCCAAAAATATTGAAATTTTAAAAATCCAAAAACATTGAAAATCATAAAATACCAAACACATCCATATAAGGTCTTGAAAACATCATCCAAAAACATTCAAATATGGAAAACATAACAACCAAAAACATCTACAAAACAATGCTACAAAATCCAAAAACATTCAAATAGGATTCTGAAAAAATCATTCAAAAACATTCAAATATCGATCTACATAATCCAAAAACATCGAAAAAGCTCTTGGAAAAGAACTAAAAATAAAAAATCAATCAATCACAAAAACTTGCAATAAAATGTCTTGTGAGAAACAAATACCCTAGCAGATATCCAGCAAACGCTTCGCACGAAGTTAACAAAAGATACGACTATCTAGTCAAACATTTGTAATCAACTAATCAAACTATCTTATCAATCATATTTTATCCATATCAAGTGATCATTATCTTGTCTTAGACAGAAGAGGATACACTCGAAATCAGACAGGTCTGTCTTAAACGGGGTCTACAACTTTCTGAGATCAAGCATTATCAACTATCACATCAAGCAACTGAGAACGAAGGCACAAGGTCAGTATAGTTGCTGAATTTTGTCTAGGTCAATCTTTATCTTTTATCATTTGGTGACAGATATTGTTCCTATGCTACTCAGGGATGTCCACAAGTGACTAAAGGAGCCATGATGGGCATTATCTTTTTCTTTGTTTGCTACTTGTCTTCTACATGTTTGTTTCTTCAATGAGATATCTTTACATCTTGGTTCCTTATACCTTGATGTGCTAAGCTTCATTGTTCAATAATAAGGCTCAATGATGAATATATATTGCGCAATAAATAATGACATAGGTTCGTGATTCATTCAATCATTCTCATTTCTTCTCATATGTTTATTGCTAGTTTGTTGATTCTTCCCTCATCGTCTCTTTCTTAATCATTTTCTATCATCTAATATTGTTCTATTTCATTCTAAGGTTCATTCTCTCGTATTCTATCTCAATATCATCTCCACATCACCTATCCCTATCTCTAATCAACTAACTATTCTTGCATCTCACATTCTTCTTTTTTTCGAGATATCATTCATGCCTTTAATGCACAAACAATCTCTCGAGGGGGCATTACACCCTAAGTATCACCAGGGCATACTGGGGCAATTTTTTTTTAATTTTCTTTGAAACAATGTCGTTACGACATTGTCTCAAAGAGGGGCAAATGTAGACACCTAAAAATGTCTCATTGATCATGTGCTAATTATTCTTCTAATTGATTAAATAGTTCTTTAATTATTTAATTAACTATTTCTTCTAATTTCATATTTCCTCATCATCTTACTAATTATTCTATTTCTTATTATTTCATCATTTAATCATTTTAATCATTTTCTAATGTTAATTAAATATTTATTATTTAATTAATTCTGATTAATTCCCCAATTTAAATAATCTTTATTATTTAAATAAATTAATTCTCAATTTCTATCTCTAATCATCTAATCATTTAACCCTTTTCTAAATATTAATTAAATATTTATTATTTAATTAATTATGATTTAATTCCTTTAATTCAAATAATCTTTATTATTGAATTAAATTCAATTTCTAGATAATTAAATAGTTTCTTTAAATTATTTAATTAAATAATTAATTCTTCCATTTCCAAATCCCCAAATTCTAATTTCGTTTAATTTCATTAATTCTTCCATTTCTAAATAATTAAATAGTTTCTTTAAATTATTTAATTAACTAATTAATTCTTCTATTTTCAAATCCCCAAATTCTAATTTCATTTAATTTCATATTCTTCTAATTCTTCCAAATTCAAATACATGTGCATGATTTCAAAAACCAAATTGAAAATCAAAGTCAAATTCTAAATATATTCAAATGCTAAATTGAATTAAATAATTCAATTATTTGAATAAATCTCATGCAAAGATTAAATTGAAAATCTAACTCTAAATGCAAACACATGCTAAATTAATTAATTCAATCAATTAATTAATTAAATCATTTATCTCTCCAATCTCTATTTCCATCTTTTAGTTAGCTTTTTCTAAATTAAGCTTTCTTTGTCATCCTCTTTATTTCCTCCAATCATTCTTTTTCTTCCTTCAGTCATATTTTTCTCAATTAGTTGACTCAATTAATCTATTCAATCTATTGAGTTCCACTCCTACAATCAGCAGTTCAACTATCAATTTTCATGTGAGCTCACCTAAGTTCCACCTCTTGATCAATCTGTTCCACCTTTCAATCAATCTTCTCTAAAAATCTATAAGTTGAGTATTCAATCTCCATTTTTAACAATCACAAACTTTGAATCTTTGTGTCACTTGCAGGTTACCAGTGCAATATCTAAGAGCCATCATACCACAGAGAAGAGAAGAGAAATGGAAGCTATATGCGATCTTGGAATAGGGAGTTTTATTGAATAATTTTAATTCCTATTTTGCTTGACTGTGTTATTTTATTGTTAGTTTGTTAGAATTCTTTGATTAGATAGGGATTCGCGATTTCCCTTTATTTCTAATTGATATTTGAATAAGATGAATTTTACATACGATAGTATGTATATGTATGTATATATATGTATGTATATGTATATATATACAAATATACACATATATATACATATATACATATATACACATATACATACATATGTATGTATATGTATTGTAGACGTCTAAACATGGTCAATGCTTGCGGAATCATACTTTAACATTTGCGCATTGCCTTATTTTAGGGTTTTTTGCGTCGGATTAACATTTCTCCTATGATTCGCACTTGGTCTTTATCATTTGTGAGCATTGAGTCCTTCTTCTGCATTCTTCATTCGTCTCGCTTTCGAATTTGGTCTTGTCAATAACAATATTTGTCATGATTTTGGTCGATCTTATCTTCTCACATCAATGTGCGTGCTCATTTGTCATATTTTAGACATCGTCAATCCTAATCGATGACCTAATTAGGGTTTTGTCCTTTTATCAATCTTGTTGATTTGCAATCGATTTGTCATCGATCGTTGTCATTTTCAATCTTGTCGACTTGCGATCGATTTGTCATCGATCATTGTCATTTTCAATCTTGTCGACTTGCGATCGATTTGTCATCGATCGTTGTTATTTTCGATCTTGCCATTTTGCAATTTGTTTTGTCATCGATTTTTGTCATTTTGCTATCGATTTGACATTGACCGTCGTCCTTCTCAATCATGTCAATTTGGATCAATTAGTCATTGTTCCTCGTCAATTGGTGCATTTATCAATCAAATCATTTGTCAGCATTGGTCCTTTGTCAGTCAGAATCATGATTAAATCGAATCGACATTAATTATCTTTTGTCAAGACCTAATTGTCATTCTTGCATTTTCTAATTCATCTTCTAGGGTTTCATGATTTATTCATTTAACCTTGTTTGTCATTTCTCCCTCTAGGTTAAATAATTTATTTATTTATCCTAAGTCTTCTTGTCACAATTAAATGTTTATTTAATTGGCTAACTAATTCCTCCCTCTTTGTGAATTAATTAATAAATGAAAAATTGTTAATTAATTCACTTAATTCCTAATTTCCTAATTTTCATCAATTTTCTAATTTCCTAATTTCTAATTCATCTAATTTTCTATTTTCTCTAATATTTCTCCTAATTTCATGGGAATGACATAGCAAATTTGTCATAATTTGTCATAATTTTCAATCAATCAATTTTTGACATAGCAATGTGTCATAATTTGTCATAATTATCAATCAATCAATCTTGCATAGAAAGTGTCAATTTTGTCATAATTTGTCATATTTGTCATACTTGATTTGAAATTTCCTTTCAAATCTCTTCATGCTAATCTTGTCATTTCTCCAATTTGTCTATAAATTGGATGAATTTCTTCAATCAAAGATCCCAATTGATCACATTTTTGAATCCTTGAATCAATCACGCTTCGAGTATTCTTGTGCTACAATCTTGTCTACTTGATTTCACATCATGCTTATGCACTAGTAGGTGAGATCCACAAACAAATCTATTTGAAGAAGAAAGAAGGACAATGGAGCCACATGAAGGAGACATTCAAGTCTGCATTTGGTTTGCTTAGTTTTCAATCTTGAATGTCTTGTTTTCATGTCTTTATTGAGTGTGTTTAGGATTGATCATTGCATTTGAGCTTTCGTGATTGAGCTAGATTACTAATACTACTTGCTTTGATGATTTCCACATTTCCTAGCTACATTAATTGGTGAACCCGACGTGAAATACACTCTCCAGTGGCATCTATCCCTACACCTTTAGAAGTTTCACAAGAACCTTCCATATTGTCCTCATCAAACAATACACCTAAGGATGAAATTATCCAAGAGCTATCCATAATTGATTGCCAAGATAATCCAATTAATGATGCACATCCTTGTCATGTTTCAGAAATACAAGACCCAATGCCACCATGCACTTTATTGCCATTACCTATTTTAGAGGACCCCATTCAAAGTCCCTCTTCCTCATGTTCAAGCATTGATTCCTTGCCAGAATCCATTACAAATGTTCAAAGTGCATTTCCTTCATGCCAAAGCATTAATCCCTTGCTAGAATTCCCCATGCATATCCAAAGTCCAACCTCATGTCAAGAGGATAATTTAGAGCATGAAGAAATGAGTCCTAAAGAAAATCAAGATCAAGATCTTGAAACCTTATCATCCCATCCAATTGTTGACCAGGACCCCATGTTCCCAGACAATCATGATGATTCCCCTATTCTTGTCCATCCTATCCAAAGTCCTATTGACACTCCATTCCCTGAGAAAGATCAAGATATCCCAGTCCATCCAATCATAAATGATCCCATTCCATTTCATGAAAAAAATATCCTTTCAAATCTTATTGACATTCCACTTCCTAAGCAAGATCAAGATATCCCTTCCATCCTTTCCGATGATCCCATTGAAAGTCAAGAGAAAAGCACCTTTAAAGAGGAATCCAATGATCTTCCTCCTTGTCAAGATCAAAGTATCCTTCCAAATTTATTTCAAACACAAGACCCTATCATTCCTTTAAACCCTCCACAAGATCCTTTTGTTCCTCTATCTCCTTGTCTTAATGCTCCATATACACTCCAAGATCGCATTTCTTTTGATGATCCCATTATTTCTCCCATTCCATCTCTTGAAGAGCCTATCATTGAACCATGTCCACTACACAATCCTAGTCCCCCTCATGATCCTAATCCCCTTCATGATTCTAACATGTCAGTGCAAGATGTTCATGAACCCTCAACATGCATAATGGGTTCTTCCACTTTGGTGCAATGTGATCCACTTCAAGATCTCATTATTTCTCTCATATCATATCCACCTCATAATGGACTCGCGTCTTCTTCCCAAAGAAAAGAGTATCCTACAAGTCAAGATATTCATAAAGGCAAAGGAGAAGACCTTCATGAGAAAGAACCCCTCCATATCAAAGAAGATCTTAAGGCTCATGTCTACACAACTCACTCTCAAGATGTTGGTATCCCTCCATCAAAATCAAAACATACACCTTCCCCATCATACTTTCCATCCATCTTAGGTCCTTATATCTCTTCCTCCTCTATGCAAGGTCAGCAAAGGCACACATCCTTGAGTAAATTTCATCAATCCAAAAGAAGTCCATTTCATTCATATCCATCCATGCATTCCTTTCCCCCTCCAAGCAATTTGGATGCCAAGCATAAAAGTCATAAGTCTAGCAATCCACACGTATTCAAGGATCAACATGTTCAATATAATCGACATGTCAAAACAAAGAACAATATGATCTATAAAGAAAAAGAAATATCCAAAAGGCCACAGAGGCCCACTGAGAAAAATAAAGCAAAGTCAAAATATATATGGGTTCCTAAATCCCTTGTGCAAGCAATGCACTCCAAGGAACCACAAAAGCATGAAAAATCAAAAACCATATGGACCCCTAAGAAGCTCCTTGAAGCACAAAAGCCTAAAGAAACAATCAACTTGGCATCCAAAATTGCTATTCCTCCATCCAAATCTTCCAAGTCTATTTCTCCACCACCTTCTTCATCCATTTTGGGCCCTTATGTCCCAAAATCCATAGCCTTTCCTTCCTCAAAATCTCAATATCCAAAATACATTTTTTCTCCATCAGTCCACCACCCGTCAAGGTGTGTGCCAATGTTGATCTTGCCTTCATTTCCATCCATTGAAGCCCAATTCTTCCAATACCCTATCCATTATCCAATGCATATTTTCCATCCTTCGATCCCTTTGATCCCATCCTTTGCATAAATTCTTTCCTTAATTTCATCTCTTTTTCCATGTCCTTATCCTACCAATGTCTTTGAGCATACTTTTAAGGTTGTGATCCATTTTTTCAAGGCTACTATCCAAAAAAAAAAAAAAAGATGCTTGAGTCCTTCTTCCATCCCCTATCATGTGTCCATCTTCTATTGAAAAAGTCAAAATACAAAAAAAAGTAAAAAAAAAATACAAAAAAAAGACAAAAGAAAAAAAAAGAGTAAAGCAAAAATAATTCATCCACTGGTGAAAACCTGGCAAACAGGCACCTTGGGCAAGTACCTTGATGAAAACCTGGCAAACAGGCATCATGCGTAATCTATGAACTTCTTGCATACCGCACTTGGGGACATGTTTTATCCTATCATATCCTTTTGTCCTTCATTGTTCCATTATCCTATCGAACCCCTATCATTACCCTTCATATCCTATTGTCCCTCATGTCCAGTTTCCCTTTCCACCTTTGATCTTGACAAGGCTGACGATCTTCATGAGCATCATGCATCTTGTTTGCAACTTTTAGTCCATCATAGCTTTCGGTCTTTATCCATTTTCTTATTACAACCTTTCATCCATATTCCCTATCTTATTGCAACTTTCTACCACTATCCCGTATCCTATCCTGACCTTCAGTCTATGTCCCTTATCCATTCTTGGTCTTGCTTATCCTATCCATATCTTATCACTATCCATACACTCTTTTTCATTCCTTGATCTTGATCTGACATAAGGACGCAAAATTTAAACATAGTTTCAAAAACCTCTTGACATGTCCCTCATGCCATGTTCCTGCTTTACATTGTCATATCTAGTCTCTTGTCCCATCATGCAATAGCCCTTGAAAATTGCATCTGTATTGTCTCCATGATATAAGGCCTTTGTCTTCCCTCTATCCACCAACATTTCAGAAAGCTTATTTATTCACTTGTCATATTCCTTGCCTTGCTAGACACTGGGAGCAAAATCATAAAAATTGAAAAATGTCCTGAAATAATTCAAAAAAAAAAAAATTGAAAATGTCCTGAAATAATCCAAAAAAAATTGAAAAATGTCCTGAAATAGAAACAAAAAAAATTGAAAATGTCCTGAAATAAAAACAAAAAAATGGAAAAATGTCCTGAAATAATCCAAAAAAATTGAAAAATGTCCTGAAATAATCCAAAAAAATTGAAAAATGTCCTTAAAAAATCATAAAAAAATTCAAATAATGTCCTGAAAAAACTCCTTAAAAAATCATATAAAGTCCTGAAAAAAATGAACACAAAAAAAATTGTAAAAACTCGAAAAGAAAAACAAAAACAAAAACATATCCCCTTTGTGCATAAGACAGATCACTGAGCATCCCTCCAACGACATGCAATCACACACTGCGCTTTAATGGAATCACACATTAACAGATGAACTTTTCAATCAAACCAGACATTCAAACTAATCACAATTGTCATATCAATCGAACATCAGCATCACTATCATTCATCCTTGGCACATTATCATGAGTCTTATATAGGGTGTGGTATACTCGAAACCAGACTGTGTCCTGTCTTAGACGGGGTACCGCATTCCCTGAAACTAGACAACATGATCGTCCTATCAACACGTTCAACTTTTGACAATGCAGATCAAGATGTTTGTTTTACTTGTTGGAATTAGTGAGTCTTATCATTTATTGATTTATCTTCGATCATGTTCCTATGTTGCTCGATGATGTCACTGAGTGATTTAGAGTGACCGGGATGGTTCATGGTCCCTTTCTTTTTTGTCGTGATTGCTGTTTGGGGAATGTTTGTCACAAACTGGGGTAACTATATCATTGGGTGTCTGTCATAAGTACGTTTTCTTTGTGAACGTCGCACATACCTCGACCCTTGATGTATGCACTCTAGGATGCTTCACTCATTCCTTGTGTGCGATGTGTCTGTCTTTTGCAAAAGGGTTGCATTTCAGCTCTGGCCTTCAATGCCATGATGCTCTACATCCACTTTGCTACATTAAATAAAGGTTCTCACCTACTTATGTGCATTCGTGAAAGCAAGTTTTTCTTCATCTCTACTTGTCCTCTGTCTAATTTCTGCTTACTAACATTTCTTCCGTCAGTCTTGGCAGTCCGTTTGATCCTATCATTTTCTATCATTCTTATCGATCAATTGGCCTCTTTTCTGGATGTTTCCAGCCAATTCCTCGAGGGGGCATGCATATGTCATTGTCAGTGTCTGGGGCATTTTCCTTATTGTTCTTTGAAACAACACTTAGAATCACATTGTCTCAAAGAGGGGCAAAATGTAGACGTCTAAAAATGGTCAATGCTTGCGGAATCATACTTTAACATTTGCGCATTGCCTTATTTTAGGGGTTTTTGCATCGCATTAACATTTCTCCTATGATTCGCACTTGGTCTTTATCATTTGCGAGCATCGAGTCCTTCTTCTGCATTCTTCATTCGTCTCGCTTTCGAATTTGGTCTTGTCAATAACAATATTTGTCATGATTTTGGTCGATCTTATCTTGTCACATCAATGTGCATGCTCATTTGTCATATTTTAGACATCGTCAATCCTAATCGATGACCTAATTAGGGTTTTGTCCTTTTATCAATCTTGTTGATTTGCGATCGATTTGTCATCGATCGTTGTCATTTTCAATCTTGTCGACTTGTGATCAATTTGTCATCGATCATTGTCATTTTCAATCTTGTCGACTTGCGATCGATTTGTCATCGATCATTGTTATTTTTGATCTTGTCATTTTGCAATTTGTTTTGTCATCGATTTTTGTCATTTTGCTATCGATTTGACATCGACCGTCGTCCTTCTCAATCATGTCAATTTGGATCAATTAGTCATTGTTCCTCGTCAATTGGCGCATTTATCAATCAAATCATTTGTCAGCATTGGTCCTTTGTCAGTCAGAATCATGATTAAATCGAATCGACATTAATTATTTTTTGTCAAGACCTAATTGTCATTCTTGCATTTTCTAATTCATCTTCTAGGGTTTCATGATTTATTCATTTAACCTTGTTTGTCATTTCTCCCTCTAGGTTAAATAATTTATTTATTTATCCTAAGTCTTCTTGTCACAATTAAATGTTTATTTAATTGGCTAACTAATTCCTCCCTCTTTGTGAATTAATTAATAAATGAAAAATTGTTAATTAATTCACTTAATTCCTAATTTCCTAATTTTCATCAATTTTCTAATTTCCTAATTTCTAATTCATCTAATTTTCTATTTTCTCTAATATTTCTCCTAATTTCATGGGAATGACATAACAAATTTGTCATAATTTGTCATAATTGTCAATCAATCAATTTTGACATAGCAATTTGTCATAATTTGTCATAATTATCAATCAATCAATCTTGCATAGAAAGTGTCAATTTTGTCATAATTTGTCATATTTGTCATACTTGATTTGAAATTTCCTTTCAAATCTCTTCATGCTAATCTTGTCATTTCTCCAATTTGTCTATAAATTGGATGAATTTCTTCAATCAAAGATCCCAATTGATCACATTTTTGAATCCTTGAATCAATCACGCTTTGAGTATTCTTGTGCTACAATCTTGTCTACTTGCTTTCACATCATGCTTATGCACTAGTAGGTGAGATCCACAAACAAATCTATTTGAAGAAGAAAGAAGGACAATGGAGCCACATGAAGGAGACATTCAAGTCTGCATTTGGTTTGCTTAGTTTTCAATCTTGAATGTCTTGTTTTCATGTCTTTATTGAGTGTGTTTAGGATTGATCATTGCATTTGAGCTTTCATGATTGAGCTAGATTACTAATACTACTTGCTTTGATGATTTCCAGATTCCTAGCTACATGTATATGTATATATGTATGTATATGTGTATATATGTGTATATATGTATATATACATACATATATACATATATATGTATATATGTATTCAAATAACAAATATAAATTTTAAATTAAAAAAAAAGGTTGAGTGGGGCCACACCCATAGGGGGTCACAGTCCCCACAGGGGTGTTGCAGCCACTCCTATGGGGCTCGCAGTCCCTATGGGGGTGTTGCGGCCACTCCTCCTCAATAGAGATCTCCCAAACTCTGCAACGCCACCTTCATGAAACCTCTTGACTTCAATAGACTCCCAAATTTAATACCACATTGAGATGACCTATCTATACAAATTAAATCTGGAAGAGACACACTACAAACTATAACTCAAAAAACAAATTTTTATTTTTATAATTCTCCAAACCTTAAAGAAACTTCATCGGTTGGACAAGTTGGAATATTTATAATGGACATTGAAAAATGAAAAGTTGCATCTATATACAGAAAAAAGGATACAAGAAAACTAAAGTTACCTTATATTGATATATGGAGTGAATTATTAATGCAAGATGGCAATGTTTTGAGGGTATCCCAAAACAGTTTCTAGAAACCATTTTTTTTAATTCCCTAGCTCCTTCAATACTAAAATGTTAGCAATGTGCAACTATCTTTGATCCTTCCAAAATATGTACATATTGTAATGAAACCGATAAGAGATTATTTCAATGAAAAATAGGAGGAAGAAAACAATATGCTACTTTGGGATTCTTGAACTTTTAGCCAGTGAAAGGTCCATGTTGGTTGACCAACCAAGATTTGTAGCAAGTCCTCCACTACATCAGTACGAACACCAATATATGTTGCATATTTGTTGAAAGAATACACTCTAGCTGTAACTGTATCCAAGCTTACTAGATTAGCCAACAGAGCCCAAAATGGTAGCAGGCATGTTAATTGCTTGATAAAATGCTTCAAAGAAATGCAGTCTCATGGACTACAATGATTGTGGGATTGTGGTTAGTATTTAGGCTCACTTTTGCCACGAACTACATACCAATATTGTCTTGTTTCTTGTGACTTGTCCTTATTCATTTAGTTTGTTTTGGAACACCCACTTTGTTCCTATCACATTCTTATCCACCGACCTAGGTACTAGCTCCTAAGTCTGATTCTTTAGTATCTGAATCAATTCTTTTTCCATAGATTGAACCCAACTTTCTTCTTTTCTTTCTTCTTCATATGATTTAGGTTCAATAGTGAAAGAAAATAGCAATTAGTTTGCTCATTTACATCTGTGACACTTCTTCTTGTCTGAACTCCTTTATTCTTGTCTCTAATTATCTGATTTTCCAAATGATTCCTCTACACATATTTTGGGGTCTTAATTTTTTGTTCGACTTCTTCTTTATCCTCTTCTTCTACTTTATTTGGTTTCTCTTAATTGCTTCCTTCTAGAGGTATCTTTTCTTCTACAACAGCAAGTATGATCTTAAATTCAATCTCCTAAATAGGTTATGAGGCAATATGATCCCATGCTTCACATACTTTCACATTTGCACTCTCCACTAGATCTTGTTCAATCTTTTATTGTAACATTGGTAACCCTTGTTGTTTGTAGCATATCCCAATAATATTCCTTCATTAGCTCTTGTATCAAACTTTTTGAGATAGTTCTCATCTCTTCTGATATAACACTTGCTCCCAAAGATTTTGAAATATTTCACAATAGGTGGTCTTCCATACCACAACTCATAGGATGTCTTTGTATGATTTATCCTTATATTAACCTTGTTGAGAACATAAACAACAATATGCACAACTTCTTTCCAATAAACATTAGCCAGGTTAGCATCTTTCATCATAGTTCTAGCCATCTCAATAACAGTTCTTCTCTTCCTTTCTACCACACCATTCTATTGAGGGGTTCTTAGAGAAAAAAGATGTCTCTTAATGCCATATTTCTCATAGAAATTATCAAATTCATTTGAATTAAATTCTCCACCTCTATCAGATCTCAAACATTTGATTCTAGGATCAACTTGATTCCCTACCATTGACTTGAAAACTTTAAATGTTTCAAAAGCTTCAAATTTTTCCCTAAAAAATGTAACCCATGTCATTCTAGAATAATAAATCATCAATGAGTAACATAAAATATCTTTCACCATTGAGTCTGGATGTCCTTGTAGGACCGCATAAGTCTGTGCGAATTATTTTCAACGAATGTGATGTAGAATACTCCTTGTTTGCTTTCCTAACTAACATTCTTTGCACACAATGTCAAGAGGCTTGATAATCTTTGGTAAATCTCTCACTGATTTATAATTATTGATCTTTATCATGTTGTCAAAGTTAACATGTCTCATCCTCTTATACCATAACCAACATTCATTACGTTGACTCAGATAACATTTGTTTCCACTTCTATCATTTATGTAGTAAACATTCATGTAGACACCTAAAAATGTCTCATTGCTCATTTGTTAATAATTATTCGTCTAATTGATTAAATAATTATTTAATTATTTAATTAAGTTAAATAATCTTATTCTTCTAATTTCATATTTCCTCATAATCTTACTAATTATTCTATTTTCTATTCTTTCATCATCTAATCATTTTAACCATTTTCTAATGTTAATTAAATATTTATTATTTAATTAAAGTCAATTTCTAAATAATTAAATAGTTTCTTTAAATTATTTAATTAACTAATTAATTCTTCCATTTTCAAATCCCCAAATTCTAATTTCATTCAAATTTCAAATTCTTCTAATTCTTCTAAATTCAAAATACATGTAAATGATTTCAAACATCAAATTGAAAATCAAAGTCAAGTTCTAAATATATTCAAATACTAAATTGAATTTAAAATAAATTCATTTTTTTGAATTAAGTTTCATGCAAAGATTAAATTGAAAATCTGTTAAAGTGCAAGCACATGCTAAATTAATTAATTCAATCAATTAATTAATTAATCATTTATCTCTCCAATCTCTATTTCCATCTTCTAGTTGGCTTTGTCATCTTCTTAATTTCCTCCAATCATTCTTTTTCTTCCTTCAGTTAGCTTTTTCTCAATCAGTTGACTCAATTAATCTATTCGATCTATTCTGTTTCACCTCTAAATCAGTGGTTTAACTATCGATCTTCATGTGAGCTCACATGAGTTCCACCTCTTGATCAATTTGTTCCATCTTTCAATCAATCTTCTCCAAAAATCTAAAAATTGAGCATTCAATCTCCATTTTCAACAATCTCGAACTTTGAATCTTTGTGTCAATTGCAAGTTGCCAGCGTGATATCTGAGAGCCACCATACCACAAAGAGGAGAAGAACAATGGAAACCATGATGCACAATAGGGAGTTTTACATTGTTTAATTTCATTATGTTTTGCATCTATTTCATTGGTTTTGTGTTTGAATTGCTTAGATAGTTAAGGGATTAATGATTTTCCTTATTTCCTATTTAGCAATGATGAATTTGAGCTTAGCACAATTTGGTGAACCCGACGTGAACAACAACTAATTAACCTTCTCTATTTTTTGTGTTATTTTTGCAGGCCGTACAATTTTTTTCCTTTTTTGTAGGTTTTGCATGGATTTGAAAAAAGATCTCTTCATCATGCATTTGTGGTTACATCATTACACAATCGCATAGATAGGGCTACACAATCGACTAAACAGGGTTACGCATTTGTGCGAAACCCATCACGCAATCTCCCTTACAGGATTACGCAATCGCTCTGATATTGTCAAGCATTCATTTTGAATATTTGTGTTCTAATAATTCTATTTTTTATTCCTTTTTTGTTCTCTAGTCTGTTTAATTCTACATGAAAGTGAGTAAATCTAGAAATAGATTATTTTTATTGCATGTTTTTATAACAGTTTATGACAAGTAAGGTACAATTCAGGATTTCACGTGCCAGAAGGACAAAGGAGCAAAGAAGACATGCCAGACGTCATTAGAGAATTCTCAAAGCAGAAAAGAAGATACAAGATTTGGAAGACCAACCAGCTATCGACAAATAAAATAGCTTAGTTCTCTCATATTAGGTGAAATATGATTTGGTTAACATTGAATGGATGATTAGAGACCTAACTAGAGCCTCACAATTTGTTTTGTAGGTTTCTGATCAAAATTAACTTCAATCTTTATTTTTTTGGTGTTATCTACCTGTGTATCTTGCAATCACCTTGTTATCATCATGCTATCAATCTGTTAGGATCACGCATTCTCTCTGTCAGGATCACGCAATCGATCAAACAAAATTATGTAATCACCTATGCAGGGTCACACAATTGCGCAAGTAGCATCATACATTCGTTTCTCTTAGATTGGATTCTCTATCTTCTGCTGATTTGATTTTACTACTAATCATCTATTTGTAGCCTGTGGAAAATTTATAGAAAGGATCGGATTAGTATTTTAGATCAATTGCACCCATGCTCTCACACTTCAATTTGGGCTTAAAATCAACATTGGTTAAAATTGACATGCCTATGTAACACTTCAGTTTGGGCTTGAAATTAACATTGGTTAAAATTAACATGCATGTATAACACTTCAGTTTGGGCTTAAAATCAACAATGGTTAAAATTGACATGCATGCCTTCACATTTTAGTTTGGTGTTTAAAATTGACATGCACATGCGTATTCAACACCTCAATTTGGGCTTTAAAATAGACGTGAATCAAGATGCACATAGATTAACTCACATTTGATTTTCTTAAGGGAAATAATCTTTTATTGTGTTTGGGGTGGACCTACTATTGCATTAACTACCTTTCCACCCGCCTTCAGGGTCTTGGGGGAAAGGAAGGAGATGACAACGACACTCAATTTTATTTTCTTTTAAGCAGAGAGGGGTATCTTTGACTGGGGATTTCATCACCCCACAGAGGTACTTCAAATTGGGATGCGTTGGGGATATCAACTCTCCCAGCATACTCTCAAGCGGGTTTTTTGGGCCTCTATATAAACATACTGGTCAGGCGGCTAGAGTGTTGAGTGAATTCGACGTATGTGGGGGCCTTCCTTGCACCGATAATCTCAACTAAAGTCTTGAGTGGCTTGCTCTGAGAATCCGTCTTTGGATTGGGACTCCTCAAAATTTTACAATAAGAACCAACTTAGTAGCCCAAAACCCCACATTCAGTTATTTTGGGAGTGCGGATCGTACCCCATAGATACCCTTCATGTACCTTGCATTATAATATAGAAATCTCTTAGTTATAAGATCTTTGGATCTTCAGGGTAAGAGAGACAGACATGCCCGAGAAGTGCATGCCATGGAGTGGAGCCAGTGCTGCCAGACTCTCTATCTGTTCGTTTTGTTTTGGTATTTTATTGTAAGGGCCTCATTTGAATGGTTTCCAATTTCCAGCCTAAGATTGTCTTCTGTGTCTTTTTATGTATCGTTGTATCAAACCAGTATTGAGTCGGTTATTTGGGCTATTTCAGGCCCTATCCTACGTATCTCTGAATTCTCTGAGATTGTTTGAAAAAATAGTTCAGTTAGCTATATCTACCTCCAAACAATTGTTCTCAGACTTGGAAAACCACCAAACTTGTCCTACACATGGAATTATTGAAAATAAAGTCCATTTTTGAAATGTCAAAACTCAAAAGTTTATACACTTGTGACCATAGGTAGTCCTTGCATAGTCCTCATTATCATCCTCATATAAGTCCTTGTCTAGACCTCATGTACGTCTTAGCCCATCGTCATTTGCATAATCATCCTACAAAGTAATAGCATGTGCCTTAATGGGTCTCCCAGGTGATGGTTTGCTCCCCTTCAAGCAACCTAATCTAGCGCCAAACAACGGTCAGTGAGAGATTATTGATGGTCTAGCTAACTTAGCCTGGGAATCAAGGAGAAACGCACCCTAGTATATAGGAGTCAAGTATGAGATAACTATCAAGTATAAAATTTCTCGTAGGATTGATAGATAAATTGCTGTAGAACATCTATGAGAAGAACTTGAAAAACTTGCGTTGCAGAAATCTCGAAATACTCAACGGGTCTCACATCCAAATCCTCAATAGAGAGTCTAGTCTGCTCTTGCATATCCCATACTTAGGTCTAGAGTCTAGTATTAGTTGTCGTCTTGCATAAAGTTTTGAAACCACCCTCACATAGAAGTCTTAAATGCCCGTCACAAGGTCACAAAAGGAAAAAGGTATAATGGACCCAAATAATGACCAGTCTGTAAACCCAACTTGGAATATGGACATATCAACTAGTCAACAGTCAAATTCTCAGGCAATACCCAGAATACATGAACTACAACAATATTTAACACGAGAAGAGATTGAATCAGCTCAACAAGACCCACATGTCCTTATGATCTTAGATGCACTTATACATAGTGATAGAGACAAATATCTCTCGTTGTTATTATAAAATGGGGTGAAATTACCTGAAGATTTTGATGTCATAAAAATCTTACCACTAGGAAATACTCTAGGTTAATATAGCAGTCAAATACCGTATATAACACAAATGCAAACAATGACCTCCAGTTTTGCTCAGAATGCACCTATATAAACAAATGTTAGTTCAAACGCGAACTCTCAGTCGAGTGCATCATCTTCAACAATAAATGTTAGCGCACCAACATAGACCATGCCGATAATATCAAGTGTCTCAACACATGTTCAAACACATATTCCTCATACAACAAGTGCAGCCCAACCTCCGGTTTCCTATTCTATAGGATCAACATATAGTCATCAAAATGAAAATCTAGGTCTTGCCAATACAACAAGTACAACTCAGCCAAACATGGGTTCACATATCACTTATTTCACGGTACCTAGTGGAATGTACAAAACACAAAATTATAATCATGGGACCTTCCAACAACCCCCTAGTTATGCTACCACGAATCCTTTTGTGGGACATACACAGGCACAAAGTGTACCTTTGACCCAAATAGATATTTTATCACAACAATTACAGAATTTACAACAACAAGTGACGACTATGCAGACCAGTAACGACAAAAAGAGCTACACAATGTAGGACTTACATTCTTATCCTTTTGATCACACATTGTACATGCCACCTTTCCCACCACATTTTGAAATGCCAAAATTTGACAGATACGAGGGAAAGGTGATCCTAGAGACCACATCAGAGAGTTTTTAATGGCATGTATAGAGGTTGCAATAGAAGACACTTACCTAATGAGGTTGTTTCCTAAAAGTCTGGGAGGCTCAGCCTTAAAGTGGTTTTCAAATTTACCACCAACTATCACATCATGGGAGAATTAGCTAAACACTTTAATGCAAATTTTTCACATAACATTGAAACCCCAGTCACTTTAATGGAATTGTGTGTTGTGAAACAATATGAGAATGAAACATTTGCATCCTTTATACAACGATGGAGAGCTCTCTATAGGAGGTGCAAGACCATTATTCCAAAAATAGAGCAAGTGGATATGTTCACAGAAAACTTAATCCCTAAGATTAAATATCCGATATAAATGCAATGTTTAACAAAATTTAAAAAAATCAATGAAAAAGATCTAAAGTGTGAGAAAGGACTAGTGGAACAAGGTCTCATTAAGTATGGCAACAACAACAACAATGATAAATCCAAATTTTGGTCGAAAAATAAAAATGTGACCAACGATGGTGTTGTAGATGCCCGAACAGTAAATAGAACTCAACCAATTTTATCTTTAAGCACGAGTCAATCATCAAATCCACATACGGAGAATAACACTATCTCAACAAACGTAAATGCTACGCAAAACATGAACACAAAGTACCCTAGGGTAAATGATCCAAGAAGGAATTACACACCTCTAGGGGAACCTATTGAATCAGCGCTAAAAAAGTTAATACAAACAAACATGATCACTTTGTCAGAAATAAGAGTATATGAACCAGGTCCTTTCCAACCTACATGGTGAAATGATAATGATTTTTGTGATTATCATCGTACTAAAGTGTTAGGTCCAACTAGGAAAGCTAATGTACTGAGAGGGGAGGGGTGAATCAGTAATTCAAAAACAATCTTACTGATAAACATAAACTGTGTATAGCTAATCTCATAATATATAAAGCTAAAACATCATCATAGAAATAACATCCATACACATTTCACTCCATAACACAAATATTTTGGTTACGTAGAAACTCTTTGTTAGAGAGAAAAACTGCGGCAGGGACGACACCCACAACTTCACTACTACAATAATAAAGGTTGCTCGGTTAGAGCTACATGTTTAGCTATTTTTGATAGCTTACCCTTTTAGGAGTATCAAGATCTTTAGATCTACCTTGCTAAAGGATTTTACAAACACTTTTAAAAAATGTTGTACCTGGTTAAAGGCTTTACAATTTATAGACTTTGTTAGAGTCTTTTACCCTGTTAAAGGTTTCTATTACAACTCAAATAATTCAATCAAAATCTTTACAAAAATCTGCAACTTTACATCTGGAATGTTATAGCAGACTCTTTGTGCACAATGTGAAATTAGCTTGCTCATAGCATCCCTCAGTAATTGATAGATCAACTCGGTGACCTCTTCTGTATACTCTGTCCCTTAAGCTGTTTTCAAAAAAAACCTTCTCGGTGACCTCTGAATATTTCTGTTCAATCATCACATCTTAACTTCTCTCAAGATTTTCATTTTCAACTCATCATCTACCCTCTCTCTTTTTTAGATACTCAAATCTCTCTGAATATATAGATCTCTGAGGCGGTGATCTTGTTCATACATTATCATACAAACATGTTTTATTGAATGAATAAACATAGAAATTATTTCATTGAATAGACTTCCTCAAAATCATACAAAATCTTTGAATTCAATTTTCCTATGTAATAACGGTTCCCTGTTCTCGAATCTTGTAACATGTTTCCACATATGTGTCCAGGATCCTTAAATTTGGTAACACATTTCCACTTGGTTCAGATTAACTCGGTATATCTTCTTTGCTGCTCAATAGACATAGAAACTTCACTTGGTAGGCAGCTTGGTATTACTCATCTTGGTGACTAGCCTTTCTTCTATAACTGACTGCCTTAGTACTTACCGACTGAATGTTTTGGTAGTATTAACTGACTAAAGTATATAGGATGACTTTGGACATAAAACTAATGACAACTTAGTAAATAGTAACATAAAGGTCACAAAATGGAAAGTTGCTATATGTTGAAAAACTTGGTCCAAGATATGATCGATCAAGGTGACAACACGATCGATAACGATAAACCATCAACAAACACAAATCACACTATCTTTACGGATCCATTTTTTAAACATGACAAAGGGAAGGCTACTACATCAGGAACACAAGATAATATAGCTAACTACACAAAAGTCTCATACGATTATACTTTTCATGCCATTACCTCAAGAGATGTAGTAAAAAATGATTCACAAGAAACGCTTGATAGAGATGAGCAATATCCAGAGATTCACAAAGATGATAACCAAATTTGAATGCTATCAGAGGCACCGAAATATGGTTAAGACATAAATCTGTCTCATGGACTGGGGGCATGATGAACCATTTCATTCAAGATGGTTTGAAGATGAACTTATAGCACATATCATGGATGTTAAACTTACACATGAAGACTATAAGGATGGATATAACATAAACCTCAACAAAACATCATATGGTACCGACAGTTCCTGCACACGAGATGATACAGTGGTTACAATCACAATAACTCCTAGAGATAGAGACTATGCAGTAGTTACTTTTAGATCAAAGGTAACTTTACAAGGAGTACCAATAAACCTACCACTAGTAGGGACTTATAATGTTGTTGAGAAACTCAAGAAAACCCCAGCACAGATATCACTGTTTGAACTACTGCGTATTTCACCCACTCATAAAGCCATTCTGGACAAATCACTTCAATATTAAGTAGTGTACAGAGATATAGATGAAAATGCCTTCCAATCCATGGTAGGGAATTTAGCACAAGGCACTTGCATTGCATTGACCACACAGGACATTCCTAGTGATAAACTGCTCCATAATGACCTGCTACATCTAGAAGCTTACATACATAAGAAAAGAATTAGAAGAGTACTCATAGATGGAGGAGTCAGTCTCAACATTTGTACTTTAAAGGTGGTTAAGGCATTGGGATATTTTGAGCTTCATATTAATTCATCAAAGAGAATAAATATCAAGGCATATGATGATTAAGAACGTCCCTCAAAAGGTATAGTAATGCTACCTGTGCAAATAGGACCTATGACAACAGAGGTTGCTTTTCAAGTTTTGGATAGAGAACTGGGATATAACATGTTATTGAGCCACCCATGGATTCACACCATGCAAGCAGTACCATTGATATTTCATCAGTGTGTCAAATTCTCATATAGCGGTATTGAAATCACCATAAAAGGTGATCCAAATCCATTCCAACACTGTAATTACTTGAAAGAAAGTGTGGATAATTAGGTACCAATTAATCAAGCAACAACTCTCACTACACAAATGGATGCATTGACAACCACTGAAACATAGAAGAATGTTCCTACAACATCTTCTTTACAGATAAAAGATATTGGTTGTGGAGAGTATTCCATTTCAAGTACCTCAAATGGACAATAATTGTTTCTCTCTCCTAGGTCTTTTGGGAAACCCCAAAATGTAGTAATGAAACAAGACAAAGGAAAGGAAATTGTCAGATACTCAGACTCATGTTCTTTCATTATATGGGGTGATTTACAATAAGAATCTCTAAATGAAGATGTCAATCATCAGATATACAAAGAAGAAGATGACATGACAATACCCAAATTTCCTCTAGATCAGTATGACAATAGGTTCAAAATGCTACAAAAACATAGGTATGATGGTACCATAGGCTTAGGATTACAGAAACAAGGAAGATTAGAAACCATTGTACCTAATGACAATCCAGGGAATCAAGGGTTAGGATATAAACATGTGCCACATACAACGGAAGCTAGACAACGCACACTAGATATACTAAACAGACCAAGGATACCATTAGACTACATATCTCAAAGATAGTTGTCTACACGAGTGTTTCCCTCTTCATCTCAAACAAGAAACCATGTACCAACATCGCCTAGCACAGAATCAGATAGTGAAGACATAAGCCAACTCCTGCAAGAACCTAGCACTGATTCACACAATAATACAATTCCTAAAACAGCCGCACAAACAAATGTTGCAACAAACACAGGTTTACCACCAATAGATGAACCTAATCTCTGGTTATTATCAATACTTCTGCCAAGAGAAATGACTCAAGCTCAACCTAACGAATCAGATGAAGAAAGACTACAATGACTTATACCAGGCTTAAGAAGGGTAACTACTGTGCAAAGGAGACCAACCAATCTACAACAAAATCAGAGGCAGGAACAAGACAAGATAAGTGATACTACCTCAGAAGATGAAACATACATTGAAAGTGAGACAAACTCTCACAAATATGAGTTCTTATCACTCCATGATTCTATCCCACGAATTAGTGCTATGCTAAGGTATCAAATAAAGCCTATAGAGATGAAAATACACCAAGTCACTCAAACAAGCAAGTATTTATGTTATCAAAATCTGTTATGACAGAAGGGAGTAATGACTTACCCCTTATACACTCGCACTTGATTGATTGGGGGCAAGAAGGAAAACCAACTCTAGATTGGTTTGAAAATGATGAAGCCATTGCAGAATTCTTTGGAGTTAGAGAGGGATTTCCACAAGGTGATCACAAGGCACGATTTGCTATAGACATAGATAGGATGATATACTTTGGAGAGGCAAGTACCTCTGTCACAGAAGATACATATCAAAATAACCATAATGGAAAGAGCGAGTTAGGTAACCTCCCTATCGAAAGAGAAAATTTGGCATTGCTTATAGAAGAAACTGAAGAGGTAAACATAGCAGAAGGAGAGGTTATACATAATATCCACTTGGCAAAATCATTAAACTAGGAAGAAAAGGACAAGTTCATTCATTTTTTCAAAAAATGTCTTATCAACTTTGCTTGGTCCTATGCGGATATGCCAGGCTTAGATCCTGAGTTGGTGTTACATCATTTACCTTTGCTAACAGGAGTTAAACCATATAAGAAAAAATTGAGAAAGATGCATCCATAGATTGCATTACTGGTCAAAATAGAACTCCAAAAGCTATTGGATGTAGGTTTCATTTGACCTATCAACTATGCAAAATGGATATCCAACCTGGTACCTGTGACTAAGCCCACAAGAGGCATAAGAATATGTACTGATTTTCGGGATCTAAATAAAGCTTGCCCTAAGGATGATTTCCCATTACCCAATATCGATATGATAGTTGATTTAACAGCTGGGATGAAATGCTATCATTAATGGATGGTTTCTCAGGATACAACTAGATTAAAATTGCACCAAAAGATCAACATAAAATGGCCTTTACATGTCCATGGGGAACATACTACTGGAATGTGATGTCGTTTGGACTTAAAAATATAGGAGCAACATACCAAAGGGCCATGACAACACTATTTCATGACATGATCCACAACATAATGGAAGATTATGTGGATGACCTACTGGCTAAATCACGGACAAGAGAAGGTCACCTTACAGTCCTTGCATAGATATTTGATCAGTTAGAGTAGTACAATGTCAGGCTAAACCCAAATAAGTGTGTGTTTGGTGTAACAACAAGAAAATTGTTAGGGTTTATTGTGTCTAGCAGAGGAATTGAAGTAGACCCTACCAAGGTCAAAGCGATCATAGATATGCAACCTCCATCAACACTTAAGCAATTAAAAGGGTTACAAGGAAGATTGCAATCCATAAGGAGATTCATAGCGCAACTGGTAGATAAATGTCATTCATTCTAGCATTTACTTAGGAAAGGAGTTACTTTTAAATGGACAGAACAATGCCAAGAGGCTTTCCAAGCTCCGAAAGATTATCTTCTAAACACACCAGTGTTAGTCCCACCTACTCCAGGAAAACCTTTGTTACTATATATATCAGTGATAAAGTCGGCTCTAGGAGCTTTGTTGGCCTGACATGATGAAAAAGGAAAAGAAAGAGCTATCTACTATATAAATAGAACCTTGATCAGTTATGAGCTTAATTACACTCCTATAGAATGAGAATGTTTAGCTATAATCTTCACATCTCAAAAGCTTAGACATTACATGTTGAGTCATAAGGTGCAACTCATTGTGTGCTTTGATCCACTCAAATATCTGTTAAGTAGAGCAACATTGATTGGGAGATTGGCTAAATGGGTCGTGACCTTGAGTGAGTTTGATATAGAGTATGTGGACAGAAAGTCCATCAAAGGACAAATTATAGCAAATCAGTTAGCAGAGGTTCCTTTACAAGACAATCACCCATTTCTCATAGACTTTCTAGACGAATCGATATTTACATTGACATCATCTATAATGTGGAAATTATACTTTGATGGGTCATATACAAATCATGGATCTGGAGGTGGGATTTTGTTCATCACCCCTCAAGGTGATTCTACCCCTAAGTCATTTAGGATAAATTTTCCATGTACGAACAATATAGCCAAATATGAATCTCTCCTCATAGGATTTTGTACAACTATGCAGTGGAGAATAAAATAATTACAGGTCTATGGTGACTCGCAACTGATTGTGAAACAAGTCAATGATGACTACAACATGAAAGATAAAAAACTCCTGCCTTATAAGAAAATGTTAGAAGATTACAAAGAGAATTTCAACAAAATCTTTCGAATAGGTTCCAAGGATACAAAACAAGGTAGTTGACGCCATGGCTATAGTAGGGTCTCTTCTAAATATGCCTAATAATGAAACTCGGTTTGAGTTTATTATAGAACAATTGATGATACCAGCATATGAGATTCCCTCAACATAATATGTATGTGCGATTGTGGGTCCAGAATCCCCGTAGTACAATGAGATATACACATATTTACACACTCAGTACATGTCTCTGGATTTGTCTAGAAATCAAAAGAAGACTCTTATTTGTCAGGCATCTAGACACACTATTGTTGTTGATACATTGTATAGAAAGGGCTTCGATGGAACTCTTCTCCAATGTCTTGATGAAAATGAAGAACAACTTGCTCTAAAGGAAGTCCATGATGGAATTTTTGGGGCACATCAAAGTGGTCCATCATTGTCAAAAAAATTGCTAAGAACAGGATATTACTAGCCAACTATGGAAAAAGACACCTATAAATATGTGCAAAAATGCAAGCAATGTCAAATGCATGGAGATCTCATTCATGCACCAGCACAAGATCTTCAACCTATTACATCACCATGGCCATTTTCACAATGGGGATTAGATCTAGTGGGTAAAATCAATCCTACTTCTTCCAACGGGCACAAATTCATCTTAACAACTACTGAGTACTTTACTAAATGGGTTGAGGAAATTCCTCTTACATACACCACTAGAAAGTAAATAGCAAAATTCATGCTCAATTACATTATCTGTAGATATGGGATTCCAATGTGCATAGTGACAGACAATGGATGTTCATTCAAAAATCAAGAAGTGAAAAAATTGTGAGACAAATTTCAGATACAACAGAGATTTGCAACACCATATTATCCGCAAAGCAATGGACAAGTAGAGGAAACAAACAAGACAATATTGAAGATCCTTAAGAAATTTGTCACTGACACAGGATGGGACTGGCATCTCTAGTTAAATCCCACTCTTTGGGCTTATAGAACAGGAGTACGCACCCCTACGAGAGCAACACCATATTCCTTGGTCTATGGTATAGAAGCAATACTCCCTATTGAAATAGAACTACCGTCTCTAAGAGTCTCCTTAAAAAACATCATATCAGAGGAAGAGTATTGGGTGGCAAGATTACAAGAGCTAGAAATGCTTGATGAAAAGAGACAAATTGCTTTCAATCATCTACAAGGTTATCAGAATAGACTGGGACGAAGTTATAATAAACGAGTCCACCCATGAACTTTTGAAGTGGGAGATCTAGTTCTCAAAGAGAACCTAGCGGAACGAGAAAAGCCAGGGAAGTTTGAACCTAACTGGCTAGGTCCTTTTATCATAACAAGGGTTATAGGCAATGGAGCATACAATTTGGCTACCATGTAGGGAGATCCACTCTCTGACCCTATGAACAACATGTACCTTAAATGATATTATACCTAAGGGTTGGGTTAGTTTAGGTTTTACTTTCACATTGCATATCATTTTATTCAAAGCATTGCATTGCATATAGTTTCTTTTTCAAATACATCGCTTTAGCAAAGTTTCTGCATTTGCATATAGCAGCATCAATAAAATAAGGCAACTATCCAAGTTGGTCATTTGTTTGCATCTAAGAGAAACAAGGGTCATCTCTTTTCTTAGATATTTGGACATGAAGTCTTTGAGGTCCTAAGGTCATTCATTTTCAACATTACCCTGTGACGACGCTTTACTTGTAGTTGGGTAGCGATTTCACTATTTGAGAGTTGTTAACCAAAAATATATCAATTGCTATATCTCAAACATATTAAGAAAATCTCTAATTCATTCTAGAAACCTAGTTGATCATATGACTAGTGAAAAATCTGAAATTCTACTTCAGCGCCGCTGTAATTATCACACCCATGTAGGTTTCATTACTTACAAAGTCAAGGCAAGAAAATAAAAAGAAAAAGAGTTATGCCAAATATTCATCTCAAGACAAAAGAGAAATGATATATAATTGAAATATCACACATACAAAGTGCGACAAAAATCGTGACTATGGGAACATGCAAGTAACTCCATCAGGGCTATGAACGCCTGCTGGCAATGGAACAATATCTGAGAAATTACAATCTATAACCTCATCGAAGCTCTAAAAGCTTGCTGGCAATGAGGCTCTATTTGGGGTGCTTTTGAAGTTAGAATAATCCATGTAGCTAGTCATATAGGATGCTAATGATCTTTAGTGAACACAAGAGAAAGAATTAACTCATTTGTACACACATGGGCAAAAGAAGATCAAAGTTTCAAGAACCAATGGGGAAGTTTTCCGCGTCTCCATTTGTAAATCCTAGTCACTAAGTGTGTTAATTTGGATGTTCCAAATAACCTTAGGGATCAATTCACCGCTTATCTACTAAATGTTTTGTACCTCCATTTCAATTGTATTACAAAATGCCAAACAAACACAGTCATCCTTGTTCGAATAGGAAATGCATCTTCATCATGCATATTGCATTAACATAGGTCATATCAAAAATTCATTATCTCCACATGCATTCTGTAGATCATCATATCATACAGGTTTGCACATTGGGGGCATAATTGAAAAAATCCAAAAACAATGAAAAACTGAAAAAATCCAAAAACAGTGAAAAAAACATAAAATCCAAAAACAGTGAAAAAACATAAAATCCAAAAACAGTGAAAAACTTTAAAATACCAAAAACATCTACAAAATGTCCTGAAAAAATCAATCAAAAACATTCAAATATGTGAAACACATAAAATCCAAAAACATTGGAAAATATTTCAAAAAATCCAAAACAGTCGGAAAGAGTAATGAAAATACCAAAAACATTCATATAACGTCTTTTGAAGAATAGCAAAAACATTTTAAAAATATCCTGAAAAAATCAATCAAAAACATTCAAATATCAATCCACATAATCCAAAAACATCGAAAAAGCTCTTGGAAAAGAACTAAACAACCGAAAATCAATCAATTAAAAAACTTGCAATAAAATGTCTCGCAAGAAACAAATACCCTAGCAAATATCTAGCAAACGCTTCGCACGAAGTTAACAAAGAATACAACTATCTAGTCAAACATCTGCAATCAACTAATCAAACTATCTTGTCAATTGTATCATATCCATATCAAGTGATCATTATCTTGTCTTAAACAGAAGAGGATACACTCGAAATCAAGCAAGTCAGTCTTAAACGGGGTCTACAACTTTCTGAGATCAGACATTATCAACCATCACATCAAGCAACTGAGAATGAAGGCACAAGGTCAGAATAGTTGCTGAATTTTGTCCGGTTCAGTCTTTATCTTTTATCATTTGGCGATAGATTATGTTCCTATGCTACTCAAGGATGTCCACAAGTGACTAGAGGAGCCACGATGGGCATTATCTTTTTCTTTTTTTGTTGTTTGTGGTGTGAACCAATGAAGTTCTAGGGAAATTTCTCTAGTGGGTGTCTATGATAGGAGCATTCATCTATTGAATTCCACACATACCTCGACCCCTAGTGTATTTCCTAGAATCGAGGGGTTCACTCCTTGTCTGCTACGTGTTTGTTTCTTCAATGAGATATCTTTACATCTTGGTTCCTTATACCCTGGTGTGCTAAGCTTCATTGTTCAAAAATAAGGCTCAGTGATGAATATATATTGCATAATAAAATAAATGACACAGGTTTGTGATTCATTCAATTTCATTCTCATCTCATCTATTTATTGATAGTTTGTTGATTTCCCATCTTCTTTCTAAATCATATTCTTTTCTAACATTATTCTTTCATCAATCTCTTCTTTCTTTCATCTTACTAACATTTCTTCAAAGTACATCTAAGTTAAAAATTTGTTCTGGCATTATCATACAAAAAATAAATCATGTAGTAAATATTGCATTCATAAACATCATTTATGCATACATGTAGAAATAAATTGTATTCATAAACATCATTAATAAATCATATAGAAACCATTGCATTCATAAAACATTCATGAATCATATAGAATCATATAGACATACATCATATAACTCATAGCATCATTTAACATACATGAAAAGCAAAGCATAAATAGATCATTGCCAAAAAACTGCATATCATATATATAACTCAAAAATGATAATGTGTATGAATACAATAAACAAGCCCGAAGGCTCAGATAACATGATCAATATGTCTCAACTGACACTTCCTCTGTTAGCAAGTGGATCATGTCCACTAGCTCTTGCCCCAGGAGGTGGAGGTGGTCCCATAGCACCACCACTACTGGTCCTTCGTGTGGAAGTCCTACTAGAACTGGAATGATCTCTAACAACACTAAAACTAGGAGCTCTTTGTGCCTCAGGTACAGTGTCATAATAAAGTTGTCGATAATAAAAAGCCTCCTGTGCAGCGTAATAAAGTCTGTCAAACTGTCTTTGTGCATCAGTACTTGGAGCAAAGTGTTGATCATAGGCATCCTGAATCATCTGTGACCATCTGACTGCCTCATCTCTCTCCCTCTAGAGATGATCCCTCTCAGTCTCTAATGCACCATAGTCTATACTGTAAGCCTCTCGCTTGACATCTCATCTAGCGACCTCATCCTCTAGACTTTGAATCTGTGCTCTGAGAATATGTGGATCATAATCATCATCCCTATCACCCACCTATCCTCCTCCACCCTCTGTAGCAGGCACATCCTCCAGCTCTAGCATATCATCATCATCATCATCATCATCATCCTCGCTACTCGATGACCCTGAAGAATCATCGTCATCTCCACTACTAGTAGACTCGGTGTCTCCACCAATGTCTATGTCCTCATATTCTCCCTCATCTCCTCCCTCATCTCCCTCCTCATCTCCTCCACCTCCCTCATCTCCCCCCTCAGCTCCTCCACCCCCCTCTCCTCCTCCGACTCTCTCCTCCATGTCTATCCTCAGGCATTGTCTAGGATGTTGAATTTGCTATGCTGTAATCGGAACAACAAGATTAGTAAGTGGAATAGGCCTATGTCTAGCCCACCATGCATCATACTCTGGCATAGTCCCTAGATTTTCTGCACCTCTACCCCAAACCCAAAGTAATGGTTGAAGAGTATCAAACTCAATAGAAGCAACATGTGGTTGTATACATACCCCCCAATCAGATACCTCCCGAGATACATGAGCAAAATAAGCAGTAACCGCCGGTGTAACTTGTACCTCCCCAAACTATCTCAATACCCATTCTGGAAGAGACATCTTAATAATCCTATGCGTCTTGAATGTCCTACCAATAAGATATCTCTGTTGTCTACAGAAAGGCAAGTGCACTGCATCATCCACCCAACCAAGGCAATCTAAGTATGGTCTCCAAATAAGAATCTGCAGAATATCAAGCTAATGTCTCCAATACAAGGTGTTACATGAACCCCTATGTCTAATACCCATCGTGTACCTATAAGCATAAGGCTCACCAGGTAGCAAGTCAACATGAATAACAAGTCTCGAAATAGAAATGTGCTCACATGCCCACGTCTGGAGCAATGTCACACCGCAATTGATAGATCGATATCCAAGGTATACAATGTCATGCATATGATAATACACCATGGCTAGAAGGCATGGACCCCAAGCATATACTCGTCGATGCACAATCATATCATGGAGCACTCTGCCTCATCCAACTGGAAATCCATGACCTCATCTGTCAGGCATCAACAAACCATTGACGATACTGCATAGTATGATAGTCAAATCATCATAGTCTAATCGAACCCATGGGATATCATACCGACCACTGATCTGTAAGTCCTGTACCTCACACTCAAAAAAGTGCACACAATCCAGCAACACCATCGTCATGGTCATACACAACTCTCTCACCATGAATCAGAATATGCAGTATACGCCATACATCCTCTAAGGTAATGGATGCCTCACCAGTAGGAAGATGAAAAGAACATGTCTCAGAATGCCATCACTCTATCAAAGCTGTAATCAAGGCTTTGTTGGCCATAACCTCTAGAAAATGTAACACATAATATAATCCAAGCTGTCGAATATGCTCGATCTCCTCCTCAAGTAAATTAGCATGAAGATCAAGTCCGCTGGGTCTACTCTGTCGGCAATATAATACTCCAATATTCTCCTGCATAGAGAAAATATTGAAAATATCAAATATCGGATCACAAGAACACAAAAAATTATCAAATGCATACAAAAACCTTCGCATACAATTAATGCTAATGTTTTAAACCAATGCCTGACATTTAGCACTAATGGGGTACAATAACAACTTATGCATAACATTTACCATGAATGCGTAATGAAATGAGCTATTGTTTAACATTTACAGTGTATGCATAACAATTAGCACGAATGTGGTACATTTATTGCTAATGTGTAACAGTTGATACAAATGCGTAACATTTATAGCTAATGGGTGAAAAATGAAAGGCAATTGCGTGATGCATGCGAAATTGAACATTGAATTTTTTTTTGGAAAAATATCCAAAACAGGCAAAAATTAGAAAAGTTACCATGCCGCCAGTCCCTAAAGGTCTCTGATAAGATCATACTTGGTCAGACAAGTGCAATCGAGCTCTATAGCCAACCATGATGATCAAATACTCAAAGGAAAGCACAAAACTGTCATAGAAAACCAAGAACTTACCAAATTGCAAATGAGCAAATGAAAACCTAAAATCTCTATTTATAGCTCAAAATTAGGGTTTTTTGCCACCTCGATGCTTGCGGTTCCCGTCAGCTTCAAACAACTTGTAGGCTACTCAAATGATCTTGAAATTGCATGAAACTTTACATAATTGCTTATTATACTGATATTGAAAATATGGTCTCAATTTTTAAATTTTTCGACCACCTTTTCCGAGGGGGCATATTTACACTATACAGTGGTACCAAGGCATACTGGGGCAGAATTTTTCATTTTCTTTGAAACAATGTCATTCAGACTTTGTCTCAAAGAGGGGCAAATTTAGACACCTAAAAATGTCTCATTGATCATGTGCTAATTATTCGTCTAATTGATTAAATAATTCTTTAATTATTTAATTAAGTTAATTAATCTTATTCTTCTAATTTCATATTTCCTCACAATCTTACTAATTATTCTATTTTCTATTCTTTCATCATTTAATCATTTTAACCATTTTCTAATGTTAATTAAATATTTATTATTTAATTAATTCTGATTAATTCCCCAATTTAAATAATCTTCATTATTTAAATAAATTACATATATTTTCAATTTCTATCTCTAATTTTGCTACAAACAAAGCCGAGATTCCAAGATCCGGAATCGGATAACAGAGATCTTGTCTGAGATAGGTTGTGTGCTTTGAGGATAGGGGATAAAGTACTAGAGACACGATTGCACATAGTCTTCGAGGTCTGCCATGCTCTATATTTGTCATTGATTGGAAATTATTTTCAGGAATCTACAGATTATGGAAGCAACGCTCATGATTAGGTTGGCTCGGGTGCTAAAAATGGTTTCTGCAACGAAGGATTTTAAAGGTCAAAGGTTGAAGGATTGTAGAAGATATCTTCGTCAGGGGACTGGATAACTTGGCAATTATCCTTCGGTTGCAAGGGTAAAACTTTGGCGAAGTACGAAATGGAGGTGTTAGCAGGACATTGAGATGGATAGATAGGATGGCTTTGACGGTGTTGACTGAGGATGTTGGGCTGATGGAAATTCCCTTATAGCCAGAACGTCGTCAGTCGGATTTCCTTAAGTTTCATTGGAAGGGGAGCATTGACCGAGATTAGTATATATTGAATCATTCAGGGACTCATACGCAGTTCTCGGAAGAATGGTGGATCACTTAGGCATCATATGCAAATGCAGCAAGATCGTCGAGTTGGAGGAAATGCCCGAAGAACAGGTGGAGCACCTATTCAAAAAGGCCAATGAGCAGGAGAGAGTAACAGTGGTAGACATTCTATGTCCCGACTATTGGACTGGGGGACATGTTCACGATGGTCATCTGATGGAGGATCTATTTCAGCCAAATATTCAGGTGTTGGGTCACCCCATTTTAGCCAATGGCATCTTGCGCAGGACAGTAGATGAAGACATATATCTTGAAGTTATGAGAGCATTGGATGGAATAGTCTCTAGCCCAGCAAATGGTTGTATGCCGGGGTATTTTGGTTTGCAGGTAGTAGGGAAGAAGAAGAAGATGCAGAAGGCCTGGTCCATGTTCAAGGCAGGCATTGTTAAGGAGAATAGCATGGAAAGTTTTGAAGCTTTCCTATAGGAAAATGTTGACCTATTTCCTGATGGAGTAGGGGATAGGTTAGTGGCTATGGGAAATGGGATTAAGTATTTGTATAATTTATCCATGTGGGATGTAGCCAAAGGAGTTCATTTCCTTATCCCTTTGTAAGGTTTTTTTTTGAAGGAAATATAATGGGTACTGCCCCCTAGGCAGAACTTGCTTAAAAAAAAATAAAAAAATTCTATCTCTAATCAATTAATCATTCAACCCTTTCCAAATATTTATTATTTAATTAATTATGATTTAATCATTTAATTTAAATAATCTTTATTATTTAATTAAAGTCCATTTCTAAATAATTAAATAGTTTCTTTAAATTATTTAATTAACTAATTAATTCTTCCATTTCCAAATCCCCAAATTCTAATTTCATTCAAATTTCAAATTCTTCTAATTTCTTCTAAATTCAAATACATGTGCATGATTTCAAAAATCAAATTGAAAATCAAAGTCAAGTTCTAAATAAATTCAAATACTAAATTGAATTTAAAATAAATTCAATTATTTGAATTAAATTGCATGCAAAGATTAAATGGAAAATCTAAGTTAAAGTGCAAGCACATGCTAAATTAATTAATTCAATAAATAAATTAATTAATCATTTATCTCTCCAATCTCTATTTCCATCTTCTAGTTAGCTTTGTCATCTTCTCATTTTCCTCCTATCATTCTTTTTCTTCCTTCAGTTAGCTTTTTCTCAATTAGTTGACTCAATTAATCTATTCAATCTATTATGTTTCACCTCTAAATCAACAGTTCAACTATCAATCTTCATATGAGCTCACCTGAGTTCCACCTCTTGATCAATCTGTTCCACCTTTCAATCAATCTTCTCCAAAAATCTATAAATTGAGCATTCAATCTCCATTTTCAACAATCACGAACTTTGAATCTTTATGTCAATTGCAGGTTGCCAGCGCGATATCTGAGAGCCACTATACCACAAAGAGGAGAAGAACAATGGAAGCCATGATGCACAATAGGGTGTTTTACATTGTTTAATTTTATTATGTTTTACATCTATTTCATTGGTTTTGTGTTTGAATTGCTTAGATAGTTAAGGGATTCGTGATTTTCCTTATTTCCTATTTAGCAATGATGAATTTGAGCATAGCAGAATTCCCACTTGTCCTAATTTCTTCTGCTACCAAATTTTCAATTCTACCTTTTCTAATCATACATCCAATTTTTGTAAACACAGCTTCATAACCTCTATTGTGCATCTAACTAACACTCGACAGACTATGTCTCAATCCTTCTCCATAATAAACACCATCAGTTTTATGGTTACCATCAATCAAGATGCTTCCTATCTTGCATATCGACGTAGCTTCCTCTCCTACAAATTTTAGTGATCCACCATCATACTTCTTCTAAGTGATAAACCTGTCTTTGTCTCTGGTCATGTGATTTGAGCATCCAAAATCAATGATCCATGATCTAGGTTCAACTTTAGCATGCAATGCAGTCTTCTCTTTCAGTCTATCAGTTATTTCCTGATACTTCTCTATAGCTAGAAATTAAAATTCTTCATTCAAGTCTTCAGAATCTTCTTCTTCAAATGAATATGCCTCCATAGAATATAAACTCATTTTCCCTTTATCTCTATCATCTATTCTTCTCTTAAAGTCATTTCTTCTATACCTACTTTTCTTTTCATCATCCTTAGACTTTCTGTGATGTTCTTTATGGACATTTATAAGTATAATGAACAATTCTTTCACAATTAAAAATTTTCAACAACAAATTACCTTTATACTTTCTAGTTCCTCTCTTTAGTCTTCGTACAAAGTTTTCTTAAATCTCATCTAGGTTCTCACTAGTTTCTGGTTCATCTCTTGATATCCTTGAAACATTGAATGCATCTTCTCTAGACTTTATACCTTTCATCTCTCCAATATCATAGGTAGATAATGTACCAATAAGTTGATCAATATGTAGTTGTTTAAGTCATGACATTCTTCAATTGTACACTTCTTCAATTTGTAGGGTTTTGTCAATGTAAATAGGATCTTTCTGATAACATCACTTTCTTCAAGCACTTGTCCAAGAGCTCGGATAACTTTTGTTGTTCCATTCACTCTATGTACGTGACTTTCAATGATTTCATCATTAGCCGTTTTGAAACCTTCAAATTTTTTCTTCGAGTTCAAGATTCTTGTTTGCTAAGTCTTCAGATCACCTTCATATGCATAACAAAACTTGTTACAGATTCCCTTTGCTTCTTTCATTCCTTTGACTTTTCCAAAAACTCGATCACTACGATAGTTGATAAGAATTGTTCTAGCCTTTGTATTTGTCTCTCGAGCCTTAATATCATCTGGATTTGATGGTCCATTCAGAGGTCATTGATAACCAGTCTTAATGATCTCCCAAATTCTATCATGTACTGCTTCCAAATAATATTCTAATATTTCCTTCCAATAATTATAGTTTGTGATGGAATCAAGGAGCACTAAGAGGGGGGTGAATCAGTGTTATGCAAACTTTAACATTATTAATCCGATTCTTCAACCATCTAATGCAAATCAACAAAAGAAAGATATAAACACATAAGACAAACATCCACAACACCACAACACCAGATTTATACATAGAAACCCCAATTAAGGAAAAAACCATGGTGGGAACATACCCACAAAGAGATAATACCCTGTTAGAAGTAAGTGAAATATTACAATGGGAATGTACATGCATTCAAGCACATTTCCTAGAGCTCACTGCTCAAAAATTACAATAAGGGTTACAACCTGAAAGGTTCACTGCCTTACAAAATGATTACAAAAGATACAAGAAGGTTTGAACTATTGAATAGCATCAACAAATGCCCGAGTATAGTTCCAATTAAGCACAAAAGACTTTGTTCTACAACATGGCTCTGTTATGATATTTTGCATTATACTGGAGCACAAATCTTTCAACCACGCATGTGAAAATGCACACAATCACTCATACATACTTTTCACATAACCATCAATATAAAAAATGATCAAATCAATCAATCTTATATATTCGCCTCAACATTTTAGGTTTATTTCATCATGTCGGCCTAAAAAAACATAACACACAAATGAAACTTGTTACCTAAGTCAGCTCAATCCGATCAAAAAAAATCATGCGGACCAAAACAAATTATCCACACGCTTCTCACATTTTGGATTAATATCCTCATACACACAAATAATCACCAAAATCACTCCACACAATCCGCACAAAGAATCTTCACACACTACTACTGATGAACACTGTTTTACTCAAAAACATGTCTACCGGATCTTTCAACTTACACAAGACTCAACACAGGAGCACACAAACCTAGAATAGGGCATATTACATGTCCACAATGCATCTCCAAGATCTGCAACATAAAGTACTCAACACAAACGAATCACTAATCAAAACACTACACACTATGTTAGATGACCTGTTCTTCTCACTGGACCTTAATCAATCTTCTGGTATGAACAAATTATTAATTGTGGATTGGATATCTGACTCAAGTTGCCATCAATGACAACACCCGATCATCATTGCAGTGTCTCTTGCCAACAATCTCCCCCTTTGGCATTGATGACAACACTTAGTGAAAAATGACTTAAGTGTCGGACCAAAACCAAAATATATACATTGCAACCAAAGATCTGACTACCAGACCCCAAAAATCTAGACTCCCCCTATGATCAATATTTTTCACTTATCTACTCTCCCCCTTTGACATCAATGGCAAAGGTAGGGTTCCAAAAAACAAAAATGTTATTTACATATATACACACAACCCTTTTATACTCACAAAAATTTGAAGATGTCTGCAAAATAATTCTTCAATGAATTTAGGTGGCTATCCCAGCCCTTCTTGAGACTCTCCAACATAGTTATAAGCCCACTGAACAAGTATGCAAGTGCCTCTGCTAACTTGAGATCTGTTGTCTCCGTAGATTTCATGGCACTTTGGGCATCT
The DNA here is from genome assembly GCF_030272615.1 of Cryptomeria japonica. NCBI lineage: Eukaryota > Viridiplantae > Streptophyta > Pinopsida > Cupressales > Cupressaceae > Cryptomeria > Cryptomeria japonica. The sequence goes on from NC_081407.1 coordinate 913,531,587, forward strand.
TCCAGACCACTAAGCATGATATCTAACTTGGGAGTAATGAGACTCCTATGTTCACAAACTCTAACAATTATTTTCTCTTTTTCCTGACTCAAACTCTTGATTTTCTCCAACAAAGATATCACTTGGTTTTCGTGACTGCTCAAGGAGACTGATAACGGATCAAATGATTGAGACATCTATGTAAGTTGGTCCTCATGCTTTTTAGCCTTTTTCTCAATATCCAGGGTGAACTGAGATAATGTTAGGCATGATTTGTAGATATTTACACCCTCAGATAGTGCATCTTGAATGCGTTTTACACAAGTACCCAAAGTGACTTTGTCATCAACAATCATCTTCTTTAGTGTCTGGGGCCTTCTTGCATTAAAATCATTTCAGACCTTCTCTTCATTAAATTTTTTAAAGGATTGAAGGTTACTATCCACAAAGTTGATTAAGCTTTTCAGTTGCCCAGATGGAGTGTCTGATGAGTCCTTCTAAAATGATTGCATGAGCTTCTCCACTACATCAAATGCCATGGAAAGCAACTCACTATCCTCTGTGTGAGATTTTAGAAGATCCTCACTGGCTTTGTCTTGAGAAAATGCTGTCAATTTGAGTGCTTGGAAAGGGGACAAAGAAGATAGGTTGACGGGGCCTTGAGTAAATTCTAGATCCACATAAATTTGCTTCCCTTTCACTGATTTCTCAGTGTCTCTTACCTCAACCTAAAATTCAAACTTCACCTCCACCTTTTCCTTTTCAGCATTCTCCTCTGTATCTGCTTCCTTTCCAAGAACAAGAGGGTTATCAATCTTGTCTTTATCCTCATCAGCTTTACCTGCATCCATATCCTCAACATTATTTTTTACTAGCTTAATAGTCTGGTCTTCCGGGATAGAAGTATCATCCATTGTAATACCGGTGGAGAATTCTTTCTAGAAGGAAGGCTAGTTTCATGGAGTAGTAAAAAGTAGAGTTGTACTTCACAATCTACTGCTGAAGCTCAATATGTAGCAGCTTATATGAATTTCACACAAGCTATGTGGATGAGGCACATTTTGGAAGGTTTGAAGATGGAAATCTCAAAACCAATAAAGATTTTGTGTGATAATACAAGTGCAATAAATATTTCAAAAAATCTTGTTTTTCACGCAAGGACTAAGCACATTGAATTCAAATATCACTTCTTGAGGGAAAAAGTTCAAAGTAATGATGTTGTCTTGGAGCATGTTTCTACCAAGGAGTAGCTTGCAGATATCTTTACCAAACCTCTGCCTAAGACCAATTTTGAGTATCTTAGAAGTCAATTGGGGGTTGTCTCTCTTCATGAAGTTAGTTGAGGATGATGCTGATTACATCAGTCCCTAAACCACTTGCAGAATTTTACATGGATTGGTGAAGAAGTGGATGTATTCCACAAGGGGAGCATCAAGTTGTAGAATGATGTTGATGCACAGTGAGAGAAGAATTACATTTTTTTTTACTTTCACTTTGGCATTGTTGTCAAAGGGGGAGAAGAATTATGTGATTAAGGAGAAGAATTATGTGTCTGATTAGGTGAACCAACGACAGGCTGAAGACAAACAGAGCAATAATGTAAACTAGGATTCCTATTCACCAATCTCAGCAACAATCAGAGGCGTTGATATTTGTATTGCCATCAATGCCAAAGGGGGAGATTGTTGGCATTTTGCATAGAGATTGCATTAATGATATATTGTCATTGATGTTAATTGAACTGGTAATGGTATTCATGTTATTTTTGATATTGTTGTTTTTTATATTGGATAGTAACTAGTAAGAAGAGCTTTGTGGAAGATGTTGTAAACCGGTATGTAAAGTTTGTAAGTTGAACCGGTAAAATGGTGTAAAGGGTTAATCCTTTCTGATGCTCTGCAAAAAGGATTAGAAAATCTGTTTGATGGCAACACACACAAGAGCACAAGAAACAAACGTTAGTGTTAGCAACAAAAGATTATCCTAAACAGGCATATCAAGAGAGATATTAAGCATGAAATAGAAAGCATATAAACATAGAATGAAATAGCTAATCAAGATGCTCATAGTTGCTCCTCCCTTGTTCCTCTCCTCTCCAAGTCCCAAATGAGTGTAGCTCTCAGCTTTTAGCACTAGCCATGGATGCCATATGGAGATTCAAGATGGTTGAATATGATAAGCAAATACTATGCAAGAGTAGTTAGTGATGCTATGAAAAAGCTCTATGCTAATGCCAGTATAACAACAATACTCTAAAATGCTTCCCCTTTTGCTTGAGGAGAAGGGTTCTATTTATAGAAGAAATAGGGAAATGAAGGGTTAAGATTGAATGGTTTAATCAAGGGCCAAGTTTGAAAGTTGGGGATCCATGTGCACAATTGGCACCAATAAAATGGTGACAAGTGTCAACATAGGATTGGGTTGAGAGAAGAGGTTGGAGGCATTAAAGGCCTGAGAAGACCTCATGGTTATCTAGAAGGTAAGGGTCAAGTCTAAATTAAGATTACCCATTGGATTAAGAGTTAATCCAAGGATAAACCTTTGTGCAAATGTTTAAGAGATAATCATGGTCAAAGCATTAATGGCCTGATGAGACCTTTGGGTTGGGTAGAGGTTGAGTCAAAACAAATGTTTTAACCATGTGGGAGGGTTGAATTAACCATTAATGGTTATTGGAGACTTTGGGGATTAAGTGGTTGAAGGTTGAAAGCTTTCAAAGGTTATCCAAGACTTTGAGCCATTTAGTGGTTGAAGGTTGGAAGCTTTCAAAGGTTATCCAAGACTTTGAGGGTTAATTTGTTGAACACACAAAGCATTAATTGCTTTTCAAAGACTTTGGAGTCTTTGAGAAGTGACTCCAATTTGCTTAGGAATGTGACAATATTTAGGGGATGGATTAGGCTAATTAGGAAGGGTTTAGAAGAATTTAGAAGGGGTTTAGGCATGCAAGTGGATTTTGTAGGAAAATGCAAGTGGGAGAAATTTTGGTATTTTCAATTAAAATAAAATCATTTATTTCAATTAAATGGTGTAATTTGCATTTGGATAAATATTCAAATAAATATTAATTTATTTAAATGAGAAAAATGAAGATAAAGCATTTAAAATGCTTGAAGACTTTGAGGGAAACCATTAAAGGCTTGAAGACTTTAAGGAAAACCATTAAAGTCTTAAGAAGACTATAGAAGGAAGCCATCAAGTTTGAAGACTTTAAAGCCATCAAGTTTGACTACTTTAAGGGAAACCATTAAAGGTTTCAAGTGGGTGAGGATAAATAGGATTTTAAATAAATTATTTATTTAAAATAATTGTGCAACTTGCATTTGTAGGAAAATGCAAGTGGGTGGAGGATAAAGGTGATTTAAATAAATGATTTATTTATTTAAATGTGAGAGGTGGGATTTTGGGGGTTTTAAATAAATATTAATTTATTTAAATGTGAGAGAAGATTTAATTAAATAAATATGATTTATTTATTTAATTAATGGTCTGAATTTGGTTAAGTGAATTAAATCAAATAAATTGAATAATTTATTTAATTAATAGGAGAATAGGGTTAAGATGAATTAATTAAATATTAATTTAATTAATTATTAATTGATGGTTAAATAATCAAATAAATACTAAGTATTCATTTAATTAAGTGGACAAATTTATGTGACTACACTTTCTATACAATGTAACCGGTAAACCCTATCAGTTGTTAAACCCTAACCAATTTGTTGGTTTATTATCTGATGAGTGATACTATGGAGACACATGTGATCATTGTATGAGGATAAGTTCAAATTGTTTTGGTGCGTTTGTTTTTGTCTAGGGAAGGAGAAAAGTGGATTGCATCTAATGCACAACGCGTGATGAGTTACAAAGTCCGATGAAGTGGTTGGAATTTTCTTGAAGAATGTGAAGAGATTGTCATTATTTCTAACGGTCAAGATTGTATCAACTTGTTTGTAATCTTGATGATGAGAATTAGGTTTTTGTTGTGTTACCGACCTAATTGATTTGTATTTAAGGTCGATGAAGTTGTTTGTAAAGGTTGTTGACAAGATTGATAGAAACCTATTGAGTGTGTAGTTGCCTAACCAGTGAATGGAACTGCACTTTGACTAAAGGCAGATTGAAGCTTAAAAGGATCTAATCAAGCAAATCTAGTGCTACTCAGACAGATCAAGAAAACCTATTGTTTTCTAAAAATTATAGCAGAAGTGAAATCCCTTAACCGGGTAAGCTCTAACAAGATTGGTTACTCATTAAATCCTCTAACAAGGTGGTCCATTAGCTTGGATTCTTAAATCCTCCAGTGAGGTTACTCCTAATAGGGTATTGTGCTTTTCATCAAGGCATATTTGTAAATCCCTTAATCGGGTGATTCCTAACCGGAATTAGTTCTTAACAGGACTTATTGTAAAGCTTTAACAAGCTTGGCTCCTAATAGGGTGAACTTCTTAAGAGTTCAAATAGCTATCCTTGTGAGTCTCATCTCACCGTGGTTTTTACCTATTTGGGTTTTCCACATATAAACATCTGTGTCAAGTGGTTAATGTTTTTGTGGTTATGATCTTATTTGTTGATTTGGTTAACTATTGATAAGGCATGATAACTAGAAGCATTGAGAGATGAGTATGTTGAGTTATGATTCAACATTGTTGATGTTTACAAGATTAAAGTTTTTTACTGTTAAGTTGTCATAACAGTTAAACCTGTTGATGTCAAGTATTCTTATGAATATTGATCTTGACTGAAATATGTTTACTTTGTGTGACCGAGTTTGAGTTTGGGAACTTTGTATCAGTTTTTCAATATACTAATTCACCCCCCCTCTCAGTATTCTAGCGAATACTTATTCTTTCATCATACAATCAATTGGTATCAGAGCATCTCAAGTCCTCTTAATCTAAAAGCCTAACAACTTGAGGAAAAGATCTTGTAGATCATGATGAAGAAAGAAGGTTCAAAGCTCAACAAAGATAACTATAGAATATGGAGTGATAGAATGAAGATTTACATTAAGAGTCTTGGTATTTAGTATTGGGATCATATAGGAACTAAGTATATAACACCTACTAGAATCCTGACTGATGATTAGAAGAAAGAACAACAAGAAAATCACCAAGCACTATAGTCTATTATCAGTTCTTTGTCTGATGCTAAATATGTAGATGTTCATGGTCTTGAAATTGCCAATGAAGTGTGGCAAAAACTTGAACATAATTATAACGGTGATGGACATGTTAAGATTGCCAAAGAAGAGAGTTTAAGAGGAAAGTTTGATGACATGAGAATGTCTGAAGGTGAGAATATCTAGCGGTATGGTCAAAGGATTAAATATATAGTTGGTGAGATAAAGAGTACAGGAGGCAAAGTGGAAGATGCCACAGTTATCAGTAAGGTACTGAGAACCCTGCTACCAGTCTATGCTATCCAAGTTGTAGCTATTCAGGAGCTGAAATCCAATGACAAGACAAAGGTAACTCTTGACTCTATTATTGGCAAACTTACTGCTTTTGAACTAAATGGTTATGATGGTAGTGTATAGAAATCAGAATCTGCATTCAGAGCTTTTGTCTCTAACCCATCTGTGAGAAGAAGTAGAGATACCGGTGTGTGTGTGTGTGAAAAGTGAACCTGTATATGTATCTGGAATACACAACACTTCAATTAAGTCATTAGATGCATGGTTAGTAAATCAATAATCAATGAATAATAAACCATTACAAAGCGACTTATTGCCTTCTAGTAGATGCGAGTTTAGATTGCTCTCAGATTGCTAAGCTATCCAGTGACTAGACAACACCTAAACGAAGGATTTTTAAATCTATATGAGCATGAGTATGAGCTAGATGAATGCAAGATTTAAGCTAGATATGCAAGATTAATCTAACATGATTTAAGCAATATTAAGCTAAATGATTTAAGTAATATGAAATAACTAATATGCAATATCTCAATGCAAATTCTCAATGAACCTGGAGCAAAAATAGCATAATAACAATATATTCTCCAAGATTTTTGAATGAGAGATGAGAGCCTAAATTTATAGAAAATTCAGAAAGAAATGAATGGCTGAGATCAAATGATGATGAGTGGTCAAGATTTCCCAAGAGGAAGCACAATCCAGGTGAATTGATGTGATTGGATGCTTTTCTCAGTTTTAAAGGAAATTGAACTAAAATTAAGATAAAATCAAGAAAAAACTAGCTTATTCTCTATTTCATTCATTTTTGAGATTTAATTGTTTTAATTGCTTTCTTTGAGATTATCTATCAATTTTTAATTTGTTTTTCAAGATTATCTCCAATTGATTTCTTTTCTCAAATTTTAATTCTTTCTTTTGTCAATTAATTCCTTTTTTGAAGATTTGTGCTCATAATTTCCAATTCCTCTTTCTTGATTTGTTTCCTTTTTTGAAGATTTATGACAATTTTCATTTATTTTTCAAATTAATTACTCTTTTTGATGATTTAATGGCAAATTGATTTATTTTATTAAATATGCAAAAGATATTTAATTAAAATAAATAAGATAATTGTTTAAAATGATTTACTTGGAATGATCAATTAATTAAATAAATATTTAATTAATATTGGTTGATTAATTTTGCCATGTGACATTGATGATTTTAAAAATTAATTGTGTGCTCAAGATTTATTTAATTGCCTTTGGTTAGGACCTTGGTGACGTTGTCGAGATTAGGGGCCCATGGTTTAGATGACCATTTTTAGGGTATTACAACCGGCCATAGCTATGAATCTAGATCTAGCAAAGATGTTGATGATGAAGACAACTTAGTGGAACTTGAAGCATTGTTGGCAAAATGACTGCCTAGAGGCACTGGTAAATATAGAGGTAAGCTACCTTTAAAATGTTTTGCATGCAACAAGATTGGTCATATAGCAGCTAATTGCCCTAATGGTGAAAATGAATACAAGAGAGACAAATTTAAGAAGTATAAGGGTAAAGGCAAGAGAGATTGTCTTGTAGCTATTGACAGTGGTATTACTTATGAAGAATATGATGATGATGCTAGTGAAGATATTGTGTTTGTAGCTATTAAGGAAGAAATATCAGATTAGAAGGCACTAGTATCTAGAATGGATAACTGTGATGATTGGATCATTGATAGTGGTTGTTCACATCACATGACCTGTGATCGGAGAAAATTTATTTTCCTGAAGGAATTTGATGGCGGTGTTGTCAGATTTGGCAATGACTCACCCTGTATGGTTAAAGGTAAGGGAGTGATTTCTCTTAATGGGAAGAGCAGTGCTAATGATGTCTATTGGGTTGAAGGCCTAAAGAAAAATCTTTTAAGTGTGGCACAACTTAATGACAAAGGATACCCACTAGATTTTAGAAATGGAATGTGCAAAATATTTGACAACAAAGGTGAATTGATTGCAACCGGGAAACAAACTAGAGGTAATCTATTTCATCTAAATCCTAAAGTTAGCAACTGTTTGATTGCGAAAGTAGATGATAGCTCGCTTTGGCATAAGAGATTTTGTCATATAAATTTTGATAGTATTGTTAAAGTAAGAAAGTCTAAGATAGTAAGAGGTCTTCCTCAGCTAGACAAACTGGTTAATGCTCTTTGTAAAGAATGTCAGCTAGGAAAGATGACTTCTTCAACTTTCAAGAGCAAGTCCTTCTCAGTAGAGCACTTGTTAGATTTGGTCAACTGATGATCAAATGATGATGAGCGTTCAAGATTTTCCAAGAGGAAGCACAATCCAGGTGAATTGATGTGATTGGATGCTTTTCTCAGTTTTAAAGGAAATTGAACTAAAATTAAGATAAAATCAAGAAAAAATTCATTTATTCTCTATTTCATTCAATTTTGAGATTTAATTGTTTTAATTGCTTTCTTTGAGATTATCTATCAATTTTTAATTTGTTTTTCAAGATTATCTCCAATTGATTTCTTTTCTCAAATTTTAATTCTTTTTTTTGTCAATTAATTCCTTTTTTGATATATTTCCTTTTTTGAAGATTTGTGCTCATAATTTCCAATTCCTCTTTCTTGATTTGTTTCCTTTTTTGAAGATTTATGACAATTTTTATTTATTTTTCAAATTAATTCCTCTTTTTGATGATTTAATGGCAAATTGATTTATTTAATTAAATATGCAAAAGATATTTAATTAAAATAAATAAGATAATTGTTGAAAATGATTTACTTGGAATGATCAATTAATTAAATAAATATTTAATTAATATTGGTTGATTAATTTTGCCATGTGACATTGATGATTTTAGAAATTAATTGTGTGCTCAAGATTTATTTAATTGCCTTTGGTTAGGACCTTGATGACATTGTCGAGATTAGGGGCCCATGGTTTAGATGACCATTTTTAGGGTATTACATTTTCCCCTCTTTGAATTAATGTGTGAGCAACGTGTTGGTTCAAAGAAAATTTGATGTCTAGAAGATACTAGTTTTGAACTTGATTGATCATGAACTAGATGAAGAGAAAGGTGTTTAGCTTGATTTGAAGCAGTGAAGCTGAACAGAGTTGATTAAAGAAATACCGATCCCAAACTTGATTAAACTAGGAATGATAGAGAGAAAAGATACTGAACTTGAACTTGATTGATCAAGAAGCGGATCTTACTGATCTAGAAATTGATTGAACTAGACACAGTGAGTGAAGATAAAATTGATCTTGAACTTGATGGATCAAGATACGATGAGCGAAGATAAACTATCCAGCTTGATTCAATGCAATGAAACTGAACACCTACTTAGATTGAGTGTGATCAAAGATACTCTTTAAACCCTTGATTAAATTTAAATGAATAATCAACTTGATGAAAAGCGATGAAACTGATTAAGAGACTGATTCAGACAAAGACAATATCAACTTGATATGAAGCAATAAAACTGATATGCCCCTAGAGATTTGATTCGATTCAGATGGTCGAGAAATCTCAACTTGATATAAAGCGCTAAAGTTGAGATGCCCCTAGCGATGAGGTCTTGTTTGATGTTTAGAACAAATTAGCTGCTGGACTTGTAACAAATATTTTTGAAAGAAATTCTCGACTTTGAGGTCATGAGTATGCCCCCTCAAGAGTGAAATCGAAAGATGGCGAGGGTTGTGTAGTGATTTTAAGCAATTATAAGTTATTTGAGCACAAAGATTAACGTTGAAGATTAAAATCAGAGTTAATGTGAGAATTCAATTGAGATTTAGTGTTGATTAATGATAAATTGAGTGCAAATTGAAGAAGAGAATGAGCAGTTGATGAAAGCGCTAAGTGGTCAACACCGTGAAATTTTGATGAGAGAATTGATGTCAGATTTCGATTTCGAACCCGAAAATGGACTCAGGACAACCAATTTACGAGTTCTCGATTTGATTTCATCGTACTTGTGTTGAATGATTATGAGATGTTGTTCTATATGGTTTATTCTATATGTATGCATATATTTTCAGTATAGATGAATGAATGCAAATGGAATATGGGTGTTTATTTTTGTTTCTTTTTATGCAAATAAATGATGATGCAAATAAACGAGGAGAATGAGTAACTAGTAATGCAAATGTTTATTTTTCTTCATGCAATAATATGAATGCAAATAAGTGTAAAATGAAATGTATGGTTCTATAGAAGATGCTCATGTATGCATCTAACATCTTAATACACAAGTACTCAATCGGAGAAACGATGATGAAAAAGAGACCACTTAGCTGAGAAATGATGAAGCTTCCAAATATCATTCAAAAGATAAAGAGATCATTGTTATCATGCTAAAATCACTCTAAATTCACAAAATGCAAAATGATATGCAAAATGCAACCTAAACCTAGTCACTGGATTTTGAAAAGCTTAATTTTCATCAATGAGCATTTTACAACCACAACAGGCAGATTTAGATTTCCTTGCTTTTCATGTTCAATATTAATTATCTTGTCCACAATGACCCTTTTTTCATTCATATCCTTGGATAGATTACGCATGGACCCGGATTGCACAGTAAATAAATTCCCTCAAAACAGACAAAGAAATGATGGGAACCTCCCTGTAGCATTCAACTAAGTAGAGTCAAGGTATGTGTGGCGATTTAACCTTAATGTGAAGGCACTTATCACATACACCTAGCTAATTAGATGTTTTCAGATCATCAGAATCATTCCTACAAGCAGAAAACAACGAAAATATTATGCCCCCAATCCTTGCTCCTCTTAGTTAAGATATACTTCCTCGAGTTAATCAGAGGGATAATAATCAAAATTTAATTAAAGACAACACACAAAGAAAATTTTCATGTATAGCTCAAACTGTTCAGTATTTGTTTTCAGTTTTGTTTTGCTTGTGTACTCAGTGATAAAACTCTTCAGTAGTCGGGAGACAGGTGACTGACTTGGAGTGGATGACTAGGTATTACTGACGTAAAGATGACTTGGTTGATACTGCTTAGGACATGCAATGTTCTCTTGTCGATTACCTAAGACTAGGACATTGATCAGTTTCAAGCCATGAGGGTTCCAATGAACCAGATGTCACAAAAGTGACTTAAATATGTACAAGCGAAAGCAAAGATGCACGAAAGTGGGAATACCAACGTTGCATTGATAGATGGAGTGCTTGAGTACAAGAGGTGCCTATTTGCCAGGTTTTCACCTGCTTGGCAGAGATTCCTTTTTTTTTTACCAAGGTGCCTGTTTACCAGGTTTTCACCAAGGCATTTTCTCTTTTTTTTCCCTTTTTTTTTCTTTTTTTCTTTTCTTTGTTTTTTTGAATTTCTTCAGGACTTTTTCGGATTTTTAGGATTTTTTCAGGACTTTTTCTGATTTTTATGATTTCTTCAGGACTTTTTCTAATTTTTTATGATTTCTTCAGGACTTTTTAGTTGTATAGGCTGCTGGAGCAGAGAATATTTAGGTGAAGAATTTCTTCAGATGGATGGTGTTGATCGGTTCGCGGAGCTATTCTCCTTTCAATGTTGAGAGTTGATAGGCACCAGAGCCAAAAGTTGCAGTAACAATATAGGGACCCAGCCAGTTGGGTTCAAACTTCCCCTTGTTGTCTCGAAACTGTTGATTTTTAGGATTTTCTCTTAGAACTAGATCACCAATCTGAAATTCTCTTTGTCAAACCTTCTTGTTATATCCTCTGGACATTCTCTTTTGATACACTCTGAGATGATCAAACTCCACTTGTCGACACTCATCCAGCAATTCGAGCTCTTGCAATCTAGATATTCTATAGTCTTCATCAGTAACAAGACCTCAATAGGTAATACTACTTCGGACCCATACACCAAAGAAAAAGGTGTAGCCCCAGTAGGTGTTCTTATACTTGTTCTATAAGCCCACATGGCAGGATTGAGCTACAGATGCCAATCCTTTCCAGATTTATTGACCGTCCTATGTAAGATAGTCAATAGATTCTTGTTAGATACTTCGGCTTGTCCATTACCTTGAGGGTAGTATGCAGATGACCAGTGTTGTTTTATTTTGAATTTTTCACAGAGTTCATTTAGATCTTTGTTCTTGAACTGTCCTCAATTGTCAGTTATAATGGATGAAGGTGTACTATACCTGCAGATGATATAATTAATAATAAATAGAGCTACTTGTTTGTCAGTTGCTTTGATGAGCGGAACTGCTTCTACCCACTTAGTGAAGTACTCGGTGACAGTGATAATAAATTTGTGTCCATTAGATGATGCAGGATATATTTGGCCAATTAGATCAAACACCCACTATTGAAAGGGCTAGTGTGTCACAAAGGGTATGAGATCCCTTGCTGGAGCATGGATAAGGTGCCCATGCAGTTGACACTTTTCACAGGTTTTAGCAAATTTTATAGCTTCTTTCTCCATGTTTGGCCAGTAGTAGCCAGCCCTTAGTAGTTTTCGTGCTAAAGTTAGACCGTTCGAATGCGATCCACAAACACCTTCATGAACCTCAGATAATGCGCGTTGGGACTCAATTTCTAGACATCTAAAAAAAGTATTATCTAAACCTCACCTAAATAGGTCGTTAGCAATGATGATGTATCATGATGCATTTCGGATTAGGTTCCTTTTTTCATTTCGGGAAAGATTAACAGGGACAACTTGGTCACACAGGTAAGAATAAATGTGGCTATAATGAGATGAGTCATGTCTAATAATAGAAAAGACCATCTGGGACTCAGGAGAATCATAGGCAGGATAATGTAACTCTTCCACTAGGAATTCAAAGTGAAAATTAGATTCCCACATGCCAAAGTGGCCATTGCATCCGCTGCTCTATTTGCTGATCTGGGGATCTGCTGAAATGATATGAAGGTAAAGTATTTCTTGAGATCATCCACCATTCTCTTATAAGGCATCAATTTTTCATCTCTTGTCGGATATAGATCATTGATTTGGTTGATAATGAGTTAAGAATCTCCATAGATGTGTAATTCAACAATCTTCCACTCGATGGCCAGCTTGATCCCGTTTACCAAAGCTTCATATTCTGTAATGTTGTTTGTGCAAGGGAAGAGAATCTTTTAATCTTTTGGGATTGAATATTTTTGGGGAGTAATAAAAAGTATTCCGGCACTAGAACCATGTTGAGTGAAAGACCCATCAAAGAACATCTTCCATGATTGTTGAGTAAGGTGAATGATTGATTCATCCAGGAATTTTATATGTAGAGGTTGACTGTCTTCAAGTGGAGCATCAGCAAGTTGGTCTACAATAACCTATCCTTTGATGGCTTTATGTTCCACATATTCAATATCAAATTCCATAAGAACCATGACCCATTTAGCCAGTCTTCCTGTAAGAGTTGATTTACTGAGAAGATATTTGAGCGGATCAATCTTGGCTACTAGCTTAATATAGTGTGCTAACATATAGTGCCTTAGTTTTTGTGATGCAAAGACCAATTCCAAACATGCTTTCTCTATTATGGTGTAGTTCATTTCATAAGACACCAATGTTCTGCTGATATAATATATAGCTCTCTTTTTTATTTTCATCATGTTGTGCTAGAAGTGCCCCCAGTGAAGTATCTATAGCTGATATGTATAGAATCAATGGCTTACCTTGAATTGGTGGCATTAATATCGGTGGATTAGAAAGATAATCTTTGATTTGTTAAATGTTGTTCACAATCTTTATCCCAGTTGTATTGAACTCCTTTCCTTAATACCTTTGTGAAGGGTTGAGCTTTGTCTGCTAGCTGAGATATAAAACGCATTATTGACTGAAGACAGCCCTGTAAACTTCTCATTTGACTGATATTCTTGGGCGGAGGCATTTCCATTATAGCTTGGACCTTTTCAGGGTCAACCTCAATTCCTTTTTTTGAAATTATGTAACCAAGCAATTTTCCTGATGTTACTCCAAATGCACACTTTTTAGGATTTAACCGGAGCTTGAATCTTTCCATTCTATCTAGTATGAGACCTAGTTCTTGAATATGCATAGATCTCTTCATTGTTTTTACTAGGGTGTCATCAACATAATCTTCCATGTTTTTATGCATCATATCATGGAAGATAGTGGTTACCGCTCTTTGGTAAGTTGCTCTTGTGTTCTTTAGCCCAAATGGCATAACATTCCAATAGAAGGTTCCCCATGCACACGTGAAAGTTGTCTTTTCTTGATCTTCAGGCGCTATCTTGATTTGATTGTAACCAGAGAATCCATCCATTAATGAATACATCTCATATCCCGCAGTCATATCTACTATCATGTCAATGTTGGGCAATGGAAAATTGCCTTTCAGAAATGCTTTGTTGAGATCCCTGAAGTCTATGCAAACTCTAATAGATTTGTTTGCCTTTGATATAGGTACTATGTTTGATATCCATTCTGCATAGTTTGTAGCTCTTATAAATCTGGCTTTTAGCAATTTTTCTAGTTCAGTCTTGAATAGCAGTGCCACATGAGAATGCATCTTACAGATCTTTTGCTTGACTGGTTTAACTCCTGGTGTAATAGAGAGATGATGCATGATGAGATCAAAATCTAGTCTTGGCATATCTGAGTATGTCCATGCAAAGTTGATCTTCTTTTCTGAAAAGAGGTTGCTGAAATCTTTTAACTCTTTTGCTGATAGTGATTGGGCTAAATGAATGATGTGTGGTGTCTCTTGACTCCCAATGTTCACTAGCTGAGTTGGCTTGATCAATATAGAAGATCTTTCCTGGAAGTGACTTGGCAGCATATCAAGTATCTCACCTTTAAGCGCCTCAGAGAGGTTTTCACCTTTAGGTACGTCCTTTATTTTCTCTTTTTTAGATTACAACCACAATGTGGTTTTTGCCATCAGGTCTTTTATTTTTATTTTTCTTATTTTTGTGACTAAGATACTTGATATATGTTTCAGTCTTGTTTTCACTCTGTTCACTGGTGGAAGAGTTCATGGGTTCAACTGCATTGAGATAATAGGCTAACGTATAGTCATTGGCAAAAGTAGGTACACTCAAGGGTTGGTTATAAAGAGTAGAATCAATCCGTTCACGATGCATTAGGGATAAGGATGGAACAGGCTCAAGGGAGTTCACGGTACTATCATCATGGCTTCAGACTAACTAGTTGAGTTCCAGAAGACTACCTTGTGTATGTGTCTTGAGACCAGGAAGAGTTATGACATGATTATCAAAATTCATATTACTGTCTATTGGACCTAATCCAACCGACCTACTTCTAGCATTGTCACCTACTTCAGATTGGACTACATATCGTGGTTTGACAAGTAACAGGGTTAGTAGACAGTATCTCAACATTCATGATGGAGTAGTCATAATGCGTTGTTGAATAGTTGTTGTTATAAATAGAGCTCATGTCTACGTTATCAGAGTCATAGGATGAAGTTTCTAACTTGTCTTCAAGTGGCTTAGTAAAAGTATATATAGTATCAATACCCACATCTTTGATGTTGCAAGTTCCTTTGTGATTTGGTTCATTGATTGCTTGTATTTGACACACTTGTGGACATAACCCTGATGGTTTTGTTAATCCTTGTCATCTGTTCCATTCAGATTTGTTTGGACTGATGATTGGTTTTGTTTCTGTAGCTTCTAATTCTTCTTTTGTAGTTCTGTACCTTATTTGTCCTATCTTATTAGAGGGAGAGTTAGTAGGTGAAGAAATTGCCTGTGTCCTTTCTTCCTCCAACTGTTGTTCATAGTCTTCTTGTCTTTTTAGTCTGATTTCTTCTATTTCCTTTTGCATCTTTAGTCGTATCATCTCTTGTGCATCATCTGTGATATCACTGGATTCTTCAGGGGTTTTTGTAGTAGATGTATCTGAGATGTGGTCTGGACCCCATTCATATTCATTTGAATCAGTTTCTGAATCATCTACTTGTTGTCTGCCAGTATATGTGACCGGAATGTTCAATGGTGCAAACAATTCTCTGATTCTGTATACTTTATCTCTCATATCCTTTGGGACTTCTACTTCCTGTGGTATTATAGCTGATACAATTGGAATGTGATTACCATCTGTTTCCTCTTTCTAGGTTGGAAATTCTTCTTGTTCATTGTTGCACTCTTCCTGGGTTTGTTGAGTATTAATTTCTTGTGTTGTTAAAGGTAGTACCTTTTTCTTCAACTTAAGTTGATGGTGGGACGTGTGCTTCTGATCTGATGACTTTCTTGGATCATATCCCAGTCCAGCTTTATCATTGGCAGACTTAGTTTGTAGCTGAATAGGTTCAACAATACCTTTTTGACGCTTGCCTAGAGGACCAGTACCTAAATATCCCATGCGTTGAAGCATCTTATAGCCTGGACCATATTGTGTCGGGAAAATCTCACAATGTCGTATTTCTTTGTTTGCACTATCTTCTTTGAAAAGCGATTTGAGAACATCATCCTCTTCTATTTCATCTGCAAGAGAAGTAGAGGACTGTATAAAGAGACCATCATAAATTATTTTTGGAGTTGAATTTTGTGGCTTCATAACCTATGAATGGGTTTCCATACTGTCTTTGTGATGAAGGAAGAGACATTAGTGAGAGTATAGGCTCTATCTTGTAGCCATCTATGCCAATGTTTGTGATTTTCAATTTCTTTTTTAAATCTTTCAGCAAAGATTCTGAACTTTCAGTTGTAGAGGTTGCTCTATTATGAGGAACAAAAGCATCAACACTTTTCATTAATGCATTGCAGGTATAACTTGTACAAGCAGGAATACTGACTTCAACTCCATTATAAGGAAATTTCAAGCACTGATGATACGCAGATGGTACTGCTTTCATTTCATGAATCCATGGCCTGCCCAGTAAGATGATGTATGAAAGATGAAGATCAAGGACCTGAAAAATGACATCTCTTTCTACAGGTCCTACCTTGATTGGTAATAGTATCAGACCCTTAGAAGTTCTTTCTTCATCATAAAACTTGATTGTTATTTTCTTTGTTGGATCAATAATGTTTTCAAAAAATCCCAGCTATGTCAGTAGATTGTACGTACAAATATTCAACCCAACGCCTCCATCTATCAAAACGCATTTAACTCTGTGTTTATGGATCATGGCTTCAATGTGTAATGGTTGGTTATGTGGGTGACTCAGTGAGTTATCATCTTCTTCAGAGAAAGTGAGGTAATGAGGTGAAGTCAAGTGACCCACCATAGATTGAAACCGATCTACGTCTAAATCTTTAGGGACACTGGTGGTGAGCAAAGCCTTATCCAAGATCTCTCTATGAGCAGAAGAGATCTTAAGTAGTTCCAAAATGGAGATTTGAGCATTGGTTCTCTTCAATTGTTCGACAATACTATAACCAGGAGAAGATGATGAAGCCAGTTGTTTTGATTTGGCCATGATTGTATCTATTTGTCTATTTGGAGGGATTGGTAGGTTTGATGTTGCTTGATCGAAAGTTGAGGAACTAGCTCCTTGGAGAGTAATCTTGTTTTGAGCACGAGTCATAACATTAGCAGTTTGTGCTTGATTTTGTTTATCCTGGGCTATGATCACATTGCAATATTCAGGTTGGGAAGATTCAAACATGTTGATCACATTATCGTTGTTAGTGTAGGTATAATTGACTCTAGCTCCTCCCTTGGCTTTTGAGGAATCTCCTTGTTCATAAGTCGGTAAGGGATCTTTAAAGGGCTTATGATCAGCATTAGTCACGTGATTTGCAACAATGATCTTGCCTACATCAATGAGATCTTGGATTTCATGTCAGAGTTTCATGTAGTTGTTTATGTTATGTCCCTTGTTCCGATGGTGGTCACAGTATTCATTTTCTCTCCACCATTTGGGTCTAATTTCTAGGTCATATAGTCTAGAATCGTCTGGCAATGTTATCATATTATCTGCTAATAAGGTTTTAAAAGTTAATTCATATGATTCATCTAGAGGAGTAAAATCACGTTTAGGTTTTGAAAGCCAAGGCTTTTCTTTAAACCATTCTCTTGCTTTCTTCGGAGGATTTTCTGCCGCAATTTCAGCTGCCTTGAGTGCTTGCATGCCATTGGCCAAGTTAAATATTGTGGATTTTGTTTTTGCTTTGACAGTATCTACCACCCCATCATTAACAATGTTTATGTTGTTATCTTTATCGTATTTCTAGTATTTTCTCTTTTCTTTAGAACTAGAACCTTGTGGTGTTTCTTTCCAAAGTGATATATCTCCCTTTTTTATAAGCACATTTTCCATTCTGAGGGCATTATGTACCATTTTGTTGAATGAAGGATGTACTTGCATCTAGACACAATATTTCAATTCAAGGATTATGTTGTTGACAAAGATATCCATCTTCTTAAGATCTGGAATAGTCCATGAATATCTAGAGAACATCTTTCTCCATCGTTGGAGAAAAGTGAGAAAGGGTTCTCCTGTCTTTTGTTTGGTATTGCAAAGCTCTATCAAGTGACTGGGTGACAAATGTTATAGGAGTATTGCTGTAAGAATAGTTGGATTAATTCTTCAAAAGTTTTTATTCCCATTGGTAGACTTGAGAACCATTCCATAGCTTTCCCCCCTAAACTTCTCGGGAAAAGGCGCATGAGATACGTTTGGTCGTGCATGAACTCCATGCATAAAGCACAAAATTCTATGATATGATCTTGAGGGTCTATATTCCCGTCATATTTGTCAAACTTAGGCATTTCTACTTTTGAGGAAAATGGAGGCATGTAAAGGTTTTTGTCAAATGGGAATGGGCATATTGGGTCTAGAGAATATTGTTTTGGTGATTTATCTTTGTTTTTCAGTTTTGTGACCTCAGTTTGTAATGCTTGCATTTGTTTGTTTATCCTTCCCAATGGTGTCTCTTCCTCTTTAGTGATGAGGGCCTCAACATTATAACCAGTAGGAAGTTTGGCGCCTTGCTTTGCTAATTCTAGGAAATAGTCTTCTTTTTCCCTAGCCATGATGACCTTCATCATTTTTCGGAACTCTTTATCATTCTGACATCTATGTATTTCGACCTCAGGAGGCTCAAGGACTTTAGATTCAGTTTATGAGGACTCATTGTCAGTGGCATGATTGTTGAAGTTGTCATGAGTGTTCGTTTACTATCTTGTCTTTCTTTCCTTTCTCCAGACATGGTGGGAGATAGGGGCCGACTGAAGATTGGTAGATCGTAAATTGGTATTTGTGACGAGGACGGTTTATTTGGCAAGAGGTTTTCTAAAAAGAATGGATTGTTATTTGATGAAAAGGGTGTTTCTTTTTCTTTGTCTATTTTGTTGCGAGAGCTTCTGGTTTGAACAGGCATTTGCAACCGACGAGACCCAGAGCTAGATGTGTTGCAAAAGTCAAGATCAAATTGGAGATAGTTGTTCGTTTAACGTAGTGATTGAGAGAAGTGACTAAGATCTAGTCTGGTTTCAAGAATGGTCTATCCTGTGTAAGACATTATCTAAGTTAACTTAGGTTTGATAAGATGTTTGTTTGAACTAGCTTAAAGATGATCGACAAAATCATGCAACATAACGGTAGGGGTACGCTATCAAGGTTTTTTATGCTAAGGGGGATGATGACCAATTTTATGCTCAGGGAGATGATGACCAATTTTATGCTCAGGGAGATGATGACCAATTTTATGCTTGTTGTAGACTGTTTTAGGTAGTTTTGACTACTCTATACTAACAAAATCAGAGATTTGTACGATAGGATTTACTGAGGCGGATGACAATTTAATAGTTCCAGGACAACAACAATTATGTTTTGTACGAGTTGTTGACTAGTACCATACGACAAATGGGTATGTCTAGAATGACAAAAGATTCAGAGCAATTTTTTTTCGTACGACACAGGATGTAGCTTTAAATGACAAACTATTGGATTTCGTACGATGGAGGATTGAGCTCAGCCGATAGATTATCAGACTTGTACGACATAGGATATGATGGCGGATGACAAATAATCAGGTTCGTGCGACTGTTAACAAGACAGACAAAAATTCCAAGTTTTTTAATAGCTGAGTATGACAACTGAGTATGACCAATTCTGAGATAGACTGTTTTTTGACTAGGATAGACTAGTTTTGACACGGACAGAGTTTATCACTGAGTTGTTGATTTGTTTTCTCTAGTTTTAGTATTCTAGTTTTGAGGGATGGAAACATAGAAAACACGCAGTATAAATAGTAACTCCAATCACAACATGCAAACCCTATGGAGGTTGATTTAGAGAAGAAAACATTTGCTTGCTGACTTAGGTACACACCCAATAGTTAATCAGAATACGATCACTGAGTCTCATGCAATGGATTCTCAATGTTGTATTAGCCGACTCCAAACGCTAATGGGGGCACGATATGGCAAGTATCTTGGGAGAGTTACTATCTCTCTTGCACAAATATTATCAACCTTTCGGAGGTGAATTGGGTAGCTTCTCATTTTAATTGGATCTTGTAAGGGGTTCATTCGGTGCGTCGAGGTATAAACTCAATTAAGAGGTCTCCCAGCCTTGAAAACCAAGGTTCAATATACCCAAAGGTACTGAGGAGAGCTATTCTCGAGTGATGTCGTTGACTTGATTTTCATCAAATCACGTTTATTTTATAGTGGGTTGGAGTACTTGGCACTTAGGTCGTTCCCCTCACACTGGTTGTAATGGCTTTAAGAGTTTTTAAGCTCCTCAAGAGGGCAAGCCTGCTAAAGATGTACAAATCCCAAATAAAGAAAATACCTCAAGGGTCTAGATTTTTTATTGTCTAAAAAGACAAGAGCATACTCTCCTACCTCTTGGAATTTACTTAAAACATGAAATACAGATTTGTTCTTTAACCAGATAGCAAGTTAGGTGCCTAAAAAAAATGAATTTAAAGAATACACGATGTTTGGTTGATTCTCTTTAGGCAACCTGCAAAAACAACGTATCAGTAGTCATGTTGTTTTCATTCTTTAACAGACGTATGTTTGATTGATAAATTCTTTGACAAGTGTCCTGCAAGAAACTGGTCAAGCTATGAAAATATCAGGCAAACAGAAGACGATCCAAGATTAGCGTTAGCGTTATCAAAATTTGAGAGAAGACCTAGAAAGTGAAACTTATTTTAACCCAATAGAATACAACACCATATGACAATTATCATAGAATGAAATGACAAAAGGCTTTTATCATACAAGTCAGAACTAAGCATAGGACGACAAAATATAAAATCAGATAATCAGAACAATATGTCGTATGACATAATTTTATGATTTGTACGACAAATAATAGGCTTCAATATAATATCGTACGATGTAGTGATACTACTTGTACGATATTTCGCAGAGATTGTACGGATGAAACCTGGAGGATAAAAAAAATGATTGTGAGGCCAAAAAATTAGTTTTCTGCCCCACGGTGGGCACCAAAAATGTGTGTGTGAAAAGTGGACCTGTATCTGTATCTGGAATACTCAACACTTTAATTAAGTCATTAGATGCATGGTTAGTAAATCAATAATCAATGAATAATAAACCATTACAAAGCAACTCATTACCTTCTAGTAGATGCGAGTTTAGATTGCTTTCAGATTGCTAAGCTATCCAGTGACTAGACAACACCTAAACGAAGGATTTTTAAATCTATATGAGCATGAGTATGAGCTAGATGAATGCAAGATTAATCTAACATGATTTAAGCAATATTAAGCTAAATGGTTTAAGCAATATGAAATAACTAATATGCAATATCTCAATGCAAATTCTCAATGAACCTAGAGCAAAAATAGCATAATAACAATATATTCTCCAGGATTTTTGAATGAGAGATGAGAGCCTGAATTTATAGAAAATTCAGAAAGAAACCAATGGCTGAGATCAAATGATGGTGAGCGGTCAAGATTTTCCAAGAGGAAGCACAATCCAGGTGAATTGATGTGATTGGATGCTTTTCTCAGTTTTAAAGGAAATTGAACTAAAATTAAGATAAAATCAAGAAAAAACTGGCTTATTCTATATTTCATTCAATTTTGAGATCTAATTATTTTAATTGCTTTCTTTGAGATTATTTATCAATTTTTAATTTATTTTTCAAGATTATCTCCAATTTATTTCTTTTCTCAATTTTTAATTCTTTTTTTTGTCAATTAATTCCTTTTTTGAAGATTTGTGCTCATAATTTCCAATTCCTCTTTCTTGATTTGTTTCCTTTTTTGAAGATTTATGACAATTTTTATTTATTTTTCAAATTAATTACTCTTTGTGATGATTTAATGGCAAATTGATTTATTTTATTAAATATGCAAAAGATATTTAATTAAAATAAATAAGATAATGTTTTATTAAAAGAGGTGATTACATAAGCAAGTTTGAAGCTAAGAGTGATGAAGGAATCTTTCTTGGCTATTCCACCAAGGGTAAGGCCTATAAATGCTTCAACAACTGGACACAAAAAATTGTTGAGAGTACTGATGTTCATGTAGATGAATGTCCTGAAGTTTCAAATGGAACCATTTCTAAGAAGAAGGATGAAGATCCTTGCATTTTTCTTTTGGAACCTGAAACTGGTAAAGAAAATCCTGATGTACTTGTTCAACCGAAACAAACAAATTCAGAAGAAGATGATAATGAAGAAGCTGAACCTGAAGAGAATGATCATGTTATTCCTAGGTATGTCAGACTAAATCATAGTCCTGAATAGATAATTGGAGATAAGGATGTCAGTGTACTAACTAGAAAAAGAATAAGAGAGAACTCTTGCATGATCTCCACCTTTGAACCTAGAAGTGCTAAGGAGGCATTTGGTGATGATCATTGGGTGAAAGTTATGGAGGAGGAGTTGGATCAAATTGAGAAGAACACTTGGACCCTAGTACCCCAGCCGATAAACAAGAATGTTATAGGTACTAAATGGGTGTTCAGAAAAAAGTTAAATGAAGATGGTGTTGTAGTTCGCAAAAAGGCAAGATTAGTATGCAAAGGTTATGCACAAGAAGAAGGAGAAGATTATGGAGAAGCTTTTGCACTAGTAGCAAGACTAGAAGGTGTGAGAACATTACTTGCATTTGCAGCTCATAAGAAGTTCAAGGTATACCAGATGGATGTTAAGTCTACATTCTTGAATGGGATACTGGAAGAAGAGGTTTGTATAGAGCAACATGATGGTTATGCATTGACAAATAAGGAAGACATGGTATGCAAATTTCATAAAGCTTTGTATGGATTAAAGTAGGCACCCAGAGCATGGTATGAATGGTTTCATACTCATCTGATGAAGATAAGCTTTGCTAGAACCAGTTATGACAACAACATTTATCTCAAGTTTGAAGGAGATGAAATAGTGATCAATGAAGTATTTGTTGATGACATTATATTTGGAGGTAATGATGACATGAGTAATTGTTTTGCAGGTGAAATGAAGAATGAATTTGAGATGTCATTAGTAGGGGAAATAAAAAAATTCATAGGCTTACAGATACAACAGATGAAGAATGGTATTTTCATTACTCAATCCAAGTATGTGAAAGAGGTTTTGAAGACTTTAGGCCTGAGTGAGTGTAAACCAATTGGAACCCCAATGGTTACAGGTTGTAAATTGTCCAAGGAAGATGCATCTAAGTCTGTAGATGAAAAGGAATACAAGTCAATGATTGGCAAATTACACTATGTTGTTCACACTCGGCCGGATATTGCCCATGCAGTTGGTATTGTTGCTAGATTTAAGAAGAATCCAAAGTAGGCATATCTGATGGCAACCAAGAGAATTTTTAGATATCTGAAAGGTACTGTTGACTATGGGTTATGGTATCCATATGGTGGAAATTTTGATTTGAAAGCATACACAGATGCTGATTGGGCAAGAAATATTGATGACCGGAAGAGTACTACCGGTGGAGAATTCTTTCTAGGAGGAAGGCTAGTTTCATGGAGTACTAAAAAGAAGAGTTGTACTTCACAATCTACTGCTAAAGCTGAGTATGTAGCAACTTATATGAATTGCACACAAGCTATGTGGATGAGGCACATTTTGGAAGGTTTGAAGATAGAAATCTCAGAACCAATAAAAATTTTGTGCGATAATACAAGTGCAATAAACATTTCAAAAAATCTCATTTTGCACGCAAGGACTAAGCACATTGAATTGAAATATCACTTCTTCGGGAAAAAAGTTCAAAGTAAAGATGTTGTCTTGGAGCATGTTTCTACCAAGGAGTAGCTTGCAGATATCTTTACCAAACCTCTGCCTAAGACCAATTTTGAGCATCTTAGAAGTCAATTGGGGGTTGTCTTTCAAAGACTGAGCAAGATTTTCCTCATTCTTCTTCCTTTCTTCAATCTCCCTTATTAATTACATCATAATGGCTTCCATCTCATTCTTCTAAACTACATTATCTCTAGCAAGCTTGTCACATTCGTCTATCTTTTCCTTCAAGGCTTCATCATCCATTCTTAGAATTTATTTCTTCTTAAGATGATCAACAATATCCTTTCTCTTTTCCTTGGAATTACTCAGTTGCTCCTTTGATGACTGAATGAATTTTTCAACATCCTTGAGATTTGATTTCAATTCCCAAACTTTGGCTTTGGACTGGTCAAGATCATCAAGTGCAACAAGTAGCTGTTGTCTAAGACCACTTGAATCTATTAAAACACCTTACTCGATCTTCCTCAAGTTGTTAGGCTCCTTTCAAGGAACTAGGCTTTGATACCAATTGTTGGAATCAAGGAACACTGAGAGGGGGGCGTGAATCAGTGTTATGCAAACTAACATTATTAATCTGATTCTTCAACCATCTAATGCAAATCAAAAAAAGAAAGATGTAAACACATAAGACAAACATCCACAACACCACAACACCAGATTTATACGTGGAAAACCTGGTTAAGGGAAAAACCATGGTGGAAACATACCCACAAAGAGATACTGCCCTATTAGGAGTAAGTGAAATATTACAATGGGAATGCACATGCATCTAGGCACACTGCCTAGAGCTCACTGCTCAAAAATTACAATAAGGGCTACAGCCCAGAAGGCTCATTTCCTTACAAAATGATTACAAAAGATACAAGAAGATTTGAACTATTGAATAGCATCAACAAATGCCTGAGTATAGTTTTGGTTAAGCACAAAAGACTCTATTCTACAACATGGCTCTATTATGATATTATGCATTATATCGGAGCACAAATCTTTCAACTGCACACGTGAAACTACTCACAATCTCTCATACATACTTTTCACATAACTGTCAATATAAAAAATGATCAAATCAATCGGTCTTATATATCCACATCAACATTTAACACACAAATGAAATGTGTTACCCAAGTCGACTTAATCCGATAAAAAATAATCATGCATACCAAAACAAATTGTCCACACGCTTCCCACATGTCAGCTTAATATCCTCGAACACACAAATAACCACCAAAATCACTCCACATGATCTGCACAAAGAATCTTCACACGCTACTGTTGATGAACATTGTTTTACTCAAAAACATGTATTGGATCTTCTAACTTACACAAGACTCAAAACCGGAGCATAAAAACCTGGATAAGGCATATTACACGTCCACAATGCATCTCTTAGATCTATAACATAAATTACTCAACACAAACGAATCACCAATCAAAAAACTGTACACTTTTCTAGATGACATGTTCTTCTCACCAGACCTCGCGGGACCTCAATCAATCTTCCGGTATGAATGAATTATGAACTGGGGATTGGATATCTAACTCAAGTTGTCATCAATGACAACATCTGATCATCAATGCAGTGTCTCTTGCCAATATTTTTTTCCATCAAACATTAGAGCTTTAACAAGGTCTCGTGCCATTTCTAGAACTACCTCAATAGGATAAGCTTTCCAAAGACCTGAAACTTGCTTTAATACCAATTGTTGAACACCCAACAAGATTGAGAGGAGGGGTGAATCATTCTGGAACTTCAAAAATAATTATCAACCAACTAATTCAATATCAACACATTAATCATCAATACATCAAACAGAAACACATAAACACATGAACACCAGATTTACGCAAAAAACCCAAACAGGGAAAAACCACAATGAGAATCTAACTCACAATATAAATAAAAATGTTTACAACATTTTAGGCTTGCAACCAAGGAGAACCAACACTTGAAGGACTTGTAAAACTAAGGCACACTACCTTAGGTAAGATACAAAAGGACTTGTATAGCTGAAGAACACTTCTTCAGGACAAGATACAAACTGTTGCCGAAGGACTCACTATTAATCAACAACGAATAAAATAGCTAAATTGAAATTGAGAAGGATTCTCCTGATCATGATTTTTTTTCTTGAAAAATAATCAAGAGACCAATAACATGGAAAACATCTATGATGATATCCACTATCACAGCACTATGCCTAACAAAATATATCAGCTTCAAATCTCTTCCCAAATTGATTTTCGCATCACCATAAACTCAAATATGCTTGCAAATTATTTGCATACACTTCTCACACAATTCACTTCTCATCCATACTCAATTAAACCATCCACACATCTTATATGTGAGATACAACATTGAAATCCTAATCAAGATTTGACCAAAATAGAATAAGCAATATTACACAAAATTAAGCCACTCGAACCTAAAATACTTAGATTGCTCTACTCCAGGAGAAAGAGGGAATCAAAACATATCATAATACATCATTCCATGAATTATTCAACAAACCACACATGCTAACACAGATGCTAAAAGATGTTACAAACTATAATGTGTAGATATAATCAACCACATAACCACTTCCGATGCAAAATACTTCATGTGGATCTCGACAAACCAACGTGAGACCCAAATAAACATCTTAACACATCTTCCAATATATATTAAGACCAAAGTAACATGATCCACTAAACCGCAATACAATTAAGAACATATCCAGAGGGCACCAAAAGCATTCTAGACCACCCTAAATATAGGATGACACAACCAACACCAAAAGAGTATTAAGAGAAAACTCCATCCAGATAACCAAGGTCTGACAAAACATATCCAAACTAATATCCATCTAGATAACCAAGTTTGACATCAATGGCAACCATGCTAACAACAATCTCCAACAATCTCCTCCTTTCTAATTGATGGAAACACCAATAAACTGATAACCAGCAACACCACTAAAAAATTGATAATCTCACAACAACTCTCTCCAATAATCTCACAAAAAATCTCTGCCATAATCTCACAACTCTCTCCCCCTTTGACAACAATGACAAAGGGCACTTAAAGATAAAAATACACATACTAACCACTCACACCAATCCTCCCCTTGAAAACAGTATCAATATCAATGAAAGAAACAAGGATAAGCAATAAGTCTCCCCCTAGAAAGATGCACCACCAAAACTACATCTAGTTAGAAAAAAGAGGGACAATAACCCCTAACCTCTGTCTGAGATACTCAAAAGTATCCTTCACTAATGCCTTTGTAAAAATGTCTACTATCTCCTTTGCTATAGAAATGTATTCCAATCTGACTTCCTTTTTGCAACCTTCTCTCTCAAGAAATGAAAACAGATTGAAATATGTTTAGTTATTGAATGCATAACTGGATTCTTTGAATTGTTTATAGCACTGGTATTATCACACATAATAGGAATAGCTTCATCATAGACAACTTTGATATCCTTAAAAGTTTGCTTCATCCACATAACTTGGGTACACCAAGATGTTGCGACAATATATTCAGCTTCAACAGTTGATAATGATGCAAATTCTTGTTTCTTACTCATCCATGAAACCAATTTGTCTCTCACAAAGAATGCTCCACCACTTGTGCTCTTCCTATCATCAACACTTCTAGCCCAATCAACATCTATATATGCATTCAACCTGAAATATTCATCTTTCTTGTACCATAAGCTGAAATCCTGAGTCCCTTTCAAATATTTGAAGATCATCTTCACTTCTTTATCATGAGTCTTCTTCCACTAGTAGAATTTGGTAAATAAATGACTACGTGACTAAAACTTTAAGTCACGATAACTAAAAATAACTAAATTCTACTAATTTTTGGCAACATAGCTATAGATGACTAATTTGATTGCTAGGTAAAAAACGCAACTAAATAATTAGTCACACAAATAAAAATGACTAAATAAAGAACTATTACTTCTCTATACTATTAGTCACAAAAAATAAATCTACAACATTTAAGGTTATAATCAATTTAACATAAATCTAATTGAATTTGCAATACTTAATAGTTGACATAAATTTAATTTAAAAATTATAATAATATAATTGACAATTTTCTTCTAAGAATAATTTTATTATTTTTCCCAACTATTAGAGCTAAGATTAGGGTTATAATTAAGTTAGAATTTAAATCAAGGTTATGATTAATTTTTCATGGATTTAATTTCAATAATATAAATTTACAATAATAATAATTAATAATCATGTCTATGAGTAATTTAAATTTGTACAATAATTTAATTAAATTTTACTAATTTTTAAAATTGAAAGGTAATTTAAATTATTTAAAGTGATAAATAAAATTGTGGTTTCTTTTTTCATCATGGTTTTTGTATTTCATAAAATACTTTTAAATTTTAATGTACAATATATACAAGTATTAAATTTTAAAAATTCTATTTAACTTATATATAATTTTATTTATCGTAGAAAATTATTTTTTAGATGTTCATTTTAATTTATAAAAAGATATAAAAAATAAAATAAAAAGATCGCAAAAATAGATAGTAGAAGTTATGCATATTGAAAAGATTTAGGTTTGATTTTTTTTAATTATTTATATCTTTATATGAAAGTCCAAAACAATAATTAAAAGCTATTAGAATAACCCCACCCTCAAGTTGTTTTAAACTCCCAAGTTATGGGTTTCTAATATCATTGTCCCCCACCATGAAACTAATTCTACTTAATTAACTTAATTCTTCAATTATTCTTTCCAACCAAACGTAATGAGATGAGCACAAATTTTCATTCATCAGATTGTTTTAATTTCCACCACTGGATCTTAGG
This sequence comes from Cryptomeria japonica, assembly GCF_030272615.1. NCBI lineage: Eukaryota > Viridiplantae > Streptophyta > Pinopsida > Cupressales > Cupressaceae > Cryptomeria > Cryptomeria japonica. Next base: position 913,559,928 of record NC_081407.1, read on the forward strand.
GCTTCATTGGAAAGCCCTAATTTCTAATATGATGGGAAGAAGGGGGATTCTAGCCCTATTCTCTCATTTGGACATCTCTCCAAATTTCATAACCCTAGCCGCCTCCATGGAGGCCATTGTTGCAGACTTCTCAAGGGTGTATGGGCTACTCCAAGATGCCATGAAGATTTAGAGGATTCTCCCAGCAATTTTTTTTTTTATTTCTTCTAAATATGGGTATTATTATTCTTCAAGAATTTCCTCTACTTTTTCACTGGTTTTCTCATAATAACCCAAGATCTAATATAATTTTTCTTCTTCTTCTTCTTTGTAATGGGGGTTTTGTTACAGGTGCCCAAAATGCAAGAGTTGTCAAGGCTAGGATTGGTTGAGTTTTGTGCCCCCTTTTTCTTTTCATGTATGTTAAAAACATGTTTCTTTTTTCTTTTTTTATTAGTTTTTTTTGGATTGAGAGGGGGTCGGGTCTGTCATTACCCACAGCTCCCCTCCCTCTTCTAGGCTTGTAACCCACTTTGTGGGAGCCACAACACCCTCGCAGAGGGTTTGTGACCCCTTGTGGGGTGGTCGTTGCACCCCCACAGGGGCTTGCGGCCCCCACAGGGATGCCACAACCTTCAAAGGGCATGTGGTCCCCCTATTGGTATTGTAGGTCCCTCCCCTTTTTAATTTATTTTTTTTGTGTTAATTTTTTGTTATAAAAACAAAATAAATTTATGTATGTGTGTATGTATGTATGTATGTATGTATATACATACATATACATATACATATACATATACATATACATATACATATACATATATACATACATATGTATGTATGTATGTATATATATATATATATATATATATATATATATATATATATATATATATATACATACGTATATATGTTTAGGCATATACCCTTAGGTTTAAAAGACAATAGTTACAATAGTTATTATATTTTTTTAAGCAAAGAATATACTCATAAAAATATATTTAGATGTGTGTGTGTGTGTGTGTGTGTGTGTGTGTGTGTGTGTGTGTGTGTGTGTGTGTGTTCTAGTTGCGTTTATGAGTACATGTACATAATAAACAACATGAGCAGTATATACATATGCATATAATATACATTCATATGTATATATTGAAATATATACAAACAAATAAATGGATATCTCTACTAACATTTAGAATATGCATGATTACAATGACTAAATAAATGACCAGTTAACAACAATCAATGACTAAATTAAAGACTAAATATACTACCAAATTGATCAATCAAAACAACCAATAAAACTAAAAATAGTTTAATCATAAATTTGCTCACATTATAAATGACCGACAATAAACTACTAATGGTCACGTGACCAAGATTAGTCATCTATATGCAATTTTTAGTATTTTTTTAGTCATTTATTGCTTTTTTTCTACTAGTGTTCAGACTAGTTTTGAATTTTGCAACCAAACATAAAACCTGCATAATATCTAGTCTAGAAGTGGTAAGATACAATAGTCCTCCAATCATAGATTTGTACTTCTTTTGATCAATATCTGGAGATGCATCTTTAAATTGCATCCAACAGCTAAAGGGGTAGTAAAAGGTAAAAAATTCAACATATCAAACTTTGTCAACACCTCTTTAACATACTTAGCTTGTTAATGATAACTTTGATAGAACCAAAAAATTTGATGCTTGGGTTGAGATAAATCAAAACCCTACTAGCATCTAGATGTGGTAGGGTAACCCTAGCCTCATCTTGTCTCATGACTTTCCCCATAGACTCTAACATTTGAGGCAAGAAAGCCCATAGAAATGGCAAAACTTTCTTAACAACCCATCTAGGGCAAGACAAGGCAATAACTTCATCACAAACAACCTCAGGAGACCATTTTAGAGCACAAAATAACATAGTTTCCTATGTTCCAGTATTGCTTCTTAGTAATAGAAACCTGCATATTATATCTTTAAAAAAACAATGAATAACCCTTTTTGTATCATTCCGCAAAAGATAATTTAAAAACCTAATTTATTAATCCAAACATTTTTGAACCAAGCATCAAATTTCCTGGCCAACATTTTGAATAGGTCCATTGCCGCCAAGAATATAGCAACATCTTTCAGCCCATTCTTTTCACCATCAAAGCATCCAAGATTTTTGCAATAGGAAAGAGAGTAAGGTTATTAGCATTCAACTTACTTCGTCAAACTTCATCAGCTCCATACCCTTTGCACTGCAAACAATATTAGCAACAAATCTAGCCCCTTTAGGTAATGCCTTAGGGGTATCTATTAGGACATCTTTGAAAGATTTTTTCTTAGTTACCTTGGAATTTGTAGCCTCATCTCCATGTGAAGTTGGGGAATCATCCATTGGTAGTTAGGTACATCGCCAGCCCAGACTCTAGAGTCGCCAACACAATGCGAAGAGCCAAGAAAAAAATGAAAGGGCAGAGAAAACCCCATTGAAGAAACTATAAAAACATAAATGCAAAATAGAAACTATTAGGCACTGGCATGAGGAGGACGCTTACTTGGGTGGAGAAGGACTTTGACCTCCTCCATAGGCTATTGAGACAACCCCTTTCATACACACAGTCAGTTTCATTCTCCTTTGTTGTAGACTTCGAAAAACTACCTTTCTCTTTTTGTAAGCTTCCCAAGAAATATATTTTTTAAGAATAAAAATTTAAATTTAAATCATGTTTTGATTAAGGTAAAATAAGGATTTTTAAAGGGCCTAGACCCTTGTACAAATAGAAAGATGAGCATTAAGCATAGTAATACAATGACAAACAACTAACATGAACAACAACAAAACCAAGAAAGCAAACAACTAACGATTACCAAATACCAACCGTGGTTTAAAGCCAAATTGTTCCATTTTTTTTGTTTGACCATAGGGCAAGGATCCTTCTATCCTTTATTTATTTTTAGTGGAACAATACATAAGACCACAAGTGGATCCATTATCCAATCCCAATCCATTGAGAGAGGAATCCATTGCCATACTTTTAACAAAAGCGTCCCCTCCATTTTCATCCTTCTTTGCTTCATCAAAGGTGGTATCTTCAATAACAATAAGTATTTGTTCATTTTTCCTCCAAACAAATTGGTTTCTCCATTTGACTTGAGCTATTAGTAGTACCATGGCCCACTATGCAACAACAAAGGCAAATTATTGTAGAGTCTTTAAGCACAATCTACTACACCCAATCACCAAGCTTGGAAGAAAAGCTAATCCTAGTAGGGATATATTTTTCTCCATAAACACACAAAATCTAGCAAATAACAAATACTTTAAGAATCTAGTGATTGAATTAGTAGAAATGTACTATAAAAAACTTGATAAGAAGCATAAAAATCTCTTCATCTCAATATTTCAAAGGAAAACCCAATAATCTAATCCAAACAAGGAACTTGATAAAGTCATCATTCAATGTAGTAAATCTTGGAGAACAATTTTTAAAACATAGGCCATTTTGCCCCATAAACAAAGGACCTTCCTATAAAGCCCAAGAGTAATTTAATAGATTGGAATAGGAAATTAAGAAAAAAGTTATTCAACAAAGCGAATACCTCAACTTGACCTCTTAAATTTTATTTACAAAGTAGCCATCTTCTAACAATAGCAATGTTGGGGTGATTACCACAAAATATCCCAACCAATGAGTTGTTAAGCCAAGTAGTTGACTTAATAGTAAGAGAAAGGATAGCAATTTGAATTTTCCTCTCAACCATGGATTTAATAGAAACAATAGCATCAAAACCATCCTCACCAATAGGAACATTCATCATCTTAGGATCCTTAGGGTTAACACTCACACTGCCATAACCAACATTGACATCATTGATGTAGGTATTTTGCATAGCCACATCAGGCTTAGAAGCCTACAAAGCAGGGAGGGGATCAACAAAATAAAGTACATCACAACCAAAAGAGGGAGATATTTCATAAGAGGATCACAAGAAAGATTCCTACGTGAAATCATTGCCAACCAAAGTTGCTACATAAAGACCCCTCTTGCAAATACTAAAATAAGCAACAACAGAGGAAGAAGGAGAAGTCACTACCTAATCACCCCCACCAACAAAATAAGGCATATCATTAAAAATTCCATTTGCAGAGTTCATTAACCCCTTCACATTTTAGGTTGGAGCCATGACCACCATTTGTTCAATACTTGCAAAAAGCTAAGCATGAGCCACCTCATGGGGAGAAGCCATAGAGTGATGGACCAAAAGGGGAGACAAAACAATGACTAAGAGGAGGAAGCCCTTATACAACCATCAGATACCATCCTTGAGTGTATCCAAAGATTTCTTGATGTCCACACGCCCCTGCACCTTCTATTGAGCCTCTAATAGAATGTCGAGGATAAGCTCATCCTTCTTGAACCATTCATTGCCCCACATGTCCTCCACAAAGAAATCGTCGACTAAAACTACACCATCACCTTCATCTTTGTTAAAGTCACCATCATAATCTCCAACATAGGAGGGGGGACGCTGCAAGGGTTTTTTTCCCTTAATAGAAGCTATATATGGTGAAAATGGATAACAATAATAACGATATTGAAAGGCTAAATGAATTCAACCACAAAACCCTAGCCTAACAACAACAAAGATCCACCATAACATCTGAAGATTACCTAAGATAATGCAAATCAAATGAAATCACAAAGATTATACCATCACACATCCAATAGGGTTTGGATCTCCATTCTTCCTATCTCCATTGATCTTGCTTGATATATTTGCTCTCGGATTTTATGTGCACAAGAGCTCAACAAAGAATGAAATGTGGTTGCAAGTAGGATCGCATATGCCAAGTAGTCAAATTGATCAAGTAGTTGGGTAGTTAGGGTTTGATAATAAAGGAAGCAACTCCTTATATAGAAAACACTATATGAAATGGAGGGATAAGATTGAGAGGTGTAAAAGGAGGTCGGCTATGATTAGAGGGTAGGTAAAAGAAATAATAAAATAATGAAAGGGGTAGGTAGTGTAGGAATTAAGAGATGAAAGACATGTGTCATGGGTAGAAAAGGTTAATGAATTAATTAAATAAATAAAGATTTATTTAATTAATAGAAGAAGTGGGATCAATTAAATAAATAAGATATTTATTTAATTTAGGAAAAAGGATAATTTCAATAAATAAATGTATTTATTTAAATGAGAAATAGGGCTAGAAGAGGATAAATGAATTAATTAAATAAATAAGGATTTATTTAATTAATAGAAGAATTAAGCTTAGATAATTAAATAAATGAAATATTTATTTAATAATACTGGACAATTTTGGGTGTCTACATTTTGCCCCTCTTTGAGACAATGCGGCTTGTCGCGTTGTTTCAAAGAAGATAATATGAACTAATACAAAGTTGCCCCAAGATGGGAATGATATGCCCCCTCGAGAGATTGGATGAAAAAAATGTCTAAAAAGATCATAGACAATCTCTTGATAAGAAAGATGGGATAGAATGGACTGACAGGATAAAGTGACAAAGTCATGGGATAACGAAGACTGACTCCGGAAACGAGGGCTAGGGATAGGGTAGTCTATAAGACAGACCATGAGGGAAATACATCCTCATTGTCATCCACACATCCACGAGAGCAGAGTACAGAGCGAAATAGAGTAGCAGCAGTCAGCAGCGATGGCTTTGATTCACAGATTCGATCACGTTCGCCGATATCAGAGGCCAGTAGAGGTAGGAGAGCCGGTAAATACCACAAAACCTCCTCGTACTTTGTTGCATTTATTGTTGTCATTAATGCATGTTAGATAGGGTAATAAATGCGCTCTAGGTTAGGGTCCAAAAAATGTCAAAAAACGTCCAGTGCATCTGCGTTGGTGCCAGGCGCGTCTGTGCTCGCTAGGCACGTCTGTGTTTGTGCCAAGCGCGTCTATGCAGGAAAAGGCGTCTGTGCACAATGCGATCACGTCTACACTGTGCAGGCGCGTCTGTGCTAGGCAGGTACATTTGTGTCATCCAGGCGCGTTTATGCAGTCTCTAAGCACGTTTATGTCAGAAAAGTGCGTTTGTGTCCAAAAATGTGAATTTGTGTCTTCTAGGTCAAATCGGCAGTTCTGTGATGAACATACGCTGTCGATTGGATAAGCTGCTGAGAGGATACACTCGAGCAGGTCCTCCAGGGAAGACTAGGATTGCAAATAGGGCTAGGATTGACAATTCTGTGATAGAACATACGTTGCCAATTAGGAAACTACTCAAGAGGATTCACTCAAGCAAAGGCCCTAGGATAGGATAGATCTAGGCACTTTGTGATGAATAGTGAGTACCAAGATATAGTACTTTGTGATGAACAGGGAGTACTAAAATATGAGCAGCACTTTGTGATGAACAGTGAGTGCAAATGTGAGCAGCACTTTGTGATGAACAGGGAGTGCCAAACACGTAGTACTTTGTGATGAACAGGGAGTACCACTAGGATAGAAGAAACACTTTGAGATGAACAGTGAGTGTCACTAGGACAGAAGAAACACTTTGTGATGAACAATGAGTGTCACTAGGATAGAGTACCATATGCACTTAGATAAAAAGTAGCATTTTGTGATGAACAGTGAATGCCACTATGACTGACATGATTGATTTGCTTAACTACAGGAGTATTTGCCTATGTTGGAGTCATGGGAGAGATTCCCATCAACTCAGAGGTTGCGACCTGAGCTGACCTTCAAGGATAGAGCTGCTATTGAGGCTATGGGTCTCAGACATATTTTGTATGTGCCTGAGTTTCGGGCGAACATGGGACTGCTGACTGCACTGGCGGAGAGATGGCACTCTGAGACTTGCACGTTTCATTTGCCGATGGGTGAGATGACAGTCACCTTGGAGGATGTATACCGGATTCTGAGGATACCGATCGATGGGGAGCTAATTCCCTACGATCAAGATGGAGATAGGGAGGCCCTAAGATGAGTGTTCCGGGACCCAGGACTGGAGATGAGGGCAGGGCATGTGGCATGGCATACCATGACACAGACAGGATTGGCACTACCGGTAGTGGTAGGAGGAGCGATCAGTGGGTTCTTGTGTCTGGATAGAGCGACACGAGGGTTGGCTATGGGCTGGGGGAGCACCTTGGAGACATTTTGTTGTAGATGTTGTGTTTCAAGTTGCAGATCTGACATTTTCGATGACTTTTTGGTATTTTCGTTCCTGCATACTTTCGGATCACATTTTTGATTTTTTGCTGCGTCTATGACATTTGGAATCGCGTCTATGTCCTCGACAGTAATTTATTTTGTAGATTCCGAAAACCGTGTCTGTGTTCCTCAGTCGCGTCTGCAGTGTTTTTAGACGTGTTTGTGTCCAAAAGTCGCGTTTGAGTTCTTGAGTCGCGTCTGTGTCTCACAGAAGCGCGTCTGCGTCAGAGAGTCATGTCTGTGTCTGGGGTAACCACGTCTGTGTGCATTGATTTCATTTTTTTGGAGTTTATTGATTTAGTTTTTTATCTTGCATTTAATGTTTCAGATCTAGTTTATTTTGAGCTAACATCTTTAGATCTAGCTAACGAAATTGGTGCAACTTGTCTTGAAAGCAAAATCATTTGGTTGAAGGCCCCTATTTTCACAAAGTCTTTTGGATTTAAAATTTACCTAACTTGTGTGCTTGCAAGAAGGGGTGATTATTTCAAACAATCCAAACAACTAACAAATCTTTGTTGCAGGTCCTTGGCAAGGGTTTTTGGATTTTTATTGTGTGCCTTGTTTTCATAGACTAGCAAACACTTCAATTGGTGCACTAAAATTGAATCATTGTCTTTTGTGTCTTAAGAAATAGGCTCTTTTTGTTTAATCTTTAGAGAGCCTGTCTTCCCGTGTGGTCATTAGGACTACTAGTGAGAAGAGAACGACCCAAGTGGTAGCAAAAGAAAAGTCATCTTCTTCCAAACCACTATAAATAATTGTATTCATGGTGAAAACTATGAATAACGTGTGCTGATTAGTTCATACCGACACTATGTCTTCCCATAAACCCGTTTGATCAAATTTATTTGATCAGTTGTAGGGCATAACCCCTACTGGCTGGGAGCCTTCTGTATTTACAGAGCTGAAAGTGTCGCATGTATGGCCACACGAGCGAATGCCCTTACTAGCACCTTTTTGTTTTAGAAGCCCAAATCCTTCTAGTTGTTGGGGTAGGAGGTCAGACCTCTGGTAGTGGCCCACACACATACAGTTCTTAGTAGAGATACAAAGTTCACCACGAGGATTTTTCGTGGGGACTGATGCTTGGCTGACCCGAGAAGTGAGTGCCGAGAGTGGAGCCAGTGAGGTCAAGCATCTAAGTATCTGCTCTGAATAGTGTAGCCTCGGGCGTAAAACCCCATGTAGGATCAACAACTATTGTCTTGGCCAGCCATAAGAATTGTGCTTGACTTATTTTAAACATTCAAAACATTCAAGACCAAACAACAAAACATTGTGTCTTTTGTGTCTTCAAGTGTATGCAAAACATTTTTACATCAAACAACACACTTTTCTTGGAGTCATTTTGAGTCTAGACACTTGCAAACATTGGGTCTTCATCAACACTGTGTCCTCTTGTCACAAAAGAAAAACAGTCAAACAGTCAGATTTGGTCACAACAAAAACGACTTCACAGATTGGAAAAAATTGCACAAATTTTGCAGAAACGCATCTGTGTCTAACATAATAGCGTCTATGTTGTATAACCGCATCTGTGAAGGGTAGAAACGCGTCTGTGTTTCCAGAATCAATAGTGTACTTTACAAAAATCTCATAAACGTGTCTGTGTTAAACAGAACCACGTCTATGTCAGGAAATCACGTCTGTACACGATACAGGCGCGTCTGTGTTCAAAATTGAAATTTTTTTATAGTCCAGCAAACAAACACAGTCAGTTTCAGAATTCTTGAGCTTCCTAGGTTATTTCTCTAGGGTTTCATTTAGCATTCAACCTGTCTTTAGGTCTCACAAAGTCCATCATTTCTTTACACCTTACATTACATTCACATTTGTCTAAACTTGAGTCAAAAGGTCACTTGCTTGTCCTCATCATACTTTGTCAACACACTACATACAACAACATTTTGCTAAGTGGTCCCTCATCAAGGTCTATCACCTTTGGGTCTCATTTGGTCTTACTTAGAGTCAAGGTCAACTTACCTCATCAAGAGAAACTATCCTCTCATTGGAAGTCAAACCTACTCTACTACATACATACTTGGTCTTACACTTTGGACATTGTAAGTACACCTCAGATTCATTTACATTCCATCCAACTCTTGGTCTTCCATACTTTTTCCATTTTCATCTAGTCTCACACATCTTGGTCAATACCTAGTTCATGGTTGAAACCCGTCTTCAAAAATCTAGGAGAGAAAAAACAAGAGGCTCAAGAGTCCGCAAAAATGAGTGTCTATGAGTATGACAATGATGTCTTTTTCAATACTGATCATAACACATTACCTGACATGGATGCCTATAGAAACATTCCAAATGTTGAGAACATGGACACTACAAACAACAATGATACACACAATGACAATATGGACAACAAGCTTTGTTGATATCTCTGAAATCTGTACATATTTTGATGCTGTGATCTGGTTTACTAACAGGCACTAAGTTGGAGATCCATTCAGGATAATCAATTGGGCGTATAAATCCGACATCCAATAATTTCTCGAGTTCTGCTTTGACTAGTAATGCCACTTGTGGATGCATTTTTCTTAATTTCTGTTTCACTGGTTTTGCCCCCGGTTTAACTGTCAAATGATGCATTACCAAATCCAGATCCAATCCAGGCATATCAGCATATGACCATGCAAAGTTGATTTGTTGTTCTTTGAAGAAACTAATGAATTTTGACCTTTCTAACTCCGTCAAAGATTGGGCTAGGAATATGTTGTGTGGAACTTCTTCTATACCAATGTTTGTTTTTATAGTCTCCTCTACCAACATGGATGACTTTTGCTCATATGATGCTGGGAGGATGTCGAGCCTTCCATCTTCGGGTGCCTCAAAGAGATTTTCGCCCTCAGATACGTTCGATATTTTTACTTTTTTGGGGTCAGACAGTGCCATAGTGTGGTTTTCGCCATAAGACCCTTGGTTTGTTCTTATTTTCACATTTTTGCAACTGGAAGGTCCGACGCCCTCACCAAAATATGCCATGCTATTGAGTTCTATAGTGTATCCCGCTTTATGGTCCCCAGGGGGAAGATCATCTCGTATGCCAAGATAGTCAATAAAAGCTTCATCATTTTGGAATGTGTCAAACTGTGCAGGTCCTTCATGATCCCAGTCAATGAGTTGGTGGTGAACAAGGGGAAGGCCTTTAATGTCTTCGAAGTTAGCAGGGCTAAGAGTGAAGATGCAGTTATATTCGGGTATGTCAAGGTAATTATCGAGGTCATCAATGGCACTCTCCTCATCAGTCTCGATCGCGAACGAATCCAAATTATCATCACTAGTAGCGCATTCTGGGACAAGTGTTCTCATCCTATGTGATTTCAACCTAGGACCTTGAGACAAGGACTGTGTGGAATCCTCATGGGTTGTTTCTTGACCAACTTTGAATCTTTTATAAAATTCCTCTTCTTCTGTGGGTTCATCTGGCTCTCTGAATGTCTCGGTGAGCTCGTAGTCACTGGAGGATTTATCTGAACCCCATTCCCATTCATTGGAGTCTGTGGAATAACGATCCTCCTGTTGAATTTTGGCAGCTTTAATTTGTAAGGCTTCTTCTGTCCTTTGAGTGTGGACCTTGGAAGTCAGAAAACCAAGTCCCTTCGAGCATTCCCTTTTGAATGTCAATTCAGGTTGTAAAGGTTCAATGATGCCTTCCTTTCGTAACCCAAGAGGGCTTTTTCCATCATACCCGAATTTTTGTAGGATCTTGAAACCTTTGCCATATTTCTCACATGGTAGATTGATGTGATCTTGTGTATCATCTTCAAGGTCTTTGTAAAGCATTTTGTATAAGTCTTCCTCTTCTAGTTCGCCCCATCTTTGAAAGGTAGTAGGGTCCCATTTGAGTACAATGATGGATACTTGCTTGTTAGGATGTGGTCTTCCATATTCTTTTGGTGAACTCATGACTTGTTGTAAGTACATGGTCTGATTTAAAGTGTATTCCCCCATGCCCTTGTCCTGAAATTTGCCTTTAAGCTCACCATGTTTTGATGTCGAAGGTTTTAATGACTTAGGATCAATGTATGCAGAAGAAGGAATAGCTTCATGATTACTGGGAATGATGGTCTCAGTTTTTTATCTCAGGTTATTACAGTATATGAATGGATTAGGATCACCGTTAACTGTTACCTCCACTCCATTGTGAGGAAACTTAATGCATTGGTGATATGTAGATGGGACTGCCCTCATTTCATGAATCCAAGGATGCCCTAGCAATATGTTGTAAGTAAGATCTAGATCGAGGACTTGACAAACCACATCCTTCGTAACTGGCCCAACTCTGAGAGGTAAGGTGACTGTGCCCTTGGATGAACGCTCTTCATCGTCATATGCCTTGATGGTGATTTTGTTTGTAGAATTCACAACTTTATCAGAATATCCCAATTGTTTGATTGTGCTCAATGTACAAATGTTTAGACCAGCTCCTCCATCTATTAGGACTCGTTTTATTCGATGTTTGTGTATGAAGGCTTCAATGTGTAATGGTGCATTATGTGGCTGACTTACAGAGGCGTCATCAGCTTCTGTGAATGTAAGGGAATGTGCAATGGAAAGGTACCCCACCATGGCTTGAAACTGGTCCACGTTCAGAATAGTAGGAACGACAGTGTCTCTCAAGAATAGCTTTATGTGCGGGGGATATGCAGAAGAGCTCGAGGATAGAGATGAGCGCGGGTGTCTTCCCTAACTGTTCTACAAGGTCATACTCAGGTTTGGTTGATGAGGAAGCAGTGTTTTTAGCTGGAGCACCTTGCAAAGTGAATTTACCTCGGTGGGTTGTAACATGACATTCAGAGGTAGGTTCAGAAGAAGATCCAACACCTTTTAGGACAATCTTGGGTCTCCGAGTAGAATTCTCAAGATTTTTGTCCTTGATGATAATGGTAGAGACATAATTGTCCATCGAAATGTGATTGATAGTTGAATCATAGTTATAGGTTGCTTTGGTAAAGTTGGTTTGGTCATCTGTGGCTTTAGCTTTTCCCTTGTCATGTTTAAGGAATGGTTCCTTAAAAATCTCATGTTCTTGATTGGATGAGTGTCCTTCAATCTCAATGTCACCTCTATCAATAAGATCTTGTATGATGTTCTTCAGTCGATGGCAATTTCCTGTCTTATGACCCTTGCTCTTATGAAATTCACAATACTCATCATCATTCCACCAATTTGGTTTGACCTTTGGCTCATAAGGAGGAAAATCTGGAACTGTGATTACTTTGTTTGCCACTAGCTTTTTGAAAACTGACTCAAGTGTTTCTCCCAATGGAGTGTACTTCCTTCGTGATTTAGAAGTTGTTTGAGTATTCACCTGATAGTTTGTAGAGCTTGATCTGGAAAAAATGATTTTGGGCCGTACTGTATTGGCATCAACAATGCCATCATTGACTGTGTTCTTGTTTTTATTCCAAAATCTTGGCTTATCTTTTCCTTTAAAGTCATCTTTGTTTTCCTTGAATATCTTAATGACTCCTTGTTCAATTAGGACCTTTTCTGTTGCTATGCCTTTTTCAATGACGTCCTTGAAGGTGGACAAACAAGCTTTCCTTAAATCATAGCCAATGTCTTTTTTAACATTCTGGGTGAACATTTCTACCATTTGTTTTTGTGGAATTTCACAAGAGCATTTGTTGGCTAGATTCCTCCATCTTTGTAATAATGATGCAAAAGACTCTCCCTTTTTTTGCTTGGTGTTGCACAAAGTAGTGACTGATATGTTTGTCTCTATGTTGTAGGAGAAATGTTGGATAAATGCCTCTGCTAGATCACCCCATGACTTAATTCTAGGTGGAAGTTGGGAGAACCATTCCATAGCTTGATCGCCTAGGCTTTGTGGGAATAATCTCATCAAATATGTCTCTTCTGCTGCTACCTCAATACAAGTTGTGAAAAATTGTCTTATGTGTGCCTTAGGATCTCCTTTTCCTCTATATTTATCAAACTTAGGTGTCACAAAGTGTGTAGGAAATGGAGGCATTGGAATGCTCTTATCAAATGGATAAGGACATATGTCTCTCATTGTGTATGTTGGCTTCAGTGTATTTATGTCCTCCATTTTCTTTTGTAAGTCCCTGATTTGTTGCTCCAAATTGCTCTTAGGTGGAGATCGACTTCTTGGACCATATCCCATGCTTGAGGCACCAATTGGAGGAGGATGTTGCATATATGGATGATATTGATCATACACATGTTCATATGGAGGAGGTCTATAGTGATGCTGCATATATGGACCACTTGGTATAGATTCATGTTGAGGAGCAAAAAATCTATTTTGTCCATGTATACCATACTCTACAGGCATGTCATGTTCTAATGTGTTGCCCCCAAATTTGACACGGGGTTTCCTTGTGTCCAAATTTTGAGCATGCCTTTGAATATCCAACTGCTTTGGTGGTTGATCCTTAGCATTGATATGTGATTGAGCATATTTCTCTGCATAAGACTTCCATAATGGTCTGTGAAGGTGAGTATCATATGCTTGACCATGTGTGTATGGGACCTCTGGTCTTTGAAACAAAGATGATGGTGATTCAAGCACCATATGTGGTCCTCTATTGCCTCCACTATTAGGCCTCCTTTGATCCATGTTGGAGTGAATTTGTTACAAAGGTCGATTTTCCATTATTTGAGACATGTCAAAATCATGAGGTATCTTGGCTTCACTTTGTGCCATCATTTGTAAGAAGTATTGTCTATCCCTCCTCATTATTTCCTCAATCAATCGATTGAAGCGGGGGTCCATAATGGATTCTTCCACATCTGCTGAATGTACAGAAAAGTTGTCCATATTGTCATTGTGTGTATCATTGTTGTTTGTAGTGTCCATGTTCTCAACATTTGGAATGTTTCTATAGGCATCCATGTTAGGTAATGTGTTATGATCAGTATTGAAAAAGACATCATTGTCATACTCATAGACACTCATGTTTACGGACTCTTGAGCCTCTTTAGTTTCTCTCCTAGATTTTTGAAGACGGGTTTCAACCATGAACTAGGTATTGACCAAGATGTGTGAGACTAGATGAAAATGGAAAAAGTATGGAAGACCAAGAGTTGGATGGAATGTAAATGAATTTGATGTGTACTTGCAATGTCCAAAGTGTAAGATCAAGTATGTATGTAGTAGAGTAGGTGTGACTTCCAAAGAGAGGATAGTTTCTCTTGATGAGGTAAGTTGACCTTGAATCTAAGTAAGACCAAATTAGACCCAAAGGTGATAGACCTTGATGAGGGACCACTTAGCAAAATGTTGTTGTATGTAGTGTGTTGACAAAGTATGATGAGGACAAGCAAGTGACCTTTTGACTCAAGTTTAGACAAATGTGAATGTAATGTAAGGTGTAAAGCAATGATGGACTTTGTGAGACCCAAAGACAGGTTGAATGCTAAATGAAACCTTGGAGAAATAACCTAGGAAGCTCAAGAATTCTAAAACTGACTGTGTTTATTTACTGGATTGTAAAAAAATTTCAATTCTGAACACAGACACACCTGTATCGTGTACAGACACGATTTCCTGACACGGACATGGTTCTGTTTAACACAAACGCGTTTATGAGATTTTTGTAAAGTACACTATTGATTCTGGAAACACAGATGCGTTTCTACCCTTCACAGACGCGGTTATACAACACAGACGCTATTATGTCAGACACAGACGCGTTTCTGCAAAATTTGTGCAATTTTTTCCAATCTGTGAAGTCGTTTTTGTTGTGACCAAATCTGACTGTTTGACTATTTTTCTTTTGTGACAAGAGGACACAGTGTTGATGAAGACCCAATGTTTGCAAGTGTCTAGACTCAAAATGACTCCAAGAAAAGTGTGTTGTTTGATGTAAAAATGTTTTGCATACACTTGAAGACACAAAAGACACAATGTTTTGTTGTTTGGTCTCGAATGTTTTGAATTTTTTAAAATAAGTCAAGCACAATTCTTATGGCTGACCAAGACAATAGTTGTTGATCCCACATGGGGTTTTACCCCCAAGGCTATGCTATTCAGAGCAGATACTTAGATGCTTGACCTCACTGGCTCCACCCTCGGCACTCACTTCTCGGGTCAGCCAAGCATCAGTCCCCACAAAAACTCCTCGTGGTGAACTTTGTATCTCTACTAAGAACCGTATGTGTGTGGGCCACTACCAAAGGTCTGACCTCCTGCCCCAACAACTAGAAGGATTTGGGCTTCTAAAACAAAAAGGTGCTAGTAAGGGCATCCGCTCATGTGGCCATACATGCGGCACTTTCAGCTCTGTAAATACAGAAGGCTCCCAGCCGGTAGGGGTTATGCCCTACAACTGATCAAATAAATTTGATCAAACGGGTTTATGGGAAGACATAGTGTCGGTATGAACTAATCGGCACACGTTATTCATAGTTTTCACCATGAATACAATTATTTATAGTGGTTTGGAAGAAGATGAATTTTCTTTTGCTACCACTTGGGTCGTTCTCTTTTCACTAGTAGTCCTAATGACCACACGGGAAGACAGGCTCTCTAAAGATTAAACAAAAAGAGCTTATTTCTTAAGACACAAAAGACAATGATTCAATTTTAGTGCACCAATTGAAGTGTTTGCTAGTCTATGAAAACAAGGCACACAATAAAAATCCAAAAACCCTTGCCAAGGACCTGCAACAAAGATTTGTTAGTTGTTTGGATTGTTTGAAATAATCACCCCTTCTTGCAAGCACACAAGTTAGGTAAATTTTAAATCCAAAAGACTTTGTGAAAATAGGGGCCTTCAACCAAATGATTTTGCTTTCAAGACAAGCTGCTCCAATTTCGTTAGCTAGATCTGAAGATATTAGCTCAAAATAAACAGGATCTGAAACATTAAATGCAAGATAAAAAACTAAATCAATAAACTCCAAAAAAATGAAATCAATGCACACAGACGTGGTTACCCCAGACACAGACACGACTCTCTGACGCAGACGCACTTCTGCGAGACACAAACGCGGCTCCAGAACTCAGACGCGACTTTTGGACACAGACGCATCTAAAAACACTGTAGACGCGACTGAGGAACGCAGACGCGATTTTCAGAATCTGCAAAATAAAATACTGTCGAGGACATAGACGCGATTCCAGATGTCACAGACGCGGCAGAAAATCAAAAACGCGATCCGAAAGTACGCAGGTGCGAAAATACCAAAATGTCATCGAAAATGTCAGATCTGCAACTTCAAATACAACATCTACAACAAAATGTTAAATGCAAAAGGGACAAGAGTCCCACCGGGCGTGCCAAAATGTATATGGTGAAAATGGATAACAATAATAACGATATTGAAAGGCTAAATGAATTCAACCACAAAATCCTAGCCTAACAACAACAAAGATCCACCATAACATCTGAAGATTACCTAAGACAATGCAAATCAAATGAAATCACAAAGATTATACCATCACATGTCCAATAGGGTTTGGATCTCCATTCTTCCTATCTCCATTGATCTTGCTTGATATATTTGCTCTCAGATTTTATGTGCACAAGAACTCAACAAAGACCGGAATGTGGTTGCAAGTAGGATCGCATATGCCAAGTAGTCAAATTGATCAAGTAGTTGGGTAGTTAGGGTTTGATAATAAAGGAAGCATCTCCTTATATAGAAAACACTATATGAAATGGAGAGATAAGATTGAGAGGTGTAAAAGGAGGTCGGCTATGATTAGAGGGTAGGTAAAAGAAATAATAAAATAATGAAAGGGGTAGGTAGTGTAGGAATTAAAAAATGAATGACATGTGTCATGGGTAGAAAAAGTTAATGAATTAATTAAATAAATAAAGATTTATTTAATTAATAGAAGAAGTGGGATCAATTAAATAAATAAGATAATAAGATATTTATTTAATTTAGGAAAAAAGATAATTTAAATAAATAAATGTATTTATTTAAATGAGAAATAAGGCTAGAAGAGGATAAATAAATAAATTAAATAAATAAGGATTTATTTAATTAATAGAAGAATTAAGCTTAGATAATTAAATAAATGAAATATTTATTTAATTAAACTGGACAATTTTGGGTGTCTACAGAAGCCTTCACCTTTGGTAGGGTTTTCATCACTATCATTGAAGCCTTTGTCATCCACATTGTTTTTGCTCACGATCTCAACAACACTGTATTTTTAAAGCATGTTAATATATGAAAAGTGGAATTAATTAAGAGTGTGATAACTATTTTTTCTCCTCCTTTTAGGATGATGCTATTATAATGTCCGTGAGAAGCAAAAGGTTTCAATCTAATTAATTAGAATTTACTTTTAAAATGCTTTTAGTTAAAAATTTACATCTTCACTTTAGAAAAAGGAAAAATATATTTAAATCATGTTAATAGATAGGAACTGAAATTAATCAGGAATGTGATGGCATAACTATTTTTTCTCCTTCATTCATGATGATGGTATTATAATGTCCTTAAGAAGAAATTTTTTTACTTACTTATAACTAAATGAATTTATTTAAAATTTCTTATTCTAATTTTAGAAAAACCTACCCAAAATTAGGTTTTGTAACCCTTTATAACTCTTTGAAAAAGGGCCGTGCAGAAACATATAAAATTTGTGTCTCAACAAGAAAAATGGACCACTGAACCAAGCTTACAACGGTTCTGCCATTTTCTCTCTACCAAATTCTAATGTTTATAGCCTAAATTCCCCTAAAAAAATGAAGCACCAAACCTGGCCCAATCATTGTCTGCTGTTCAATCCTTTTCTCTACCTTACAGTGTGGGGCCTGTGTCATATTCCTGCTACTGCAAGTTTCACCTCCCTAAAAATAACATATCATTCCATATGAGTGATATTTAAGCTCTTCATCTCCATGGATTCCACAGCTGGCAAACAAATTTGTCATTGAATTGAGCAACAATTTGCAGGAGATCAGGAATGGGTCGAACAAATGCAAAGGCGAGGAACATGGACGATTTCTTCGTACTGAATGCGGGGGGAATTGCAAGGGAATCTGCAGCAATTTTTCTGCAACATTTGCCCTTTTTTGTGTCAATTGCAGTTCTACTGGTATCCCCTATTTCTGCTGCCCTAATCCTCTCCCGCGCCTTTCTTCCCCACTCTTACATTGTGACCGGATTCGGGCTTCAAATCCGAGAATTTGTCAATTCTGCCGGATTCCCCAATTCGCGCTACACCCATCTGATTTGCAGCAAGCTGTCCCAGACAATAATCTGTTTCGTGCTCTGTTTCCCCATTGTTGTGACATCTTCTCTGCTTGCAAGAGCAGCAGTAGCCCAAACAGTGGCTTGGATTTATGCAGGGGATAAACCCTCATGGGAAAGGCTGATTGAAGTTCTGCCCAGGCTTTGGAAGCGCCTTGTGCTGACATATATATGGGCAGGTGTTATGGTAACTGGAGCAAATGCTGTGATTCTGGTACTGGTTTTAGGAGTATTTAAGGTGGTCTCTGTTTTTGGATTTCATTCTAGATTGGAAATTGGGGCTGCTTTAGGAGGGGGGATTGTTTACTCCATTGTGTTTGCACATGCCATGATAGTCTGCAATTTGGCCACCATTGTTTGTGTTCTGGAAGAGTATAATTATGGGATTCAGGCTGTGTGGAAGGCCCTGTTTTTGATAAGAGGGAGGACCAGGATTGCTCTGGCTCTGGCAATTATTGTGAATTTGAGTTGGGCATTTGTGGAGAGCCTTTTTTTACACAGAGTTATGAGAGGAAGGAGCTCTGTTACAAATATGGCATTGGAAGGTTCTCTGTTGGTGTTCATGTATTCCATTGTGACTGTGATTTATGATGCCATGAGCACTGTGTTTTATTATACTTGCAAGTCAGCTCACTTGGAGTTGGTTTGCCTTGATACTTTTCTTCCCTGCCCTGCAAATCAATGGGAGGACACTCACCCAGAAGGAAATGATAGTAAAGTGTGAGATGGGTATGAGTGTTCTGATGTGTAAAATATGCAGGTTCGAATTCTGTGTGTAATTGTCACCCTCTTGTGTTGGATGGGGTTGCAGATTTGAAGTGAATTATTCAGAAGAGGCCGGATTTTAAAGAATGGAAATTGGAAAAATGTCAGTTTCTTTTTTGACATCTGATCCTGCAAATGGGTGTTGTATGCATGGAAAAAGTATCGTAGAGGTTAAAATTTCTTTTTCCAAGTTGTTGGAAGAAAATTATCAATTTCAAGTTGGTCTCTGATTTTTTATTACTTGTTTGAAATATGGATTTAGTGTCACATAGTTACTTGGTTTGAAGTCACAGTCGCATTATCTTTTATTTGAAGGATATTGATACTAAATTTATTAAGAAATAGATGATATGTAGCATGGCAAGTCAAATAGGATGGATTAAGCATCACAACCTTCCAAATGATTAAAAAAGTTTTAGATCTATGGGTAGTTGAGAAGGCTTATCATCGATGGGCCACTTTCATCTGTACTTTTATTTTTTCTCTATAAAGTTAGGTTGTATATTTATCATTTTAATATGTACATAATATAATAAGAAAGATTAGTCAATTATAGTTTTTGGAATAGTTCCTATATTCAATTTATGACACATCTGATGAGATGACATGACAAAATATAGATGACAAAAATCTATTATTAAACTATGGATCTAAAGATTGAGATGGCTAAATCTTGAGTATTTGAATATAGGAAAAAAAAATTGTCCTACAAACTTATGATCTTGTCCAAACTAAGAGTGAGTCTTTAGTACTCATAAAGAATGGTTGCCAAGTGGTATCTACAATAAGGAAATAGGGGTGGTGCTAAAGAGCATCATGGAGCTTGCTATCAAATTGACAAAAATGTAGAAGAGAGATTATCAACTGGCAATGAATGCCACCATATGTATGGTAGTGCATGCTATTGAATTGATTGTTGAATGTCGATTATTGTTGCTAATGAAAGTTAATGTGTGTTTTTACTGTAGTGTCTTTGAAGTGTGCTTTGATAATGGGCCTTATTGAGTTTTATATTTTGATTACTCACTAATATAGGACAATGAATGACTAATGTACCTACAAGAGGTGAGGTGATTGTGTGCTTTCCAAAAATGTCATGATGAGTTATGACTCCATGATTAGCGAAACATGAATTTTAAAGTTTTGGTGCCTATGTCAATGGTAATATTGAGATTAGGAAATTTTGGTATCAAAATGCAAGAATTTTAAATTTGAAAGTTGTAAACAAGATCACAATTGTGATTTCATACACGATTAGTAAACTACTTAGAAATATATTAATTGGGTTTTGAATAGGGTAAGAGGGTATATGATGGATTAGGTCTTGGGTCAATGATTGTAATGCAATGATCAAACCATGCATCCAAGACATTGATCCAAACTAGTGTAGATTTAGAGTGAAAAGTGTTATGGTCGTTATTCCATTGTGAATGTGATGAATCTTCTTCTTTACATATGCTTGTAAATGAGCATAGGTTACAATATAATTTGCAAAAAAAAAATTAAAAAAAATTCTAGAGGTTAAATATTTTCTAGTACTTTTGGAAGAAATGTTAATTGCAGGATGGTCTCTAATAAATATTTATCAATTGTTTGAAATAGTGATTTGACATCACTTTGGTGCACACACGTTATTAAAAGAAAATTGGTTTGAACTTACAAATAGAATTTGTATACCCACCATATTGGAAGGCACAATCACATATACTTTTTTAAAGGATGTTATTAACAATTAAATCCAGAGGATTGCTAGATAACAGGTTGTGTGGCATTTCAAATATGATGGATTAAGCATAAGTTGCTCCTAAATAATAACAAAACAAGTTCTTGACCTATAGATAATTGATACTTAGAAGATGTATTAATGGTGCTAGTATCAAATGGTAAGGTAAAAAGGTGCATATTCAACATGTTTCTCCATTTATTTTGCCATCACTTTAGCACCCTAATTTATGAAGAATGTTGTGGACCATTTTTGGCCACTAGAGACTCAATTTCCCTTGAATCCATACCCTTAGCATAAGACAACTTACACACTCAAATGTATCAATGCACTCACCCTTGGCCTTTTTGATATCTAGGATGCTAGTGCACAATGTTTATATCCTCTTGATAAGACTATGTACAATTCAAAAATCAACCTTTTCCCAAACAAACACTTATCTTTTCATAATCCCAAAAAATTAATCCTCTTGCAATTGTCAAAAAGGGCCAAGAGGAACTTTTTAAAAGGAACTAATTAGAAAGGAAAGCAACAATGTAGTAGGGAAAGCATCCAAGGAGTGTAAACACAACTAGGTAATAACAACATGACCTCCATTGCTAGACTACCATTATTATAGTAACACATCTTGCACCAAGGGCTTCTCATACATGAGCATTTTTGTAAATACCATTATTGAATTAAACAAAATATATAATTAAGAAAAATACACTATTGTCTCATGTAGCTATCAATTTTATCCAAAATAGACTTTTTGAGTATAGTTATAGGTGCATGCAAGTCTATAGAGGCTACACATTTCTATTTTAAAGTTATAGAGGATGTTACTGTTAGGATAACCAGTGAACAACTGAGAGGGGAGGGGGGGGGGTGTATCTGTTATTAACAGATTATGTGAATTAAAGCACTTAAAACCTTATACCTGAATAACTGATTAAGCATTAAAGCATAAATGAAAACCAAAGAATCAATACCATGCAACCATAACACATAACACCATGATTTTTATGTGGAAAACCCAGTAAAGGGAAAAACCACGGTGGGAAATCCTACCCACAGTCAGATGATACTTTTGTAGCAAGTATATGATTACAATATGGGCATGCACATGCAGGAAGGCACACTGCCTAGAGCGCACTACTCATTACAATGGAGTCTCAAAATATTTACGTGGAAAACCCGGTAAAGGGAAAAACCACGATGGGAAATCCTACCCACAGTCAGATGATACTTTTGTAGAAAGTATATGATTACAATATGGGCCTTCACATGCAGGAAGGCACACTACCTAGAGCACACTGCTCATCACTGACTACAGAGATTTCAACCACCTCAAAATATTTGGACAACAATCCAAAGAGAAAAACTGCCAATGATAGCATCAAACATGCTAGATTACAATTCCAACTAAGCTCAATACTGGAGGTCTAAAACCTCTTACATAAACCCAAGTCGATCACCTATGATCGACCAAATCCTCTGCACAAATGAATATTACATTATTTGCTCCTTGCCATATAATCTACAATGAGATCTTATGTATATTTATACCAACCTGGGACCTAACCAATTAGGTCAACCACCCAAATGATAATTCAATAGATCCATTACATAATCCTAAAATAAAATCATAAAGCATGTCGAACTAAGGCCAAACAAATATCATCCAATCAATTAAACATCCTGGAAGCGCATCAAAGGATCCACCAACATGTTACATGAAAAGCAATCCATAACCTAGATAACACAGGACCTAAATTAGCTCCACACATGCCAAAGCAATGACACCAATCAGTCGAGGCACGGACACAATCACCATCAACATATTGAATTCCTTTGAGAAGCAGCACCAACATCACTTATGCATTATATCAAAGATCTTCAATAAAGCTCTACCGGTGAAACCCTTACCGAACCTACAAAATAGGCTTACTAGAACATAAGATAGCATCCGATCATCAAGTCAATACCAACTGACTAAAACATACTTCAGAAGCATATGGACCATTCATACAAACTCATTCCATCATCTAGATCATACTGATGACAATTAATTGATAATCTGCCCAATCCAATCCTTCTATCGGAAGCCGGTAAACAACCATAACAACTAGTGTTGACATCAATGACAAAACATCAATGCGACACATAATCAATTGCATCATATGGCCAACAGTTACTACACCATATGATATGCCAAGATCGTAGGAGTACATGAGAATGAAAATAGAGTCAAGGGTATACAAAAACGAAAGATAAAATAAAGTTTACCGTTTTTCTTAATTTAGAATCTAATCAACATGGAAAAAAGTTTTGCTAGGGAAACAAATTAGGCAAATTATGTGAAGATGGCAAGGAATAAAGAAACGGTAGGAAAGTAGGTGGAGGGAAGTTCTCCATCTCTAGTGTTAGAATTCAATATTCACTTTTGTAGGGGTTCCAATTAGAATGGTATTAGGTAGTGAATGCTTCAAAATATTCCTACCAAGAGATAGTAAGAATGTTCATTAAGTAAAATAATGATTTGGTCAAGGGAAAGAATGCAAAAGGTTTTAGATTGAAAAATAAATTAGCATTGAATGTGAATTTAGAGGTAGATGAACATATTTTGGGCATCAACATCCCAAACAAAATTCTAAACTAGATAGTGGAAAGGTTGAAGAAAAATATAGTGATTGTCGAACTCATTAGCATCTAGCCATTGATGGAAAAAGTAAAGCTTTGGATAAGTCAACAATGACATGTACCTAATACTAAGGTATGTGTTTTTGGTGTTATGTTTTATTCAAATTGAAATTGAGCATGACATTATTCTTAAGGCCAACCCCTAGTTTACGAGGAATATGGGTCTTTATATCTAGGCATGGACTCTTAGGTTCCATCTCCATAAGAAGTTGATTAAGGATACCCCTTTTATAGAAAATAATTTATAAAATCCCTTAAGAATTGTGGGACCATAAGATGTGTTTAGAACTATTGGAAATTCGTTGGAAAAATGTGTTTATAGTTCTAAAGCCACTATTGGAGGTAAATTTTTGAAATGATAATTAACCCCTAATGAAGTTGCAAACATCAAAGATCAACCAAAAAAGATACTTTCCACAAGAGAATATTTGAACATGAGATTGCATAAATATTGAGAAATGATGTATTACATGAGTAGATGTGTTACAATGTACAAGCGGCCTTGAGTATAGACAACTATCCTTGATATAAACATTAAATGCTCAATGGGAAATAATAAATGCCTAAAAAAATATTAAATGACCTATGTGTCTAAAAGTAAATAATGAGACATGGCCCTATTATAAGAAAAAATCTAGAATGCCAACTAGGATATAAGGATAACTAACATCACCCTAAGTCAATTTAGCATGTGAGTAGGTTTCCCCTAACAATTGGATAGGAAATAACCTCATTCACACTAACAACCCCCTTAAGTACAACTTAGGGAGTGAAATTATTATGCAAATGAAAATGCAACATTTGTCCTAAAAACTAAGCCATGTTAGGTACCCATGCACAACTAATCATGCAACTAATATCTCACAAATGGAGAAAGGGAGAAAACCCTATGGGACAAAACTCCTCTCCAAAACAAGATAATGCAAATCATGTACAAGTGATACAAGAAGTGATGTATGGAGGTCTCAACATCAATACCCCTTAAGAACTACATCCATAATAATAATACAATACCATAAGCCATCCAATGAAAGGAAAGATAGAGACAATATTTCTCCCCCATTAAGAAGTATTCTCAAACGCACCAAAACATGTTTGAAGCCAAAAGAGAATCCAATGAGAACAAACAACATGTCTCCCCTTGGGATGAAAGAGATCTAATGGTGAATGTAGAAGAAACTCAATCTCTATGAAGAGATGATAAGGAAGAATTTTCACAAATGAAAGCTTTAAAGAAGAATTAAGTGCCTCCAATGACGTCTCACAAAAACTAGGAAGAACCAGAATCAAGGAAGAAACAATGCAATGAGGAGACTCAATAATATCATCCAATGTAAAATATGCAAAGAGGATATTTATACCCTCCTAGAATCCATGTCAACTCTCAACTTTGATGAAGTAGGTAATGGGGGAATCATGACAAGTTCCACAAACCCATTAATAGGAACTGAATTACTCCCACACTAGATGAGGAGACCAAGGAATATAAGGATCACCATCATCAATGAATTGGTCGAAAGTATACATCTTAGAATGATGATTCATAGGGACCCACTACAATAATCTCACCTCTCTCATGATGAGTGAAGATTGAATTAGAAGTGAACTCAACTATTTTTATTGTCTATGTAATCTATTAAATTGAAACTAGATTATGGAAAATCTAAGGAATGCAAAGTACATCAGAGACACGTCTTGTATCCAAGTCAATATCACCTGCTATAACAACATAAACAAATTGATTGTTTGTAGTCAATAGCCTATAATAAGGTGGTTCTCTAAGAGATCATGGAATCTTGTGATCAAGTGAAAAAGCAATATGTTATGAAGCACCTAGATCAATACTCCAACCTATGTCCCTATTTTTATGAGTTGTAATTAATGCATGACCCATCCTATTCAACTAGGTGAAGTATCCTCGTGATTGGTAGAAGAACAAGGTGAACTAGATGAAGAAGGAATGGAAGTATGATGCTCCTTGATTAGTTGTTTCAACTCATGAATTTCCTTCTTATAATAGTTTCGTTCACTATGCCCATTTCCTTTACAAAATGTACACTTGGGTCTCTTCTTCTTAGAATGAACCTCTTTAGAAGAGGTGGTGGAAGTCTCACTAGATTATATCTTAGGCTTGTTCTTTTTCTTTCCTTTTCCCTTAGGTGGTGTAGATATCAATGCTTGAGACTTTAGAGGAGAATCATATTGATGAAGTTTTGATTGTTCCCTAGTAAACCTATCACAAAATGTCTAAGATGATGGCATAACATGTGAAGCACCTAACCCATCTATAGTGGCATAAAATGAAATAAAGAAATATAGAAAGACACCCATCAATTTAGATAAAATAAAGAATATGCATCCCTTACTAGTTTTCTCTTTCCCATAACCCACTAATTAAGATATCAAAGAATTGAACTTAACCAAATAAATAATAATCTTCAATAGTAGGAAATGAATCAATAGAAAGAGATGCCAAATTTGCATCTAGTTGTAAAGCTCTAACATCTATGTGCCTTTGTGGATTTATGTGGCTTATAAGTTGATTAAATGGTTTATTAGTTGATTATGTTGAATGGGGATGAGGTCCCCTTTGTGATTTCCTTGGCTTGATCTTCATAGCTTCGAAAAAAAATTCTAAGAAAATTGTGTAAGTTCTACTTTGTGTGTTTCTCTCTTACCTATAAATAGAAGGCTTAATATGGAGGTTATTCATACTGTACATGCTCATTGTTCATTGTGAGTGAATCTTGGTCTAAGCACATAAAAGCTTAAGTTTCTTGTTGATGAGATCTTGAGGAGCATCATGGAGTAGGACACACAATTCTCATTTGTGCTTGTATTATTATCATGAGGAAAGCAACAATAATTCTCATTGATGTAGATAAAGGTCATATCTTGCATGGTTTCCTCGTTGTTTGAGAGTCTCGATCTCAATGTTAAGGCTTGAAGCTTAATATTATTGTCACTATTTTATTACTAAAAATATATTTGTTTCAATGTTTTAGAGGCTAAGATTTTCTCAAAAGTTTTTCTATGGTATATTAGCATCCCTTTGTTATATTTTTTTATTGTTTAATTCTTGTTATGTGTCCATATGCCAAATTTTGTTAGAACGTGTAAAGATAACTTGTGATACCTCTTCTCATAGGGTTCATGTAGAAAATTCTTTTTATTCAATTTGATAGAGAGAGTATTGTATATGAAATTTTTCTAAGATTTTTTTTCCTCATTATTCTAAAATGATGTGTTGTTAATTATAATTGTAGATGGTAATTAAAAAATAGAAATAAAATTATCCATTAAAATTTAGAAATTTCAACCATTATGATAGTCTTTAAGGGTATAAATTTGATCCTATTCCATAAAATAGTTAGTAGTTATAGTGATGAAGATGCAACATTTGGATGGATTTTCTAAGAATTTTTTTTCTCAATATTCTTAAATGATGTGTTGTTAATTATAATGGTAGATGGTAATTAAAAAATAGAAATAAAATTATGCATTAAAATCTGGAAATTTCAACCATTATGATAGTCTTTAAGGGTATAAATTTGATCCCATTCCATAAAATAGTTAGTAGTTTTAGTGATGAAGATGTAACATTTGGATGAAGCTAGTGCAATTTTCCCAGCAAGTTGAGTCTTTGAGTAGAGAAAGACCAAGGTGAAGTGAATTGGTGAATCTCATGGACACGTGCATGTTTTAAGATACTATGTTTTTGGCATATTGTACACTTTGTACAAAGTCAAAGGAATATTTTCCCATTTTTCCCCAATAGTAACCATTGTGCACTATCTTTTGAAAAACTAACTATAAATATCCTAACATGATCTCCACTGGGTCCTATGGATGTCTTGAAGGGAAATAGATTTTTGCTGGTCATTAAGACATCTACATAAGAGACACTATGTCCTCATTGATATAATAATCCAACAATAGTTAAATGATTTTTTGTGGATCTACATACAAGGATGTGGGTATTCATAGAGCATTAGGATATAAATATTCCTAATTCTAAGTAATTGTAAATATCATGGAATCAATCAAATGATTCTTAAATAGAAGGTATTTGAATCTGTGAATATCTAGTGTAAAGTAAGGACCATCAACGTCCACGCCTTTATCTTGGTAGTACTAGCCATGGCATTGATATGTCAATTTCCCTTTCTTGGAAAGTTACTAATGGTACATAAATCAAAGGAATTGAGCAATTGTAGTGCCAATTCATAATATTCTAAAATAGACCATCCACATAATCTTCTAAAATTTTGTGCATGAGATTGTTGAGTATTAGTGTCATGGCCATTTGATATGTAGCTTCAACATTTTTTAATCCAAAGAACATGCCAAGATAAAATTTCTTCATAATAAAATAAATGCAGAGTTTCATTAATATTAAGAGTTTATAAGGATTTGACTATATTTCAAAATCATCCATAATGATAGCATTTCATGGCCATCAGTAAAATTTATGATCATGTCAATATTTGTTATTGTTAGTGAGTAGACATCTTTGCATGATGCCTTATTATAGTTTCTAAAATCAGTACAAATACACAAATAGATATCAATATCAAATTTTGCAACATGGACCATATTGAATATCGAGGACAAATAAGTCATATAATCTAATGAATCCTGCTTTTAGCATCTTTTCAAATTCTTCTATAACCATCAAAAGTTTTTTGGATACATTTTGTGAGTCTTTGCTTCAACAAATTTTACTTAAAACTCCCGAATGATGTGCATAACAATATCTTTAGAGATGTTTGGCATATCTTGATATGACTATCTAAATATATCACCAAAATCTTTAAGCAAAGTGGGACATGTTATAAATCATCCATTTATCAGTAGCACAAAGAGGTCACAAGTTCAAATCCTTCAGGAGTAAGGTATGTACGCATCGTTTATAGGACAACTAAGTGCCTCCTCCAAGGGGTACAAGGTAGTGCCATATTACTATAAGTCATATGTAGACCCCAAAAAAGATTATCCAATATTACAGACTATAAAAGAATTTATATCCTTATCCATATCCGTGTCCCAAACGGAAACATATGTAAATGAGCTCACGAAGAAATTCTAATTGATTTTAGAATATTAAAGAAAAAACATTAAACCCAAAAATTCAAACAGGAAGAAGACAATAATAAGGCCTCTAATCTGATGGTCTTTAGCCTGTTTTTCAGATTTGAACCATAAATTACAGATAAATTATAGAACTTCCCATAGCTTTTGACTTGCTGCCTTCCTATCTTTTAGATTCTAATTGAATACCAAAGAGAAGTTAATCTTTTATATATTCTACCTCAACTTATTGTTTATTATCCATATCATTGAACGTGGAATTAATGTAACCCACAATTAAAAAATTATGATTTTGAATGGCGATCAGTATGAATCTCTGCAAGTATATTTAATTAGCAAGGAAAAGATCAACTTTAATCATAGAGATTGCATTCTCTTTAACATATTATTTTAAGCTTTTATTGAGAATATTCTATAGTTGGCAGAAATGGAATTAAATTCCAAGCTCTGACATGATACTTATCCAAATTGAGTTATGTTTCACATGCCATATATTTTAATTTTTATTTGTGGATTCCATGCTACATGCTTTCCCAAGCTCTTGTTCAGACTTTTGAGATGTCACAACTCCTTTCATGAAAACCCCACATTCAGATTATCTACATACCACAGTGTGTAATACAATAATCTAATCAATTGATTGATTTAATATCAAAGGAATCTCCTAATAATCAAATCAATTGATTGATTTAATATCAAATGAATCTCTTTGTTTTGAATAGTAATGGAAAAGCATTGCAATATTTTTTTTTTAATAAATTAATCTACATTCTATTTTTTAACATAGTAAACTTTTAATAAATATGTCTACATTCTATTTTTCTTGATAGTGATAGCTATTGATTTTATTCCTCCTTCACAATTGATATTATACTTAGAGAAAACATTGTTCAATCTTTTTTTAAATTTATGTGAACCCATGTTTTGTTTTTATTGTTTACTTGAACTTAATCTTATAATGCAACATTTGATGTGTTTGGTCATATACAGTTGTCTTGGGCTAATGTGATAAATGTGAGAGATGCCTTCATACACATATTTGAGTGTAGTATGCATCAAGAGATCGAGTCCCTACCTACCTAGGGCTGCTTTATTTAATGTTACTAGAATTCATTAATTTATTTTTATCATATTATATAATATGATTCCCTTTCAATCTTGTTTTTTACCCTAATTTAGGTTCTTGCCCTTTGTAAATTGTATATGAGGGAGCCAATTAGAGCTTCATACCTAAGGTATGTGCCACGTGATTTTATTTTCTCTTGTCTCTTTATAGCATAAGGGGTTCATTTGGAGGTTGGCTATATTATTATAAGGATTTTCTCTATTATCATTGAGTTGGTAGGTAGTTAGTTTATATTATTATATGGATTCTCTTTATTATTGTTGAGTTATCTTCAATGTTTGTATTCTATCATTTTGAAAAAGGTTTTGAGACTTTTTTATAACATTGATATTTAAAATTTTAGTATTAATTTTGTAGAAAAAAAGTATATATTTTTTATCTTGTGAATTAATAAGTTAAAGTATTCTAATTGTGAATAATGATTTATATCAAAATAACAATGTAAATGAGACAATGAAAATATAAATAATGTGGAGATTCAATCTAATTATGATTTGATTAAGTCAATTGAAATGACATTAGACTCAATCAACATTATACACTACATCTTAAAGTGATATAATGCTCAAAATCTATTGAATGTTATTTTAAATAAGAGGATTATAGATAAGATACA
The DNA here is from genome assembly GCF_030272615.1 of Cryptomeria japonica. Lineage (NCBI taxonomy): Eukaryota > Viridiplantae > Streptophyta > Pinopsida > Cupressales > Cupressaceae > Cryptomeria > Cryptomeria japonica. Next base: position 913,590,292 of record NC_081407.1, read on the forward strand.
ATTATTAATTTGAATTCAATTTTTTAGAGTAAACAAAAAATATAGAATAATTTTAAACAGATAAATTATGAACTCTAGCAAGGTTTTAGGAATATAAATAACCCACCTAGATAATTTTAAAACCATTCTCAAATATCTTATCTATCTTTGCCACCATTACTTTACCACTAACACTCCTATAATTGGTATTATACCTCATAAATTAGATAACCTCTTGAAACCATTTCTTTCTTTAGTAAATCTCTATTATGTAATTGTTGATCCTTTGTGAATGCACATGAAAATGATTAATTTTATATTCCACAATTTAAAAGCTTCATCGTGTTCATTATACCAATGATAACTCTTCTTTGTGACTAAAATTATGTGTAAATGTGCACATATGGATGAAAATATTGGACTAAAATTCTTCATATAATAAATTACACCTACAAAACTTTTAGTTTATGTGACACTTGTAGGTATAAAAAATTAATTGTAATTTCTTCATCTCAATAAGATTCTCTCTCTTACAACTCTATAATGCATCATAGATGCTCTTACATTGTTCAAGTGAATCTAAAGTTTAAAGGGCATATTTTTTTAACTAGGAACTTGATTGAAGCCCCTTTTAAAAATAAATTCTTTTGGACAATTTACATCACCATAACCCTCTTTAGCAAGTTGAAGCCCATTTTAATAATTTTGGGGACCAAAAATAACCTCTATAGCCTAAAAAATTACATTTGAGCATTAGGATGTAAGGTTACAAGATATTTCCCAGTTAACATTATCTTACTTGTCAAACACCTTGCAAGAGCAAAGGAAATACCAACATTGTCAACTATCTACTAGGGATAAGAGGCTTATAAACTTATTGCACCACTTGAATTTCTCTACAATATTTTAATTTTTAAAGTATCTATTGATAAATTTGATTCCTACGAGGCTATAATCATTCATGAGGGGTCTTTGGGTTGATCACTAGTTATTCTTTAGTCCTTGTCAAGAATTATTAGGATTATAAGTCTTTTAGGAGTCTTGAAGTAAGGTCTAATGTGGTGTCATACAAAGAAAAGTGATAAGTCTCTTTGTTTTTGAAAAACTAGTTATTAGTCATAAAGTTTCAAGTAAACCTTAAAGTATTCAACACCTCATGTTCCTAAAAGATATGGAAACTTCATTTGAAAGAGCCAACTTGTTGGATCAAAGTTAAAGTTGAGTTACTTTTTTAGTTTTAAGAGTCTTTTGAGATTACGACATTGGTCTTGTTGATAGATTGAGTGGTGAAGGCATGCAAATAAATTTCATGTTTCTATGCATGACATACTGAAGGAATAAGGAGGGGTTTAAAAGCTCATGTACATCATTTCCATGAATTTGGACACATGTAAGAATGCAATTTTTGTGTGGGTTGAACTCTATAGTGATGTATAAGGAGTTAGAATACTATGAAGGTTTTTTAAGCACCTTAGGAGTTTATCAAAATTTATTAATTCCTTTGGAACAATTGGGAAATATCTACTATGCAAGTGAGAAAAGCCATGTTGTCTAAGATGTGTTAGGTGTGTCATATCTTATGATGATTTTTTAGGGTTTAAATGCTTTTATAAACCTTCTTAAGCTTGATGAACCAATTTATGAGATCATTGATACCTCTAAGGACCTTCATAGCATCAAATATATCTGTCAAGGCATGAATACTAATAAGGATATAAATTTGGCTTTGTCCAAGCCTTCTTCTTTCTTTAGCCTTATTACATAATGAGGAGTGAATCTTTGTCAAAACATAATGCTAATCAAAACTCCAGATAAGCTTTGTATGAGCCCTAGGAGGAGAATAATAATAAAAAGAGGGAATTGATATAAAAGATATAATCTATGAAGTCTAAGATAATATTACATTCCCTTATAGATCTCCTAGATGAACTATCAAGACAATACTAAGATTTGACAAATGACAGTATGGGATAGTCTGAGAGTAATGTGTAGAATATAGATAATGACATCAAGTGCCACAAGTAAAAGTTTTGCCAAACATAACCAATCTATATATGAATGATTGATGATAGTGATAGAATCTCATACTAGTAAATGTAATTAAGCACACATTGTCAAGATCTCAACACATTGAAGATATTCTTGTAGAATGGAGACACTATACTAGGGACATGAGAGTCTATATTTGGGACACATGTTGTTGTGAAGTCTAATAAATTGTTAGACCTCTAAAACTAAAACAAATATTGAGTAAGCTAATGAGATTCCAAAGATTGTGAAGGTTCGGGTGATAGTATTATTAAGCGATCTTTATCAAGTATAATTATTGTAAAACAAGGTGAAGAAAGCTTGCAATATGAACTAAAAATGAATATTATTGTAGATCTAAAAATAAATATTTAACCGTTAATAATGTGATTGTTGAATCAAAACTAGTAGAAGAAAACCATTGCCATGAAACACCAAATTTACATGGAGAAACCCCTCCGAGAAAAAAATCAACAACAAAAAGAGATGTAAGTATATTACTAATCTAATGAAGAATACAACATCAATACACTTGTCTATAAAACCCCTATAAAATTCAGCAACAATTCATTACCTTGCATGCTAAAGAAGATTGAGTGAAGAACTCTAGCTCAATGCCACAATTTATAGAAACTTGTGAGGATGAATACCATTGTGGTATCACCAAACAATAGGTAGAAAAACCACCTAGAAAAAATCATGCCTACCTCGTAGAACAGTCTCTTATAGATGCTTCTTACAACTATTATAAGGAATCTAGCTAATCTGGGTGGAGTTTCTTTCATAAATGCTTGTCATAGAGATCCATAATGAGTGTTATAACCATCATTTCTTCTCTTACAACTCTTGAAAAGTGTCTAGGTACCTCAAAATAGGAGATTCCAAGAGGGAACTATGGAGGATGGGATTTGTCACCCTCAAGGGGAAAACATAGCTTTTCTCTACAACACTTAGACTAGCACTAGAGGTGAGCTAGGGGATACTAAGGACAGAGTGAGATAAATTAGGTCAACAAATAAAGTTCCTGAACGACACTACTAAGCCTTTGTCCCTTGGATGAGCATGCGAAATTGGGACACAAATGTGACACATTGTCATCTTGTACGGACGGAGTACAAAGACCGCACAAAAATGATAGATTGGACTACATTATTAAATAAATGAAGTAAATGACAAACTAAACTAAGAATACAAAATGTATTGACACTAAAACAAAATAAGAAAAGGGTAGGGAGAGCTTATGACCGGTCCACGATTGAAGCCTCTAGCAAGATAAGTTCACTCCTTTAACCACAAACCCGCACACAAATGAAGAGAGAAAATGTTGAGGGTTGTGTTTAGAGGCTTTCCTCAGTCAGACCCTCATTTTGGTGTTTCCACCTCCATGAACAACCTAGATAATAGATACAATGAAAGATAAAAAGGATAAAGATAAAGAGAAATGATTAAGATAATAGATGGATTGAAATGAGAGATTATGAATGTGTGATGAATGTGCAAATAGACCAAGAAGAGTGAGTAAACTCCCTCCAACGCTTGTGAAGACAACACCATGAGCTCTTCAAGAGGTTGCAACAATGGTGGTCTTCAAGATGCTGAAAAACCTGTATATGATTAAGATAATGGATGCTAAGAGCTCAAAATATCTTTGAATGATCAAGAAGTCCCAAGAAAGACAAGAAACGTGAGAGATATATCCTCTCAAATGAATGTCGACATCGGTGGTTGTGGATGGAGATGTTACAAACTCTTCCAAGCATAGGCGTAACACTCAAACAACCACCTGCAAGCGGATAGATTCACAGGATGCTAATGTGGCGTGCAAACGTCTCTGTGGTGCACTAGAGTTTCATGCTCAACTGGTCAACATGGTCACTAGAAGCCAAGTTTCAGGTTGACAAAGTGACCCATATGGACAAAAGGACAAGTATAACGATGCATGGTCTCCATAGACTTGGAGAAAAGATTCTTATGTGATGTAGAATTACACAGGATGTCAATTACGACATTACAAGAATGACTAGCTATTTTGTCTTTTTTCCGAAGGAGAAATAGTAAAAGCAACTTTACCTTTACATGGTCTCTTTTTCCACCATTGGTAAAATGGTTTAACCTCTTATCAATTAATTACAAATGAAATTATTAAACAATTAAATAAAGGATTTACAAGGTTGATGGCACCCAAATCCTAACATTCTCCCACTTGACATCATACATTGTAAATTACCACATAGTGATACATAATACAAATTAAGTACAGTGATCAAGGCCCATGGCCTTCTTTCCCTAAGAGAACTTAGATGTGGTCATTGGATTCATGAGAGAATCTACAACATTATCCAAATTTTCAAATTTTTCAATCAAGACCTATCCACTCTCAATCATCTAACACACAAAGTGATACTGAAAATCAACATGTTTAGTATGGGCATGATACATAGAATTTTAGCCAAACATATGGAACTTTGGGTATCAAATCGAATCCTCATTGTCCTACATTCAAAACTAATACCATTGCCAAGTCTTTGTAACCACACCGCCTCCTTGGCGGCATGTGTAGCAGCCATATACCCCGCTTAAATGGTAGACAACACAAATGTAGGTTGTTGTTTACTCATCCAACTCACTACACCTCCAAACAAAGTAAACACATAGCCACTAGTAGACATTCAACTATATAAGTCACTCTCCTAATTTGCATCAATGAAACCTCGCATGTCTAATAAAATCCACATCGTCATTACCATAATAAACCAAACAATAATTAGAAGTACCTCACAAGTACCTTAATACCCTTTTAACAAAAGTTCAAAGCTCTTTACTTGGGTCAGACATGAACTTGCTTAGAACTGCCACTACTTTGGTTATATCTATTTTAGTACAACCATTGCATACATTAAACTACCAATGACACTATAATAAGGAACATTAGCCATTTCTTCACAATCGTCATCAAAATTAGAAAACATGTCTAAAATCAACTTAGTGCTGACCGAAAATGGAATACTTACTAGTTTATAGTCCTGCATTTGAAATATCTACAAAATAGTATTGATATACTTAAACTTTGACTTAACAAAAGATTTTTGTGAACCTTATCCCTAATTATTTCCATCCCAATAATATATCTAGCAGCCCCCAAATCCTTCATATGAACGTGCTAGAAATATGAGTTTTGAGCTCTCTAATCATCATCTCGTTGTTACCAATAAATAACATGTCATCAACATACAAGAAAATAATTAGTAATTGATCATCTATAACCTTAATATAAACACATTGATCCTCTACACTTCTAACATAACCCAAATTTAAGAAAAGGCATCAAAATTCTAGTACCGCATCCTAGGTGAATGTTTTAAACCATACAATGATTGCTTTAATTCATAAAACATTTTTTTTTTCTTTCACAACAAAACTGTTAGGATGTTGCATATAAATCTCTTCTTCAAGATCCCCATGCAAGAAATCAATTTTAGCATCCATTTTCTATCTCAAAATTACATGAAGTAACAATAGATAATAGGAATCTTATAGAGGTTAGCTTAGAAATAGGTGCTCTATTTTGCCAAAATGAATGCCCTCTCTCTAGGAGTTGCACTTGGCCACCAGTCTGGCCTTGTATCACTCTAACCGATAGTCTGCAACAAACTTCTTAAATACCCACTTGCATCTAGTGGGTTTTCTTCCTTTGGGTAAACTAACAAAATCCTAGGTATCACAACTATCCAAATCTATCATCTCCTCATGCATCACCTACATCTAAGACTCACTTTCCTTGAAAGATAGTGCCTACATAATGTTAGGATAACTGGTGGACAACTAAAGGTGGGGGGGTGAATCAATTGTCAACAGATTATGAAACTTTAAGCACATAAAACATTTTACTAGAATGCATAAACCAAATATCGGAATAACAGATATAACAATTAAGCACAAACATAAATCACAAAACAATTATCATCCATCCACAACACATAACACCAAGATTTGTACCTGGAAAACTCGGTAAAGGGAAAAACCATGGTGGGAAGTCTACCCACAGTCAGATAATACTTCTGCAGTAAGTATGTGATTACAATAAGAAGGGCCTGCATATGTAGAAAGGCTAATATCCTAGAGCGCATTGCTCGTCACAAAAGGAGCCTCAGTGACTACAAAACAAATCCAGACTACAATCTAGAAACATGAGTGAACTACAAGAATAGCATCTCCTATGCCTAAGTACAATTATAGTTAAGCTCAATACCAAAGGTCTTAAACCTCTTACACAAACCTAATTCGATCACCTGTGATCGACCAAAACCTCTGCATATGATTACAACTTTATTCGCACATAGATAATCCCATAACCATTTGTAACTATCACATGATATACGAAGAGATCTTACATCATATACACTAACCCGAGACCTAAACAATTAGGTCAACCATGTAAAAGATAATACAATAAATCTATTACATAATCCCGCAAACCAATGATAAACCAAGTCGGCCTAAGACCGAAACAACTACAGTGTCATGAAATTGCGACCCTTGCAATTGTTGACCATATTAGGGTCAACCTGCATCCTGTCCCAGAAAAAAGGGCAGGACATGGGCATGGCGGATAGGGGTATGGCGCCCCTGTCCATGTCCCATTTTGGGGTAGGACCATTTTCAATTATGTTTTGGTGGTTGTGCATTGAGCGAGAAAACTCCCCCAGCGTCGGGATGCGATGGAAAATCAGTCAATTAGCCCTAATTGACAAGTATATAAGTCACATTTCCCCTTCCATTTTAGCATAAGATAGATACATGAGATCACGCATTCAAGAATTCAAGAGCATTCAAGGATTCTTTTCCAACATTGAGCATTTTCAAGTCTCCTTTCAAGGCTAGGTGTTGCATTCAAGTCAAGGATTCAACCATTGAAGAGGAGATTCATTCCAGCATTCAACTTCATACAAACAATTCTATCACAACCTCCCTTGAGTTGATTTACATTTCAGTCTTTCATTTACATTTACTTGCAAGTACTTTCTTTCATCACTTGGTTAATTCCAAAACCAACCCCTTTTCCTCTCTTTTATGTGTGTAGGTTGTAGGTGCACAGTTGTAATTTCAGATTTGGACTCCATTTGTAGAGGTGGAAAAACCCTTTTCATTTCACGGATTTTTTGGAGGACCGTGTACACTCCCGCCATGGTTCGGACAACTTTTTCTCAAATGTGTAGGGCGTCTTCATCTCGACTTATTATTGCTAGATCCAGGTGCACGACTTCATCCTATGCTTCTATCTCGAGTTATAATTAGATCTTTGTCACTTTTTCACTTGGTTATAAGTACACAATTCAATCAATTCAAATCTAATTCTAGAGGAAGGGATTAACTTACCATTCTTTCCATCACTCAGAATTCAATCTCATTCTTTGGAGGTTGAATCTAGTGCATTTCCCCCCCTCTTCTAATCTAATGCGTGAAAAGTGTTTGAAGGGAAATCCGAAGTGAAACTTTCATCTCTCCTCGGAGGGAAGAAAATATTTCCTCTAGATCTCCATCATTCACCTTTTTCAACATTACATTTTGGTGAACCCGATGTCTTACATGCTTTATTCTGAAAATCATTGCATATTTTTCATTTGCAAGTTTAATTTTTATGCAAATTTAGTGGTTAATTCATTCAAAACCCTAGTTTTTAAAATTGAAATTGAGCTTGTGTTTTGTAGAAATTGCTTGTTATTGTCTTAGATCTGAAAATTGCTTTGTTTGTCAAATTCAATTTCTTTATTGCCTTGTTTAATTTGCAAATCAAATTCACAAAATTAAGAGGTTAATTGTCAAAACCCTAATTTTTAAAAATCATCTTGAAATTGTGCAAAAATTGAATTTCCATTTAATTTTTAGATTTGTGACTATTTTCATACTTATCTTCTGTCCTACAATTCAAATTTTCAATTTCCCTTCTTTTTTAAAATTCAAAATTTCAAATATTAAGTGGTTAGGCCATAAAATACTTATCTTCTGTCCTACAATTCAAATTTTCAATTTCCCTTCTTTTTTAAAATTCAAAATTTCAAATATTAAGTGGTTAGGCCATAAAACCCAAATTTTCAAAATTAATTGGATTTGGTACAAATTTCAATCATTTTCATTCAAATTTTGATTTTATAAACATTCTCCAAGGTGTCCCTCCCCTTCAGGTGTGACCCTTTTCAAATTTGCAATTCAATTCCTCTTTTTCTTCAAAACCCTAATAGGGTCCTATTCTCACATTTGAACAATAATTTTGCCTATCTCGAAATCATAAAATTCACCAATTTTTGGGGGTTAGCTTTAAAATCATTGTAATATTCATCCCTAAAAAATTTTGAAAAAAGTTGGTCGGACCATGTGCCTTCCCGCCACGGTCCTCGACTTTTTTCATGAAATTTCAGGAGACTGTTATGACTGTATTTAACTGGCTAAATCCAGAAGATTTGCTACTTTTGTTGATTTTTTATCTCTCTAACATCGAAAGTTCAACATTTTAAATTTAAAGAAAAATTTTAAAATTAAGAGGTTAATCTAATCTACCCTTATTTTAAAATTCTGATTTTTAAATTAAGTGGTATCCCCTTGGACCTAGTTTTAAAATTCCAGTTTCCTTTGATTTATTACTTTGTGAATTGTGTCATTTTCTTCTTCCAACAAAGTTAAAATTGTTTAATCATTATTTTCTTAAATTTTGCATTACTCAATTTTGTAAGCTTTGTTCAAAATTCAAAATTTCAATTTTCCCTCTAGTGCATGAGTTTTACCACTATTAGTCCTACCTACACTATCCTCATTAGATGAAGCATTAGAATTAAGGCCTCCCAAGGTTTAATTACCAAGGACATGGAGCCTAATTTGGGTGACTTCTTTAATGAGGATAATGCTAATGTTTCCCATCCTAATCATGAGCCCATTTATCCCATTGATGAATCCCATGATGATGAAGAAGAAGCTTTGACTAGAGTTTCCATTGATCATCTTTCAAAATTGGACATTCAATTTGATAACTTTCAACAATGGATGTCCCAAGAGTACCCCAATGGTGAAGCTCTTCCACTAATTGAAGGTCTTAAATTCATGATACAAAGTGATAAGAATGGAATTTATATATTTTGTAGCATTGCTTATATTGTTGATTCTAATGTCATGCCTATCACGAGTTGTGTTGAGAACTTAGGTTATTCACAACCTTCACATCAAATCAATTCTTCTATTCCTTTGACCACTTCAATGGCTAGTATTCCTACTTTCCCTTCAAACATCATGGCTACATCAACTCGAAATGTCATTCCTACAACCATTGGTCATGGGGGCAATCCCTCTTCTTCATTTCATCCTCCATATTTACCTATGTCTTCCATAAGTATTCCTATTATCCCTCAACCAATCAATGTAACACAAGGGGGCAATTCATTCAACAATTTTGTTCCTCCTTTAAGTGTCCCATTTCCTACACAATCATCACCTATCCCTAATTATCATAATGTCCCACCACCTTATTCTCAATCCATGTCTTCCTTCAATAACATCACACCACCTTATCAATCAACCATGTCTAACATCAATTCTTCTATCGAAGAAACCATTAACAATCTTGCTCAAACAGTGTCTTCCTTACAACAAGTTGCTTCTATGAGTCAATCAAAGTTTAGTGTGCCCACCTTTGATGTTGCAAGCCCACTTTCTTTTGATATTGTTAAAGTCGTGCCACCTAAGCATGTTGAGGTCCCTCAATTAGAACTCTATAATGGAAAAGGTGATCCTCTCACACATGTCAAAATATTTTGGACCTTGTGTACTGATTTTTCTTATGATCAAAGATTGCTTGTGAAACTGTTTACAAGAAAATTAAGAGATAAGTATTTACAATGGTATTTCTCTTTGCCTTCTTATTCCATCACTTATTTTCAACAATTAGCAAATGCTTTCATTCAACAATTTCCAAATAACATTGGTCCTAAAATCACTTTGATTGATTTAATGCATTGTAAACAGGGTGTTAAAGAAAAAGTGACCGGTTTCATTGGTAGATACAAGCATTTGTGTGCTCAAATTTCTTTTCATGTACTTGATAATGATATTCAATAAATTTTCATTTCTAATTTACAAAAAGATATCAGGGAAAAGCTTCTTTTGTCTGAGTTTACTTCCTTTCCGCAGTTGTGCGCAACACTCCACAATTATCAACTGGTTGTGATTCAAATGGAGCAATCTACTCCTATGGCTCCGAGTGATAAGGGGGAGATTTCTCAACAACCATTTGCGAAGTTCAAACCAACAAAAAGATTCATCAAGTTCAATGATACAATCAACAACAAAAATGTGAATGCTACAAGAGGTGTGCCTTCTATTTCTAAATTTTTCAAAAGAGAAAGACAATTTACTCCTTTAAATGAATCTTTACATAGTATTATGTCTCAGTTGTTGCAAAGAAATTTTGTCAAACTTCCTCCTCTAAAACAAGTTGATCCTTCTAAACTTGCATCCCCTTATTTTGATAACAATTCCTTTTGTTAATTTCATTGTCAGCCTGGTCATGATACTGAGAAATGTTTTGCATTGAAAAGTAAGATTCAAGATTTGATTGATAACAATACTATATCTGTGGCAAGTGTGAATGATAAGGGCAATAAATCAATAGCTCCTCCTAATCAAAATCTTAAATTTTTTATTGATCCTTTTCCTTCTCATACCTCTAACGTGATTGAGACTAAGTATAGTTCTTTCTCCTCTGAGGAATTCACTTCTATGGCTCTGAACTTGGTAAATATGGTAGAAAAACAAGACACACCTAAGGATTCTTGTATTACATTTGACCCTAGTGAGACCATTAGAGCACCCGATGGCCCTTTATACATAGTTGCGAAGGTTAAGGATATCCCTTGTCATGGTGCTCTTGTTGATCCCTCTTGCATAGTTAACATCATCACTAAGGAGTATCTTTTCACTTTATGATTGCATAAACCAATATATGATGCCTCTAATGTAGTTGTGAAGTTATTTGATGGCTTCTCTTGTCCTACCATTGGCTCTATCACCTTTCCTATTTAAGTTCATACTAAATCTATGGATGTTGACTTTGTCATCATACCCTCTTTCGAGCAATTCTGTGTGAAGTTGGGCTATCCTTGGCTATCTTCCAGGGAGGCTATTGCTTCTCCAATCCATAAGTGTTTAAAATTTCCTCACAATGGTGAAATAATAACCGTGAACCATAGCTTATTTCTTCCATCTGAAAGAAGCCATGGCATTCCTATTGATTTCTTTTGGCCTAAGAAATTTCAATCTCTTCCATCAAGGAGTGATGCTCTTTTTCAATCTTATCAAAAATGGAAGAAAGATATGATCTTATCCTAGGTCAACCTAGATCCCCAACATTTGACATTCCTATCATACTTGAAGATGAAGTTCTTCCCCTCATGGATAGAACTAATCTCCCTCCTAAGGAAGATCTTCAATCTATTCCTATGGATGTGACTATGCATCCTCCTAAGAAGAACAACACTATTCTCCTAAGGTTAGACCTGTACCTCCTCCTCATGATGGGCCTGGTCTTCTTCCTACACCTAACATTCCTCCTTTATATGGTGCAGTTCCACCTCCTTCCTCTTATAGAGAGAAGAGGTATGCTTCTCCTCTTGTCCAACCTAAAAGACCTCAACCTAAACCTTCAACTATCAAAGAGGAAAACATTCCTACTTTTTCAAATGTTCCTCCTCCTTCTCAGCCTTCCACTAAGACTCGACGAAATCATTGTGCGAGTGAACGCCGATGAAGATGCCATTTTTGAGCTCGTGAAGTTTTCCCTCAAAATATTCAATCTCCCAAGACTCCAATAGTTGACATGATTCCCTTTTATCCTAAGAAAGATGTTCAATCTACATCTCCAAATCATAAGTTGCACAAAACATGTGATGGTTTTACTCCTATTCGTGTTCGTGCTCCTCTTTCTCTAAATTTTGATGAATAAATGAGTGAAAATGTTATTCATGATGGCAATAAAACTTCTAATGCTTCTGATAGTGATTATGGATATAATGATGTGGACAAGCATTCATCAACTAAATTTTCACAAACCCTAATCCTAGCTCCTAGAACTGAACAAAGTGACTTACCACATGAGCATAGTCCTTGTTTGGATCTTGTGATAGCTCCATCTGTTGTGCTTGATGTCGCTCCTCTGGCATGTTGCTCGCCTTCTCAAAATAGTGATCAACAAGATCGGGAGGCGGATGTCATGCTAGATTAGCAATATTAGCATTGTAGATCTTCTCTCTCTCTCCTTTCTTGCTCTTTTGTGACCATTCTTCTATGTGTATCCCTATTCTTCTATTTTTCCCTCAATGTCTACTTGAGGACGATGAAAAGCATTGAGATCTCTTTTGGTCTCTTTCATGTTGACTTGAAAGACATCCTCTCTTCCCTTTCTTCTAAGGTAGTGTCCTTTCTTTGGGAAATGATGATTATTATATGCACATATACATGAGTTATCATACAACATACTGACCCCGAGGAAAGAAAAATTGCCTCGTGCTTTGTGTTTTGTGTTCATTATCCTTGGCTTTATTTCTCACTTGGGGGCTAAATCCTTGCGATAACGCAATCTCTCTCTCTCTCTCTCTCTCTCTCTCTCTCTCTCTCTCTCTCAGGTGTATCCTACCTTATATCAATCGCTCCTGATAAGGTATGCGCGATTGCTTTAACGTGCGGGCATACACTCCGCTCATATTTTCCTTTTTGATACTTAGAATTATTTAGTGAACTTGGCTTTTCTTCATAATTTTGGTATCTTTTTCATGACTCATAGTGAGGGTAACCTTGCTACTTGTAGTCACACTTTTGCCTTCTTGATCTTCCCTTTTACTTTGTCAATCCATGTCATAAGATCCTTAGTCCACTGGGGGCTTGGTGCATCTTGCCTCCTTGACGTGGTAGAAGTCTTTCAATCTTGTTTCCTTGTACTTTACCGAGAGTATTGGCATACACTTATACTCCTGCTAAAGTGGGGGCTAAATGTAGTGTCATGAAATTGTGACCCTTGAAATTGTCGACCACATTAGGGTCCTCAGCATGCGATTCAAATCTCTAAGCCTGATCGGAGATTGAAGACTTGCTCGGCACCTGAGAACTGCATCTTTCTTGCCCTCCACATTGCCTAAATGACATCTTGTCCTAGAAAAAATGGCAGCACAGGAGTGTGGTGCCCCTCTCCCCCTAGGAAAGGGGCGTGTAACTGTCCCATTTTGGGGCATGACCCTTTTCAATTATGCTTTGGTGGTTGTGCATTGAATGGGAAAACTCCCCTAGTGTTGGCTTGTGACAGAAAATCAATCAATTAGCCCTAATTGACAAGTATATAAGTCACATTTCCCCTTCCATTTTGGCATAAGATAGAGACATGAGATCACACATTCAAGCATTCAAGAGAATTCAAGCATTATTTTCCAGTATTGAGCATTCTCAAGTCTCCTTTCAAGGCTAGGTGTTGCATTCAAGTCAAAGATTCAACCATTCAATAGGAGATTTATTCCAACATTCAACTTATGTTGGCATTTTTGTTTATTTATGTTGTGATTGTCATTGATGGACACACACTTGTATTGAGATCCCCTTTATATGTATAAGCTTGTGCTCAACTGGTATTTGTTCCAACCGGTATGTTGTATTCTAGTCTTTAGACCAATGGTGATTTTGTAGAATGTGTTTCCTGGTCTGAAGCGGCATGTCGACCCCAAGCGGTTCGTAGATCCCAAGTGGTACGAGGGAGAAAAGCGGCACAACACATTCTTACCAGTCTTCATTTTTGTCAAACCGGCAACCGATATTCTATATGAACCGGTAATACTCTGTGATGAGTTACCAACCGACATTTTGTGATGAGTTACCAATCCACCGATTGTTTGACGGTGTCGACACATTGATGGTGTTTTTTGTGTCGTGTTACTGAGTATGTCTAGATTCATTGAACCTAGGAAATTATAATGTAATCCTATTGGACTGACATGAAATTAGATTCTTTTAAAAGGACATCATGTCTAGGGTTTTAAGTTGTTGCTAAAAGGGTTAATGTTGTGCTAGGGTTTAAGGTGGTTGTTGAGTTGTTGTAAGAACAATCTTATCTGAGAAGATCAAGTTGTAACTGAGAGAGAGAGAGAGAAGACTAAAGTAATGCTACAATGCATTAGCTGTGAGCAATACTGGATCTAATCAAGCAGTTTGTGCTATTAGATAGATCAAACACTTGTTGATTACTCACATCTTTGACAAGTCTGCAGCCCTTAACCGGGTAGGCCTCAAAGCCTTTATAAAATCCTCTAACAAGGTGGTTCACACCTGTGAATCTAAAATCCTCTAACAAGGTAGTCTTTAATCGGACTTATCTCCTAACAGAGATTGAGATTCCTAACAGGATCTGTTCTGGTGAAGAACATTGTAAGACCTTAACCAGTCTGGTTTCTATTCTGCAGATAGTGACTTGTGAGCTCCATCTCACTGTGGTTTTTCCCAGTTGGGTTTCCACGTCAAATATCTTGTGTTATGGTTGTATTGCTTTTGTGGGTGAATGCATTATTCGCATTTTGGTTTGCATGTGTGGTAACCGGTCTGACTGTTAGACTGCTTTACCGGTTTATCTTTAGACTGTGTAAGTGTTTTAGTGCATTGATTTTTGGAATACTAATTCACCCCCCCCCTCTTAGTATTCATCAAATTCATGTAAAAAAATCTATCAACATTTCTATCACAACCTCCCTTGAGTTGATTTACATTTCAGTCTTTCATTTACATTTACTTGCAAGTACTTTCTTTCATGATTTGGTCAATTCCAAAACTGGGGCTTGACCTAAAGGCAAACCCCCAATCCCAACCCCTTTTCCTCTATTTTCTGTGTAGGTTGCAAGTGTGCAGTTGTACTTTTGGATTTTGAATCCACTTGTAGAGGCAGAAAAACCCTTTTCATTTCATGGATTTTTCAAAGGACCGTGTACACTCCCGCCACGGTTCAGGCAACTTTTTCTCAAATTCACAGGGCGGCTTCGTCTCAATAGATTATTGCCAGATCCAGGTGCACAACTTCATCCTACGCTTCTATCTCGAGTTATAATCAGATCTTTGTCACTTTTTCACTTGGTTATAAGTACACAATTCAATCAATTCAAATCTCATTCCAGAAGAGGGGATTAACTTACCATTCTTTCCATCACCCAGAATTCAATCTCTTTCTCTGGAGGTTGAATCTAGTGTATTTTATCCCCTCTTCTAATGTAATGCGTGAAAAGTGTTTGAAGGGAAATCTGAAGTGAAACTTTCATCTCTCCTTGGAGGGAAGAAAAGATTTCCTCTAGATCTCCATCATTCCCCTTTTTAAACATTACAACAACATAATCCAATCAATAAATCCAACCAATAATGCATTGAGAGCATTAACCAACATGATACATAAACCAGTCCATAACCTAACAGAATAGAACCAGAGCTAAAATAGGCTGCCATAAGACAAATGTAACACCATCGATCAACTGGAACATGAACATGATAACCATCAGCATCCTAATAACCTTCTAGAAGCTGCACCAATACCACTTATCGGATTCATCAAAAGATCTTCAACAAAGCTTTGTCGGTAAAACCGTTATCGGTAACCAAAAGGCTTACTAGAACAAATGATAGCTTCTAGATCATCAAATCCTGAACCAACTGAATGAGATACGCATCAGGAACACATGAATAACTAATCCAAACCAATTCCACAAACTGGAGCATACCGGAGAAGATCTCTAGATCAACATCATAATCCAACCACTCTACCGGAACTTGGTGGACAACAAAACAACTAGTGTTGACATCAATGCAACACATAATCAATTCCTCCAAATTGCCAACACATAAAAGATCTAAATTTATCGCTAGTACTAAGAAAAGAAAACCTTAAAAGAAAATGGAGGGATATACCTTTTAACTGGATTCTACTTTCTTGTGGGCCTTTTCAAAGGTGGAGTAAGAAGTTCTTCCTCATGTTCTTCATTATTACAATAGATTCTTTAGAACTTTCACTTGACTTCTTTTCTTCTTCTCTATCTTTTGGTCCATCTCTTTGTTCTTCCACATGTGCATTTTATTTCTTAGTTTCAAAGTGCATTGTCTTTGTCTTTTCCTTTGGTTGTTCTACACCCGTGTCAACTCTAAATTCCCTAAAAATCACATCGCTAGAAAACATCTGATGTAGCCAATTAAAACATAACCAATACAATAAATGAAATTATAAAAATTGACACAAGTTTGGATAAAATTATCTTCATTATTCTTCTTCTTCAAACTCCAACCATTCTCCTATTACAATGAAAAGGGCCTATTTTAATAGCAAACTAAAAATTTCCTTTTTGGGCAGATTTTCTCTAATCTGAAATTTACCTTTTATTGAAATTTTCAAATCTATCCCGAAAATCATGAAATCTTCTACAAATATAAAAAACATTCCTATGTAACAAATTTCCAACTTTCTAACCCCATAAATATTACGAGTTCAAAATTAACTAAAAAACCAACTTTCTAAAAACCCAAAAAAATAGTAAAAGCAAATTTTGAGGCCTTAGATGAAGGAATCAAGCCTTGAATTTTTTAATTTTTTTTTAGGCCCTACCAAAATAGGTTCTATTGATAGTCTAGACAACTCCTCATGATACACCTCCATGTCAAATTTCAGCCCAATCGGACAACCGAATCAGAAGTTATGACCCCGAGAAGTCCCTGCATCATTCTCCTCTAGTTGAAAAAAACATAGCTCCTGCAAGTGGTTGGCCACAAATTGTTGCCATTGACCTCAATCCAACTTCTTCAATTCCCACTCTGTAATCCATGTGCTCTCTTCTGGTGCTAATCTTTCCCACTGTACCAAGTATCTATTGTATTCTCCTTACCAAGTGCAAATAGTCTTCTTATCTAAAACCCGTGCAATCTTCTCCCTTTTCTTACTGGGAATTGTCCGCTACCAATCTACTTCCTCCTCACCATCATCATCATGAATAAAACCATGAAAGGTGTATAAATCAAAAACATTAAATACAAGAGAGATATTAAGATCAGCTGGTAAATCGACCTCATAAACATTGTCATTGATCTTCTTGAGAGCCCCACAAGGACCAACTTTCTTATACTTTAATTTGTGGTATGTCTGTAGGAAACCTCTCTTTTTGTAGATAAATCATTACTAAATCACCTTCCTTAAATACTTGATATTGTCGACCAACATGAATTATAAGTTTGTACTTCTTATTACTTTCCTGTAACTTTTGTCTCACCTCTTCCTGCAACTGTTGAAGGTGTTCTGTAAATGCGTGTGCATCATCACTGATTCATCTCCAAGTGGAAACTGCAACAAATCTAAAACACCCTTAGGATTCCTACCATAAACAATTTGAAATGGTGATTTACCTGTAGATCTGTTCATTGAACTATTTTAAGCAAATTGTGCTTGGGGCAATGCCAAATCCCACTATTTGGGCTTCTCTCCAATAATGCACCTTAACAGGTTTCCCAAACTTCAGTTGACTACCTTTGTTTGCCCATTGGTTTGAGGGTGATAGGCACTGCTAAACTACAACTTAGTCCCCATATTCTTCCATAAATTTCTCCAAAAATAACTTAAGAAATTTTTATCTCTATCAAAGACAATGGTTTTTGGTACACCATGCAATATAACAACTTTTGAAAAAACAAAACTTGCCACCCATGTTGCATCACTAGTTTTCTTACAAGAAATGAAATGAGCCATTTTAATGAACCTATCAACAACCACAAAAATAGAATCATTACCTCATTGTGTGTTTGGAAATCTCAAAACAAAGTCCATGCTCAAATCGGTCCATGGTTCTAGAGGTACCAGTAGTGGCCTGTACAACCCTGTATTCTATGAGTGTCCTTTAGAAACCTAGCAAATCCTACACCTTGCCACATATATGATTATATCTCTTTTCATTTTTGGCCAGTATTATTTATCTTCTATTAAGGCTATTGTCTTATCCTTGCCAAAATTTCTAGCCAAACCACTGCTATGAAGTTCCTTGATGATATTCTCCCTCATGGAACCAATTGGAATGTATAGTTGTTTTCCTTTGAAGAGATAACCATCTTGCATAAAGTATTCACCTTGAATATGAGATATATTTTCAACTATTGGATTCTTCAACTGTTCCACAATCTCCCAAAAGTCATTGTTAGACTCATACAAACCTTTGATTGCATCAAAACCAACTAACTCATTCTCCATTGTTGTCAGAAGTACAATGCATCTACTCAATGCATCTACAACTTGGTTCTACCTTCCTGATTTGTGTTTGAAAACAAATGTATAGCCTTGTAAGAAAGAAAACCATTTCGCATGTCTACTACTCAACATATTTTGTGTGTTTAGGTATTTTAATGTAATGTGATCTATGAACAAGACAAACTCCTTTGGCACTAAATAATGCCTCCAATGTCGCAAGGCTTGCACAATTGCATAAAACTCTAGATCATATGTAGAATCGTTCTTCCTTACCTCATTCAACTTTTCACTAAAAAAGGCTATTGGTTTACCTGCTTGGCTAAGACCAACTCCAATACCTACATGTGAGGCATCACAATCAATTTCAAACACCTTTTCAAAGTCTGGTAATGCTAATATGGGAGCTTCAGTTACCTTCTTCTTTAGAAACTTGAAACTTTCTTCAACCTCATTGGTCCACATGAATTCCTTTCCTTTGGTACAATATGTTATGGGTGCAACAATACTACTAAATTTTTTAATAAACTTTCGATAAAATGTGGCCAGACCATGAAAAATGTTTTATTTAATTTATTTAAAAGAGGAAAAGGGGATTAAATGAAATAAATATGATTTATTCATTTAATTGATTTGTGAATTTGGTATAGTGAATTAATTAAAATAAATTGAATAATTTGTTTAATTAATAGGAGAATGTTTGAAGATGAATTAATTAAATATTAATTTAATTAACTGATGGCTAGTGGGTTTTTAATCAAATAAATAGCAAATATTCATTTAATTAAACTAGACAGATTTATGTGACTACAATAGGCTCTTCTTCAAGTTCTTCAAACTGATATGTATGTCCTTGATATGATCCTTCATCAGAGTTATCTCCCCTTTGCCTCAGTCTCTAATTTTCCATCATATTCATGAGGTTTGCAACCTACCTTTGGAGGTTTTTCATGTCTCCATGCATCTGATCAAGACTTCCTCTTCATCTTCCTCTTCGTCTCCTAGCCATCTTCCTACTCTGATACTAGATGATGTAGCCAGTTAAAACATAACCAATACAATAAATAAAATTATAGAAATTGACATAGGTTTGGATAAAATTATCTTCATTATTCTTCCTCTGCAAACTCCAACTATTATCCGATTACAATGAAAAATGATCTATTTTAACAGAAAACTAAATATTTCCTTTTTGGGCAGATTTTTACAGAATCCGAAATTTGCCTTTTATGAAAATTTTCAAATCTATCCCAAAAATCATGAAATCTTTTGAAATCTAAAAAAAATTCTTACAACACAAATTTACAACTTTCTAACCCCATAAATATTACAAGTTCAAAATTAACTAAAAAACCAACTTTCTAAAAACTCGAAAAAATAGTAAAAGCAAATTTTGAGGCCTCAGATGAAGGAATTAGGCCGCAAAATTTGATTTTTTTGAGGCTCTATTGAACTAGGTTTTGTTGGAAATCCAAACAACTCCTCATGATACATGTTAGAATATTTAATCTTTACTTGGCTTAGGTTTATTTGTATTTAGTTTAGGATATTCCTTTGGAATTCCTACATGTAATTTGTCCTCTAGTACATGTGTGAGGACAAGTCATTTCTTTTATTTTCCTTTATTAAAGAATATTAGATTTCCTCCATAAGAGGATGTGGACACATGGCACACACATTTTATGAATGGTGGCATTTATAGATTTGGGAGTTACTTTGTAACTCCTCTCCTCATCTCTATTTAAGAGATGTCTCCTCTCTCATTTGTCTTTAATGACATTATTATAAAGAACTTCTTGCTCTCTCTCTCTCTCTCTCTCTCTCTCTCTCTCTCTCTCTCTCTCTCTCTCTCTCTCTCATTTTAGGCATTGCCTCATTCATAATATCACAAGGGGTTTTTCTTTGCTTTTCCCCTTTCAAAAGTTCTTGTGCCTCCTTCTTCACATTTGGGTGATTGCTCCAAAGATTTCTACATTTCTCTTGGCAACTTTTACTTCATCAATAAGCTTACTTGGATTTTGTTTTTCTTTCCTTTCTCTTGTATTTCCTTTCATGGTATTAGAGCAGGTTTCTAATCCTTGTTTTAAGTTGACATTGATGAAGGTTACCATTCTGTGGAGTTCACCTTCTTGGAGGCATTCTTGAGAGGAGAAGAAGTTCTTTCTCTAATATTTTCTACTGTGCAGGTTTTTTATTTCAAGTTTTAATTTTTTTTTCAAACTTGTTAACAAGTTTGCCAGCAGGTTTAATCTTCTATTCTAATTTTTTTATTAAAAAAAAAAGCTTTGGAAGGCTTGCTGCCAAAGTTTCTTCTATCTGGTTTAAAGTTGTGGCTTTGGAAGGCTTGCTGCCAAAGTTTCTGGATTTTTTTATTGTGAATAGTTTGGAAGGTTTACCGCCAAACTCAGCCTCCTTAATCTGTATGGTCAGCTTGCCACCAAATCTGATCCATTATTCAGTTGCTTCTCTGATTTGCTTGCAAGTTTTAAGATTTCAATTGCAGATTTTTGGATAAAAATAAATTTCATATCATTTCTTCATTGAATCTAAAATAATATCAGTCTAACATTTTCTGCAGGTTCTGTATTTGTTTATTACCAATAATTTCTTCACTTATTTCTTAAATCTGTTAATAGCTCAAAACAAGGAAAGAAATTTCTTTCTCTATTTGCTTGCAAGTTGTAACATCTTGTGTTTGGAAGATTTTGCTAAAAAAAATCATATTGATCTCTCTGTCATAAATATCTTTGATTTTCATTTTATATTTTCTATTTTTCATATTGCAAGATTTTACCAGAAGTTTAATATTATATCACATTCTTTATTTAATCGTTTAATACTAACTTTTCTGTATTAAATCCTTTTAATTCCAAACTTAAATCTTCAGTTCTTTGTCTTGTGATTTTTATTTTCTATTTTTTGTAGGAATCATTTTCCAAGAGCCCCATGTGTCTAAGATTCATGTGTCTTTGCCTGTCATTTCTGCATCTTTTGTAACATTTTTTTTGGTCCTCTCTCTTCATCATTTCTCTCCTTTTCTCCTTCCTAGTCTGCACTTTTTGCGACTCTGTCCTTGCTGATATTCTTCCCTGTATCCTTGATTCTTCTTGTGTTTTTGCGTTACCAAATCTGTAACGTTTCTGCTTCCTTTGGTTACCTCTGTAACATTTCTTTTATTCTTTCTCTTACGTTTCATATAACTAATTTATAAAACTTAACTCACTCTCGTCTATTTTTAGTTTTAAATAAAATTTCATTTCTTTTAAATAAAGTAAACCATTTAAACTCTTAATATAAAGTAACCTTTTCATTTGTATATTTTATGAACTTTCATACACAAACAAAAGTTAAAAAAAAAGCTTTAAGAAGTTTATAATTTCTTTTTCTTAAAGTATTTTAATATATAAAGTTTTTTAAATAAGTTTTTAATATAAATTATTTTATTTTATTATTAATTAATATTTAAAGTTTCTTTTAATATACAATTTGTTTAGTTAAATATCTCATTATTAAAAATTTAAAAATAATATATTTTATAAAAAAAAGGGTTTAAAAGTTTTTTTGTAATTTTAATTAAGGAGGTTATTTTTTATTAGTCTTTTAATCAAAGGGGTTAATTTTTTTTTTAATCATTATTTTGCTATCATGTCTACTTTAATTCCTGAAATTAAGTTAAATAGCAGTAATTATCATTCATGGAAAACACATATCTCTTTTATTTTTCGTTTCAAACACCTTTTGGATGTTGCTACTGATAAAACCTCTAGGCCCACTACAACTGCTCCTCAAGCTGACCAAGACAGGTGGAAGGCTCAAAATGAGGAAGCACTTGGTTTAATTGGTATTTCAATGGTTCCTGATTTGTATGTTCTAATTGGAAATTGTACAAAAGTTTATGACGCTTGGGAAATTTTAAAAACAACTTATGATAGCTCAAATGAATCCCAAAAAATTCAACTTCAAGATCAACTCGAAGATCTCAGGTATACAGATTTTAAAACCATGGATGAATTCTTATTAAAGTTTGATTCTATTAATAGTCAATTAACCAGTTTAGGAGTTACACTAGCTGATTTACGTTTAATTCATCTTATTCTTAAAAAATGTCTTCCTCGTCAATTTCAGCAATTTATTACAAACATTCATGCTCAACTTGCTATTCCTAGTTTATCTACTCAATTAACTTATGATATTTTTCATAATTTATTACGTCAAGAGGAAGCTAAATTAATTCAATTGGGTACTCTTAAAAGTAGTGAACATGCTTTTATGTCTAAAAATCAAAATCATAATAATAATTTTAGATCCAATAATAATAATCACAAATCTTCTAATTATCAATCTCATTCTAAATCCTATCATAACAATTCTCATAATAATAATCATAATTATACGTACAATAATCAAAGGAATAATTCTCAAACAAAACCCCATTGCACATATTGTGGGAAAGATGGACATATTACTAATAATTGTTTTAAGAAGCAAAATGGTAAAAAGCCCATGAACCAAAATAATCAACAACATAAACCTCATTATAAGAAAGGTAATAATAATGGTAATTCATCTCGTCATGCATTTACATGTACTCATAATGTTTCTCAACCACTTGAGTGGATTATTGATTCTGGTGCATCTCAGCATGTTACTTCTCATAAAGAATGTTTTGAATCTTTGCATCCTGATACTTCTAATATTCCTGTTCAATTAGCTAATAATCATAGTTACAAAGTTGAAGCTATTGGTGATGTGAATGTTCCTAATTGAAAATTACATGATGTTTTTTATGTTCTTGAATTAAAATCAAATTTGATTTCAGTTCCTAAACTTTGTCAAGATTATAAGATTAACTTTTATAGGGCCATATGTTATATCATTGATCCAAAAACTAATCATGTTATTGCTACTGCTAAAATAGACAATGATAACTTATTCAAGTTCTATGAATTTTCTCCTCCAAAGTATTCTTTGCTTACTACTATTGATTTTACTATATGGCATGAAAGACTTGGCCATCTCAATTCTGATTATATTTCATTGATGCAAAAATCAAATATGGTTGATGGATTGCCTACTATTGTTCCTTCTCAAATTGTTTGTTATGGTTGCATGAATGGTAAGATGCATAGGGAACCCTTTCCTCATGGTCAATCTTGGAGGGCATATACTAAATTGCATCTAGTTCATAGTGATCTCTTGGGTCCCATGGAGAATCCCTCCATCCAAGGTTCAAGGTATGCACTTACCTTTGTTGATGATTTTTCAAGGAGAACATGGATATATTTCCTTCATAGTAAGGATCAAGTACTTGATGTGTTTACTAAATTTCATATGTTTGTAGAAAGACAATCTGGTTCTAAAATTAAGATTCTACGTACTGACAATGGAAGAGAATATGTCAATAATGCATTTAATGCTTATTTGAAATCTTTTGGAACTAAACATGAGCTTACCATTCCTTATACACCACAACAAAATGGTGTGGCGGAACGGAAGCATAGGACCATTGAAGAAATGGCAAGATGTTTATTGCATGCAAAAAATATGGATTACAAGTTTTGGGCTGAAACTATGGCTTGTGCAACTTATTTAACTAATAGAATACCTACCAAAGCCTTAAGGGATAAAACTCCTGAAGAAGCTTGGTCTAGTAGAAAGCCCAATTTGCAGAATTTAAGAATTTTTGGTTCCATAGCTTATGTTCATAAACCTAAAGAGAAAAGAAAAAAATTAGATGCTAAATCTTCTCCTTTTATTTTTATTGGTTATGATGAAAATACTAAAGGTTATAGAGTTTACAATCCTATTACTAACAAGGTAAAAGTTGCAAGAGATGTTTGTATTGCAGAAAAAGGCATTCATGATTGTTCTAAAGTGGAGGATGATGAACTTTCTCAAAGCAAAGTTGTGCTTGTGGAGGACCAACCTCCTTCTCTTAACCCTGCTCCTAATGCATCTCTTTCTATTCCTTCTAGTGATAGTGATGATGATAATAATAACTCTACTCCTCATGACTCTTCTTCTAGTGATGAATCCATTACTTCTTAAAGAAGACCTAAATGGTTTAAATCTTTAATTCAAGATAGTGATGAATACTTAGCTAGAATGGATATAATTCAAGCTAGAAGAGTTAACTATTGTAATTATGCTTTAATGACTACTATTATGAATTCTAATGATCCTAAAACATTTTATCAAGCTAAAAATCAACCACATTGACAAAAAGCAATGAAGGAAGAATATGATACTTTAACTTCTAACCAAACTTGGGATTTAGTTCCCTTGCCTCATGCTAAAAATCTTGTTTCTTGCAAGTGGCTTTATAAAACTGAATTGAATGCTAATAATAAAGTTAGTAAATTTAAAGCTAGATTAGTTGCTAGAGGTTTTTCTCAAATTGAAGGCTTAGACTATACTGAAATTTTTGCTCCTGTTGCTAAAATGCCTACAATTAAACTTGTTCTTGCTTTAGCTTCTAGAATGAATTGGCCTATTCACCAAATGGATGTTAAAAGTGCTTTTCTTAATGGTGATTTACACGAGGAAATTTATATGTCTCAACCTCCTGGTTTTATTAAAGAAGGTAATGCACACTTAGTTTGTAAATTAAAGAAATCAATTTATGGATTAAAGAAATCTCCTAGGGAGTGGTATTCAAAGATTAATGCATTCTTTCTTTCTCAAGGCTTTATTAGAAGTAAAAATGATCCTAACTTGTATATTAAACATAGTGAAGATGATATTATCATTATTATCTTGTATGTAGACGATTTGATTCTTACTTCAAGTTCCAATACTTTGATTTCTGATATTAAGTTTCAACTTAATCAAAAAATTCAAATGACTAATTTAGGTCTTTTATATTATTTCTTAGGAATGCAAATTTGGCAAACCTCTAAGGGAATTTTCTTATCTCAAAGTAAATATGCTCAAGATCTCATAGATAAGTTTAAAATGAATGATGCTCACCATGTTTCAATTCCTATTGAATTAGGCACTAAGTTAATGCTTGATATGCAAACTCCTCTTGTTGATCCTACTTTGTATAGACAATTTGTTGGAAGTTTGAATTATTTAACTCTTACTAGGCCAGATATTGCTTATAGTGTTGGTTTGGTTTCAAGATTCATGTCTAAACCTCAACAAACACACTTTAAAGTTGCTAAAAGAATTTTAAGATATATTAAAGGAACTATTAATGTAGGTTTGTTTTATGATGCAAATTCTGATTTTACTTTAAATGGTTTTACTGATTCTGATCTAGGTGGAGATCCCAATGATGGGAAATCTACTTGTGGTTATTGTTGTTTTGTTGGTTTAGGAGCAATTTCTTGGAATAGTAAAAAGCAAAAATCTACCTCTCTTGGATCCACTGAAGTTGAGTACAAAGGATGCACTAATGCTTCCAAAGAAGTCATGTGGCTTAGAAGACTACTTGAAGATTTGGGTCTACCTCAACACGAACCAAATCAATTGTATTGTGAAAACCAAAGTGCCATTGCCTTGGCTAAAAATCCAGTTTTCCATGCAAGGACAAAACAAATTTCTCTCCAACACCACTTTATTAGAGAACAAATTGAAGACAAGCAAGTTTCACTCCTCTATTGCAAGGGGGAAGACCAAGTTGCAGATATTTTGACCAAGCCACTTTGTAAAGAAAAGTTCCAATTTCATTGTAAAAATCTTGGCTTGCAACCCATTAAAGGGTTTGATGTAAACTCCCCAAGTAAAGCTTAAGGGGGGGTGTTAGAATATTTAATCTTTACTTGGCTTAGGTTTATTTGTATTTAGTTTAGGATATTCCTTTGGAATTCCTACATGTAATTTTTCCTCTAGTACATGTGTGAGGACAAGTCATTTCTTTTATTTTCCTTTATTAAGGAATATTAGATTTCCTCCATAAGAGGATGTGGACACATGGCACACACATTTTATGAATGGTGGCATTCATAGATTTGGGAGTTACTTTGTAACTCCTCTCATCATCTCTATTTAAGATATGTCTCCTCTCTCATTTCTCTTTTAATGACATTATTGTAAAGAGCCTCTCTCTCTCTCTCTCTCTCTCTCTCTCTCTCTCTCTCTCTCTCTCTCTCTCTCTCTCTCTCTCTCTCTCTCTCTCTCTCTCATTTTAGGCATTGCCTCATTCATAATATCACAAGGGGTTTTTCTTTGCCTTTCCCCTTTCAAAAGTTCTTGTGCCTCCTTCTTCACATTTGGGTGATTGCTCTAAAGATTTCTGCATTTCTCCTGGTAACTTTTACTTCATCAATAAACTTACTTGGATTTTGTTTTTCTTTCCTTTCTCTTGTATTTCCTTTCAATACACCTCCATGTCAAATTTCATCCCGATCGAGCAATTGAGTCAAAAGTTATGACCTCATGAAGTCCCTGCATCAAGATCATTTTATGGGTTAGAGGATTCTAAAGCTTATAACCTTTATCGTTCTCACCATATTCTACTATAATGGTCAAAATTAGGCGTTTATATGTTTAGGCATACAAACAAGATCAATTTCAGCCACATTATGTTAGAGAGGAGTGAGATCAATAAATTTAAATTCTCTTGTTGTGAAAAGGGTTGAATATTGATTGGATTCTGCTCCTCTTTGTGGGAATTGAATTGGATAGCAAAAATATAAAAATCAATACTAGATCTAGGGCTAAAGATGAAAATTTGACATAAATGAACATGAATAGGAAGTTGATAATTAGATATGAAGCTATAATCATAGATTAGAGATGAGGAAGACAAATAGAACCTGCGATGGGAATTTAGGCTTGAAAAATTGGGACAAAGCAAATCCAAGTGAATTTGTCCCTAGAATCTTAAATGTAGAGAAATCTTATTGATTCAGAACCAAAATGTTGCTCAGAATCTACCCCAAAAGTTCCCCAGGAAATTTGTTAGACATTGTAGTGTGGGCCAAATCTATCCCCCACTTTTTGCACCTACAAAGCTAGATATGATTGCCTTTGTCTACTCTATTAGATTCTATATTTACAACTCTTGAACCTGTCACCTACACATAGAAAGAGGAGAAACATGTTGAGAATAGGTTTTTTCCTAAGTCAAACCATAGGTTTCGAATTAACCCTTGAAATCAATTGAAATACTTAAGTAAATGTTAAATTTTATGCCTCAGATTTTTTTTAGATGATTGTAGGTTGATGATGCAATGCTCCTTAAATGTGATCACAAGTGTTGATGTAATAACATGACATGACAAGAAAAGACATGGATGACCTAATCAAACACACATGCTTGCATTAAGATTGAAGTAATTTTCTTGTTCCATTATGCGTAGATCTTGAGGAATGCTTCAAGGATATGGTGGGATAAAAATGTCACCTTGATGCTCAATGAATGCTTGATGTGAATGTAGGTGGATGATGGTTGGAAGTGGATATAGGTAGATGTGGGTTTATGTCAAAATCAACTAGAAGAATGTTATTATATAGGGTTCTCAAGGTATTTCCCCGATTAGTCTAACATCCAATGGTCAAGTTGAGACATCATGATCTGAAACCAATGGGTGGGAAATGCACATAGACCCATTCAAATTTGGGTTTGGTTTGGGAGGATAGATGTGTTCCAAACACCATTGTCTAGGACAATGGCATCCTAGGTACCATTATCCACCCAAAACTAGGTGAACAAAGTGGAGATGGTGTGCACATAGCCCAAGATATAGGTTTGAACCATTATGTGAACATATGACATCATTTTTGAGGTGGAAGGTTGGAAATAGACTTGGATGAGGGCTAAAATATGTCACACTAAGGGAAGGGCACAAATAGTGGTGTAAATTAGATAGGGTTATAATTTACGATATCACATTCAACCCCCACTTTAGTGGGAGTATGAGCCCATGCACATACTCATGGTAAAGTAGAAGAAGGAGATAGATAGAGGGAGAGATATAGGAGCAACTAAGAACATGATTACAAGGAGATAAGACATCACTAAATTTGAGGGAACAAGCCCCCAAGATTATAATCTCAACTCATATAATCACATACAAGGACACACAAAGTAAGACAAAAACAATTGAAAGGCAAAAAGAAAAATAAAGATAAAAAAAAACACAAAGTGGTTTAGTACTTAGAAAGAAGGCTCCAAGTCTACTAGTTGACGAGACCATGATAGTCAAAATGTCTCAACCACTAATATCATTCTTGGAATGCTATTGTAAGAGAAAAAGTGATCACATGAAAAGAGCGAGTGCATGCATCAAATGACGAACCATGATCCAATGTGTAGTAAGGTATTTTATGCTTATAGGCTCATGGAAAAGGAGACAGAAAACATGGATTCCCTAGGCTAGCAAGCTGTGTTATGCTATGTGATTCATGGAAGAGAGATAAAGGAAGAGACGAAATAGTCTAGCAAGCCATGTTATGCTAGTTCCACTCATCTTTCAAAGGGAAAAGGAAGAGTCAAATAGTCTAGCAATTTGTGTTATGCTAGTCAAATCATCTTTCAAAAAGAAAAAGAAGAGTCAAATATAGTCAAGAAAGTTGTGTTATGCTAGTAAACTAAACTTGAAAAAGGGATGCCAAGCAAGTTTTTTTTATTGCAAGTAGTTGATTTGCACAAATAGTTATGAAATATTTTTTGAAGTGAAGCCAAGGCAAGCAATTATAAAGGAGTTATTGGGACACCACGATAAGGACAACCAAACAAAATGTTGCATGTAAGGAAATCCACAACATGAATCAAAAAAAGATAACCAATAAAAGCATTGTATGCAAGGGAATCCACAACATGAATTGAAAAAGGATAACCAAGGAATGCATTGTATGCAAGGAAATTTGTAGCATAAGCAACAAGGAGGCCACATGTATGCCCTACCTAAGATATCAACATAGCTTGATGTTTACATCTTAAGGTAGAAATGAGAGACAAGTATACACACCTTCAACACCAAGAAGATATCCTTTAAGATTCAATGCACAATAGGTCAAGCTAAAGAGGCATTGTAAATGAAGTATCTTGCAACAATAGTAAAGGGATCTTTTGAGGGATGGACAATGAATAGAGGAAGAGATATTTGCCTAAATATTTCTGTAGACGTATAAAAATGACCATATTCCTAAATGAATATTTTATGTTCATTTCTCTATTTAATTAAATCCAATTTAATTAAATTATCCACATTCTTCTATTTTATTAAGTAAATTGCTCAATTTATCTAAATAAAATTCACTATACCATTTAATGAATAAATCATTTTATTCAATTAAATCCCCCCTATCCACTTTTAATTAAATTCAAAATTAATTAAATAAGTTATCCTAAATTGAATAAATCTAATTTATTTAATTTCCCCAAATTGCAACCAAATTGAATGAAAATCATTTAATTCAATTAAAACCTATTATCCCTCCATCCACTTGCAAAATCCCAAACCCCTTTCTAATCCCTTCTAGAATCTTCTAATCGCTTCTAGTTAACCTAACCCCTCCTCTAAACTTTGTCACATTCCTAAGCAAAAGGGAAGTCACTTCTCAAAAACTCGAAGTCTTTGATAACCATTAAAGGTTTTCAACCTTCAACCACCAAAATCCTTAAAGTCTTTGGAAACCATTGAAGGCTTCCAACCTTCAACCACTTAATCCCCAAAGTCTCCAATAACCATTAATGGTTAACTCAAACCCTCCCACATGGTTAAAACATTTGTTTTGACTCAACCTCTATCCAACCCAAGGGTCTCATCAGGCCATTAATGCTTTGACCATGATTATCTCTTAATCATTTGCACAAAGGTTTATCCTTGGATTAACTCTTAATCCAGTGGGTAAGCCTAACTTAGACTTGACCCTTAGCCTTTAGATAACCATGAGGTCTTCTCAGGCCTTTAATGCCTCCAACCTCTTCTCTCAACCCAACCCTATGTTGACACTTGTCACCATTTTATTGGTGCCAATTATGCACATGGATCCCCAACTTTCAAACCTGGCCCTTGATTAAACCTTTCAATCTTGACCATCCATTGCCCTGTTTATGCTATAAATAGAGCTCTCATTCCTCCATTCTAAACAATCATCTTTCAAATTTGAAGCATTATACTTATGCTCAAATTCTTTCAAGCTTTCTCATTTCATATATGCTCCTCATTTAGCCTCTCTTTTAGATCAGGAATTAGACTAATATGCATGTTTAGAATAATTTCTTTATCATTTTAGCTCAATCATGGATTAAATATAGTATGCTAGGATAGTATTCATACTAATATTGTCATCTTATCATTTAGTTTATTGCATTTCTAAGATCATACATAGCTTAACACATCTCATCCTCAAAACTATCAGTGCATCCCTCGTTCTTACATTTGCCATCCCTAAACCATTTTGCTCAGTGATCTGAGAGCAAAAACATTGGTTTGAGGGACATTGTGAGATAGAGAACCATGGGACCCTCCTTGGGAAGCTGAGTAGTACGTTATTACTCCATAGCTTGCACCAAGAAGTCCTGTGTGTGTGTGTGGACTAGTATTTAACTAAATTTTCACATATTAAGTTTTATTCGCCCACTTTTCCCGCATACAATTTCTACCCCACAAAATAGAGGATATATTTAATAAAGATGACATATTTGAAAGGGAAAGGAAAGTAATAATACACACCTTCCCTATTCCTAGCAAAAGTGTATTCTTAGTGGAGGATTACACACAATCGCTAAGGAGAGATTGACCATAGAAGAAAACCCATTTAAAGAAATGAATAAGTCCAAACCAAGGGACATATATTCTATGCAAGAAAGGACATCAAGTTATAAAAGATACAACTTAACAAAGGAAAAGGAAATCCTTGGAAAGAGAGAAAATGATCGAAACATTATTCTTGCCCCCAAGAATGGAGACAAAAATAAGAAATATTAGGGGATATCATTTATAAAGACACATATTTCTATAGAAAAGAAAAGATCCTCATAGGGAATATTTTTTTGAATAAGAGGAAAGAGATCCTTAGTAGGGATATGCACCTCCACAATCAAGAAGAGATCCTTATTAAAGACACAAATCCATGAAGGGAAAGAAGAAAAGAATAAACAAAATATTATTTCCCCCCATTGTAGAGGCAATAATACCAAGATATTATGTGGCTACCCAAGTATGATTTTACATGAAATTGTACCACCATGAATGACAAAGATCCCCCAACGGGTAAGCTACTAAGATCACATAGTGAGGAGCAATATAATATACAAATTTATTGCTATTCATCTATCATTTTAATAGTATCATTATCCATGAGTTATTAAATTTTGTAAATTAGGACATTCAATTGTTTGATGGCTATGAAATTGATGTTATGTGCAGAAAGGGTTATTGTCTTAGCTAGGTTTACAAATTCTTCTTTTTTTTTCTACAAAATAACAAGCATCTAAAATTTAAGAAGATCATCCATAGATGTTTGAGATGATGAGTGGAGATATCATATGCCTTCTCTAGTGGATTGTGAGGGAGGATCTATAAGGACCTTGATTCCTTGTTCTAACTTTCAAAGACCATGTCCACTATAACCTTGTTTTGAAATAATATCATAGCCAACCTCAAAAAAAAATTTCAATTGTGAGGGAGGACTTTCATTATGAAATTATTTGTAATTTGTTGTGTAAGGACATGCTGAAGGAACAAAGGGATGAATAGATGAGGAAGTAATACCCTTTGTATTAAGATTCTCATTCCTATCACTATTATTCCTATCCACTTTGTTAGATGCGGAAGTATACTCATCATCTAAAGCCTCATTTTAAGTTAATGTTATGTTAGGAGATAGGTAATGAATAAAATGCATAATATCATCTTTCCTTAAAAATAAGCTCTAGGAGAATAAGGAGGATCTAGAGTGATAGATGTACTAATATTAACATGTTTATTTGCCCCTGTTGCACCAAAGTGTATTTGTGAGAAGAGGATGGTTCAATGTTACTCTTCAATGTTGCATATCCATTGGAGTGATCATTGGTAGGATTGTTGATTCTTTTTTCATAAACAAAAGATACCCTAGGAGAGGTGTGATTCATTTTAATATCATCTCTAAGATTAGATAGGGTTTTGTTTGAAACATCTACCAAAGCTTTGATGAAATATAATGCCTCCCATGTTTGGATTTTGTCATTTGTTTATTTTGTTCCCAAATAGACTTTTTATAATATTTATTCCATAACTGTGCACTTATTATTCTTTTGTATTCGCACCCACATGGTGCATCCTACTTATAATTATATTCTTTTGTTCATATGATGTTATTGATGTTGATGTGGATAGTAGGTTACACTTGTAGTTTCAATGATGATAATATATCCATGATGACTCTATGATGATGTGATATGATGCCATACAATGATGTTTAGATTATTATATGAGGATATTGCGTGTCTCCAAGAAGTTGAGTCCACTTTTTGGTAGAAAAGTGGAAGTGCTTTTCCTATTTTTTAGAATTCATCCTATTTGACCTAAAAATTTAAAGCACTTAAAGAATGAATCTTGTAAAAAGTTTGTAATATAAAATGTATTGTTCGAAGTCTAGCTTCCAAATATGTAATTTATTTTAATACCCAGATGATAGAAATTAATTTTGAATAGGGATTACCATGCCTATGTACAACAAGAATAATTTGACCTAAATGAAAGTATTTTTTTGAATCCTTTTGGGAAAAGAATTTCAACTCACCCACCTTTGATGAGGATATTTTTTTGTAATTTTTTTTTTTAAAATTTGTTAATTTTGTATTGGGCACAATTTTTGTTTTGAAAAACCCTTGTGTACAACAAGCATAACTTCACCTAAACTTAACATTTTTTTATTTTTTTTTTGAAACTATATAGAATTGTTTCTAGTTTGATGCCATATAATGTTTTTTTCAAAAAACTTAAAAACAAAAAAATTGCTAAAAAAATAAAAAACCTTGTTATTTCAAGTTTATGGACCTCTTTCATTACAAATTATTTTAAAAATAAAAAATATAATCCATTTTTTCAAAAAAATATATATTTGTAATTTAGACAGTCTCTTCAATAATGGGTTTTAATTTCTTCAAAAAAATCTGCAAAAAAGGTCTTCGAATATATGTCCAAAGTTAGAATTTTGTATGGAGACTGACATAACCTTCAAGTTGTAGGTCAAACCAATCCAAGGCTAAGGGTCATCTCCACAGGGCTTTTTCCAAACTAAAATCCAAAGCAAAAATCAATGTTGGAATTCAATTTTTTTTAAACAGGATCCCATTTTTTTTATTATATATATTTTTAATATATATATATATATATATATATATATATATATTAAAAATAACATATATATACATGAAATATAACCTTTAAGTATAAGTCATATTTCATGTATATATTGGTAGGATGTTTGAGAGTGGTTTCAAATCTCTAGGAGTTATAATGCAAATTCTAGATTTTAGAAGATCTTATAAATTTTTAGACAATCAAATTCCAACAATTAGCAAGCTTCTATTAGCATTTTCTTACTCTCTACATCACTCTCTTTATCTCCCTCAATCTCTAGACCTATCTATCTCCATATTACTCTTCCTCTATCCTCTCTTTGCCTCTCTTCATCTCACGCTCTCCTCTCTCTCCCAAAATCTAGATCTATATCTTTACCTCTCTCTCACATCCTTAACTCTCTACTCTTTTTCTCCTCTCTCTCTCTATACACCTCCCCTCACTCCCTCCCTACCTCTACTTTTCTACATATACCTCTCTCTCTCTCTCTCTCTCTCTCTCTCTCTCTCTCTCTTCTTGTTGGAGATTGTTGGACATTGTTGTTGCTATGATATGTTGTTGTCATTGATGTCAACATATTCCTGTGATTTTCTCCTGTGATTGTAGATTAGGGAGATCTTATGATCCGGTTTGCAGTTTTGGTGCTTTGCAGAGTTCGGTATTTCCTCTGGTATATTTTGGTGTGATCAGCTCATGATCTGAGATTTTGGGATATTGTTTGGGATGGTCTTGTGTATCTTCATTTCAGATGGTTTGTTATTTGGTGCTCCGCAAGTTATCTTTCTTCGTGATAGTTTTTGATTGGTTGTGTTCCTGAGTTTCAGACGTTGACAAATGAAGATTTGATAAGTGGTGTTGGTGCAGTTGTTTCTGATGAGTCTAACATTCTTGTTGGTGTTTCCTAATTATTTCCTATTTTTTTATGATCCGCATTGATCGTTGTGCGAGTTTTTAGTGGTTTTCATGAACCAATGATGATTTTTCGTGTTATGCGGTAGTTTTGGTGGTGTAGCGTGTTGCGGTTGATCTTGGCGTGATTTCTAGTGGAGTTGAGTGTTTGGGAATTTGAATTAGTACCATGTTCTGTCATGAAAATAATTATATTGGTCTGATGGTTGATATTTGTATCATTTGATGTAATTTTGTAATTGAGGGTTGAGGTTTTAACTGACCTTGTTGTCAAGGTTGATGATTTGTATATATAGGTGATATTATCATGTAATTTACGTGTTGAGGTTGTGTCTGCATTATCAGAGAGTGTTGTGTGTGTGATAAAGTGATTCATCTTTCAATGTTGAGGAGAGATTGGTGTTGTTGAGAAGAAATGATGCTTAACTGGAACTATAATCAGGCATTTGGAGATGCTATTCTTTCAGTTCATTTCTTTCGGATTGTAGTCTGAATCTTATTGTAAGTCAGTGAGACTTCCCTGAGGGTTGTAGCCTTCCAGACCATTATCTTTTGAGAAGTGAGCTCTAGGAAGTGTGTTTGAATCCATGTGCATTCCTCATTGTAATATTTTCACATACTATTGCAGAGTTTCATCTTACTATGGGTAGGTTTCCACTGTGGTTTTTCCCTTAATCGGGTTTTCCACGTCAAAATCTTGGTGTTGTGTGTTGTGCCTTCAATTTACTTATCTTTTTTAGTGTCACAGTTTATCAGATCTGTATTTGTGATTAAGTTTGTAGATCTAGTGAAAACTGATTCACCCATGCCCTCTCAGTTTTCCTTCCTTGTTGTTGCTAACAAGGTATTAGAGCCAGATCCTCCAGAAGAATCTTAACCGCTTGAGGAGATCCAAGATGGCAACTGGAACTATAGGTGTTATCTTTAAGAAGGACAGTTCAAGATTTGATGGAAGTAACTATGCTATATGGAAGTACCGTATGGAAGTGCACTTGAAATGTCTTGGAGAATATTACTGGAAGATTACAAAGAATGCATATTATGCTCCTCCGAATGGATCGGTTGCTGCAGATGAGATCAAGGAATATAAACATAATATTAGAGTGAAGGAAGCATTGCTTAGTGCCCTGACTATTTCAGAGATGAAAAATGTAATGGAACTTTAGATAGCACATGAGATCTGGGAGAAGCTCAAAATCTTGTATGAAGGAGACAAACAAGTGAAAGTTGCTAAGTTACAGAGTTTGAAAGGAAAGTATGAGATGCTGAAGATGGGAGATGATGAGAACATACACTCTTTCATGGCTAAGGTGAATGACCTTGTCCTAGGTATCAGATGTGTTGGTGGAACCATTGAAGAAAATGAAATTGTGGGTAAGGTGTTGAGATCATTGCCTCCTGCTTATAAACATAAGGTAGTTGTTATTGATGAGATTCGGAGTGTGACTACAATGATAAGAGATATGTTGGTTGGAAAGATTGTTGCATTTGAGATGAGCGAATTTGGAGAATCACATGGAAAGTCTGAGACAATATTTAGAGCATCAACATCTATATCTGAAAAGAAAATATATGATCCTGATGAGTGCAAAATATCTAGATATGAAAGAGAAAGAAGAGATATAGAAGAGAAAGAAAGAGAGTTAGATGAGCTTAAAGCATTGATTGCCCAAAGATTGCCTAAAGGAGCTGGTAAGTATAATGGAAAACTGCCTCTGAAATATTTCTCTTGCAATAAGATAGGACATTTTGCTTCTATATGCTTAGAGAGAATGGCTAAGTATGATATGCATGATAAGTTTGATAAGCATGATAGGAAGATATGAGAAGCATGACAAGTATGATAAGCCTTATAAGTCTAACAGGAAGTATAGGAATCAGAAGAACTGTTATTATGTTGTTGATGAAGGTTTTATAAATGAAGAATCAAAAGGAGATGAAGTTGTGTTTATTGCCATTAAAGAAGATAGACTAGTACTTGTTGATTTCGCAAGTTGTTTTGTTGAGGAGAAAGTTGAAGAGAAGGATGAATGGATGATTGACAACGGATGTTCACATCATATGACTGGTGATGAAAGCAAATTTGTGAGTATGGAAAGGTATGATGGTGGAATATTAAGATTTGGAGATGACAAAGCCTGTGTGATCTGTGGTAGAGATTCTATTTCTTTTGATGGTAAGCATAACACTGATGATGTCTTGTATGTTGAAGGTTTGAAGCATAATATTTTGAGTGGTGGATAGATGGTTGATAAAGGTTATGATCTACAATTCAAGGATGTAAAATGCAATATCTTGAATGCCTCTAGTATAGAAATTGCATCTGGAACTAAGACAAAAGGTAACATTTTTCATTTGAATGCTGGTGAGAAAAGTTGTCTGTTTGCTCAGATGTATGAGAGTTAGTTGTGGCATAGGAGAATGTGTCATGTTAACTTTGATTCAATGATTAAGATCATATGTACTCAAGTTGTTAGAGATATGCCTAAGATTGTTAAGCCTGCTAATTCGGTATGTAAGGAATGTCAGTTGGGTAAGAAAACAAGGATTTCTTTCAAGAGCAAATAGTATACATCTG
This sequence comes from Cryptomeria japonica, assembly GCF_030272615.1. NCBI lineage: Eukaryota > Viridiplantae > Streptophyta > Pinopsida > Cupressales > Cupressaceae > Cryptomeria > Cryptomeria japonica. The sequence continues at coordinate 913,627,304 of NC_081407.1, forward strand.
ATGGATTGCTAGATCTTGTGCATACTGACCTATGTGGACCTACAAATGTTAGAAGTGTGCAGGGTGACAGATATTTTATGTTGCTAATCGATGATTATTCTAGGATGATGTGGGTTATTTTTTTCAAGGAGAAATCAGAAGCATTGGACAAATTCAAGATATTCAAAGCAAAGGTTGAGATTGAATCTAGATTGAAGGCGAATTGTATGAGATTTGACAAAGGTGGAGAATTTTGTTCTGGTGACTTCAACTCATTCTGTGAGAAGCATCGGATTAGAAGACAATTATATGCTCCTAGAACCCCTCAATGGAATGGATTTGTTGAAAGAAAGAACATAATTGTCTTGGATACTGCAAGGACTATGCTAATTCAAGGGAATGTTTTGAAGATCTATTGGAGAGAAGCTATTAGCACTGTTATTTACACATTCAATAGAGTTCATATTAAAGCTGATACCAGTAAGACTCTTTATGAGCTATGGTTTGGTCATGTTCCTACTGTAAGATATTTCAGAGTATTTGGTAGAAAATGTTATATCAAGAGAGATGAAGATATAGGAAAGTTCGATGCTAGAAATGATGAAGGAATTTTCTTGGGATATTCTACAAAGAGCAAAGCCTACCGGTGCTACAATAAGAGATTGAGGAAGATAGTGGAAAGTGCAAATGTTAAGGTGGATGAGAACCTTGGGAAGGAGATCAAAGGATGTGAATATGATGATGGTCAGCATATTATTCTACACCCTATTCAGACTAAAAGAACCAAAGCAAACTTATCTAGTAGAGATTCAATCCAGATTTTGTTGTTGTCGGTGAAAAGGTGGGGGAACCAGAGAATCTGAACAATCAGAAGACTCTGAGGTATGTAAGAGTGAATCATTCTGAAAACCAGATTGTTGGTGATAAGAATAAAGGTGTGATGACTAGAAGAAGGTTAGCTATTGAAGAAGGATGTTTGATTTCTATAGTTGAACCTAAATATGTTGCTGAAGATTGTAAAGATGAAAATTGGATGAGAGCTATGGAAGAAGAAATAGATCATATTGAAAAGAATAACACATGAGAGCTTGTGCCTAGACCTAAAGATAAGAATGTTATAGGTACTAAATGGGTGTTCAAGAATAAGTTAAATGAAGCTGGTGAAGTTGTCAGATATAAAGCTAGACTGGTTTAGAAAGGATATTCACAGAAAGAAGGGATTGATTATGAGGAGACTTTTGCTCTGGTGGCCAAACTTGAAGCTATTAGATTGTTGCTTGCATATGTTGCTTATAAATATTTCAAGGTATATCAGATGGATATCAAATCTGCCTTTTTGAATGGTGATCTTGAGGAAGAAGTCTACATTGAGCAACTTGATGGATTTTCATTATCAGATGATGGGGACATGGTATGCAAACTGAAGAAATCTCTTTATGGATTGACACAAGCCTCTAGAGCCTGGTATGCTAGATTAGATAAGTATTTGTTGAAATTGGAATTTAATAAAGGTGTTGCTGACATTAATCTGTACTTTAAGATTGAGAATGATAACATCTTGATTATTGAAGTCTCTATTGATGATATTATCTTTGGAGGTGATGATGAGTTGAGTATGAAGTTTGTCGGTGATAGGTAGAAAGAATTTGAGATATCTATGATTGGTGAGATGAAATTTTTCTTAGGTTTGTAGATTTCACAGACTGAAAAAGGTTTATTTATATCTTAAACTAAGTATGTGTATAAATTGCTAAACAATTTTGGGTTGGATTCATCCAAACCTGTTGGAACTCCTATAGTGACTGGTTGTAAATTATCTAAGAATGATGAATCTCCAAAAGCTAATTGGAGCCTGCACAGATTTATGGTTAGTGGACTGCTATATCTTACTCAAACTAGACCGGACATTATGCATGTTGTGTGTATGGATGCTAGATATCAAATTGATCCGAAAGAGAGTCATGTCACTGTTGTGAAAAGGATATTTAGATACCTAAAGGGAACTGTGGACTATGGTTTGTGGTATCTAAGGAATGATGATTTCATGTTATGTGTCTACACTAATGTTGTTTGGTTTGGTGATGTAGATGACCGAAAGAGCACTACCAATGGAGCATTCTTTTTGGGTAAGAAATTGATTTCATGGGCTAGTAAGAAACAAGATTCAGTATCCTTATCTATTGTTGAAGCCGAGTACATTGTTGTTGCTAGTAATTGCACTCAAATAGTTGGGATGAAGCAAATGTTGAAGGATATCAAAATTATCTATGATGAGCCTACTATCATATAGTGTGATAATTTCAGTGCTATTAACATGTCAAAGAATTTGGTGCAACATTCAAAGACTAAGCACGTGTCAATCAAGTATCATTACTTGAGAGAGAAAGTCAATGAAGAGAAAGTGAAGCTGGAGTATGTATCTACGAAGGAATAAATTGCTGATATTTTTACTAAGCCTTTGCCTACAAATACATTTGTCTACTTAAGAGACAAGTTAGGGGTATCTACCCCTTCTGATCAGAACTAGATGCATTGAGTTGCATCAATCCCGTGGACTTCAGAGCCTTATCTTTCTATCTGGATTCGTGAGTTGATGCTGCTCCTTTTGTGGAGTAGTTCGTGTTTTAGGGGGAGAGAGCTTGGTTTTTTTGGTTTGAGATCTTTGGCATTGTTGTCAAAGGGGGAAAGAGATCATGTGAAAAACTGCTTTATTTGTCTTGATCTAAGGGGGAGTTTGTTGGAGATATCTTCTTTCTTTGCATTGATTGCTTTTCACATTCATATGTTGCCATCAATGCCAAAGGGGGAGATTGTTAGACATTGTTGCTGCTAGGATATGTTTTTGTCATTGATGTCAACATATTCCTATGATTTGCTCTGGTGATTGCAGATTAGGGAGAACATATGATCCGATTTGCAGTTTTGTGCTTTGCAGAGTTCGGTATTTCCTCCGGCATATTCTGGTGTGATTAGCTCATGATCTGAGATTTTGGGATATTGTTTGGGATGGTCTTTTGTATCTTCATTTTAGATGGTTCATGATTTGGTGCTCTACAAGTTATCTTTCTTTGTGATAGTTGTTGGTTAGTTGTATTCCCGAGTTTTAGACATTGATAGATGAAGATTTGATAAGTGGTGTTGGTGTAGCTATTTCTAATGATTCTAACGCACTTTCTGGTGTTTCCTAATTGTGTCCTATTTGTTTTGATGATCTGTATTTATCGTTGTGCGATTTTTGAGTTTTTTCATGAACCAATGATGATTTTTCAGGTTATGCGGTATTTTTAGTGGTGTAGCATGTCGTGGTTGATCTTGGCGTGATTTTCAGTGGAGTTAAGTGTTTGGGAATTTGAATTAGCACCATATTATGTTATGTAAATCATTCTATTGGTCTGATGGTCAATCTTTGTAACATGTGATGTAATTTTGTAATTGAGAGTTGAGGGTTTAGTCGACCATGTTGTCAAGGTTGATGATTTGTATATATAGGTGATATTGTCATGTAACTTAGGTGTCAAGGTTGTGTGTGCGATCAAGTGATTCATATTTTAGTGTTGAGGAGAGATTGATGTTACTGAGCAAACAACTGTGCTTAATCAGAACTGTAATCAAGAATTTGGAGATGTTATTATTTCAGTTCATTTCTTTCGGATGGTAGTCTGAATTTAATTGTAAGTCAGTGAGACTTCCCTGAGGGTTGTAGCCTTCTGGGCCATTATCTTTTTAGCAGTGAGCTCTAGACAGTGTGCTTGAATCCATGTGCATTCCCCATTGTAATATTTTCACATACTACTACAGAGTATCATCTTACTATGGGTAGGTTCCCACCATGGTTTTTCCCTTAACTAGGTTTTGCACATCAAAATCTTGGTGTTGTGTCTTGTGCCTTCAATTTTCTTATCTTTGCTAGTGTTGCTGTTTAACAGATCTGTATTTGTGATTAAGTTTGTAGATCCAGTGAAAATTGATTCACCCCCCTCTCAGTTTTCTTTCTTTGTTGCTAACACTTCTCTCCACTTATTTCCATCTCTCTCTCTCTCTCTCTCTCTCTCTCTCTCTCTCTCTCTCTCTCTCTCTCTCTCTCTCTCCATCTTGATCCCTCCCTCTTTCCATCTCTCCCACTCTCTACCTATCCATCTCTCTATGCTTCTTTCTATCTCTTCTCTCCCTTTCTCTATCCATCTAAATCCCCACCCACTCTATCATTTTAAAATTAGAGAGGGAGGGAGGAAGAGGTGGGTAGATTGCATGGGAGGGGAGCTAAAGAGAGGGTGATGGGAGATAGCTATAATTAGAGAGAGATGGATATGTAGAGAGGGGGAGAGATATGGAGGGAGGGGTGGAGAGAAAGAGAGAGAGAGAGAGAGAGAGAGAGAGAGAGAGAGAGAGAGAGAGAGAGAGAGAGAGAGAGAGAGAGAGAGAGAGAGAGAGAGAGAGAGTTAGACATATAGGTCTAGTTTTTGGGAGTGAGAGGAGAGAGTGAGATAGACATTTAGAGAGAGGATAGACATGAGATAAAAGTAGAGATGGAGCAAGGGAGAGGTAGGTATAGAGAGTGAGAGGGGAGATAAAGAGTGATTGGGAGATAGATGGATAGAAAGAGAGGGAGAGGGAAGAAAAAAAGAAGTAGAGAGATAGATAGGTAGAGAGTGGGAGAGAGGGAAGGAGGGAGGGGTGGAGAGGTAGAGATGGAGAGAGAGAGAGAGGATGGAAGAGAGATGCATGTAGAGAAATATAAGTTGGTTGGGGAGGACATAAAGGTATGTATATAGAGATAGAGATGTATATGTATAGAAATAGAGGTAGGTAGTGAGTGAGGGGAGGTGTGTAGAGAGTTAAGGATTTGAGAGGAAGAGGTAGAGAGATAGGTCTATATTTTAGGAGAGAGAGGAGAGAGTAAGATAGAGAGATAGGGAGGGGATAGAGGGGAGATAAAAGTAGATTGGGAAGAAGGGGTGGTGTGTGTGAGAGAGAAAGAAATAGAGGGTAGAAGATATATGTATTTAGAGAAAGGTATGTAGAAAGAGATAGAGATGTATATGTAGAGAAAAAGAGGTAGGTAGGGAGTGAGGGGAGGTGTGTAGAGAGAAAGGAGATAGGGAGTAGAGAGTTAAGGATGAGAGAGGGAGAGGTAGAGAGATAGGTCTATATTTTGGGAGAGAGATGAGAGAGTGAGATAGAGAGGTAGAGAGAGGATAGAGGGGAGATGAGGGTTGGAAGGAGTGGTGGTTTTTGAGAGACATATACCTCTCTCTTTCTCTCTCCCTACCTACCTATATTTATCTACATAAATCTCTATTCCATCGTCTCTCTCTCTCCCACCCTCTTCTCTCCACTTCTTTCCATCTTTCCTTGACTCTCTTTCTCTCTCTCTACATCTTGATCACTCCCTGGTTCCCTCTCTCCCACTCTTTACCTATCCATCTCTCTCTACTTGTTTCTATCTCTTCTCTCCCTCTATCCATATAACTCCCCACCCACTCTACCTTTATAAAATTAGAGAGGGGGGTAGATTATATGAGAGGGGAGATTAAGAGAGTGATTAAGGACATAGATGGATATAAAGAGAGGAAGAGGGGAGATAGAAATAAGTAGAGAGATGTAAAGCTAGAGTGGGGGAGAGAGGGAGGGGTGAAGAGGTGGAGAGAGAGGGGGGTGGGAGGGAGAAAGAGAGAGGTTGGAAGATAGATGGATGTAGAGAAAGAGAAGTTGGCAGGGAAGGAGAGAAAGTTATGTAGAGAGAGATAGGTATATGTAGAGAAATAGAGGTAGGTAGAGAGTTAAGGGAGGTGTGTAGAGATAGAGAATTGACAAAGAGTAGAGAGTTAGGGATGTTAGAGAGAGATAGAGAGATAAGTCTAGATTTTGGGAGAGAGAGAGAGAGAGAGAGAGAGAGGAGAGAATGATATAAAGAGATAGAGAGTGGATATAGGGGAGATAATGTGAGAGTTTAGAAATACAACACCACAGGAGCCCAAATGATCTCTACAACCTGTTACAAGAAGAAGCAAGGAAGCAACCGAAAAAATAATAAACACAGGAAAATTCTCAAGAAGATGAGAGATCTGTATTCACAAAAATGTGTAATAGAATAATGATACAAAGAAAAGAATTCAACCTCTAATAGGTCAAGAAACCCTAAAAGGGAAAACCCTAGGCTTGCACATAATAATTAATAAAAGAATTAATTATTATGCACCTAATGTTAGCTTAAGTGTAAAGGAGATAAAGGGGAACTTAATTAATTAAACAAATATCATTTAATTAATCAAGTAAAGACCCAATTACTCTAACACCCCCCCTTAAGCTAGACTTAGGGAGAAGGTAAAACCTAGAACAACTACTGAAAGAAAGAAAGATGGGTCCCGACAACAAGGCCTGATCAGGTACCCAAATACAATGAAATCTCTATGAAATGGAGAAAAAGGAGAAAACCCAATGGGAAAAAACTCCTCTCCAAAAAGAGATAAAAGAACATGCTAAAAGAAGCAAGAAGGAAGGAAGGCCTCATAAAGACCTCCCAAGGACAACTTCTTTCACCGCAAGCATAGAGCACAACTGAAGATAGCGTGGTGATGCAAAAGGTTTCATGAAGATGTCTGCAACCTGCTCGACAGTGGGAATGTACTCCAAAATGAGAGAACCATCTTGAATAAACTGGCAGATGAAATGCATGTGAAGCTCAATGTGCTTCATTCACTGATGCTCTACTGAGTTGCGATAAATGTGAATAGAACTCTGATTGTCACACCAAAGAATAGTGGGACTATCAAGAGGAAAACCAAACTCAGTCATAACTGTCGAAGCCATAAGATCTCCTAACTGGCGAGCATAGTAGCTTGGTACTCAGCCTTGGTAGATGATAATGCATGAGCAATCTACTTCTTGCAAGACCATGTGATAGGACCAGAGCCAAGACAAAAAACAAAGCCAGAAGTAGACTTCCGATCATTGACATCACCATCCCAATTTGAGTCAGTGTAGCCAACAATGTGAGGTTCCCCTAATGTGTAGTGAATGCCATGAGAAATAGAGCCCCAAATGTACCACAAAATAAATTTGGAAGCTTGCCAATGACTCTCATGAGGATCATGGGAGAATCAAGAGACAAGGCCAACCACAAAGGAAAGATCAGGATGAGTGTGTGTCGGTACAACAAACTGCCAACCAACTACCTATTAAATGTAGAATCTACTGAAGGAGTGGAGCAAGTAGTAATCAAAACAACCCCTGACTAAAAAGGAGTGGGAGAAAGCTTGCAATCAAGCATGCCAAAGCATTGAAGGATGTCAAGAGAATACTTCTACTGGTAAATGAAGATCCCATCAGAAGACTGAATCACTTGAAGACCAAGAAAAAAGTACAAAAGACCAAGATCTGTCATCTCAAACTAGTCCATCAAAGCTCGCTAAACATGGTGAATCATAGAGGATGAGATACCTGTGATGAGGAGATCATCAACATATAGCACAAGAATCAGGATCTCACCCTCAAGACATTAAATGTATACTGTGTGATCGGAATGACAACGTGTGAAACCAGTGGAGAGAAAGAAAGAGTCCATCTTCTCATACCAAGCCCGAGGGGCCTATTTGAGACCATACAATGAACGCCAAAGTTTGCAAACCAAAGAAATGCCCTGCACAAATCCCTGAGGCTGCTTCATATAGATTTCCTCCTATAGGTCTCCATGTAAGAAAGAACTCTTCACATCCCTCTGAAAAACGAGCCATCCCCTAGAAGCTGCAAGGGATAGTACAAAGCGAATAGATTTCATCTTGGTGACAAGGGCAAATGTCTTAGAGTAATCAATACCCTCAACGTGCGAGAAACCCTTCGCAACAAGACGTGTTTTCTACTTATCAATCCAACCATCAGAAGCATACTTAGTGCGATACAACCAGTGGCACCAAACCATCTTTCTGCCCTTAGGAAGAGGATAGAGATCCCAAGTATTATTCCTTATCAAAGAAGAATACTCCTCATCCATAGCACAATCCCACTCAGGGTGTCCTGTTGCCTCTAAAAACTTTTAAGGATCATCTGAAATGGCATGACTCAAAATACTAGAACCCATAGTATGAGAACGGGTGCGATGAGTATCTAAAGGATCACCGGCCATAGATCCTACCGCCTCAACAGTAAAGCGAGACCACTTGGGCATCTAAGGTGGAGCAAGTGGAGGTGGGGATGGTGGATCATCAGTAGTATCATCAGAATCATCCTCAACATAATCCTGAAGAGATGCAGTGGGAGGAGTAGGTAGAGGGGTAGACACTAGAGACAAGGTATCCACTGTGGGAAGGCGCTCATTAAACTGAACATCCCATCGAAACAGGACCTCTCTAGAATCAAGATCAAATGACCTCTCTGGAATCAGGATCAAACAACCTGTACGCCTTAACATCCTCACAGTAGCCAACAAAAATGAGGGGTCGGCTCTTCTGCTCCATTGCTTTCCTCTAAGCATCAGGAATAAAAGACTATGCCTCACTTCCAAATACTCGAAAAAAAGAAACATCAGGCTTGTCATGAGACCAAGCCTCCTCAGGAGTCATATGTCAAGTCTCCTTGTGAGGCATCCGAATCTGAATGTAGTTGGCACAATTGACTGCCTCAGCCCAAAAGGACAAATCCATGGACCTGGATTGAATCATACAATTTGCCATCTCTCGTAAAGTTATGTTCTTTCTCTCAGCGCCACCATTCTGCTAAGGGGCGTAGGGAAAAATAAACTGATGTTGTAAACCATGCTTAGTGCAAAAATCTCTGAAAACCTGATTCACATACTCCCCCCCATTATCTGTACGTATCCGCCAAATAGAACAACCAGACTGCTTCTCTACAAATGTCTTGAAGATTCAAAATGAATCAAATACAGCAGACTTGTACTTAAGAAAGTACACCCATGTGTGTCTGGAGAAGTCATCAATAAATGTGAGTACATACTTGGCCCCAGAAAAAGGAGTAGGGAATGACATGAGGTCACTATGAATCAACTCCAAAGGTGCTAAAGCACGGGGGCTCTTCCCTTCAGAAAGGGATCACTATGATGCTTTCCAAGCACACAACCATGACAAACACCATCAGTGTAGGAAATTTGTGGGAGCCCAAGAACAAGTGCCTGTGTACTCATCTGCTGAAGATATCTGTAATTGGCACGGCCCAAGCGCTCATGCCAAAGCTTACTCACTGAATCAGCATGTGCTATAAGAGATGAACTTGCACCCATAGAGGGCTCAAATCCATCAAATCTATAAAGACAAGATGCAGTATCAACACTCCCAGTAGCCACAACCAAATCAGAGTCATGGAGGTCCCAAATAACCACACCATGTGGTGAGAACTCAATTGTCTTACCAAAGCCAAAATGGCAAATCTGATAAATGGGGAGGAGGTTCCTCAATATGTCAGGAACAACCAGAACATCCTGCAAAGTACCCCCATCCAAAAAGACAAAACTTGAACCCAAGACTAAAAGCTGAACTGAGTCACCCACTGCAATCTGTGAAGTACCACAAGAGGCAAGAGAAGTAACCAACTGCTAAGTGTGAGTCATATGGTGAGAAGCCCAAGAATCTAAAATCCAAGTGGACCCATAGGTTGAAGCTCAAGCATTGAGAGCAAGACCTTTCCCTGTGGAAGGAGAAGACGCCTGAGGTGAGGAGATGTGATGTTGTTGCATGGCTTCCCCTAAAACCTCTAATCGTTTCCAACACCTAGAAACTGGATGTCCTTCCTTGCCACATAACTACAAGAATCTATGAATTTCTTCTTAGTCTTGGAGGAAGACTCACCAGACTGTGAAGATTTCTCTTGTTTCGAAGGAAATGGTGGTTTAGAATCAAACTTAGGAGGTGGCTTGGAGGAATGCTCACTACCTGCAAAATTCTTTTTCGGCTTCAATTTCTTCTTTTTCTTCTCCATAGAGGACTGAGAAACCAATTCTTTGTTCTTGGACCCTGAGAGCATGTCCAGCTAAGAAAGGTGAGACTACTCATGAGACAAACGCTCACAAAACACATCAAAGGTAGGAATGGTGAAATGAGCACCCAAGCCATCCATGGTGGAGTAAAAAGGAGAGGCAAAAAATTGAAAGAGACCCCGAAGCTTTGAAAGGATCAAGTGAATGCACTCTGGGTCTGTCTTGATCTTGCCACACCCCTAGAGAATAGATCTGGTAGTCTTGCATTTGTTCAAAAAATCCTCAATGGTGGGAAAGGAATCAGGTGACAAGGAAATCAACTCTGCCTCAATCTGTAATGCCTAGATCTCATTAACTCTCCTGAAGATAGTCTCAAACTTCAACCACATAGCGTGAGGAGTGAGCAAAGCATCAAGGTGAAACAAAAGACTATCAGAAAAATGTAATGAGAGAAAACCCATGGCCTCATCCATCTTGTTTATGTACTAAAGAACCTCAAAAGGATGCTACAACAGAGGCTGAACCTCATCCAAACAAGACCACAACCCTCTGGCCCTAAGAAGCCTCGTGATGCGAGGCTTCTAGGTGTGATAGTTGTGTGATGTCAACAACTCAATTAGAGAATCTGCCATGAAACTCTGCACCTGTACCTGCTTGTGTATTTTTTATTATGTGATCTTTCAGAATAGATAGAAGATGCAAAAGGGTTTGTTTGTTTTGAGAGTTTTGGTGTTCTAGATTTCTAATATAAATGACAAAAAGCAAGAAAAAAACACCCCCCACAAGAGATAAACCCAAACCTTAGTACATACTGATGAGCAGGAAGCAGTGCATAAGAAAAAAAACTTCAAACTGAAATCTCATGTACCTGATAAAAATCCTGAGAAACAAGATCACATATTTGAATAGAGCATGCTGATAGCTTTCCAAAAATGGAGTCCGTTTGCCCATTCTACGACCTCGAAAGTGCAGAAAAGAGACCCCACTTTGACTGGAAAAAAGTACAATCAAACAACAAAGTTGAAAAAAAAATTCCAACACCACGAGGTCCAGCTTGGAACCAGCTTTCTGACGCCTATTTATTTTTGAAAAAATGACTCCATATGCTCAAGATATGGTAAAAAAACAAACCCCCCTAAAAGAGGTAAGAGGGAGGTTGTTTGGTGGCAGGGCCGGACGGAGACTAGTACATTTGGGCCTAAATTCTAATGGCTAATTGTCAGAATTGCGATGACACCACGTCGGACTTCTGACCAACTTTACCATCTAAAACTCATTGTCGGCCTTCCCAACGATGCCATTTGTGTCGGTCGTCCGACAACATTATGAAATCCTCTGACGATGGCTATATTTGCTCCTCTGACCACAAATTTTGGCAGATTACCGTCGGAATTCTGATGGATGCTATGTTTGCTCCTCGACGACTATCCAACATGGAAGCGACATTGGATATACAGCATCCTTGTCGGATGTTTCTTTAGTTGTCGTCGAAATTTTGATGGTGAGAGATGATGTGGGTCAAACGGCTTTGCCATCGGTGCATGAAAGCATTGAATGAGTTCTACTTTTAAAAATTGCATAAAACATTTATTATTTATTTGATTCAGTGTTATTTGCAAAAAGGGATTATCAATGATGTTTCCTTTCTCCAAGAATTGTCTAGGATCTTTCCGTCAAATAATATGTAACATCGAATGACTAAATCTTTTCTTTACAAATGCTTATTTTATTTAATTATTATCCGAGTGTGAATTAAAATTTATATTTGTACGGAAGAAAAACATACAAGCTGAAGAGTCATGTGCAAGTAAAATTTTGTAAAAGAAAGCAAGCAGTCATTATCTCAAATGACATGGAAACAAGCTCATCAGCTGCCTAGAAGAGAGCAATTAGAGAAAAGCAGAGGAAAGTGTTAAAGGGTGATAAATACATAGAGAGTATGCAATACAAACAAACAATGTCTGGAGTGTGTGATGTGACATCTCTAATTTATGTCTAGAGGGACTAACTAGTTTTGGAGTTCCTACGAAACCTATTGGGCCACGCTTGGAGGAAATCGATGTGTTCATGCAAGGAGCACCTTTTTTCTATTATGAGAATGATGCTTTTGCGCCGAAGGATATTTGGAAGACAATATCCAAAAATTTCTATAGTGTGGAACCAGAGTTGGCAGACTCGAAGTACTTTTCAGCTTCCAGAAGACCAAGAGGTTATGTACACAATCTCCCAATAGAAGGGTGATTTCAAGCATTACCTCTCCCCCCCATGACTATTCAGGAAGCACTTCCTTAGACAAAGGACTATTGGCCTCCATGGGATCAAAGAAAAAAATTGAAGCATAGACTCGAGACGATATGGTAGTGTCCTTCATGAAGAACTCTGCACTATAATTGAAAATTCATGAGGGAAACTGTAAGATAGTGAATAGAAATACATTCTTGAAAAGTGGGAAGAATGGATCTTGGTTTGGGTGGGGCCAGGGCCAAGTCAGGTGGCTCCTCTAGAGGTTGACGAGATAGAAATCATATTAGGATTTGGAAAAGATTACACTCATGGAACTTTGTGTGTGACTAATCGATTGCGTTGTTTAGGTAATGCATTCCAAATAGATACAGTTGCATACCATTTATCTGTCTTGATTAAAGCCTTTTATCCTGATGGCATTAAATTAAAGTTCTTTGTCTATTCTCTAGTGATTTCTGGAGTAGAGGTTGCTTTGCATCGACCTGGGATACATTTAACTTGTGTTGTATCTGCGGAAATATGTATCCTAGGTTGATGCAATGCAACCTCTCCTCCACCAATACTAGATAGAAGAGAAAGTACTTTGATTTAATGCCATCAGGATTAAAGGCTTTACTCAAGACAGAGAAATGGTATGCAATTGATCAGTCGCACATGAGGTTCCATGAGTGTGATCTTTTTCAAATCCTAATATTATTTCTATCTTGTCAACCTCTAGAGGATCCACCTAACCTGGCCCCACCCAAACCAAGTTCCATTCTTTGCACTTTTCAAGAATGTATTTATGTTCACTATCTTGCAATTTCCCTCATGAATTTTCAATTATAGTGCAGAGTTCTTCACGAAGGACACCACCACATCGTCTACAGTCTAGCAATTCAATTTTTTTCTTTGATCCCATGGAAGCCAATAGTCCTTTATCTGAGAAAGTGCTTCCTGAATAGTCATGGGGGGGGAGAGGTAATGCTTGAAATCACCCTTCTATTGGGAGATTGTGTACATAACCTCTTGGTCTCCTGGAAGCTGAAAAGTACTTTGAATCCCCCAACTCTGGTTCCACACTATAGAAATTTTTGGATATTGTCTTCCAAATATCCTTCGGTGCAAAAGCATCATTCTCATAATAGAAAAAATGTGGCCCTTGCATGAACACATTGATTTCCTCCAAGTGTGGCCCAATAGGTTTCCTAGGAATTCCAAAACCAGTTAGTCCCTTCGGACATAAATTAGAGATGTCACATCACACACTCCAGACATTGTTTGTTTGTATTGCATAGTCTCTATGTATTTATCACCCTTTAACACTTTCCTCTTCTTTTCTCCAATTGCTCTCTTTTAGGCAGCTGATAAGCTTGTTTCCATGTCATTCAAGATAATGCCTGCTTGCTTTCTTTTACAAAATTTACTTGCACATGACTCTTCAGCTTGTATGTTTCGTTTCTGCACAGATATAAATTTTAATTCATGCTTAGATGATAATTAAATAAAATAAGCATTTGTAAAGATAATATTTAGTCGTTGGATGTTACATATTATCTGATGGAAAGATCCTAGATCCAATTCTTGGAGAAATGAAACATCATTGATAAACTTTTTTTCAAATAACATTGAATCAAATAAATTAAAAATGTTTCATGTAATTTTTAAAAGTAGAACTCATGCAATGCTTTCATGCACCAACAGCAAAGTTGTTGGACCCACACCATTATCCATAATAGAACAAATCACTATAATAGGCTATTATAAAGAATCTATACAAAAATATGAATGAACATTAAGTTACCATTACAAACCCATAAACCATTAAATAGTGAAAATAGATATAAATTTGTAAATGTCTCCCTACAAACACCACAACCATAACCAAAACAAAAAAATTCTTACCCGCAAAAACTAAGTAGCTGGTGAGTTGCAAGTCTACAACATCTCTTAGATGATCGAACCATTTCTTAATTTTGTTCTTCTGATTAGTCAATGGATTTAGTTGCATGTACAAGTTTTCTATTTGAAACCTTTCGTTTCCTTCTACATCATTCTTCATGTCTATAGTATTGGATAGTTGTACAATTTGTGATGCTATAATATCTATGTGACCAAGCAATCAAGCATTCATCAAGCATTGAAGGAGAGTTCAAGTTAAGAACAACATTCATGATCAACAGTCTGCATGACATCCTAAAACCTTGTGTGAGGATTCAAGAAAGATTCATCAAGGTATCATGTTCAATTTTAAGCATTTTTAGATTAGATCTAAAGGGATCATTTTAAAGAGGGAGGCAAAGATATTTTCTTAAAGATGTCTACCTCCAAAAATAGAGGAGATATTTAATAAAGATATCATCTTTTAAATTAAGAAATGGGCAGGAGATTAAGAATACAAACCTTCCATATTGCACACTTCAAGGTATATTCAAACCTATTTGACCTAGGAAAGCCCCCATCAACAAACCTATTTTCGTCATTTTGTGTGTAGGAAATTGATTCAGGAGTTACGTGTGAAGAATTTGGCAAAGTAAATGATGACAATCAAACTCAAATCTTGATGGCATGAAAAGCAGAAGAGTAGGCCATTTCACACCTCCTAGTCCCAAGAATTTTTGACAACCTTTTGATAGTAGATTTTGTGTACTATCCTAATCCAAAAAGCGTTCATTTTGTCTACAACCGATAGTCATTATTAAAATCAGTTTAAAGTGTATTCATTTAGGGACCTTTCATAAAATATTCTCAACTTACACATTATAAAAGGATCTTAAAATATTCATTGTTTATAATGATAAGAATTTGGTTGTTCCATACACCTTCCTTTACTATTTTAAAAATATCATCGACCAAAGTATTGTGTAGCAGTAGTATGGAGTGCATTTCTTCTATTTTATGCCCAAAGATTTCATCATACCACTTTCTTTTCAAAGGCAACTAATCGATTGTGTTGTTTGGGTAATGCATTCCACATAGATACAATTGCATACCATTTATCTGTCTTGAAAGCCTTTTATCTTGATGCCATTAAATTAAAGTTCTTTCTCTATTTTATGGTGATCTCTAGAGAATAGGTTGCTTTGCATCGACCTAGGATACATTTAACTTGTGTTGTATCTACGGAAATATGTATCCTAGGTCGATGCAATGCAACCTCTGCTCCACCAATACCAGATAGAAGAGAAAGTACTTTAATTTAATGCCATCAGGATAAAATGCTTTCAAGACATCTATTAGGTATAAAAGGAAGCCTACCCTATCATTTGAAGGGGTCTACCTACAATTCAAGTGATCTCTTAATTATAAAATCAATTCAATTCCAAGTGAACAAGCAATCAAGCATTCATCAAGCATTGAAGGAGAATTCAAGTTGGTGTGGGTGCATTTGGAAGACCAAAGGACTCAATGAAGCCACTAAAGACTTTTGAAGGTGTTAGGAGTGAAGAGCCAATCGATTATGATGTCTTAAGGTCCATTATGGCCTTTAATGATGTAAATTGTAATAAGTTTGTAATTTGTCCTAAAGGGCCTGGTAAGGACCTTAGGACCAACAAAAAGATGTAATAGGAATTTATGGCTTAGGGAGTCTACAAGAGTTTAGGCAAGTTCAATAAATCATTTCATGACTTTATCTATCAACAATTAAGAGTTTTTGATCAAATGGTTGATGTAATTCTCTGTACGACAGAGAATGCTGATGTACAGACTAGGACAAGCAATAACAGCAAATTTTTGTTTTCTTGAAATTTTTTGGTTTTTTGGCTTATGGTAACTTTGTCTTGAGTGTGTATTCGAATTCCTAATGCATTGAAGAGATCTTGAACATCTTATTTGTAGGGAAGATGCACTGATAATCCATTTGTCTTGGACTTTAGACTAGTTGCATTGACTATTCTAACAGATTTGTGCAATTTGGCATTTTATTTGGTTGAATTACAATGAGAATGGTTCCATGAATGTAAAAGGCCTAATATTCATAGTTACAGGATATAGTTACAGGACAACATATACTTTCCAAAGCAACCATATACAATCTTCTGGTATGTTGAAGAGAAGACAAATGGGTGTCTGAATATCCAATTTTTTTGTTTAGTTGTTTAGGAAAGTTGAGAGAAAACAATTCATTTTCCTCGCTCGAGGGCTAATTGGGCAACTACGCCTAGAAGGCTTAAAAGAGGGATTTACACTTAAATAAGTTCTTGGAACCACAAAACCAATTAAAACAACTTATTTGGAGGTAGTACAAACATTCCATACCTTTGGAATCATTTGAAAAAGTGTTGGTTTGCATTTGACCTATTTGAGTCATTTGGGTGCTAGTAGGCCTAGGGGTTTGGACCTTGTATTTCCCTTATAAATATTAAAGGTTCATTTATCACACCGTTCCTCTACATCACAAGTTAAAGCACAACATTCATGATCAATAGTCTGCATGACATCCTAAAACCTTGTGTGAGGATTCAAGAAAGATTCATCAAGGTATCATGTTCAATTTTAAGCATTTTTAGATTAGATCTATCCATTCCCTCAAAAGGAAAACATTATTCTTCAAGGTTCATTCACAACCCCAGGTTTGACCTAGGAAATCCCCCATCAACAAACCTATTTTTCATCATTTTGTGTGTAGGAAATTGATTCAGGAGTTACATGTGAAGAATTTGGCAAAGTAAATGATGATAATGAAACTCAGATTTTGATGGCATGAAAAGCACAAGAGTAGGCCATTTCACACCTCCTAGTCCCAAGAATTTTTGACAACCTTTTGATAGTAGATTCTATGTACTATCCTAATCCAAAAAACATTCATTTTCTCTACATCCGATAGTCATTGCTAAAATCAGTTTAAAGTGTATTCATTTAGGGACCTTTCATAAAATATTCTCAACTTACACATTATAAAAGGATCTTAAAATATTCATTGTTTATAATTATAAGAATTTGGTTGTTCCATACACCTTCCTTTACTATTTTAAAAATATCATCGACCAAAATATTGTGCAACAGTAGTATGGAGTGCATTTCATCTATTTTATGCCCAAATATTTCATCGTACCACTTTCTTTTCAAAGGCAACTGATCGATTGTGATGTTTGGGTAATGCATTCCAAATAGATACAGTTGAATACATTTTGAATATTTATCCTTGGTTACATTTAGACCAAATTACAAGTTACATTCAATATAGGACCACAAGTTACATCACGCTATCTATAAGTTACATTCAATATAGGACCACAAGTTACATCACCCAATTAGGGTCAGACCAAATAACAAGTTACATTTATAGGGTCTATCCTATTCGTGCTAGCTACTATTTCAACACATTCTAACACATGTATCTATTTCTATGCAATAATTAATAGTAGCTACATAGACTAACATGGTACATAAGTTCTTTTCTAATAGTGCCCTTCATATGCAATTATTTCAAGATTATTTAGTTGTATCTACCTTCTTAAGTTATGTAAATGGAGATTAGATTAGGTTATGATCTAATTTCTGGCTCTATAATTCTCATTGTGTTTAATAAATTTTTATCCATTTGGTGAAAAAAAGGAGGTTGATGATAAATATCTATGTTGTCTATTAGTTGATTCCCATGACAATAAGTGGTTAATGCTGATACAAAGTAACACTAACAGGAAACTTTGATGACAATCTAATACACATCACTATTGAACTTACCCTTGTCTCATATAACCCTATGTTGGCTAGGCCCCACCATAATTAGAAGATCCTAATTACTACTATCCTAAACCTTGCATTGACCATCACAATTTCACAGTGAGTTGAGTTAGTCCATTAGCGAGATTGGGAAAGAGTTTGATATTGAGTTAGGTGTTGGTGGAAGGTTTAAGGAAGTACACTATCATCATAATTAATGTTAGAGAGTGCTGTGTGAAGAAGAATGGCCATGAAAGGAGTGACTGTCCTAAGTGCTTGAGACTGTCACAAAAAGTGAGTGTTGCAGCAGTGAATCTTCCTTTGACCTTTGGGTGTTTGGGAGGGTAAAGACCCATGGTGGTATATGTTGAGTGGTTGGAAGGGTAAAGACCCACATATCAACTATCTACTTTGACATCCTAGGATGGTGTCCACCTACTCTAAAACCTTGTGGGAACTCTCTATCTGATACTAACATATACATAACATGTGCCTCTCATATAACCCTATGTTGGCTAGGCCCCACCATAATTAGAAGATCCTAACTACTAAAAATACTAGATTCTCCCCTAAAAGGTTGTTGAGTCATAGAAGGCCTAGCTTGATAGCCCTATAGTCTCTCATATATAAAATATCCTTGTGTCGATGATGGTCACATGTGACTACCCTACGGCCCCTACTATGCTCTAGACCTTTGTCCCTAATATTGATACTATTGGGTTTTTCTTTTTAAATCATATAGTAAGTCTAAATTTTCCTTTGAAGGATGGGGAGGCCTATGGAAAGTTTAGTCCCTTCATCAAGGTTACAAACTTATCTCATGCCTCTTGTGTCCTCCCATGTACCTCCTTTTCCATAAGAGACTTTGCCATAGCAACCCTAAAGTCATTTGGATTGGCCATGTGTAGGAAAACTGAAATTTTGGGCTTTCCACCCCTAATGAAATAATTGACAAGTAACTTGTCTTGAATGTAATCTACAAACTACAAGAACTCCAAAAACTAACTCTCATGTTGAGCCACTATGAAACCTTATTATGTAAATATTGAGACTCATCTATGCATCTCTGTCAAAAATATTTTGAAATAGAACACACTTTGAAGCACTCAAAAATGGTATCTGGAGAGGGTTTCCAATGTGAGTTGGTGCATTTTATCCTCCCAGTACCACAAGGTGGAAGCAAGTCCTCTCAAAAATTTCATTGAAAATTATGCCTTTAGGTTGCTCACATATAGATGCAACCCAAAGCATAAGTCCAAGCTAAGTAACCAAGACTTATCCTCAACCCCATTTGTGGATCTTAAAAATGTAGAGGATTAGAAATGAAGCAACTCTCGAATATAATCCTTTGGCTCATGATATGTGCTTGCTATAGTCTATACCTATTGTATTTATGAATGATGAGGCTAGGTAATGTGTATTGATCAATATGAAAACTCAATGATGAATGGATAGTACCAAACCGGTACTGAGAAGGGGGGGAGGTGAATCAGTACAGAAAAAAACACAATCCTAAACCGGTTTGTCAGCAGACACTGTGCTTTGACAGATAAACAATAACACTAGTCTTAAACAAAGTACAACCAACAAAACCCAGAATAACTGAGACAAGCATAAACCGGTTGACACTTATCTTTTCATACAATCTAATACTTCATTTCCATTTCACCCTAGGGCATGAATAGGTAATCTATCATCAAAGATATATAAACAACTAGATTAACATGATTTACCTTCAGACACAAATCACTTAAACCATCACATGAATAACACCACACATGACACACAGATTTTTCATGTGGAAACCCAACTGGGAAAAACCACGGTGGGAATGAATACCCACAATCTGTTTTTGAACTCTTTAGAAGTTTGCTCTGTTAGGAGCCTTGTCCGATTAAAGACTAATACAATAGGTTCTGTTAGGGATCACCCGATTAAGGGATGGCTAGAATACCCGGTTAAGGGTTAAACCCTGTTAAAGGTTACCTTGTTAGAGGATTTCAAGAACTCAATGGTTTTGAGTCACCCTGTTAAAGGATTTACAGTAAGCCGGTTAAAGAAACCCTATTAAGGGATTTCCCAACTGTTGAAGTGGTTAGAGATCAACAGGTATTACAATGATCTAGTAACAACACTCAATGCCAATGTAGATCCGCTTTAGCTCCTCTTCACCTTTTGCACTCACACTCTGCAGGTATCACTTCTCTCTTTTGGTCTAGAAAGAATCACATATCTCTTCACTTGGATACTCACACACAACTTTTTCCAACAACCTCAGAAAGAAACACAACATCGACCTTATAGGAAATAGATAGGTCGGTAGCATAAACCCTAAACCCTAAACCTGTTAGGTTGAGCAATTCAAATGGTTTGATCCTGACCATTGAGCACATAGCATTAAATGCAGCAGTCTTGAACCAATCTCAAGACGTTCTTCATCATTCTTTTTCCACTGATTTCATGGCGGCTGATAACCCATCACGTGTTATCACCGTTTACAGACTCGCACATTCTCGAGGTGAATAGGGACAATCTCCTTCATGCAAGATCCTTCACGCGCACAAGGTTATCGTGGCAACACGACCTGTTCCTCGTTACAATGCTAACTCATCACACAAAGTCACCAATTGAGTCACACAAGCTTGAAGCTTATCAACCGGAAACCCTAAGACTACCAATTGGTAGTCATACATAGCTTTCATGTACCTGTTCCCATATCAACATGCCAGTTCACCTTGAACAAACACACCGCTTCACTTTGGCACATATACCGGTTCACAATGTTATAACGGTTCTCACATATACCGGTTCTCCCTTCTTCAACATATTGACATCAATGACAACATACAATGGCATCATGTCCTCATACTGGTTCACATAATGCCAACACAATATTCTTTCTCCTCTAAGTGTATTTCCCAAATTCAAGGTGAACTCCTAATAAGCTCCCAAGATGCAAGTATATGCTCCTCTACTACAAGTGGATCCTCATGGCTTGTAAGATTTGAGGTCCATACTCAGGGTACTCATCTTGGTGAAAACTCTCAAAGTGATATGACCCTTCCTTCCATTTCGTACACCCTATTTTCTAACCCACACCTCATAACCTTTACCTCACTTCCTATCATTATTACCTTCCATCTACCTTTCATATCCCCTATCTTAACCTCCTCCACTTTCCTACATCCTATCCTAAACCTTAACCTCATACACACTTACTTTTACTTCACCTACCTAACCCCATTCCATCCTTCACATCCTTTTATCTCCCCCCATTCACTTTCCTACCTTCCAAACCCTTAACATATCCTAACTTACTCTTTCACCATTACATCCTTCATCACTTACCTCCCTATATTATCCTAACCCACACCTCATAACCTTATACCTCTCAACTTCCATTTTATACCACCTTCCTAACGGTACACTTATGCTCCCTTCCAAAACACCAACAAAAAATAGCACTCGATCACTACACACTGCTCTCACGGTTCTACAGCAGGGATTTTCTATCACAACCATATATACCAGCATCCATAATTAGGATATATTTTACATAATGGCACTCGATCATGCAGGTTTAGGTCATCCCTCTCCTTAATTAGGATATATTTTAAATATGGAAAGTAGTGTTAATATGTTTTAGGATTACTATATTGTTCATTATTTAAAATGCAGTGTTTAATTAATACATGATTGTAGGATTGTTCAAGGGTTTAGGTCTTGTAAGAAATTCTTCTTTTAAATAGATCATATCATATTACAGAAACCTCTCACCATCTTTGCTATTGTCAATTAATCTGATAAATCTATAAAAAACTTTGAATCTAAATATTTGAATATGTATAACAATGAATTGGCTAATTATACCCTACCTTTTTTTCTTCAACTGGATCTTGTAATGCCTAATTTAGAGTGAAGCGATGATAATTGAAATGGCCGCCCTGACAAACACATCCCTTGGCTCAAATGCAAAAGGAAAGGAAAGCGACGCTACGATAGCTGACCATTCCTACATCCTGCAGCGATTAAACCCACAGGTTCCCTGCCAGAGGAGACTTATCCAAGCTAGAGCTTTCGTAATGGCAGAGGTCCATGGGACGAAGAGGTGAGATTCTATAATGGCAGAGGTCGATGAGATGAAGAGGCGGGATTTATGAAATGACTTGGTCTTTTCTTTTTTTTTTAAGTAATGCTCGCGGTCATCGGAATTTCGATGAACGCGGGCACTTTTTTCTAAAAAACACAAATGTGATTGCCAAATCCTTCTCCGTAGAAACCAAATGTTGCATTATCATCAGAATTCCAATGAAAGCGGGCATTTTTAAAAAAAAAAATCAAATTTGATCACAATATACCTTCTCCGTCGAAAACCGCCGTCGGAATTTTAGGCCAAATGTATTAGTGGGAGGTGGCTTGTGAGTGGTGTTTTGGTGGCATAGTGGGGCAGCAGTGGCGGGCGGGTGGCACAGTGGTGGTAGGAGGGAAGTCGTCGGTGGCCGGAGGCCAGCGGGGAAGGGTCGGCGGGCGGTGGCCGACAGGGGCCAGAGGTCAGCCGGCGGGGGCTGCTCTGTCAAGGCCGGTAGTCGGATTGTCAGGGCCGGCGAACCTTGGGGAAAACCAAAGTTTTTGATATTTAAAAAAAAAAAACTTTGCCAATGATTTTTTATTTATTTTTTTGATTTTTTTCCAAAAAATCACATTTCGGCCTACATGCCATAAAAAAGCAAAAATTGAATTTTTTTCTCGAACTGCGTGCCAAGGTCGTACGGCCTGGTACAGAACAAAAAAATACCCCCAAAGGCTTAGATATTGAAAGTGGTCAAGTTTTATATGACCATAGGGGTTTTTGGGCCTTCTGAGCATGATGGTGAGGTTCGTTTAGGCCCAAAGTGCTCAGAAAAAAGGCCTATCCCTAGGTGCACAAAAAACTTTTGAAACCCCAGATATACTTCCAATGGAAAAACACTCAAAACAAGAACAGGTAGTTGCAGATCTGAAGCTTTGATACCATGTGAGAGTTGAGAAATACAACACCACAGGAGCCCAAATTATCTCTGCAAGCTGAATAAACCTTTTACAAGGAGAAGCAAGGAAGCAACAGAGAAAATAATAAACACATGAAAATGCTCAATAAGATGAGAGCTCTGTATTCACAAAAAAGTGTAATAGAATAATGATACAAAGAAAAGAATTCAACCTCTAATAGGTCAAGAAACCCTAAAAGGGAAAACCCTAGGCTTGCACATAATAATTAATAAAAGAATTAATTATTATGCACCTAATGTTAGCTTAAGTGTAAAAGAGATAAAGGGGAACTTAATTAATTAAACAAATGCCATTTAATTAATCAAGTAAAGACCCAATTACTCTAATAGATAATAGTAAAGAGGAAAGGATGGTAGGTAGAGAGAGTGAGAGGGAGATAAAGAGAGTGATTGGTAAGATAGATGGATAGAAATAGAGGGAGAGGGGAGATATAATGAAGTAGAGAGAGATGGATAGGTAGAGAGGAGGAGAGGGAAAGACGGAGGGGTGTAGAGGTAGAGATAGAGAGAGGGGGGGACACAAAGTAAAGAGATAATGATGTTTGAGAGAGGTAGACAAATAGGTCTAGATTTTGGGAGAGAGGAGAGAGTGAGATAGAGAGGTAGAGATGGGATAGAGGTAGGTAGAGAGAGTGAGAGGGGAGATAAAAAGTGATCAGGAGATAGATGGATAGAAAGAGAAAGGGGAGATAGAAGTAGAGAGAGATGGATGGGTAGAGAGTTGGAGAGAGGCGAGGAGGGAGGCATGGAGAGGTAGAGATGGAGAGAGAGGGTGAAAGGGAGAAAATGAGAGAGGATGGAAGAGGGATGTATGTAGAGAAAGATAAGTTGGTAGGGTTGAAGATAAAAGTATGTAGAGAGAGATAGAAATGTATATGTAGAGAAATAGAGGTAGGTAGGGAGTGAGGGGAGATATGTAGAGCGTTACGGATGTGAGAGGTAAAAGTAGAGAGAGATATAGATTTTGGGAGAGAGAGGAGAGAGATATAGATAGGATAGAGGGGAGATAAAAGTAGAGAGTTAAGGAAGGAGGGGTGGTATGTGAGAGAGATAAAGAGCATGAGAGGGAGAAATATTTAACTGAGGGTAGAAGAGATATATATGTAGAGAAAGATAAGCTGGTAGGGAAGGAGAGAAAGGTATGTAGAGAGAGAGAGATATGTATATGTAGAGAAATAGAGGTAGGTAGGGTGTGAGGGGAGGTGTGTAGAGAGAAAGGATACATAGAGTAGAGAGTTAAGGAACTGAGGGGGAGAGGTAGAGAGATAGGTCTATATTTTAGGAGAGAGAGGAGAGAGTGAGATAGAGAGGTAGAGAGGGGATAGAGAGGAGATAAAATTAGAGAGGGAAGGAAGGAGGGGTGGTGTGTGTGAGAGAGAGAGAGGGTGAGAGGGGGAAGAGAGACATATTTAGAGAGAGAGAGAGAGAGAGATAGAAGGTATATGTAGAGAGAGATAGAGAGGTATATATAGAGAAATATAGGTAGGTAGGGAGTGAGGGGAGGTGTGTAGAGAGTGAGGAGACAAAGAGTAGAGAGTTAAGGACGTTAGAGAGAGGTAGAGACATAGTTCTATATTATGGAAGAGACGGGACATAGTGAGATAGAAAGGTAGAGAGGGGATAGAAGGGAGATAAAAGTAGAGAGGGAAGGAGACAGAGAGAGAGAGAGAGAGAGAGAGAGAGAGAGAGAGAGAGAGAGAGAGAGAGAGAGAGAGAGAGAGAGAGAGAGAGAGAGAGGTATATGTAGAGAAATAGAGATAGGTAGGGAGTGAGGGGATGTGTGTAGAGAGATAAGAGATAGAGAGTAGAGAGTTAAGGATGTGAGAGAGAGGTAGAGATAGGTATAGATTTTGGGAGAGAAAGGAGATAATGAGATAGAGAGGTAGAGAGGGGATAGAGGGGGGTAAGTGCACCAAGATGGCATATAAAAA
Organism: Cryptomeria japonica; assembly: GCF_030272615.1. NCBI lineage: Eukaryota > Viridiplantae > Streptophyta > Pinopsida > Cupressales > Cupressaceae > Cryptomeria > Cryptomeria japonica. Next base: position 913,652,077 of record NC_081407.1, read on the forward strand.
GGGGGGTATAAGTGGACACTTTTTTTTTTGAAATCATCTAAACCTGAACTTGGAGGAGAAATTTGAGTCATCCACTCAAAATATGAAGATACTAAAAGAACAAAGATTGTAGTACTCTGAATCTAGTTTCCAGACTACTAATTTTTTTCAAAATTGGATAAGATTAAGGGGGTCAAATCCTTCACGCACAAAAAATAGCCCCTGATTTTTTCTAAAAAACATAACATAGTGTTTGGCATGCGCATCAAAAACATCATGGTTATAGTTGTGTATTTTTTTGTTGAGTATTTTCTTTTAATGATTTTTTGAAATGGGCACATTCTGAAAAATCAAGTACCTGTTCGTGCGTGAAGCATAACTTACACCAAAATAATAAAAAATGCTAATTTTTTTTTATAAGTGTAAAGAATCAAGTGCACTACAATAATATATAATTTCAAAAAAAAATTGGATAAGTAGATCAAAAGTTATTAAAAAAATGGTACATATATGTCTTTGAGAACTATGGAGACACTGGTAAAACAAATTCAAGATTAATATGTTAATGTTGTTCAAATTTTTTAAAAAAATTATATGGTTAGAAAGCTCAAAAGATGGGTGAAAATATGGTGGCAATTTTAGAAATACCTAGTTGATGAGAAGTAAACCTGACGATGACAAAGTTGAGAAACCAATTTGATAAAACAAAACACGTCAAAAAGTAGGGAAATGGAGGGAAATCAAACTTCCAACCCTTAGCCTTGTCATCCAAGCCTAATCAAAAGCCCAAATGTACTAAACGTGTATGGGTTTTATTTTACTAATAGCGCGTACAGGGTTTTTAGAAACAATAGAGTGTATGGGGTTTAGAGAGAACAAAACCTGTACAGGTTATGTCAACATAAAAATATCCTAATATATAGAAATACATATGTATGTATATAATATGTGTATGTATATGTACATACATACATACATATATATATATATAGATACATACATACATACATATATATATATATATATGTATATGTATGTATGTATATATATCTACATACATACATACATATATATATATATTATGTATATATATCTACATACATACATACATATATATATATGTATGTATGTATGTAGATATATATACATACATACATATACATATATATATATATGTATGTATATGTATGTATGTATATATATCTACATATATATACATATACATATGTATGTATATATATATATATATACATATATATACATATACATATGTATGTATATATACATATACATACATACATATATATATATATATATATATGTATGTATGTATGTATATATCTATATATATATATATATATGAATATATATACATACACATTTTATACATACATATGTATTTCTATATATTAGGATATTTTTATCTTGACATAACCCGTACAGGTTTTGTTCTCTCTAAACCCCATATGCTCTATTGTTTCTAAAAACCATGTACACGCTATATATGTATGTATGTGTATGTATATATGTATGTATACGTATGTGTATTTGTATGTATACATATATGTATGTAAAATATATGCATATATAATCTCTCAATATCTTAGTACATTGTATTCCTACCCTCTCTCTCTCTCTCTCTCCCCCTTAGAACCTCACATAATCCCTAATGACATCATATAAGGTCCCTTAGCACACCATATGACCCCTTAAGACCATATGATGTCCAAATGGGTCATATGATGTTCTAACACATGTGCAGCCCCATTAGGACCCCACATGACCCCCAATGACACCATATGACCCCTTAGGACCATGTATGATATCCTGAGGGATCATATGGTGTCATAAGGGGTCATATGGTGTTATAACACATGCGTAGCCCAATTAGGACCCCACGTGACCCCTAACGATCACATGTGACCCCTTAGCACACTACATGACCCCTTAGGAGCATATGATGTCCTAAGGGGTCATATGGTGTCCTAGTGGGTCATATGGTGTTATAACACATGTGTGGAACCATTAGGACTCCACATGACCCCTAACGACACCGTACGACCCCTTAGCACACCACATGACCCCTTAGAACCATTATGATGTCCTAAGGGGTCGTATGGTGTCCTAAGGGGTCATATGTTGTTCTAACATATGTACAGACCCATTAGCACCCCACAAGACCCCTAATGACACCATATGACCCCTTAGCATACCACATGACCCATTAGGACCATATGATGTCCTAAGGGGTCGTATGGTGTCCTAAGGGGTCATATGGTGTTCTAACACATGTGTGACCCCATTAGGACTTCAAAGACCTGTAATGACACCATATGACCCCTTAGCGCACAACATGACCCCTTGGGACCATATGATATCTTAAGGGGTCATATGATGCCCTAAGGGGTCATATGATGTTCTAACACATATGCAGTTGCATTATGACCCCTTAGGACTATGTATGATATCCTAAGGGGTCATATGGTGTCGTAAGGGGTCATATGGTGTTGTAACACATGTGTAGTCCAATTAGGACCCCACATAACCCCTAATGACTTCATGTGACCCCTTAGCACACCACATGACCCCTTAGGAGCATATGATGTCCTAAGGGGTCATATGGTGTCCTAGTGGGTCATATGGCGGTGTAACACATGTGTGGAACCATTAGGATTCCACATGACCCCTAATGACACCATATGACCCCTTAGCACACCTCATGACCCCTTAGGACCATATCATGTCCTAAGGGGTCGTATGGTGTCCTAAGGTGTCATATGCTGTTGTAACATGTGCATACCCATTAGGACCCCATAAGACCCCTAAAGACACCATATGACCCCTTAGCATACTACATGATGCCTCAGAACCATATGAAGTCCTAAGGGGTCGTATGGTGTCATAAGGGGTCATATGGTGTTCTAACACATGTGTGTCCCCATTAGGACCCTGAAGACTCATAACGAGACCATACAACCCCCTAGCACACCACATGACCGCTTAGAACCATATGATATCTTAAGGGGTCGTATGATGTCCTAAGGGGTCATATGGTGTTCTAACACATGTGTAGACCCATTAGGACCCCACAAGACCCCTAACGACACCATATGACCCCTTAGCATACCACACGAGCCCATAGGACCATATGATGTCCTAAGGGGTCATATGGTGTCCTAAGGGGTCATATGGTGTTCTAACACATGTGTGGCCCCGTTAGGACCCCAAACACCTGTAATGACACCATGTGACCCCTTAGCACACGACATGATCCCTTAGGACCATATGATATCTTAAGGGATTGTATGATGCCCTAAGGGGTCATATGATGTCCTAACGCATGTGCGGCCCCATTAGGACCCCGCATGACCCCCAATGACACCATATGACCCCTTAGGACTATGTATGATATCCTAAGGGGTCATATGGTGTTGTAACACATGCGTAACCCAATTAGGACCCCGTGTGACCCCTAACGACATAATGTGACCCCTTAGCACACCACATGACCCCTTAGGAGCAAATGATGTCCTAAGGGGTCATATGGTGTCCTAGTAGGTCATATGGTCTTGTAACACATGTGTGGTACCATTAGGACTCCACATACCCCTAAGAATGCCATATGACCCCTTAGGACCATGCATGATATCCTAAGGGGTCATATGGTGTTGTAACACATGCGTGGCCCAATTAGGATCCCACAAGACCCTTAACGACACCATATGACCCCTTAGGACCATATGATGTCCTAAAGGATCGTATGGTGTCCTAAGGGGTCATATGGTATTCTAACACATGTGGCTCCATTAGGACCTCGAAGACCTGTAACGACCCCATACGACCCCTTAGCACACGACATGACCCCTTAGGACCATATGATATCTTAATGGGTCACATGATTTCCTAATGGGTCAAATGGTTCTCTAACACATGTACAGACCCATTAGGACCCCTTAGGACCATGTATGATATCCCTATCTCTCTCTCACCCTCTCTCTTTTTCTCTCCCTCCCTCTGCACTCTTTCTCTCTCCCTCCCCCCTTCTCTCTCTCTCTCTCTCTCTCTCTCTCTCTCTCTCTCTCTCTCTCTCTCTCTCTCTCTCTCTCTCTCTCTCTCTCTCTCTCTCTCTCTCTCTCTCCCTCTCCCTCTCTCTCTCTCACACACACACACCCCACTCTTTCTCTCTCTCTCCCTCTCCCTCACTCCCCTTACCATCCATAGAAAATAATCAATAGAACACATTAATTATGATATTATTTTGATTATTTTCCTCCTTCAAAATGTTTTTTTCTTGTATGATTATGTTTTATTTATTTTAAATTATTTTAATTATTTATATTTTATTAATTTTAATTAATTTATATTATTTTTATTTTTTTCATTTTAATTTTATATTGTTTTTTAATTTTTATTTAATTTTAATTTTATTTTTTTTTAAAAAGAGAAGGGAAGGGAACTCGCAAACCCGCAAGGCTGAGGCCCCCCCTCCCAAAATCCCTTGCAAGAGTGTGGTAACCACCACACTCTCGCAAGGGATTTGGGGAGGGGGGCCCACAACCCTGCGAGGCTGCAGGGTGCCTGCCACACCCTGCAAGACTGTGGGCCCCCCTCCCCAAATCCCTTGTGGGAGTGTGGTGGTTACCACACTCCCTCAAGGGATTGGGAAGGGGGACCCACAGCCCTGCGGGGCTACGGTTTTTTAACATAAGAAGCGTGTACAGGTTTTTCAACATAAAAAGTGCGTACAGATTATGGGAATTATAAACGTTGCCCTATTGGGGTATTTTTTAGGGACTAAATATGCATATGGGCTAACTAAAAATAACCCATACACACCAGATCAAATCATAGGAATATGTTGATATCAATGACCAACAATCTCCAGCAATCTCCCCCTTTGGCATTGATGGCAACATATGAATGTGAAAAATAGTCAATGCAAAGAAAGAACATATCTCCACCAAACTCCACCAAACTCCCCCTAAGATCAAGACAAATAAAGAATTTCTTGAAATGATCTCTCTCCCCCTTTGACAACAATGCCAAATATCTCAAAACAAATAATCAAACTCACAGAAACATGAATCTTAGGAAACTCTCCCTCTAAAACACAAACTACTCCACCAGAGGAGCAACACCAACTCATCAATCCTCATAAAGAGATAAGACTGTGAAGTCCATCGTATTGATGCAACTCAATGCATCTAGTTCTCATCAGGAGGGGTAGATACCCCTAGCTTGTCTCTAGAAAAATGCATCTATAGGTAAAGGTTTAGTGAAAATATCAATAATTTGTTCCTTTGTAGATACATACTCCAGCTTCACTCTCTCTTCACTGACTTTCTCTCTGAAGTAATGAAATTTGATTGACATATGTTTAGTCTTTGACATGTTGATAACATTGGAGTTATCACAATATATGAGAGTAGGCTCATCGTAGATAACTTTGATAACCTTCAACATTTGCTTCATCCAAACTATCTGAGTTCAATTACTAGCAATAATTGTTGGCAATTTGGAGGAATTGATCATGTGTTGCATTGATGGCAACACTGGTTGTTTTGGTTGTTTACTAGTTTCCAGTTGGTTCCGATAGAGTGGTTGTTTATGTTATTGATCTAGTAGGATCCGATATGCTTTGGTTCATTCAATTGGTTCAGGATTTGATGACTCGGGAGCTATCATTTTTTCTAGTAAGCCTTTTGGTCAATGGTAAGGGTTTTACCGACATAGCTTTGTTTAAGACCTTTTGATGCACGTGATAAGTGGCAATGGTGTAGCTTCTAGATGGCTTTCATAATGCTATTAGTTATCATGTTCGTGTTCTAGTTCATCGGTGGTGTTGGATTTGGTTTATGGTGACCTATTTTGGGTCCAGTGTTATCTAGGTTATGGACTGGTTTCTTTAACGTGTTGGAGGATGTTCTTGATGTGTTATCAACGAGATTTAATGATTGGTTTACATTGTTTTTGGCCTAAGCCAACTTGGTTGATCATTGGATTGTGCGTTTATGTAAACTTATTGTATTATCTTTTTGGTGGCCGACCTAATTGTTTAGGTCTCGGGTTGGTATAAATATGATGTAAGATCTCTATGTATCATATACAGGTCAAGGATATAGGTTTATTTGTGTGCAAATAATGTTGTAATCATATGCAGAAGGTTTGGTTGATCATAAGTGATCAAATTGGGTTTGTAATAGAGGTTTAAGGCCTCCAGTATTGAGATTAACCAGAACTGTACTAGGCATAAGAGATGCTATAATTGCAGTTCACTCTTCTTTTTGGATTGTAGTCTGATGTTTTTGTAATCATTGAGGCTCCTTTTTATGATGAGAAGTGCACTCTAGGATGTTGGCCTTCCTGCATGTGCAGGATCCTCATATTGTAATCACATACTTAGTACAGAAGTATTATCTGACTGTGGGTAGGCTTCCCACCATGGTTTTTCCCTTTACCGAGTTTTCCACATACAAATCTTAGTGTCTTGTGTTTCAGATGGATGGTAACTGTTATGTGATTTATGTCTATATTTAATTGCTAAATTAGTTATTCAATTATTTGGTTTATGCATTCCGGTATTGAGTTTATGTGTTCCGATAATAAGGATTTAAATGCTTAAAGTTCTATAATCTGGTCACAACTGATTCAACCCCCCCTCTTAGTTGTCCTCTAGTTATTTGATCTGTCTAATAATTGGTATCAGAGCTTGGTCCTCTCTGCAAAAGCTTAACCACTTGAGGAAGATCCTATGGCATCTAGCAGCTCAAGTTCATCTAGTTCATTTGCTACTGTTTTCCAAAGAGAAATTCCTAGGCTTGATGGAACAAATTATAGGGTATGGGAGATTCAGATGGAGACTGATCTGAGATGTCTTTTGAAGGAGATTTAGGAGATCAGTGAGAATGGTGTTACATCATTTAATCCGACATCTAGAAATCCTCCTCCAATAGGTCTGTGTGCACTTTCTGATCAACAAATAATGGGACTAACCGACAAATCAATTGCAAAGGCTATATGGGACAAATTGGAGACTCTGAATGAAGGTGACCCTATTTTTAAAATTGCTAAAATTCATGGTTACCGGGTAAGGTATGAGAACCTAAAGATGGAAGAAAATGAAATGAATATTTCTTTTATGGAGAGAGTCACTAAGATTATTTTGGGATTCAATGTTGTGGTGGATCTCTGAGTGAAGATGAAATAGTTTATAAAGTACTGAGAGCTTTTCTATCAGCTTATAAGATGAAGGCTAATACAATTAATGAGTTGATAACTATGGAAAACACCTCTATTAATAGGGATACCTTGGTTAGGAAATTATCTGCTTTTGAGCTTGAGGAATTTGGACCTTCTGGAGCTGTGAAATCCAAACCTGCTTTTCATGCATCTACATAATCTACCAGCAAGAGTGATTGGAAAGCTTTATATGAAAAGGAACTAGAGGATATGAAGAAAGAAGATGAAGAATTTGAGAAACTTGAATCCTTATTTACTAGAAGAGTACCTAAAGGACCAGCAGGAAGTAAGTATGAAGGAAAATCACCTTTTAAATGCTTTGCATGTAATAAAATAGGTCATTTTGCATCTAGATGTCCTGAAAGGAATTCAAATTTTGAACAAAGAGCTAGAAGATATTTTAGGCCTAACCATGATTATCAGAACAAGCATAAGTAAAGGAGAAACAAAGACAAATCATGCTACTATGCGGATGAGAAAGGTGTGACTGATTCTGATGATGAACCGACACAAGATTCAGCTAGTGGATCTAACAATGGAAAGGAATGGGTATTTTTGGCTATCAAGGAAGATGATCTGGTACCTGAAGAGAAGGCCCTTGCTGCTAAAATTCAAGACAAGGATGAATGGGTAATTGACAGTGGATGTTTACATCATATGACTGGAGATAAAAGGAAGTTCTTATCTATGCAAGAATTTGATGGTGGTCTGGTTAGATTTGGAGATGACAAAGCATGTATGATCAAGGGAAAAGGAATAATATCATTGGATGGTAAGAATAACACTGATAATGTTTAATATTTTAAAGGTTTAAGTCACAATCTTTTGAGTGTAGGACAATTGATGAATAAGGGATTTCAATTACAGTTCAAGGATGAAAAATGCATGATTATCAATAAATTTGGATCGGAAATTGCAACTGGTACACAGACTAAAGGTAATATCTTTCATTTCAACTTTGGTGAGAAGACATGTTTGACTGCACAAATTGATGAGAGTTGGATATGGCACAAGAGGTTGTGTCATGTGAGTTTTAATTGCATTGTGAACATCAGTTCTACTAAAGCAGTTAGAGATATACCTAATATTGTAAAACCGTATAATCCAGTATGCAAGGAATGACAAATGGGAAAGCAATTCAGAATTTATTTTAAGAGTATACAAGACAAATCTAATGGTGTTCTTGATCTTATTCATATTGATTTGTGTGGTCCTGCTAGAATCAAAAGTTTTTAGGGTGATAGATATTTCATGCTAATCATTGATGATTATTATAGAATGATGTGGGTTACTTTTCTAAGGGAGAAGTCTGAAGCATTTGCAAAGTTTAAAATATTTAAAGCTAAAGTTGAGACTGAGGGAGGTTTTAAGATTAAATGTTTAAGGTCAGATTAGGGTGGAGAATTCACATCCGGTGAATTTAAAAGCTATTGTGAGAAGAATGGGATAAGGAGATAGTTGCTTGCACCTCGGACACCTCAGCAGAATGGAGTTGTGGAGAGGAAGAGCAGAACTATCTTGGATGTAGCTAGAACCACGATGATGGCAGCTAATCTGCCTCATATCTACTGGAGAGAAGTTGTAAGCATGACGGTATACACATTCAACAGAGTTCATATCAAAGGAGATATTGGTAAGACACCTTATGAGTTATGGTTTGGTCATACACCGACAATTAAGTATTTCAAAATCTTGGGTAGTAAATGCTATATCAAAAGAGATGATTCCATTGGAAAGTTTGATCCTAGATGTGATGAAGGAATATTTCTTGGTTATTCTAATGAAAGAAAAGCATATAGATGCTATAACAAAAGATTGCAGAGAATTGTGGAGAGCACAAATGTCATAGTAAATGAGCAGAACATAAGTCAAATCATAACTTATGAGAGAGAACCAGTAGTGGAAATGATCATAAATGAATTGATAGAACCTATAACAGAACAAAATGTTGAACCAGTTACTCCAGCAGTATCAAAAAATTCAACAGTAACTAAAGATCAGGACAGAGGAACGGAAAATCAGAAGACTCCTAGGTATGTAAGGTTGAATCATTCTGAAGATCAGATAATTGGAGACAAAAGAAAAGGAGTGATGACAAGAAGAAGGTTGGAAGCTAATGAGGTATCTTTTATTTCTCAAGTTAAACAGGCATCAATAATTGAAGCTTGTAAAGATGAATATTGGATGAAAGCTATGGAAGAAGAATTGGATCAGATAGAAAAGAATAACACATGGACTTTAGTTCCCCGGCCTAAAAATAAAAATGTTATTAAAACTAAATGGGTTTGTAGGAATAAATTGAATGAGGATGGACAAGTTGTGAGGAATAAAGCTAGATTGGTTTGTAAAGGATATTTTCCGAAGGAAGGAATTGATTATGGTGAAACCTTTGCACTGGTAGCTAGGATTGAAGTTGTGAGATTATTTCTTGCTTATGTTGCTCATAAGAATTACAAGGTTTATCATATGGATGTTAATTGTGCATTTCTAAATGAAGATCTTGAAGAGGAAGTTTATATTGAGCAACCTGATTAATTTTCACTTTCCGATGACAAAAACATGGTTTGTAGGCTAAAGAAAGCTTTATATGGATTGAAACAAGCCCCTAAAGCTTGGTATGCAAGACTGGATAAATATCTTTTGAAGCTTGATTTCATTAAAGGTAATGCTGACAATAATTTATATTAAAAGATCTATGATGATGACATATTAATTATTGAGGTCTTTGTTGATGATATCATTTTTGGAGGTGAAGATAAGTTGTGTATGGAATTCTTTAACAATATGAAGAATGAATTTGAGATGTCTATGATCGGGAAGATGAAATTTTTCTTAGGTTTGCAAATTACTCAAACTGACAAAGGTATTTTCATCTGTCAAACTAAGTATGCTAGAGAGTTGTTGAAGAAATTTGGTATAGAAAATTGTAAATCGGTTAGTACCCCTATGGTTACAAGTGAGAAATTGACAAAGAATGATGCATATACATCGGTAAATCCTACTAGGTACAAGTCTATGATTGGTGGTTTGTTATATCTGGCTCAGACTAGACTAGATATAATGAATGCAAATTGTATTATATCAAGATATCAGAGTGATCCTAGAGAAAATCATGAGAGTGCGGTGAAAAGTAATTTTTCAGGTATTTGCAGGGAACAACTAAGTATAGTTTATGGTATCCTAAAATTGATGACTTTACATTATGTGCATATACTAATGCAGATTGGGCTAGAGATGTTTATGACCAGAAGAGCACATCCAGTGGAGCTTTCTTTCTTGTAAATAAACTTGTTTCCTGGATCAGCAAGAAGCAGTCATGCACTTCTTTATCTACTGCTAAAGTTGAGTATATTGTTGCTGCTACTAACTATACACAAGTTCTATGGATGAAGCAAATGTTGAAGGATATAAAGGTGGATTGTAATGAACCAGTAGTTATTCACTATGATAACTCTGCTACTATTGATATATCAAAGAATCTGGTATTTCATTCTAAGACAAAGCACATATCTATCAAGTATAACTTTCTGAAGGAGAAGGTGGAAGCAAATGAAGTCAGACTGGTTTATGTGAACACTGAAGAGAGGATTGCAGACATTTTCACTAAACCTTTACCTAAAGAATCATTTCAGTACTTCAAAGACAAATTGGGGGTTTATGCCCCTCTGGTAGAGACCTGAGTAATGTTGATTGGCATCAGTCTGGTATGCATTATCAGAGTTACTACTCATTCTGGATTGATGTGGTGGTGCTACTACTCATGGGGAGTAGTCAATTGTAAGATTTAGAGGATTTATGATTTTTCTATGATGATTATGTTAGATTTTTGGCATTGATGTCAAAGCAGGAGAGATATATGTGAAAAATAGAGCTTAATAAAATATCGGGCAAAAGAGAGTTTGGTTCAGAACTTCATTGCTATATCATTGTGTGGGAGATTATTGGTTGTCTTCCATTGGGGGAGACTTGTTTGGCATTTCTTGGCACTTGGATTTTTTTCACATCTCGTGTTTCCATCAATGCCAAAGGGGGAGATTGTTGGCAATTTGGAGGAATTGATTATGTGTTGCATTGATGTTTTGTCATTGATGGCAACACCGGTTGTTTTAGTTGTTTATCGGTTCTCATTTGGTTCTAGTAAAGTGGTTGTTTATGTTATTGATCTGGTAGGATCCGGTATGCTTTGGTTCATGGAATTGGTTTGGATTTGTCATTCATGCTTTTCAGATGTGTATCACAATCAAGTGGTTTGAGCTTTGATGACTCAGGAGCTATCATTTGTTCTAGTAAGCCTTTTGGTCACCAATAAGGGTTTTATCGACAGAGCTTTGTTGAAGATCTTTTGATGCACATGATAAGTAGTGTTGGTGCAACTTCTAGATGGCTTTCAAGATGCTATTGGTTATCATGTTCATGTTCCAGTTCATTGGTGGTGTTGGATTTAGTTTATGGCGACCTATTTTGGGTCTGGTGTTATCTAGGTTATGGGTCGGTTTCTGTAGCGTGTTGGAGGATGTTCCTAATGTGCTATCGATGGGATTTAATGATTGGTTTACATTGTTTTTGACCTAAGACAATGTGGTTGATCATTTGATTGTGGATTTATGTTGTGAACTTATTGTATTATCTTTTTGGTGGTTGACCTAATTGTTTAGGTCCCGGGTTGGTATAAATATGATGTAGGATCTCTATTTATCATATATAGGTCAAGGATATAGGTTTATATGTGTGAGAATAATGTTGTAATCATATGTAGAAGGTTTGGTCGATCATAGGTGATCGAATTGAGTTTGTAAGAGAGGTTTAAGGCCTCTGGTATTGAGCTTAACTATAACTGTACTCAGGCAGAGGAGATGTTATACTTGAAGTTCACTCTTCTTTCTGGATTGTAGTTTGATGTTTTTGTAGTTAGTGAGGCTCCTTTTTGTGATGAGAAGTGTGTTCTAGGCTATTGGCCTTCATTCATGTGCAATCCCCTCATATTGTAATCACATACTTACTACAAAAGTATTATCTGACTGTGGGTAGGCTTCCCACCGTGGTTTTTCCCTTTACCGGGTTTTCCACGTACAAATCTTGGTGTCATGTGTTTTTGATGGATGGTAACTATTCTATCATTTATGTCTATGTTTAATTACTATATCATTTATTCTGGTATTTTGTTTATGCATTTCGGTATTGAGTTTATGTGTTCTGATAATAAGGATTTAAATACTTAAAGTTTTGTAATCCTGTGACAACTGATTCACCCCCCCTCTTAGTTTTCCTATGGTTATTTGAGTTGTCTAATAAGAAAAATGTACTCAACTTCAATAATAGATAAGGACACTGAATCTTGTTTCTTACTAGCCCATGAAACTAATTTCTTGCCCAAAAAGAATGTTCCACCAGTAGTTCTCTTCCAACCATCAACATCACCAGCCAAATCAGCATCAGTGTAAGCACATAACATGAAATCATCATTCCTCGGATACCATAAACCATAATCCACAATACCCTTCAAGTATCTGAATATCCTCTTAACATCAGTGACATGACTCTATTTCGGATCAGCTTGATATCTAGCAGCCATTCACACAACATGCATAATGTCCGACCTAGGCTGAGTAAGGTATAGCAGTCCACCAACCATAGATCTATACAGACTGATTAGATTTCAGAGATTCATCATTCTTAGACAATTTACAACCAGTCACCATAGGAGTTCCAACTGGTTTGGAGTCATCCAATCCAAACTTCTTCAACAATTCTTTCACATATTTAGTTTGAGATATAAAAATACCTTTTCCAGCCTATGAAATCTGCAATCCTACGAAAAATTTCATCTCACCAATCATAGACATCTCAAATTATTTCTGCATATCACTCACAAACTTCATGCTCAAGTCATCGTCTCCTCCAAATATAATATCATCAACAAAGACCTCGACAATCAAGATGTTATCATTCTCAATCTTAAAGTACATATTACTATCAACAAGATCTTTATTAAATCCCAATTTTAAATTATATTTATCCAATCTAGCATACCAGACTCTAGGGGCTTGTTTCAATCCATAAAGAGCTTTATTTAGCTTACATACCATGTCTCCATCATCTAATAATGAAAATCCGCCAGGTTTCTCAATGTAGACTTCTTCCTCAAGATCAGCATTCAAAAAGGCAGATTTGACATCCATCTGATATACCTTGAAATCTTTATAGGTAGCATAAGCAAGAAACAATCTAATAGCTTCAAGTCTGGCCACTGAAGAAAAAGTCTCCTCATAATCAATTTCTTCTTTCTATAAATATCCTTTGCAAACCAATCTAGCTTTATTTCTGACAACTTCACCAACTTCATTCAATTTGTTTCTAAATACCCATTTAGTACCAATAATATTCATATATTTAGGTCTAGGCACAAGCTCCCATGTGTTATTCTTTTCAATCTGATTTAATTCTTCTTTCATATCTCTCATCCAATTATCATCTTTACAAGCTTCAACAACATCTTTAGGTTCAATTTTAGAAATCAAACATACTTCTTCAGTAGCTAACCTTCTTCTAGTCATCACACCTTTATTTTTATCTCCAATAGTCTGATTTTATGAGTTATTCAATCTTACATGCCTCAGAGGCTTCTGATTGTTCTAATTTTCAGGTTCCTACACTTCTTCATCGACAACAACATCAGGATTAACCATCTCTACTAGATCATTGCTTTGGCTCTTTGGACTGAATAGGGACTAGAACAATATATTGACCATCATCATATCCACATGCTCTGAACTCTTTTCCAAGGTTCTCATCCACCTTCACATTTGCACTTTCTACTATCTTCCTCAGTCTCTTATTATAGTACCAGTAGGATTTTCTCTTTGTTGAATATCCCAAGAAAATTCCTTCATCACTTATAGCATCAAACTTTCCTATATCCTCATCTCTCTTTATATAACATTTTCTACCAAATACTCTAAAGTATCTCACAATAGGAACATGACCAAACCATAGCTCATAAGGAGTCTTATCGGTATCACCTTTGATGTGAACTCTTTTAAATGTGTAAACAATAGTGCTAATAGCTTCTCTCAAGTAGATATTCAGAACATTCCCTTCAATTAACATAGTCCTTATCATGCTTCTCATATCTATCATTTCTATCATGCTTATCAAACTTATCATGCTTGTCATATTTGGCCATTCTCTTCGGGCATCTCGAATCAAAATGTCCTATCTTATTACAAGAGAAATATTTCAAAGGCAGTTTTCCATCATACTTACCAGCTCCTTTAGGCAATCTTCAAGCAATCAATGCTTCAAGCTCATCCAACTCTCTCTCTTTCTCTTCCATCTCTCTTCTCTCTCTTTCATATCTGGATATTTTGCACTCATCAAGATCATACTTTTTCTTACCAGATATAGATGTTGATGCTCTAAATGTCATCTCGGACTTTCCATGTGATTCTCCTAATTTGCTTAGCTCAAATGCACCAATCTTTCCAACTAGCACATCTCTTGTCACTTTAGTCACACTATGGATCTCATCAATAGCGGCAACCTTATGTTTATAAGAAGGAGGAAAAGATCTCAGCACCTTAGCAACAATTTCATCTTCCTTAGTGGTTCCATTAGCACATCTGATACCTAGGACAAGGTCATTCACTTTAGCCATGAAAGAGTGTATGTTCTCATCTTCTCCCATCTTCATTATCTCATACTTTCCTTTCAAACTCTACAACTCATCAACTTTCACTTGTTTGTCTCCTTCATACAAGATTTCAAGCTTCTCCCAGATCTCATGTGTGGTCTCAAGTCCCATTACATTTGTCATCTCTGAATCAAGTAGGGCACTAAGCAATGCTTCCTTCTCTCTAATATTATGTTTAGCTTCCTTGATCTCACCTGCAGTAACCAGTCCATTCTGAGGAGAAGAATAGGCATTCTTTGTAATCTCCTAGTAATCTTCTCCAAGATGTTTCAAGTGCACTTCCATCCGGTTCTTCCATATAGCATAATTACTTCCATCAAATCTTGGTATGTTCTTCCTAAAGATAACACTTACAATTCCAGTTGCCATCCCGGATCTCCTTAAATGATTAAGCTTCTTCCAGAGGATCTAGCTCTGATACCAATTGTTGGCAACAACAATGAAGGAAGACTGAGAGGGGGGGAGTGAATCAATCTTCACCATATATACAAAATTAATAAAAAATATAGATCTGATATACTGCAACAATAACAAAGATAAGAAAATTGAAAGCACAACACCAATATTTTTGACGTGCAAAAGTCAGTCAAGGGAAAAACCATGGTGGGAACCTAACCATAGTAAGATGATACTCTGTAGTAATATGTGTAAATATTACAATAAGGAATGCACATGAATTCAGGAACACCTCCTAGAGCTCACTGCTCAAAAGATAATGACTTGGAAGGCTCCAACCCTCAAGGAAGTCTCACTAACTTACAACAAGATCCAGACTACAATCTGGAAGGAATGAATTGCAATAATAGCACCTCCAAATGCCTGATGACAGTTCCGGTTAAGCACAAATGTCTACCCTGCAACACTAATCTTTGTTCAAACACAATATGAAAGGATGAATCCTTGTTCTCACATACACCACTCTCTGACAATGTAGACACAACCTCTCTTAACAAATTACATGACAATATCACCCATTTATACAATTCATCAACCTTGACAACAAGGTTGGCTAGACTCTCAACTCACAATTACAAAATTACATCACATGATGCAATGATCAACCATCGAACCAATATAATGATTTACATGACATAACATGGACCTAAATCAAATTCCCAAACACTCAACTCCATCGGAAATCACACCAAGATCAATCACAACACACTACACCACCAAAAATACCGCATAACATGAAGAATATCACTGGTTCATAAAAACCACCAAAAAATTGCACAACGATCAATGCGAATTGACAAAACAAATAGGACATGATTACGAAACACCAACAAGCATGTTAGAATCATCAAAAATAGCTGCACCAATAACACTTATCATATCTTCATATGTCAACGTTTGAAACTCAAGAACACAACCAATCAACAACTATCATGAAGAAAGCTAGCTTGTGGAGCACCAAATCACGAACCATCTGAAATGAAGATACACAAGACCATCCCAAACAATATCTCAAAAACTAATCTCAAGATCTGATCACACCATAATATAATAGAGGAAATACCGAACTCTGCAAAGCACCAATATAGCAGAACAAAACTACAAATCGAATCATAAGATCTTCCCAATTAGCAAACACTGGATCAAATCATAGGAATATGTTGAAATCAATGACAACAATGTATCCTAGCAGCAACAATGACCAACAATCTCCAACAAGGACAACATATGGTGTCGTTAGAAAAACATGGTGTCTTTAGGAGTCATATGGTGTCCTAAGGGGTCATATGGTGTCCTATGACCCCTTAGGATACCATATGAACCCTTTTAACATCCTAGTACATGACATGACCCCTTAGGACACCATATGGTGTCGTTAGGGGTCATTTGGTGTTGTTAAGGGTCATATGGTGTCATAACACCATATGACCCCTTTTAACATCCTAGTACATGACATTTAGGACACCATATGGTGTCATTAGGGGTCATATGGTATCCTATGACCCCTTAGGACACCATATGACCCCTTTTAACATCCTAGTACATGACATGACCCCTTGTGACACCATATGACCCCTTAGGACAATATGATATCCTAATGACCCCTTAGTATACCATATGACTCCTTTTAACATCCTAGTACATGACATGACCACTTATGACACCATATGACCCCTTAGGAAAATATGATGTTCTAATGGGTCATATGGTGTCTGGAGGGGTCATATGGTGTTCTAACACATGTGTGGGCCTTTAGGACCCCATATGATCACTAACGACACCGTATGACCCCTTAGGACATCATATGAGCCCTTTTAACATCCTAGTACACGACATGACAACTTTTGACACCATATGAGTCATATGGTGTCCTAAGGGATCATATGGTGTCCTAAGGGGTCATATGGTATCATTAGGGGTCATATGGGTCCTAAGGGGAGGGAGAGAGAAGAAGAGAGAGGGAAGAATATGTTGGCATTTGGCATTATAACAGACAATAAGAGATTGTTGGCATTTCAATAAGGATATTGAGAAGGTTGTTGATGATTATGGATATAACTGATCAAGAATGTTTACTGTCTTAATATTATTATTATGTCATTCATTTCAAGAAATTGATTTTCTAATTCAGTATGATGTTGCCATATCTTGAGAAGTATGATTTGATAAGTATAAAGATGTCGGTAAAAGACACAGAAAGAATATGATGAATAAGGGGAGAAATAAGTTATTCAATGGGCAACTATTACCGAGTTAGACAATGATGAGATCATGATGTTTAGATTGTTTTGATATCATACATATGTTATCGATTGAAAGGTTAATACTATACTATGTTACCGAGCAAAGAATCTAGTCGGTAAACCCTAAGGTTATCGCTATCGGTTAATGAAGGAAGAATGTCTACCAAGTGAAGTTTAGTATTTACCGAGTTGCAACCGAGTAATAACAAAATGCATTAAATGATTACATGCATTATTTAATGAAGGAAGTTGATGAGCTGGCTATGATTAAATGATTGGTATGCCGTGAATGAAGTTTGTTAAAGAATCTATGGCAAAGGAAAATCAACAGGAAGATCTAAGGATACATTGAACCTAGTCTAAGTTTGAAGATCTGATGGCTATGATTGATCATGGGAAATGTGATCAAGGATATTAAGCAGTTGGCGAATTGTTCATAAATAGGGAACTATTGATAAACAATGTATGCAGGCAAGTGTATGCACAAGGATGCTACATAGTGATTACTGAGCATAGAAGCTTGAAGACCTATTTTGAATAACAGAGTATAGAGCCCAGCAGATGGACAAGATTAGTTCTATGTGTAAATTGTATTGAGCAAATAAGAAGCTGCTTTAGCATTTTAGATGTGAAATTGCAGATAGATTTTTATTACTGTTATTTTGTGAAGTAACAGAAAATCTCTTAACTGAGTGGACTTAACAGTCTTATTTGTAAAACCCTCTAGCAAGGTGACATTCTGATTGAGTGTTTGAAATCCTTTAACAAGGTCACTTCTAACAAGGTGAAGATCCTAACAGATCTGAGGGAAATCCCTTAACCGGGTCACATCTAGCAATGTGTTTGTAATCTTTAACAGGATTTGCTTTTAACCGAGCATACTCTAGAAGAGTATATTTCTTAGTGGGTCCAAAATCCCACAGTGGTTTCCACATTAAATCTGGTGTTATGATTATTATGATGTTTATATGCTTTTGAGTTTGCATGTTTAGCAGTTTTGGTTATATTACTGAAATATATGTTACCGAGGTTGAATCTGATGTTTTTATGGAAGATTAAGTTTGTATGATTCACCACCCCCCCCCCCCCCCCCCCAACTCATCTTATTAGCTTGGAATCTGTACTTATCTTTAAGTATCAGAACTATCAAAATAAAGAGAAAGAGAGAGCTAAGAAGAGAGGGAGAGGTGGGCAGGGAGTGATTGAGATGGAGAGAGGGAAGAGGTAGATAGGTGAGGAAGAGAGAGAAGAAAATATGATAGATTAGTTCACAAAGAGAGAAAGATGGGTAAGGAGGTTGAGAGGAGAGAGAGATATAGAGGTGAATGATCTAGAGCCTAGGTAGAGAGAGGGAGAGAGAGGTGGGTAATGAGATAAAGAGGGAGTGCTAGAAAGTAAAAGATGAAGGGAAGGAGAAAAATATATATGGAGAGAGGTTGGGAGGGGTAGGTAGTGATCAAGAGAACAAAGAGAGAGTGGACAGAAACAATAGAAGGATAAGAGAGATGGAGGGAGTGAAGGATAGATATGGAGAGAGAGAGAGTAATAGGTCTAGAGTTTGTGGGAGATAAAGAGGTGACAAGAGAGATAAGAGAAGGAGAGAGTTCATAAAGGGATATGGGTACGATGTGATGCAAAGAGAGAGAGAGAGAGGTTGAGACTAAGGGAGAGAACTAGAGACGAGATAGATAGAGATGAGAAATCTAGAGGGTGTGAGAGAGGTTAAATACCTAGATGGTAGAGAGAGGGGAGAGATAGATAGAGGGCATAGAGATAGTTACCTAATGAGACATGGATAGAGAGGCATAGAGGTAGAGAGGAAATGAGGGAGAAACCTAGAAATTTGAGTGAGGGAGGGAGAGAAAGAAGGAGGGAGAGGTGATGACCTAGACAATGGAGAGAGGGAATAGATAAAAGAGCAAAGAGATGAGTAAGAGGGGATGGAGGGAGTCACAGGCCTAGGGAATGAGGAGATAGATAGGTTTGGAGAGAGAGAGAAAAGAGGGAGTGAGTTCAAAAATGGATAGGGGTAAGGGGGAAGGGAGAGAACTAGAGGGTGGACAATTAGATAGATGAGAAACCTAGAGGAGGAGAGAGAGATGCGTAATAATATAGGGATGGAGAGGTATTGAGTTGAATAGGGAGGGAGGGAGAGACTTATATATGGGGAGAGAGAGGATAGAAGGGATAGGTAGTAACCAAGAGAATGGAAAGGGAGGGGAAATAAATAATAAGAGAATGACAAAGAATAAGAGAAAGGGAAGGAGTCAAGGATAGAAATGGGGTTAAGAAAGGAATGGAAGGTAGAGAGGGTGGGATATACCTAGAGAGGGGAGAGATAATTGAGAGAGATAAGAGAGGGAGAGAGATATGTCTAGAGTTTGAGAAAGATAAAGAGAGTGAGATATAGAGATAAAGGATGATAATAGAAGCATGTTGATTACTGAAATTTGACCATCTAAAATTTTATATGATCCTCTAAAAACTAGAATCTACATTATAACTCCTATAGAGCTGAAGCCACTCTCAAACATCCTAACAATATATACATAAAATATAACTTAAAGTATGCAATGCATTTAGCATTCCCTTGGTTTTTTCAATAGGCTATATACATAAAATATAACATTTAAGTATAAGTACAAAGAGAAAATATAACTTATACTTAAATGTTATATTTTATATATATAGCCCGCTAAAAAAACTAAGCGAATGCTAAACGCATTGCATACAAGTCCATTTTACTAGTCTAATTTTATGTAACCAAAACACGTACGTGTTTTTCTTACTAAACATAACGCGTACGTATTTTTTATTATCAAAAACTCATACGAGATTTTTTTTTTAAACACAAACACATTTTTGTTTTGAAAAACCCATACGCATTTTTAATTTAAAAAACCCGATGTGTTTTTCCTTGGATTGGGCCTTGGTGACTGAGCCTTAACGTGAATGGGTTATTTAAATTTAAAAATAACCACTTCGTGTTAGTAGTTTTTCAATGTTTTTTCAGAGGGTGTCCACTTTTTTGCACACCATATTGGTGCACTTACCCAGGGGAGATAAAAGTAGAGAGGGAAGGAGGGAGGGGTGGAGAGAGATGTATGTAGAGAAAGATAAGTTGGTAGGGATGGTGATAAAGATACATATAGGAGAGAGGTATATGTAGAGAAATAGAGGTAGGTAGGGAGTGAGGGGATGTGTTTAGAGAGATAAGAGACAAAGAGTAGAGAGTTAAAGATGTGAGGGACATATAGAGAAATAGGTATATATTTTGGGAGAGAAAGGAGAGAGTGAGATAGAGAGGAAAAGAGGGGATAAAGGGGAGACAAAATTAGAGAGGGAAGGAGGGAGGGGTGGAGAGGTAGAGATGGAGAGAGAGATCGCGATTGGAAGAGAGATGTATGTAGAGAGAGATAAGTTGGTAAGGAGGGTGAGAAAGATATGAAGAGAAAGAGAGGTAGTTAGGGATTGAGGGGAGGTGTGTAGAGAGAGAGGATATAGAGAATAGTGAGTTAAGGATGTGTGAGAGAGATAGAGAGATTGGTCTAGATTTGGGGGGAGAGAAAATAGAGTGAGATAGATAGGTAGAGAGGGAATAGAGGAGGAGTGATGCAAAGAGAGATGAGTTTAGATCTCATGAAAGATAAAGAGAGCTAGAAAATGCTGATAAGAGTCTATTGATTACTGAAATTTGACTGTCCAAAAATTTATATGATCTTCTAAAATCTAGAATTTGTATTAGAACTCCTAGAGATCTGAAACCACTCTCAAACATCCTGCCAATATATACGTGAAATATAACTTAAAGGAAAATGTGACTTATACTAAATTTTATATTTCATATATATAAATGCTATTTTTAATATTAAAAAATAAAAAATTTAAATTAAAAATAAAATATTAAGAGAAACGGGATCCTGTTACGTAGATTTAGGATCAGGACCCCATTGCAAAATGGGATCTTGTTTGAAATTTTGGCTTGGAACCCGAAAGAATAATAGGACCCTAATTCATTTCCCATGTGATCCATGTGATTTGTCATTTTTTTTTAAGTGTAAAACTTCCACACTAAGTGGACTTAACTTCTTGCACTTACCCTATTATGGGTTTATTGGTGTTATGTGATTACTTGATGATACTTTGATGATGTTATGTTAGATGAGATGTAATGTTATTGACCATGTTTCTATATGACCTTGATTAGGGAATGACTAATGATATTATAGTTATATTATATTATATGTATATGTATGCACAAGTGTTTTTATGTTTTGGTTGATGCAAGTACATGACATCAAATCCACCTAGCTTCATAGGTCTAAGCATGCCCGTATTTGTCGATGTTGGTTACAAGAGATAGCATAAGGTCAAACATGTTTTCTAGCCTAAGACATTGTTCCCAATTAGGATGATTCATACCCTAACTCATGTGATTACACCTTTGGGTTGCCATTGAGGTATTGACCATTACTCTACTGCATATTGTGAGAAGCAGTAAAGATTGTATGTGCATTAGTTGTCAGTTACAAGTTGTCATCACCTAAATATTCATACTAATGATATTTAACATTTTAGTTGCAATATAGTATTATAATGTGTATTATATCATGTATGCATTTGAATTAATTTTATTTGTGTGACTTTAATTGGGGATTTTGGGAGTTTAGTGGTTTGAGAGTTTAATTTGGTTTTTTAAATTGTTTTGTTATCCCTTTCTCCTAAAAGAGAGCTTATAATTTGTAATTGAGCTTATTTTTAACACACTTAGTGTATTTTATTTCTCGTCTCTCATAAAAGCCACTTCATTGCCACATGGTGATTGTTGAGCTTGGATAATTTTAGAGTAGAGATTTTGTGGGTGTGGAGTTGTTTGAATTGGATTGTGAAAGTCTTGATGTTGTTCGAATCTTGTGAGCATTGATGGAGTGTGGAATTTCTAGTTTGAGTTTGAGTGATTCATCAATTTTGAGATAGGCTCTCTCTATATTTATCTTTCTCTTAAATTTAAATCTTGTTTCAATGTGTAAGATGATTTAGGAGATGATTTTTGATCATGTCGTGATCATGTTTTGATTCCCTAAGTGTTTGATTATTGAGTTTGTATGTGTGTTGGAGTTTTGATGTAAAATGGGGGTGTTCTTGGGTAAATTCTGCCCAATTCTCTTTGGGATCCTTGTTTGGATATTGTGTTTTTTGTTTTTGGGATGTATTGATGGTTTAATCAAATGGGTTGGTCCCTGATTTAGCCTTCCATGCCTTATAATTGTCAAGTTTGATTCCCTAGTTGACTCCCAAACCAAATTCACGCATTTAAAGCATAATTATGCATTTAAAATTTGGATTGCACAATTGCAATTAGAATTATAAAATTTCTATTTGGATTACACAATTTCTAGTAAAATTATGCAACTGGTCTCAATTTTATGTATTTTGTTTCTAGATTCATGCATTTGGTTGTCCTAAGCTAATTTTTGGGTTTTTTACCTTCTTCATTGATCCATTGAGTCCATTCTATTTTCTTTGTATTTTAAGTCCAATATGATTGAGGTATGATTAATTATATATCAAGGCATGCTTCCATGAGATGGCATAGAGAAATGTCATTTGTCCTTGTGGATTGAGATAAACCTGGGATTTAATTCTTGACTCAAAGACCTCTAGATTGCTCCTTGAGTAATGATCTTGTTATGCATTGTGGACATGACATATTGAGATGATATTTTTATGATTAGTATATGTGTATCTATGCATCAAACTCATTTATGTATAAGCCTACGATTAGGACCTAGAGTGAGTCTAGGGAGTGGCTCCCACTCATGTCCCTGGCCCATAAGTGGTACTCTTGGCAATTTGATATGGGATTTTCTTAACAAGTGATAACATAACTAAAACAATGGGGTAAAAACATAAAAATATAATTGTATTCCTCAAGCATACCATGAGTGTTATCATGAGGCTATGGATGTCTTGGGAATGCATGTTTGCACATGGATTGATTGGGACTTGTTTGGAGAGACATGCCTACACATGTGGCAATATGACTTGCATGATCGACATTCTAGTTCGTATGAGAGAATAATCAGTTATGTATGGTGTGTCCTCATGAGAAAATACAATGACACTCCATCCTCTTCACTCTAGAATCTAATGCCTTGAGTAGAGACCCTTGATGGATTTCTAGTTTGGTATCATCTCCTCGTGATGTTGCATTGCATATGGTTTGATAATGTATGTTGTGTATGCTCCATGTATGATGTGAGTGTAGACCCATTTTGTTTCCTTGCTTGAGTGTCTGGGCCTTGTGAATATGTCCATGAGCACAGTAGGGTGGACTTGCAGGTACCACAAGGTTAGGTAGTGTTGCACACCCCAATCGAGGACCAGTGGACCTAGTTCATGAGAAACTTGGAGAGCTTCTTCACCTTCTCTGTTACTTGATCTTCTTCTTCCTTTTCATTACAAGATAAAAAGCATTTCTAATTTTGATTCAAGCATTGTAATTATTGAGTATTGTATATCATGAACTCTTGAAATAGAAAATGATGTATTGAAACATAATGATATGAGTGGAGTAGATGTTAGTGGATTGGTGTTGGAATCAACCATCTCTCGTGATTATGCATGTGTTTTATTTGATTATACATTATGACTTTATCATAGGAACACTTCAATTGGTGCTTTAAAATGAACTTAGATGAGTAATATAGTGAGTAGAAGATTAATAGAGTTATCTCTTAATTGATTATGAGGTCATGAACCATACTTAGATGTGTTACAAAGGTATCAACATTAGGGAACCCTTAGAGGAGTTTGTTAGAGTTGAATAAATTGAGTCTTTTGCAATGCGTACTTGTAAATGAATAGTTAATCTTTATTGAGGTGTGAGCTTAGTTCATGTGTATGTTATCACTTAATGTTTAAAAAATATATATTTCCATGTCTTTTCTTGTGCTTTTGATCTTATCCTCTAGGGTTCCCTAGCAAGGTGTTACATTTCGTATCAAAGCCCATGTTCAAACACTAGGAACTTTAGTGTATATGTGCTCATTATATTTTGCATGAGTGGCATGTGCTAGTTACATTGTTCTCATTGATTCTTATCACTATATTCTCATATCCTTAGCATGGATTATAGGTATGTTTATGTTTTTATTGATGTATTCCTTATGGTGTTTGAAGGATGCTTCCTAAGGGAAGTGGTTGTAATCAAGGGTGATGGTGAGGTAATCATCTAGGTACTTGATTGAATCCCCATCAAGAGGATCATCAAGAGGAGTATCAAGTTGATCACCAGGAGGAGGATCAAGTTAGCTATCAGGATGAGTGGCATGTAGAGAATCATAGTGGTCAGGATGGTGGACTTGGGGGTCCTCGGGTGCTTTATTTACTTTAGGATATCATAGCATGTTTGGAACCTTGACATGAATTATTTAAGAAGGAGAAGTCCGATCCATCACAATAGCATGAGAGATATCATTCTCATAGCCCTAGTCTATCTAGAGTTATTCTTAGGAGAGAACGCACAAAGGCATAGTAGGACAGTATCCTTGTAGGTCACATGAGAGATCTTCTTAGGCATCACTCACCTACCTTTGAGGGATCTGCTAGTGGTATGAAGGTAGAGACTTGGTTGATAGATCTTGATTAGTGCTTTGCTATGCACCCATACAATAATAATACTAGGGCTTATTATGTCATCATACATCCTAGGGGTTTTGCTTCCAAATGGTGGTGAATGGAGGAGCGGAAGCACCATTTAGACATTGCCTCAATATCATGGGAGACAACTATTAGTATGATCATCGATTCTTCAAGATCAAGTAGTATACTAGCATTTCAAATGATGAGCCTATGTTACTACAACACTTTATTAGAGGCCTTAATGCCCAAATCAGTGGTAGTGTTTAAGTGTTTGAGCCCAAGACATTGGATATTTTCATAGAGAAGGCAAGATTGATTGAGAAGAATCTAGCTAGAGGACTTGGAGGTCAAATAGGAGTATAGGTTGGGAGTGCACCTTCACTAGGTTTAGTAATACAAGGAAGCCAGTCTCAACTCATAGGATCATCTAGGGCACATTTTGCACCTCCTAGGTCAGGTCATGGAGTCCGTGGAAGGATGGGAGGTTCTTTAACTGGGGTAGATGGAGTGGATGGAAGGATGGGAGGCTCATCGACTGGGGTAGACAAAGTGGATGAAAGGATGGAAGGTTAATTATATTGAGTTTGAATGATCATGGTAGGAGTAGGAGATGGGGATTGTAGTTGCATAGTGTCAATAGACATGATGGTTTCGATGGCATTAGGAGGTGGAAGAGGAATGATAGATGTGGAAGGTGGAAGGGAAGTTGTAGAAATATAGGAGGGAATGGAGGGTGATGGGTTGAGATAAGATGGAGTGTATGACGATGGATTAAGGTAGGATGAAGTGCATGGTGGGTTGATATAGGACAAAGTGGATGGTGGGTGGAGATAGGATGAATTGGATGGTGGTGGATTGAGGTAGGATGAAGTTGATGGTGGGTGGAGATAAGATGGAGTGGATGATGGTACCATGGAGTGGATGGTGGATTGAGAAAGGACAAAGTGGATGGTGGGTGGAGATAGGATGAAGTGGATGGTGGTGGATGGTGGTGGATTGAGGTAGGATGAGGGATTAGGATTGGATATAGGATTGAGGTAGGATGGGGGATTAGAAGTGGGTAGAAGATTGAAGTAGGATGGGGGATTAGGATTAGATGGAGGAGTGAGGTAGACGAGGGGATCAGGATTATGGATTGTGTTTAATAGATTTGGAGATAATGAGATGGTGGATTTGGATTATGGATGTAAGTGGTAGTGTTGTTATGAAAATATGGAGGCATGGATGTTACATATGAGTGATACATGGATGTGATATATGAGGGAGATGTGGTGGAAGACATAATGGATTTCTCTTGTCAAAGGTGTGATAAATATTATGAGTGGATGCACATGGAGGAATGGTAGGGTAGTGTTGGGTGAAAATTTTGCAAATGGATGAAGGATCACAAAATGTGTGTTTCACGACAGCACATCAGATGATATCTCTCAGAAGGAAAGATATAATACCTCCTAATTATAAGGGATGGCTCCCCCTTTTTACTGCAATTACTTTCTATTTTATCTACTTGAACTTTACACTAACCCTTCAAAACTAGTTACATCTAATTCTCTTTTAAGAACATATTTTTCCTTAACTTAAACAACTTGAAATCTTGCAGTAATATTAAACTAATCTACCTGGGAAGTAAAGTGACCATGAAAGAACAAATTCTTTTGTTACTTCCCCTTTTATGAAAATGACCTAGGGAGAAGAATTACATACACCCAAGAACTCAAAGATTATTTTGTCCACTAAAACTCCTATCAACCACTGTAACCGAAATATATTGTTAGCTCAAAGACTCACACATGTATTAAAAGATATTCTACTCTAACGAGATAAACTATAAAAAACAAAGACTCTTATTTTTATCTTTCAAATAAAAACTCTAGAGATAACTTGTAAAAGCTCAAAGGCTTAAAGAAACTTTCTCTCAACTAATTTCCAATTCCTAGATTTTCAAAGTATCTCAAAGATTACTTGTAAAGACTCAAAAACTCTTTAATATTCAACACTAATAACTATATCCAACTTTAATAATTCAAGAACATATGATAACAATGACATAAGAAAGTTTGTAAAGGGTTTCGGGGCCCCTTCAAAACCTGTTTTTACCTTAATCAAAAACAATGACATAAGAAATACCACATAAAAGACTATACTCAAAACAAAGTTTGAATGTCAAGCTTCTCTCTTTCTTGATTAAATTGCAAATTTACAAAATGAACACCAAGTCTCAATTTCCTCTTCACTTTGGCAGAGTTTTGTTGCATAAACAAAGATGGAAAAAATATGCTATAATAACCCTTATATATATAGAGGAGAGGTGTAGCATGAAACTAGGAAAGTTACAACTAATTTGTGACCAAGTCAAACGTAGAGTCCTATTTGACTTAGGAAACATGCAGTCCTACATGTGTATTAGTGCATACATAGAGTGACACTTGAGATGTCAAATTGATATTAGAAAATGACACTTGAAGTGTTGATTGAAATTATAAAATGCCATTGCACTATAGATGCATAAAAAAATGACTAAGTGTCCAGAGACACATCTCTATTATGATCATCCTTCTTAAAAAAAAATCCTCATATTGCTGCTAAGTAGCTTCTATTTCATATTCATGTGGTGTTTGTAATGTTTGATGCCACTGAGGATGAGGGGAAGAGAAGATAGGAGTCTTGCTTCTTGAACTTCATTGTCTTTTCTTTGGAGATGGTTCTGACATTTGTACAAGAATGATACTGTAGCATTGGGAAAATATCATCATTTGCGAAGAACAATCACCAACCATCTTGACCATTTGAACTAAAAAAGATCATGTATGTGTTGAATTTGGAGGCATCAGGGTTTCCAAAACCCCCATTGTATTATGGTAGAACAAGTGTAAATCGAGCCTATGTACCCTATTTATGTGTGTGTTGTTAGAGTAATTGGGTCTTTACTTGATTAATTAAACATTATTTGTTTAATTCTTTAAGTTTCCAATTATCTTTTTACACTTAAGCTAACATTAGGTGCATATAATTAATTATTTTAATTAATTATTATGTGCAAACCTAGGGTTTTCCCTTTTTAGGGTTTCTTGACCTATTAGAGGTTACTTTTTCTTTTCATTGTATTATCTTTTCAATATACATTTTTCTGGTGAATTGGAGCTCTCTTTTTTGGAGAATATTTTTCCTGTGTTTTTCTTGTTCTTCAGATTTTGCTTCATTGCTTCTCCTTGTAACAGGTTATTCGGCTTGCAAAAGATCTTCAGGCTACTGTGGGGTTGTATTTCTCAACTCCTATATGGTATCAGAGCTTAGATCTGCAGCTACCTGTTCCTATTTTTTGAGAATTTTGCATTTGAAGCAGATCTGGGGTTTCAGGCATTTTTTGTGTGCTTAGGGTTAAGGTTTTTTTCCTAAGCACTTTGGGCCTAAATGGACCTCACCATCATGCTCAGAAGACCCAAAAACCCCTATAGTCATATAAAATTTGTCCATTTTTGACCCCTGAGCATCTGGGTGATTTTTTTTCTCTCTCCAAGCCAGGTCGTAAGGCCCTGGCACGCACACCAAGAAAAAAAATTGCCTTTTTACGGCATGCAGGCCAAATTGTTTTGATTTTAAAAAAAAAAATTCAAAAAAAAATCAAACAAATAAAAAAGGCATTCAAAAAAAAAAAGTATTTTAACAAAGCAATTTAGGGTACCGGACCTGACAGTCCAATGCCATACGGACCTGTCAGGCTGGCCCCACCCAGCGCCGCAGGCCTCCAGCTCTGGCTATAGCTCCCATCGGTGAACAAGCTCCGTCTCCCACCGGCGAGTCTCCCGCCACCCGCGAACTCCACGCCGTCGGCCACGCTCCGTTCCCCATCGGCAAGTTTCCCGCCGCTCCGACCGCCGCTCCCGCCCCGCCGGCGCGCCACCACCGCCGGGCTGAGCTTTGCTCCACTCAGCTCCACCCCAGCACCTCCTGCACTCGGCCCGAGCACCACCTCCGCCTGGCCCGAGCGCCACCTCTACCCCGAGCACCACCAACCCCTCCTCTCTAGTCTTTTTGAGAGGGGGTTGGTTTTTTGGGCCTAGATCGTGCATCCGGAGTCGGATTTTGGCAACTGAATAGGCGTTGGAAAGGTGATTTCAAGACAAACCTTGTGGTAGTGGATTTTTTTTTTGGATCTTCTATTTAACTATGCTTTTTACCAGTCAAATTCGGGCTTCTTTTTTGCACTTCCGGGGCCATAGAATGGGCAAACGGACTCCGTTTTTCAAAAACGAATAGGCGTTGGAAAGCTCTCAGCATGCTCTATTCAGATTTGTGATTTTTTTTTCTCAAAATTTTCACCAGGTATATGAGATATCAGTTTGAATTTTTTTTGCTTATGCACTACTTCCTTCTCCGTACTATGTACTAGGGTTTGGGTTTCTCCATTGTGGGGGGGTGTTTTTTTTCTCACTTTCTATCATTTATATCAGAAATCAGGAACACCTAAACTCTCAAAACAAACAAACCCTTTTGCATCTTCTGTTTATTCTGAAAGATCACATAATAAAAACAACCAACAAGTAGGTGTAGGTGCAGAGTTTTTTCTTTGTTCTCATGGCAGATCCTTCAGTTGAGTTGTTGACTTCACACAACTATCACACCTGGAAGCCCCACATCACGAGGCTTCTTAGGTCATAAGGGTTGTGGGCTACTTTGGATGAGGTTCAACCAAACCTACATCGTCCTTATGAGGTTCTTATGTACTGGAACAAGCTGGATGAGGCCATGGGTTTGATCGCTTTGCATGTCTCCGACAATCTTCTGTTTCACCTTGATGAGTTGCTTACTCCTCGGGATATGTGGTTGAAGTTTGATTCTCTCTTCGGGAGGGTCAATGAGATTCAGGCATTACAGATTGAGGCAGAGTTGACTTCATTGTTACCTGATACCTTTCCCACTATTGAGGATTTTTTGAACAAATTCAAGACTACCAGATCTGTTCTTTA
Source organism: Cryptomeria japonica (assembly GCF_030272615.1). NCBI lineage: Eukaryota > Viridiplantae > Streptophyta > Pinopsida > Cupressales > Cupressaceae > Cryptomeria > Cryptomeria japonica. The sequence continues at coordinate 913,682,295 of NC_081407.1, forward strand.
GGGATGTGGAAAGAACAAGACTGATACAGAGTGCATTCATTTGATTCTTTCGAAGCTTTGGGGTCCCTTTCAATTTTTTACCTCTGCTTTCTACTCCACCATGGATGGTTTGGGTACTAATTTCACCATGCCAAGCTTTGATGTCTTTTGTGAGTGCTTGTCTCATGAGCAGTCTCATCTTTCTCAGTTGGATACGCTCGCAGGCTCCAAGAACAAAGCATTGGTTGCTCAGTCCTCTAAGGAGAAGGACAAACAGAAGCAGAAACCGAAGCAGAAAAAGCCTTCTGCAGGTAGTGAGAATTCCTCCAAGCCTGCTCCTAAGTTTGATTCAAAACCAGTTCCTCCCAAACAAGGGAAATCTTCACAGTCCGGTGAGTCTTCCTCCAAGACTAAGAAGAAATTATCAAACACTTGCAATTTTTGTGGAAAGGACGGACATCCAGTTTCTAGGTGTTGGAAATGATTAGAGGCTTTAGAGGAAGCCATGCAGCAGCATCACATTTCCTCACCTCAGGTGTCTTCTCCTTCCACAGGGAAAGGTCATGCTCTCACTGCTAGAGCTTCGACCTCTGGGTCCACTTGGATTCTAGATTCTAGTGCTTCTCACCATATGACACACACTCAGCAGTTGGTTACTTCTCTTGCCTCTTGTGGTATTTCACAGATTACAGTGGGTGACTCAGTTCAGCTTTCCGTCTTGGGTTCAGGTTCTGTCTCTTTGGATGGGGGTACTCTACAGGATGTTCTGGTTGTCCCTAACATCTCAATGAACCTCCTGTCCATTTATCAGATTTGCCACTCTGGCTTTGGTAAGACAGTTGAGTTCTCACCACATGATGTGGTTATTCAGGACCTCCATGACCCTAATTTGGTTGTGGCTTCTGGTAGTGTGGATTCTGCATCTCGTCTCTACAGATTTGATGAATTTGAGCCCTCTTCGGGTATAGGTTCATCTCTCATAGCACATGCAGATTCAGTGAGTAAGCTTTGGCATGAGCGATTGGGCCATGTCAATTATAGATATCTTCAGCAGATGAGTACACAGGCACTTGTTCTTGGGCTCCCATAGATTTTCTGCACTGATGGTGTTTGTCATGGTTGTGTTCTTGGCAAGCATCACAGAGATCCCTTTCCGAAAGGGAGAGCCTCTCGTGCTTTGGCACCCTTGGAGTTGATTCATAGTGATCTCATGTCATTTCCCACTCCTTCTTTTTCAGGGGCCAAGTATGTACTCATGTTTATTGATGACTTCTCCAGACGCACATGGGTTTATTTTCTTAAGTACAAGTCTGATGTCTTTGATTCATTTCGAATCTTCAAGACATTTGTCGAGAAGCAGTCTAGCTGTTCTATTCAGCAGATATGTACAGATAATGGGGGGGAGTATGTGAATCAGACTTTCAGAGATTTTTGCATTGAGCATGGTTTGCAGCATCAGTTTACTGTTCCCTACACCCCTCAGCAGAATGGTCTCACAGAACGCAAGAACAGAACTTTACGGGAGATGGCGAATTGTATGATTTAGTCCAGGTCCATGGATTCGTCTTTTTGGGCTGAGGCAATCAATTGTGCCAACTATATTCAGAAACGGATGTCTCACAAGGCTATTCGACATATGACTCCTGAGGAGGCTTGGTCTCATGACAAGCCTGATGTTTCCTTTTTTCGGGTATTTGGTAGTGAGGCATGTGCCTTTATTCCTGATGCTCAGAGGAAAGCCATGGAGTGGAAGAGCTGACCACTCATTTTTGTTGGCTACTGTGAGGATGTTAAGGCATACAGGTTGTTTGATCCTGATTCCAGAGAGGTCTTGTTTCGATGGGATGTTCAGTTTGATGAGCGTCTTCCCACAGTGGATACTCCGACTCTAGTGTCTACTCCTCTACCTACTCCGGCCACTGCACCACTTCAGGATCTTTTTGAGGATGATTCTGATGATGGTGTTGATGATCCACCATCCCCACCTCCACCTGCTCCACCTCAGATGCCCAAGTGGGCTCGCCTTACTGTTGCAGCAGCAGGTCCTCTGGCTGGTGACCCTTCACATACTCGTCACACTTGTTCTCACACAGTGGGTTCTATTCTTTTGAGACATGCTATTTCAGATGATCCTTAGAAGTTTTCAGAGGCGACAGGTCACCCTGAGTGGGATTGTGCTATGGAGGAGGAGTATTCTTCTTTGATGAGGAATCATACATGGGATCTCTGTCCTCTTCCTAAGGGCAGAAAGATGGTTAGGTGTCGCTAGTTGTATCGCACTAAATATGCTGCTGATGGTTCCATTGATAAGTACAAGTCACATCTTGTTGTGAAGGGTTTTTCACAGGTTGAGGGTATTGATTACTCCGAGACATTTGCCCCTGTAGCCAAGATGAATTCCATTCACTTTGTACTCTCTCTTGCAACTTCTCGGCATTGGCCTATTTTTCAGATGGATGTGAAGAGTGCCTTCTTGCATGGGGATCTATAGGAGGAAATCTACATGGAACAACCTCAGGGATTTGTGCAGGATAGTTCTTTGGTTTGCAGACTTCGGCGTTCATTGTATGGTCTCAAACAGGCCCCTCGGGCTTGGTATGAGAAGATGGACTCTTTCTTGCTCTCCATTGGGTTCTCCCGCAGTCATTCTGATCACACTGTCTACATTCAGCTTCTTGAGGGTGACATTTTGGTTCTTGTGCTATATGTTGATGATCTTCTCATCACGGGTAGCTCATCCTCTATGATTCAGCATATTCAGCGTGCCTTGATGGATCAGTTTGAGATGACAGATCTCGGTCTCTTGCACTATTTCCTTGGTCTTCAGGTGATTCAGTCTTCTGATGGGATCTCTCTCTACCAGTAGAAGTATGCTCTTGACATGCTTCAGCACTTTGGCATGCTTGATTGCAAGCCTGCTCCCACACCATTTCAGTCAGGGGTTGTTTTGACCACAGCTTGTCCCACTCCTTCAGTCGATTCTACACTTTACAGGTAGTTGGTTGGTAGTTTGTTGTACCTGACTCACACCCGTCCTGATATTTCCTTTGCGGTTGGTCTTGTCTCTTTCTTCTCCCATGATCCTCATGAGAGTCATTGGCAAGCTACCAAACATATTTTGAGGTACATTCAGGGCACTAGTTCTCATGGCATTCATTATACATCAGGGGAACCACACATTGTTGGCTACACTGACTCAGATTGGGCTGGTGATGTCACTGATCGGAAGTCTACTTCCGGCTTTGTTTTCTATCTTAGCTCTAGTCCTATCACATGGTCTTGCAAGAAGTAGACTGCTCATGCTTTATCATCTACAGAGGCTGAGTACCGCTCTACTGTGCTCGCTAGTCAGGAGATCTTATGGCTTCGACAGTTGATGACTGAGTTTGGTTTTCCTCCTGATAGTCCCACTGTTCTTTGGTGTGACAATCAAAGTGCTATTCATATATCCCGCAACCCGGTAGAGCATCAGCGGATGAAGCACATTGAGTTTCACATGCATTTCATCTGTCAGTTGATTCAGGATGGTGTTCTCATTCTGGAGTACATTCCCACTTCTGAGCAGGTTGCAGACATCTTCACGAAACCTTTTGCATCACCGCGCTATCTTCAGTTGCGCTCTATGCTTGGGGTGAAGGAAGTTGTCCTTGGGGGGTCTTTATGAGGCCTTCCTTCCTTCTTCTTCTTTCAACATGTTCTTTTATCTCTTTTTGGAGAGGATTTTTTTCCCACTGGGTTTTCTCCTTTGTCTCCGTTTCATAGAGATTTCATTGTATTTGGGTACCTGATCAGGCCTTGTTGTCGGGACCCATCTTTCATGCTTTCAGTAGTTGTTCTAGGTTTTAGCTTCTCCCTAAGTCTAGCTTAAGGGGGGGTGTTAGAGTAATTGGGTCTTTACTTGATTAATTAAACATTATTTGTTTAATTCTTTAAGTTTCCAATTATCTTTTTACACTTAAGCTAACATTAGGTGCATATAATTAATTATTTTAATTAATTATTATGTGCAAACCTAGGGTTTTCCCTTTTTAGGGTTTCTTGACCTATTAGAGGTTACTTTTTCTTTTCATTGTATTATCTTTTCAATATACAATTTTCTGGTGAATTGGAGCTCTCTTTTTTGGAGAATATTTTTCCTGTGTTTTTCTTGTTCTTCAGATTTTGCTTCATTGCTTCTCCTTATAACAGGTTATTCGGCTTGCAGAAGATCTTCAGGGTACTGTGGGTTTGTATTTCTCAACTCCTATATGTGCATTTGGTGTAATTCGATCTCATAGGCCCAATTTACACTTAAGACAAAGTGTGGCTAAAAGGTGCAATTCAAGTTCGTAGACTTGAACTACACTTGGGAAAAATGGCTAGGTGTAGTTCGGACTTATAGACCCGAACTGCACCTTGGGTAAAAACATGTGATCGATGTAAATCGGACCTATAGATCTAAACTAAATCTAATTGAGTTCATATCAAAACTAGGTGTAAGTCGGACCTACAAATCCGATCTACACCTAAGTGGAAGGATCAAAGTGTATGGTGGTTTTATAAACCTGTCATGCACTTGAAAAGGGAAGAACTAAAATCACAATGTAAGGTGGGCTTGTAAACCCGCCATACACAATGGAAACAAAACATGGTGTAAGGTGGGTTCAAAAACCCGCCATACACTTAGGACATGGCACACAAGTTTGGTGAGGTGTAGGGCAGGGTCGTAGACCTGCCATGCACCAATTAAGGTTTTCAATGTATGGCAGGCCTACGGCCCCGCCACACATCGTCCACACAAGGTTGGAAAGAGAGATATGGTGTTGTCTGGGTTCGTAGGCCTGAAAAACACCAATAACATGGTGTAGTTTAGGTCTACCAACCCAAACAACACCAAAAGGTGTTGAGCAAATGCAAGGAGGTGCAATCCGAGTTTGCAAACCCGATTTGCACTAGGAATACTAAATGGTGTAATGCGGGTTTGTAAACCCAAATTGCACCCAAACACTTAGAATTTACAAGACACACAAAAGACCAAGAATATTCAAATGAAGGTTCTAAGGCAGAAAATCACGCATGGGAAATGACACAAATTACGTCGAAAATCATGCATAGAGCATATAAGCAACAAATGGGTTAAAAATTTATGGGATTACCCTATTTTTCCAAATTAAGGATATCAAGTAGCTAGGATGATCAATTGGATTTTGGTATCTGACACTTGGTGCAAGATTGTTAAGGATGAAGGCATCAAGGTTTCCAATTTCATATTCGTCTTGATCAACAAGACTCTCATCATCATTAGTATGGGATGAAGTGGAAGAAAATGAAGGACGACCAAACTCGTCATAACAAAATTGTGACATGATGATTAGTTGATGACTTGGAGAGATGAAAGATGAAAATTGATGATAGACTATATCTTAGAATATGATGATGACAAGCTTAGACTAGGATATGCTAAATCTTAGAATATGATGATGACAAGCTTAGACTAGGATGGGGATTGACTTTGAGGAAGCTGGAAAGAGGATGAAGTTTGATGTTCAATTTTGGATTTTTGATGTTTGAATTTATTAATGTTTGATGTTTGGATTGATGGCTTAGGAAAAAGGTAATGATGATGTGACTATGGTGGTAATGAGTATGGATGAAAATGATGATTATAATGGTGCTAATTTGGACGATAATGACTATTATGCTAGGACTAGGATAATGATCATGAAGATGCAGGTTTGGGACTTTGATGGATAATACGTTTGGACTTCAAACGACTGATTTTTGACTTGTTCTTTGGAAAAAGATAGTAAAGTGACACAAACACTGAGAAGCATAAAAACAAAGTGTCTAACTCAACTAAGATGATGAGGGCCTAAGTTAGCTCAAGTGATAACGATTACTAGTTGAAACGTGAAGACAATTTAGACAAAACAATCTTAGGCTTGGAATATGGATACTACTTGTTGAGTCCCCACTTGGATTCCTCCATATACTTAAACAAAGTGAACAGAAAAATATTTTTGAGGCACTAGATCCCCCTTACACGACACATATTTTTCAAGCACACCAAAATATCACACCTCGAAGATCCGAAGACCTTATGAACTAAGGGACATCTGTCTTAACAATGAATAGTCCAAATTGGGGTGGCTTTGGAGGTCCGACCTCTTGTACCAACAAGTATCAAAGGTTTTGGGATACTAAAAAGCATTGGTTCATAGTGAGGGAACTTTCAGGGTAAATCTAGGGGCTATACATGCAGTGAGTAGCTCATTTAAGAGATATCCCAGCCTATAGAACATAGGTTTTTACGCATCTGCCACACAAGCACTAGGGGATATTGACTTTCATCAAGACTATGAAGGTATTTTCATGTAGACACTGAGGGAAACCGTCGATATAAGACAACTGCACCAGTTGATTATGGATTTCGCCAAAATCATGAATATTTATGTAGCAGACCGAAAGAAAGTATCGCTTGGGTCGTTCCCTCTCATCTGCCTATTGCATCGGGAGGTGAGCCCTTTTTCTAATAAAGGTAGTACACTTTATCTTACACCCAAGGTCATGCGAACATGCGAGGGGTGAGGATACTTGTATACTATCTTTAGGAAATTAATATAAATAAAAGCAAAAAATTGCACTATTTTTTATCACCCAAGGTGTTTTTAGGGTCTTCTACTATCGAATCTACACAAACGTTAGCAAAAAATAAGAAAAAAACAACATATTAGTAGGTTAGTCCAATTTGAACCAAGAAAACATTCAAGAAAAAAGTACAAAAAACAAAAACAAAGCATTCCCATTGTTCATCATACCATTCTCGTGGTTTCTAAAAAAAAAAATCCTTTTTTTTTCAGTGCAAACCCACTATTTCTACCTGCATACTAGCTATTTCTACATGCAAACCTGTCGTTTCTACCTACAAACCCACTGTTTTAGTTACATAATGAAAATTTTTAAGCAAACAATGCAAAATGACCCAAACTGAATGCAAATCCATTAGTTTAACATGAAAACCCATCGTTTCTACTTGCAAACCCACTACTTTAGTTACATAATACAAAATTTTAAGCAAATAGTGTCGAATAACCTAAACAAAATGCAAAACCGTTGATTTAACATGCAAACCCATCATTTCTACCCACAAACCTACTACTTTACTAGTATAATTTATTTATTTTTTAAATAGAAAACTCAAAACATTCAATTATCTTTCATTTCTATTTCATGGTTAATTCCAAAACTACGGTTTGACTTAGGCAAACCCCTATTTCCCCTTCTTTTTGTTTGTAGAAAATAGGTATAGAGTTGTGATCTTAAGAATAAGAACTGTTTACAGTGACGAATCAATTCCCCATCGAAGTGTGAGAATTTCCAGGACTAGGGCATGGGTGAAATGGCCCCGGTATTTTAGGAGCTCCTTCTAGGAACAGGTCCAAATTTGCTTACATTGCTCAAATCTAGGTTCATGGCTCAAACCAATGATTTTATCTTACTATTTATGTGTTTTTACCTTCATTTTTTAGCACTTTTATCCTAATTTTAGTAATTCAACTTACAAAAGAGGTTTATCCATCAAAAAACCCCAATCCAATTAGAATTCTTAGTCCTAATCCTTGCTGATTTGTGACTAGATTTGTTGGATTGGAACCCTCTTTTGAGTGTAATGGTTCCCAAGTAATAAATTAGAGGTTTTCATCCTTCTTATGGAGGAAGCCCTAAATTTGTTCACCATTACACCTGGAACACTGGATAAACCAAATAAACATGTCCTTTAAACCATAGCACTTGAATCCAGGTATCTGAAAGCCACCAAGCATTCTTTGGACTAATTCTGACAAACAAACTCAGTATTAGAAACATCAACAACTAAATTTACCATCTAAGCAAAAAAGGACCTACAAACCTAATAGTGCAATATACATTGAACATGAACATTATATCCAGAGACACAACACATAATTTTCACATACCAGAGGAATGCGAATCATTCTTCCACTGGGACATTAAAAACTCTTTCCTGGATTGATATTGTTTCCTACATATTGAAACTTCCACTACACTAATCTTTTGAAAACACCTCAACACCTTCACCGGAGCACACAAAAATATGAGAGCACTCATATCTAGACCACATGCAACACATAGTGACATCAATGACAATACAAGATAGGTTGACATCAATGACAACACAACACAACAACTCAAGTTTCCTTACAATGCTACACAAGGGATTGGTAAAGATTTGCAAGTTTGGGTTAGGAGGTGCCACAAATTTATTTCCTTTATCATTCACACCATCCACTATTAGAGTATTAAAATCAATAAGATCTTGAATTCCATGCTTCAATCTATAGCATTTCTCAGTATTATGGCTAGCTTGATGATCATATTGGAAATAGGCTATGGGTTCAAAGAAAGGTGGCAAAGGATTTGAGGTATCTATGGGATGAACATGATGAAGCTTCATCACATTAGAATTAATCAATTTAATCACAATTCTATGTAATGATTCAAAAAGAGGAGTGAATTTGTGATCTATAAACTTTGATGAGAAGGAAGCTACAATAGGTGTCATGGTTACCACTTGAGAACCAATATAATTGGAAGAATTATTATGGACGTTGATGAATTTCTTACTTTATTTTTGAATTTTTTGAAAAGTTAGATGAGCATCTTAATTCTTATCAATTGGGGTCAATGACGAAGAGGATTCAAATTGATTCTCTTGAAGTTGATAATTATGAAGCATTATGTATAATGGTGTGAAAGATGCATAATAAAAAATAAAAAGCTTATCTCTAATATCTTTTTGCAAATTATTTATGAAAATTCTTTGAACATCACTAGTAGGCACAAGATAAGCAATTTGTGAAAGCAAATGTTTATATCTTTTAATAAATTCAATAATTTTTTCCTTAAGTCCTTGTTTACAATGCATCAAATTAGTCAATGTAGTTTGTGGACCAATATTGTTTTGAAAATGTTGGACAAACGTATCAAATAATTTTCGAAAAGAATCAATTGAATGAGGCAAGGAGAAAAACTATTGAAAATATTTTCCCCTTAATGCATGGATAAATAGTTTTTCCATTAGTTTGTGGTCATATGATAAGTCACTACACAAAATTTAAAATGTTTTCACATGAGTTTGGGGTTCACCTTATCCATTATATTTATCCAAATGAGGAACTACAATGTATTGTGGGAGAGGAGTATGAAGCATTTCGTGGGAAAGCGGGATAGCAGAATCACACGTGGAAGAGTGAATTTGGATTGGGTTATGAAACCCAATTGTTGTTGTAAAAATGATTTTTTTTGGATTAAATGGTTTATAGTGGTTTTGGTGAGTGTATTGGAGTGAAAAATGTTGGATTAAGATGGAGGATTAGAAGGTGTAGCATTATGGTAGGCATGTGGAACATTATGATAGGTGGGTAAAGGAGATGGTTGGGAAACAAATGGAAGACTAGTTGAAATATGTATGTAGGAGTATTGATTGATAGGATTCCCCTAATTACTAACATGTGTAGCATTACCATTTTGTGTATAGGTAGGCATGATGGAAGATGTAATGTAGGCACATTAAGAAAAGTGTGGGAATGGAAGCATCAACATGATTTGTAGGATTTGAATAACCAAACACTTTGGCACTATTGGCTTGATGATGATTGTAATGAATTCATCATATGTTGTCATTGATGAAACACATACACACACACACACACATATATTCATATTGTCTACCGGTGTAACTTGAAAGTTGTTTATACTACAACCGGTATACTAGAGGTTTATTTCTAACGAGTACTTGGTGACAACCGATATATGCATAGGAGACAACCATTGGATCAACATAACTCGGCAACAACATGAAGATCCAGCAAAGATTATCACAAGAGCATCAAGGATAATGGTTTATATGTTTAACTCCAATCGGTATTGATTGTTCCAACCGGTATTCACTGATTATGTGATGAGTTATCACTAGTCATGATGAGTTATCCTTACCAACAAGATTTGGCGGTATTTTTGTGATGAGTTATGATCACTTGACCAAATACACTACGCCTAGGTAATTGTGTTATGATTTCTAGAGGCCGACATGAAATCTAAAATGTCTATATATGACATCACAATGAATTATTTATGTATGAGCGAAAGGGATATGCTATGTGAAAAGGCAGAAGGGTTAAGTCATAGAGTATATTGGTAAAGAGGAGACAAGTGTGCAGAAGAGGATCTATACAAGAAATTTGTGCTATCACTAGATCACATCACCTGTTGTTTTCTAATCACTGCAACAGTCAAATCCCCTAACTGGGTAAGCTCTAACAAGCTTCATTATTCAAATCCTCTAACTAGGTGATCCATTAGTTTGGATTTAGAAATCCTCCATCGAGGTTACTCCTTACAGGGTACTACCTTTTATGAGGTATAGCTTTTAACTAAGCTTTGGGACCTTTAACAGGATTCGCTCTTGGCAGAGAATTTGTAGACCCTAACCGGTCAGTTATCTATTACTATAGATAATTAACTTGTGAGTCCCATCTCACCATGGTTTTTACCTATTTAGGTTATCCACATATAAACACTTGTGTTATGGTGGATGTTTTACTTATTGTGGATGTTGTTATATCATTTTTTATTGCATGCATATTGTTTAATAAACTTGTTAAGTTTATCTACCAGTCAGTATTTAAAGTAGTACTATTTTTGGTGTCACTGATTCACCCCCCCTCTCAGTGCTTTACAAGTCCATCAATTGGTATCAAAGCCTAACTTCCTTAAAGCCTAATCACTTGGAAGAAAACCCTAAAGCTATCATGGGGGATATGAGCTACTTTGAGATGGCTAGAGAGCTTGAGGCTAGTAGGAATGAGCTTCAAACCCTAAGGGTCAAACTGAAAGCTTCTCAAGTCAAAAGAAGAGAGCTAACTGAAGAACTATTAGAAATATTTGATAATAGTTCTTCAAATGAGGCCAATATTGATGTTTTAACTAAGGAAGTTGAAAAACTAAACAGTGGAAAGCTAAATCTAAGGAGAGAGCTAGAAGGTCTTACTATCCTCATGAGTCAAGAACCAAAAGCCAGGAGAACTGTTGAAGATCTCACCAAAGGAAGAGATCATGAGATTTCCAAGATCAAGCGAGAGAATGCTACCTTGCATGAGCATTTGAATGCAGAAAGAGAAGAAAAAGAGAACCTACAGCTAGATCTTGAATTAACATCATCTCTGAGAGAGAACCTATCAAAACATAATGAAGATCTCACCAAACAGCTCACTGAAGCTAATGGGAAATTGGAGAAGTTCAACAAAATTTCTATCTTGCTGGAAGAACAAATTCAATCACAAAGGATGAATGGTGATACCTCTGGACTTTGTTTTCACACATCTGAAAAAGGTGAATCCTCTCGTACCAAGAGCAACACTCTTAAGAATAAATATGCTCCTAAGGTGAAAAAGCCTACCGGTAAGAAGGTCTTTAAACCTGTTTGTTTTTTTGCCATAAACCTGGTCACACTGCAAATGTTTGTAGAGACAAACCTAATAGAAATGCAAGCTACAATACTAATGCTAGGTGTGTGTCCGAGAAATTTGAAGGTCATTGCTTCACATGTAGAATGTATGGACATAGATCAGTTGAATGCAGATATGGAGCGAATAATAATGTACCACATATGCATTCAAGACTAAATGGCAATTGGATGAGACATTTTGACAACTGGGACAACATGAACTGGCAAAGACCCTATAGCAACTGGTTTAGTCCATTTGAGATGGAAAAGGTAACAAATGTCATTTGCACCATCTGTAACAACTTTGGTCATGTGGCTATGAATTGCAGAAGAAGAACCGGGAGAGGTAATGTAGGACCTTGGAAATCATCTGGTATGGCCTGCTATCACTGTCACAAACTAGGACACTTGGCAAAATTCTGTAGATCTAGAAAGAGAAAACCGGTCAACCCTTCTAAAGATCAAAAAGGAAAGCAGAAAGTTAATATTGAAGAAACCAAAGAAGAAATGAATTGAATATGGAAGAATAAGAGCGATGACTCACCTGGAGAAGAAACTATTCCTTCACCAAATATGGAGAATCTTGCACCGGTGAATTAAGCCTTTTCAATATGGCTAAGGGGAACTTAACGGTAAAACCACCTCCGGACCCCTTGAAATGAATAAGCGGTAAGAGAATTTATATGCATGAAATTTTGATAACTTTTTGTGAATTGGTTATCAACCGGTTTTACATCTATGTATTATTTAGCTATGTAATTAGGGTTTGTAACCCTAACAGATGAGCATTTAATGAAGTAGGTAAAAAGGATAAAAGCGAGTTTTCACTTTGTTATTTTTACCCTAACGCATTCTAGAAAGAATTTTTGAGCACTTGTAGAGCTGAGAAAGGATTGTTGGCTAATATTTGTCGAAACTGCAATGTGATTTGAGTAATCAAGTAGATTTGAAGGTTGGAGAAGACTAAACTAGTGTGCACTTGAGCATGAAATAAGGTATTTCTTTAAAAAATCCTTCTTCGAATCTAGTTTACTTGGAATGGCATCGTCTTCTAAACCAGTAGATAGATTAATGATTACATCTGAACCTATGGAAGTTGTTGAAGTGGAACAAATTGTGTCTTATAATTCTTTATCACAAGTTCCTAGTGGTGTTGTAGTGAAAGGAGATTTGTCCAGCTACATTGAGTGCAAGATTGAGGATTTAGGATCATTGTCGATATATTCTCAGTTAAAATCCCTTTGCGATGAGAATGGGAAGATTCAAACAAAATATAAAAGGGTTTATGAAAAAGGTTTTCATAACGCAACTTACTTTCTTGAATATTTTGAAGAAAAGCATATCTGAATTATTTTGAGTCGAGTTTGTGGAGAAAACATGTATTTAGAAAAGACTCATACTATAACCAAGGAAACTATTCAAGCTGTAACTGGTTTTTACTCAACCGGTGAAGTACCTGTGCTAAGGCGTATTTCAAAAAAGACAGTATACACCCTAGTCGGATCAACATCTGATAAGCATTCTTTTTATGTCAATAACATCAAGGATCCAGCGGTAAAGTTGGCAGCTATGGTTATAGGCTACCAGCTATTCTACTCTAGCAGATTAAATAGTGTTCCATCAACAGCGGTGCATACTGCTTACAAGATGATAATTGAAAATGCTAACTATGACCTATGTGAGGCCATAAGGAGCCAATTAATGTTAAATCTTCAGTCTATCAAGAAGGACAACAGTCTAAAGTTTAAATTTGGACAATTATTGATTGGTCTATTCTTTTATTTCTAGAATTTCCTACCGAGAATAGGTGATCTTGAATGGTCTAAGGATCTATCGATATCTGCCCAGATTAAGAACAATATCAAGGCTGTGAAGAACACCTTTTTTGCTGCAATGAACAAATACTTCAATGAGTTTCAGAAGAAAATGAGCATGAGATTAATATTGCCTGAGGATGTGGTAAAACATTTTGCTAAGGACATTGTTTTCACAGTTACCACTGATTTCTGTTTAATGGAGGCAATTGAGCCTAGAGAAGAAGAAATGAAAGATATGAGTTATGAGGTCAACTACTTACTGATTGGTTATGCTAATAACCTGTTGGCATCTCCAAAGGATTAAAAAAAGACAAAATTGAATGTTGTTGAAGATCAGACTGCACAAGCCGGAACCAGTATTGTTCCTACCACGAGTGGTAAAGATAAGAAAAAGAAGGCTATGCAAGCACCTTCGGTGATGAAAAATACAAGAGTGGCACGAAGTTTCCAAACCAAAAAGGAACCGACACCTAAAGTTTATGCAAAGAAGGAGAATGCATCTAAGAAAAGAGGTCAGAAACTAATTCTCCAAGCAGAAACTGAAGGCACTGACACTGAGGAAGAACCCAAGCTAATGAAAGCTACCAGTAGAGTAGCAAAGCAAATGAAGGAAGTGTCAAAGGCAACTATTCCTTTTGATATTTCAACTTACAAGCCTGAGACTACCTTTGAGAGGACAGTGAAAACATTAGGGAGAAACAGATTTGACAATGTCAAAGAACATTTTGATTCTTTCATTGAAGATGAAAAGGAGCAAATCATTCAATAGATAATCAATCATTTATTTCATTACAATAGATTACCACATGATCTTGAAAAGGATATCTCTATTTCCTTGTATAATATTCTTTTGAATAAATGGGAGGAAGCAATAAAGAAAGAAAAAGGAATCATAGATGATGTATTTGTACAATATTTTCCTAAATTGTCAAAGGATAAGTTGAATGAGTTGGTTGATACTTGTATAAAGTTCATTTTGCTTACAAATCAAGAAGATTGAAGCTGATCAATGGAAAAGTGCAAACTATTGAGACTGAGACTCATCAGATTTCTCGTAGTATCAAACAGTCGGAAGATCTTATACATTGTTCTAAGGATGAACAAGATACTATTGATCGACCTAAAATGGATGAAGAAGAAATTGTGCAAGCTGATGTGGTCTACCCTATGAAGAAGAATGATGACACTATCATCCAAGTTGTTGATGATATTCAAGATACAATTGATCTATCTGGAGACATCATTGTACTAGATATGCAGCCACCTAAAATCATTGTTTTACAAGTTACTTCAGTTGAGAAACTGACAAATCAACCAAGAGTGGATGTTCCACCTGCAAAGGAACAACCCGAGAAACCCCAATCCCCATCGGTTTCACAAAACATTCAGAAGGAATCTAATGAAAATGTTGACACACAAATTTCTAAACAAGAAATGGAGAAAGGACAAGAGAATGAAATTGTTAAGGTAACATCTTCTGAACCAGCAAAAGCATTAGTCATTTAGTAGACTGATGAAGATAATGATGACTCATTAGGCATATCAGGGCCTATAATTGTTGATAATATGAGTGCATCTAAAATAATGAAGATTGCAACTGTCATGCAATCTAGAGCTCACAAGAAGAGACTCAAAGAGAAAAGAATGGAAGCCGAAACAATTCATAATGCAGTAGATATTTTATCAAGTCTACTACCAGAAACTTCTATAGGACGTCTGACAACCCCTATTAGCAAAATTGGTCAATTGGTTGCTGATGCATCTGACCAAATTAAGTCACTTGAAGAAGCAACACAAACTTATGCTGAGAAGAGTTACAGGAAGAGGCATGAAGAGTAACTTATGAAAGCAATTGATACAGGGAAACTTTCTCTATCTTTGAATAAAGACTTGTTAAGTAAAGCTATTGAAATAGGAGGCAAATATCTTTCTTCTACTTCTAATGTTTCATTCTTTTATTCTGATATCAATAAAAGGCAAACTAAAATAGAGCAAGATCTAGAAAAGATATGCAATGCATATGTACCACTTCAAGACTCTATTTTTGCTTTTAGAAAATCTGTGGATGATTTGCACAACAGGTTGGATACCTATGATCTTGAGAAAGAAAAAAGACTCTGGTCACTGAAGGAATTGAAGAGTCTACTCACATCCCAAGTGGACATACTGCAAAGAGCCTACAAGAATGCAAAAACTATTTTAGCTACTCCAGAAACCTGTACACTTGATTCCATGGAAGAGTTCCATGCACAAATTATGTCTACACTTGAGTACACTGAGAACGTGCTGGAAACATGGAAACACGCCTTATCACAGTTGAAGAGAAACTTTAATGTTATTTTCATGAGATTTGCGAATGCATGAATCTTGATTCAGTTTTTCAAAGTTTTTGTATATGTAAAACATTTTGATACAAACTTTTCTATATATATATTGCTTTTCAATTTGGCATTGTTGTCAAAGGGGGAGTAGAAATATGTATGTGTGTTTTTGAAAATTTTGTATGATGTATGTAGTAAGGGGGAGTATGTGTATTTTTTTTTTTGTAAGCACACTTAGCAGTATTACTGTAAAAATTTCCAAGTGTTGCCATCAATGCCAAAGGGGGAGATTGTTGGCTTGATGATGATTGTAATGAATTCATCATATGTTGTCATTGATGAAACACATACACACACACACATATATTCATATTCTCTACCAGTGTAACTTCAAAGTTGTTTATACCTCAACCGGTATACTAGAGGTTTATTTCTAACCAGTACTTGGTGACAACCGATATATGCATAGGGGACAATCGGTGGATCAACATAACTCGGCAGCAACATGAAGATCCAATGGATATTATCAAAGGAGCATCAAGGATAATGGTTTATATGTTTAACTCCAACCAGTATTGATTGTTCCAACCAGTATTCACTGGTTATGTGATGAGTTATCACTAGTCGTGATAAGTTATCCTTACCGACAAGATTTGGCGGTATTTTTGTGATGAGTTATGATCACTTGACCAGATACACTACACCTAGGTAATTGTGTTATGATTTATAGAGGCCGACATGAAATCTAAAATGTCTATATATTGACATCACAATGAATTATTTATGTATGAGCAAAAGTGATATGCTATGTAAAAAGGCAAAAGTGTTAAGTCGCATAGTATGTTGGTAAAGAGGAGTTAAGTGCGTAGAAGAGGATCTATACAAGCAATTTGTGCTATCACTAGATCACATCACCTGTTGTTTTCTAATCACTACAACAGTCAAATCCCCTAACCGGGTAAGCTCTAACAAGCTTCATTGTTCAAATCCTCTAACTAGGTGATCCATTAGTTTGGATTTAGAAATCCTCCACCGAGGTTACTCCTTACAGGGTACTACCTTTACAAGGTATAGCTTTTAACTAATCTTTGGGATCTTTAACAAGATTCGCTCCTAGCAGAGCATTTGTAGACCCTAACCAGTCAGTTATCTATTACTGCAGATAGTTAACTTGCAAGTCCCATCTCACCATGGTTTTTACCTATTTGGGTTTCCACGTATAAATACTTATGTTATGGTGGATGTTTTACTTATTGTGGATGTTGTTATATCATTTTTGATTGCATGCATATTGTTTAATAAACTTGTTAAGTTTATCTACCGGCCAGTATTTAAAGTATTACTATTTTTGGTGTCACTGATTCACCCGCCCATCTCAGTGCTTTACAAGTCCATCAGGCACAACTTTTCATCTCATAACACTATCATCCATAATATGAGAAATACTAGGAAACACATTTAAACCTTGTTTATCACTTTGAATCAATATACCTAAACCATCAATCAAGGAGATTGCCTCTCTACCAAAGTGTTCTTGACCCATACATTGTTGAGAACTTTTAAAACTCTTGTCAATCTTCCCCAATTGTTCAATAGTCACTTGAGTTAAAGAGTCATCCTCATCATGAGAAGAATGAAGGGAATGATTCTCCACATTGTTAGGCATGTCTTGTGTAGGTAAAGAGGATTCACCCAATCTCCTAGAGAATGAGTTAGTCAACTGAAGCTCAATACCTTTAGCATTTAAACTTTGTGAAGCCATAAATCTATAACTTCCCATTGGGATATTGAATTCAAGACAAAGGGTAATGAAACTCATTCACAAAGAGGGACAAGTTAATGAAATAAATTTGTACTCATAATGCCTCTAGTACAATTGATAAAGCAAACAATTATAGAAAAAGAAGTGGTTAAACAATTCAATTTCCCAATAGAATGATCAATTAACCACTTAATTAAGCAAAATGCACTATGGAAAATGATAGATTTGAACAATTAATACCTCTAAATATGAAAATGATATGCAATAAAAATGAAATCGAAGCATACAAATTAGAAATTATGTAATGAACAAGTTGAATTCACCAAAAATGTAATGGTGAGGAAATGGGATTCACTAGTTTAAATATGCAAACTAGGAATCAAACCAATCAATAACAACATCACATTAAGGAGATGACCAATAGGCCCATATTCAGACCTATTGAAAGAGTTGGGCACAAAATTTATCACTTCCTTTTTGTTGAATTATTACAATTGGATAAGATATAAATATTAAATGCAAGAACTAGTGCTAAAGATGTAAAATTAAGAGTAATCATCATGAATAGAGAGTTTCATATCAAATATGCAAACTCTAATTACATATCTAAAAATGAGAGTAAGAAAGGACCTTGTGTTTAAAATTTGAGCTTGAAAGTGTTGGACCATGTACCTAGGAAACCTATTCCTTGAGTTGCCAGATGCTAATATCGAAAACAGATTCAAGATTAGGATGTCGCTTGGAATATCCTCTTGAACTTTTGTTTAAAAAGTGTTGGACACTGGGTGTACCCAACGTCCAAAACTTTTCACTTCTCCAAATTTTGGTTCTCTTTATCTTAGTCTATACTTCCAAATCTATATTCATTCTCTTTTGAACTTATCACCTACACACACAAGATAGGAAAAATGGTGTTGGGTTGATAGGGGTTTTCCTAGGTCAAACCTTGGGTTTGGAATTAATGCTATGATGAATGAAATAGAAAAGAGAGCTCACCCTTGTAGGATAGAGACTAGATTTAGAAATAAATACCGAAATGAGATGTTATACCTTCCTTTATCAATATCCCTTCCCTTGTATTGTTTATAAAAAGGTTGATGTAGCTATGTAAAACTCATGTGTGTCTTAACATAAATTTGATAATGGATGTCATCTTGAATGCTTGAAATTTGAATACTTGACCTCTCCTTCATTACTCTAATGATGCTTGATTTCTTGCTCACTTGAATTTGAATTGTTCTTGAGGAATTGTAATTGAGAGATGTTTCAAATGAGGGGAAAATACTTTCTTTTATACCTATCCTCCTGAAACATGTTAAAAATAATGAAGCTAGATATTAGAAATCATTTATCACTCAACATTTTCTGACTATTAGAGGATTCGAATTTGGACCCTTTTGTCCTATACTATAGTGCCTAATTCCATATAAGTCTAGTCCATATGGGCTGAGACAAGGTCAAGAAGTCAAAGAAGAGAGTGGAGATCATAGATTTATCACTAGTATGAGAAAAAATAGGTATAATCAAGGCATAGAAGGTGGGAACACTAAAGTGAGTATGAAATTGTATTGAGGATACAATTTTTGCACTACACAGCCTCAAAAGGAACTAATGAAGATGTGATGACAAGAATTTTGAATTTATCATCAAAGAGGAAGTGAAGATCCTCAAATATGTCCCCAACATTTTCAATGTGTGACTCAAAAAATAACCTTGCAATATTTGGCAAGAAGTTGTCCCACAAAGCTGAAACTGGAAGGGAACTATTAATCTACTGAATTGAATCAATGGAGGCCATGCATGAGCCAATTTAAAGGTCATAAAAAACAACAAAAAATTTAGATTGGGATGGATATGGTGTCTCAATGTGAGGATTGGTAACACGAAGACAAGTCTTTGATCCATCAGTACATGCAAGACTTGTGATATACTTAAGCTCCTCTAAAGTATCATCATAAAAGGGTGTACAATCTACATGTGCAAGGGGAAGAAGAAAATCCACTGCAAGTAGAGAGATATGAGGGTCTCCATGCATCTCCCAAAGTTTTGTCTAAAGTGTATGGGGACAGTCAAGGTCTAATACAACACATGGTGTCAAGATCAAGACTAGAACAAATCATTCCTGCAACATGGTCTATGATATTACCCCAAGCTAATCTACGTTGAACACTAGTGGAAGCTAAGAGAGGGGGAGGGTGAATCAACATTCACAAAATATTACTAAATTAAAGTGTTTTTATCTTCATTATTCATCCATATTAATGAGCTAAAAGTAAATATTTAAGTAACACCAAAAACATCCACACAATAACACCAAATTTTTACGTGGAAAACCTAAACTGCAAAAAACCACAGTGAGAATTAAACTCACAATATATAGTAATAGTTTTACAATAGACAAGGCTTCCTGCCAAAAAGAGCTTACTACTTTGGACTTGCAAATTGAGATGCACAACCTTAGGCAATATACAAAAGAGAGACTTGCTCAACTGAAGATCACTTCTGCAGGGCAAGATACAAAATTGATCTCATAAAGCAATATGAATAATAGATTGAACTGTAAACAAAAGGCATATGTTAGAATGCAAATAGTAGTTCTCTGAATATACCCATTTGTCTACTTTGTACATCTTTGAACCATTGCTCTTACTCACTTTGCATCTACCAGTCATTTATTTCACTCTATCTATCCAACTCACACTCATATGACTTCTCCTTGTTTTTTCATATCATCCATGTCTATCATACCCAATATATATCAATCATAGCCAAAAATAACCACCACTAGGTCAACTAAAGGAGTATGTAACGTGTACATAGCATCAACCCAAAAATATATTATTCAGAAGGTGAAAAGGATATGTACCAAGTAGATACTCCTTCCAATCAACATCAAAAATATTTTACACCCAATCACTTGAACCAAAAAGCATAAACTGGTACAAAAACTTGTTATGCACGACACACTGTTTATTCCAGATCAAAAATAAATAAGGCAGATCATCCAAGAGAACCATGACATCTATCTCATCAAAGTAGCAACTTATAATCTCTTGAGACATATATGGTGCAAATACTTATTCTCGTCCATGATAAGTTTCTCCAGAGAAATCAACATAAGTACTTTTGGACAAGGTGAAGAACACCAATCCTTCATAAACATTTTGAAACATCATTTCATATCTTCTCATTAGCACAATGTGAACTTGTAGATAATTCCACATCATAATGTCAAGATCACAAATAATAGTCGAGGCAATATGAGATTGACAAAGGTTTGACATCAATGACAACAATGACATCATTATGTGTAACAATCTACCTCATGGAGTGATTCGTTCAAGTATGAGTTTTTACAAATAAGATAAAATATATAGCCACCTAAGATGTGTCAAAATACCATGTCGTGAAGACTCATAATTACCCTTTTCCAAGATAACAACTAAAGGATGAATATAAAAACCCATGATACCTCCTCAAATGAAATGATCAAAACGCCAAAACCTCAGTAATATAAAGAAGATCAAATAAAGCCCACTCCCCAAAATATATCCATTCTAGGTGACAAAACATCCAAATAATTGACCAGATAGTGAAAACATTTAAAATATGAATATAATATACCTGGGTCAAAATATAGAAAATATTCATGTATAGATTTGAAGAGCTCTGAATCACCATTCTGGTGCCACAAGAATCATGGAAATCAGAGATACTGGTGAAAAGTTATAGACTTGAAACTGAAGATCTAACTTTGATAGAGTGTAACAAAACTTTGGAGCTAAATCTTATTATAACGCTACCACCACTAGAAATTTCTCAAAACTAGCTTTCCAACAATATCTTGTTTGCTTAATTTTGATATTGTATGCAAAAAAATATAATCAATTTACCAAAATAAGTCAAAAAAAAAACCAAAGAAGGGGCCACTTGATATCTGTTGATGTCATCACAAATAATATTCCTAGAATATTATAGATGCAAAAAAAATTGTAGAAAAAAAAACTACTGGAATATGCTCTAGGTCTGATGCAATATTTGTCATGTTGGATTATTCTATTTCTTAGAAGATGGTGAGAATATTGTGATGGGAAGGGAAAATTCCCTTAGAAAAAGTTGGCACCCAAAGCACATTCAGAAAGGTACACATGCAAGGGTTGCATGTAATTATGTATGGTTGTTGGGCATGTATTAAAGGAGGCAACACCTCATGCCTAGTTTTTAAGCTTTAAAAAAAAGTGTCCCTACTATTTTTTAGATTTTTTTTTTAATGATTTCAATAAACCCAAAAAACTTGCACCCCCAATTTATTTTTAATTTTATTTTTTCTTTTTGAATATTTCTAGTTGCACACGAGGCCTTTTTTTGAATTTTTTATTTTTATTTTTTGAAAAAAAATAATAAAAAACAAAGAGATTTTTGTTTTTTTTAAAACTTGAATGGGCTTATTTTTTAGGCAAAAATACATAATTTTTTGAACTTTAGGAAAAATTTGAAAATGCAGCAACAAAAAATTATTATACTTGCATGTAGATCAAGAAAATTTATCGAAATGGCATGAATCCCAATGCAAGAATCCTGCTACCCAAATTTTTTTATTTTTCTCAACTTCTCAGATTTTGGCAAATAGACAGTTGATCTTTATGTTTTTGGTTATTTTGAACACAATGGTGAGGCTAGATTGAACCCAAAGTGGACCAAAAATTCTCTTAAAGGATGGATCCCTTTGAAAATGGACAAGAACTTAAC